>NC_134358.1:344502418-345190543 GCF_048569485.1 Anomaloglossus baeobatrachus
AAACGGGGACCACGCATGCGTACAGCAGCGTCAGCGTTCATAATGCTGTGCACAGAGGGAGTAAGCGCCATCTTATTGTATACCCGAGCTAGGGAATCTTCCCCAAAATGGCAGCCATTATAAGATTTGTTACAAATAGAATATGTATAAGAATATTATATCACATCTAATTAGGATACCGATAATTGTCATAAGTGTAATATATTTATGCATATCTCAGAAAAAATATTTATGACAAACAGTATTTATTTTCATACAATTAAAGTATGCAAATGTATTCAAAGAACCAAACAGCAAATATTTTCCAAAGATACAATTGTGTCACAATATCAGTATATCCAAACCGATATATACTGTAGAAAAAAACATTTTATATATTTATTATTTGCTTTCAATGACAATAGGGTACCCTGAATTCCCTCAGTTAAAAGCAAGAGATGACATAAAGGGAGCACTCAAGAACAAGATAATGTATTCAATGTCAGACATATATGAATCACAATATCACACATGAATATTAGATTTTAGTCATGACTGTTCTACAGTCCAAATGTCACAATGCCAAGTTAATTCCGAATGTGTAACCCTGCTAAATCTGCAGGGGGTTGAATACTACTTGTAGGCACTGTAATTATGCAAATTGATTACTATGATGGACCCTCCATTTTTTTTTTTTAAATTATAATTTTTATTTATTTTCAAAATCAAACAAATCACTACAAAGAACAAATAATAATAATAACAAAATTATCAGCAAAATGACAAGAAAATTGGTTATCGCTCCATTTACAATTCAGTATTACAACATTAATCAATGTTCACAGTATTCACAGTAAGACTCAGAATCTTTAATACCTCACGGAAACCCTTATAACTAACTATATGAATGAATTTGCAACCATCCTGTTAAACTCTCCTACTCTCCTCCTAGGTGGGAGTGGGTTTGAGTAGTGGGAGGTTCAGGAGGCGCCCTGAACCCCCCACTACTCAATCCCACTCCCACCTAGTCACCTCATGGCATTTGTGCGATGGCATATGCGAGCCGTGTGTACGTGTAAAATGTCCGTGTTTGTGTGTAAAATGCCCGTTTATGTGTACGTGGAATGTCCGTGTGGAATGTCCGTTTGTGTGTTGCACAATGTCGTTGATACATGTCGGCTGACAGCAGACAGAGTTGCGCGATGAGAATGAACTCGGGTGAACTTCACCCGACTTCATTGTCATGCCGCGGCTCTGTCTGTGCCGCGTATTGATTAGCGGTCACCTGTGAAGGATTCACCAGTGACCGCTAATCCCCTGAGTGACTGAAGTTAGTAGCCCTCTCTCATACTTACCGCTCCCCGATCACCAGCGCGGCAAGGAACAGCTGTGCAGATAATACGTGGCAACAATTACTTTGAATATGCCCGCCGCTCATTAATCAATCTCGTATTCCCTGCTTTCCCCACCCACCGGCGCCTATGATTGGTTGCAGTCAGACACGCCCCCCAAGCTGAGTGACAGCTGTCTCACTGCACCCAATCACAGCAGCCGGTGGGCGTGTCTATACTGTGCAGTAAAATAAATAAATAAATAATTAAAAAAAACGGCGTGCGGTCCCCCCCCATTTTAATACCAGCCAGATAAAGCCATATGGCTGAAGGCTGGTATTTTCAGGATGGGGAGCCCGACATTATGGGGAGCCCTAACAATATCAGCCAGCAGCCGCCCAGAATTGCCGCATACATTAGATGCGACTGTTCTGGGACTGTACCCAGCTCTTCCCGATTTGCCCTGGTGCATTGGCAAATCGGGGTAATAAGGAGTTATTGGCAGCCCATAGCTGCCAATAAGTCCTAGATTAATCATGTCAGGCGTCTCCCTGAGATTCCTTCCATGATTAATCTGTAAATAACAGTAAATAAAGACACACACCCGAAAAAATCCTTTATTAGAAATAAAAAAACACAAACATATACCCTGGTTCACCACTTTAATAAGCCCGAAATAGCCCCCCATGTCCGGCGTAATCCACGGACCTCCAGCGTCGCTTCCAGCTCTGCTGCATGGAGGTGACCGAAACTGCAGAAGACACCGCCGCTCCTGTCACATCCACGCAGCTAATGAAGGCAATAGCGCGATCAGCTGTATTCAGCGTTGGCCGCGAGTAACCTCAGTGACAGCTCAGCTGATCGCGCTATTGCCTTCATTAGCTGAGTGGAGGTGACAGGAGCGGCGGTGTCTGCTGCAGCTCCGGTCACCTCCATGCAGCAGAGCTGGAAGCGACGCTGGACCATCCTGGAGTACGCCGGACATGGAGGGCTTTTTCGGGCTTTTTAAAGTGGTGAAAGTATATGTTTGTGTTTTTTATTTCTAATAAAGGATTTTTTCGTGTGTGTGTGTTTATTTACTGTAATTTACAGATTAATCATGGAAGGAATCTCGGGGAGACGCCTGACATGATTAATCTAGGACTTATTGGCAGCTATGGGCTGCCAATAACTCCTTATTACCCCGATTTGCCAACGCACCAGGGCAAATCGGGAAGAGCCGGGTACAGCCCCAGAACTGTCGCATCTAATGTATGCGGCAATTCCGGGCGGCTGCTGACTGATATTGTTAGGCTGGGGGGCTCCCCATAACGTGGGGCTCCCCATCCTGAGAATACCAGCCTTCAGGTATATGGCTTTATCTGGCTGGTATTAAAATTGGGGGGACCGCACGCCGGTTTTTTTAATTATTTATGTGTTTATTTTACTGCACAGTATAGACACGCCCACCGGCTGCTGTGATTGGGTGCAGTGAGACACCTGTCACTCAGCGTGGGGGCGTGTCTCACTGCAACCAATCATAGGCGCCGGTGGGTGGGGAAAGCAGGGAATACGAGATTGATTAATGAGCGGCGGGCATATTCAAAGTAATTGTTGCCGCGCATTCTCTGCACAGCTATTCCTCGCCGCGCTGGTGATCGGGGAGGGGTATGAGCCGGGGGAAGAAAAAACCTGAGCGCCAATGTAAGTATGACTGAGAACAGCAGAAAAAAAGGTAAGCATACTGAATTTAATTAAAAAAAAAATAAAAATAAGATCGCTAGTGTAAAAACGCACACGCACGAAACGTGCTGAACACGGACATACTCCGTGTGCGGTACGTGCAGGCACGGACCCAGAGACTAAAGCGGGTCCGTGCCTGCGTGCTGCCGGCCAAAAACGGACATGTTGTCCGTGTAGAAAAGCGCACACATGAACTTACCTCACGGACACACGTTCCGTGCGATTTTACGTGTGTGTGCCATCTACCATTGATTAACATGGGTCTCCGTGTGTACGTGTCTCCGGTACGGGCAAATACGTACCGCACACATACAAATTACACGGATGTGTGTTGCGGGTCTAAGGGAAAGTCTGCTTGAATGATGCTGTATATGCCCGCAATCAGAACATAATGCAGTGTACAGGGAGTTTCCATGGCAATCTCTAGACAACACTCTGCTCTCTCGTCTTCTCTGTCAGAGAAATGGCGACTTCACCTTTATTTTATTTTGAGACAGCTGTTTAATAGTATTTTATTTATTTAGTTAAAGGGGGGTGAACTCCTATGGTGTGTAATAAACTCGTATTTTACATAGTGCAACAGCCATAGACTGCAGAAAGCTGTCAGATGCCAAAGTCACTTAACAGACCCGTAGTTCCTTATGCCGTCGGTTTAATTACGTAATATCTCCACTTTTAACCACATAGAGGGCTGGGGTTGATCTTAATTTAGTTCATAGGATAATCCAAACCTATACAATACTTTGTAGTAGGGAGATAACTCACCCCTGGGAAACCATGATCACCTCAGAAGGCATCAGCTGCACTGCTCACCGGCCTTACTGTTTAGTAGTTTTACTTTTTCTTCACCAAAATGGGCAAAATTAGTCTCAAAATGATCCTCCAGTATTTCTGGATTGTATTTAGAAATTTTCTGTGAGAAAGTAATCCACTTTGTCGCTTATTTAGTTGTTTTCCATGGATGGCGGTTGGAGCTCACTCTTCCTGCGTCTTACATCTTTAGCAGGCCACGCCCCCCTCCCAGATGCCTTGGACAAATCATCTTTCATCACTTTATGTAAATGAACTTTTCCAGGCTATGGATCATTGGGGAACACTGTAAATGTGGAACCGTTACTGTGCTGCTGGAGATACGACACACATACAGGAGAGGTATAATGCAAAGTGGTTTATTTCAACGCTTTCGAAGTGTACCCTACTTCTTCACCAGTAGTACAGTCTATAAATAGCTGCTAGTAATTCAAAAAGACCGCCAAAGGAAGCACATGATATTGAGTCAGAGTTCAAAGGGTTAAAGGAGGCGCTTAGGATGTACATTGTCTGATACAAATAAAAATACATTTTGCAATATAATTTAATAAACAAAGAACAAAAAAGCATAAAGAAAGACTGAAAAAACTACAAAAAAGGAGAAAAAAAAGAAGATAACAGAAAAAAAGGAAAAAATGTGAAACTAAAAAATGATTTGTCTGGAAATACCAAGGAGGAGTTGAACTCACCGATGGTCAGTGAAGCATAATCTGAGATGGCTAAACCTTACAGCTTGTGCTGTGAAAGAAACTTGGAAAACTGTGATCAATAAAGGCTGATTGGCACTATTGGGTGTGTAAAAATAAAAAAAAATGCTTAAAAAACATCTTTTAAAAACATACATATAAAACGTATGGTGAGTGATTTAATAATATCAAATAACAGTTTACATGAGATTTGGCTATGAGTGAACTTAAATATCAATGTATAACAAAATCTGTTAAATTAATATACAAACATAGACTAGAACTAGGAAGGAATCGTGGTGATATAGCCCTACAGGATGATATAAAAACAACTGTATCAAACTAGTTCAGTGAATAGAGAAAGAACCCATATAAATCACTTCAGGGACCATTTCAGAAATATATACAAACAATCTTTATTATCATGATTAAAAAAACATAAACACAATAGACATAATAGACATGATTAAAAATAGATAAGGTGTAAAATGGAGGGTCCGTCATAGTAATCAATTGGCATAATTATAGCATAAAGGCATACAATTCTATAAATCACACTTCCTGTCTGTAGGAAATGACAGGCAGGAAAATAAATTTATTATATATGATATCCCCATTAAGGGTTAATGAATAATTGTATTCACAGAATTGTATGCTGAAAAGTACCATTCAAATATTAAAAACGCAGAATTCATATGAGAAAATACAATTGGATTTAGGATGCATTCATATTCAGTAAATACATCCAAGAAATATCAGTCCATATGAAACTGACATACAACCAATCTCAAGGGTATAATACCTGGTACAGACAGACCCCCCCACACCACTCCAATGATCGTTTCACGTAGCTTCATCAGGGTGTGATGTGAGGGGATATCAGGGCACTTTATATAGCTCCCACACAGCTGTGGTGATAAAATCATTAAGCACTTTGCTTACAGGACGCTGCTAGTACGAACGCTGAGGGACCCTCCTCCCACCCCGAGGCACAGGCACGTCAGGAGGCGTGACAACGTCGCCCATGATGACGCATCCATATCACGAGGTAGGGAAAACGGGGACCACGCATGCGTACAGCAGCGTCAGCGTTCATAATGCTGTGCACAGAGGGAGTAAGCGCCATCTTATTGTATACCCGAGCTAGGGAATCTTCCCCAAAATGGCAGCCATTATAAGATTTGTCACAAATAGAATATGTATAAGAATATTATATCACATCTAATTAGGATACCGATAATTGTCATAAGTGTAATATATTTATGCATATATCAGAAAAAATATTTATGACAAACAGTATTTATTTTCATACAATTAAAGTATGCAAATGTATTCAAAGAACCAAACAGCAAATATTTTCCAAAGATACAATTGTGTCACAATATCAGTATATCCAAACCGATATATACTGTAGAAAAAAACATTTTATATATTTATTATTTACTTTCAATGACAATAGGGTACCCTGAATTCCCTCAGTTAAAAGCAAGAGATGACATAAAGGGAGCACTCAAGAACAAGATAATGTATTCAATGTCAGACATATATGAATCACAATATCACACATGAATATTAGATTTTAGTCATGTGATAGTATGGACATAGTATTATTCTACTTTCAGAGGACATGGAGGACATTAGTTATCAAAATTATTCAAAGAATCATACAAAACCCTTTCAAAGTATTGCTGTAGAAAAGGGCGGTTATATAGATACAATCGTGACAACATCAATTCCACTCTTGGAGGGCTTAAAGGATATTAACCATCACAGTTGCTCAAGAAGTCATATAAAGACCCTTCTATAACGATGCTACCTCTTATGGTATTGTCACCAATGTTCTCTGACTGATAAGTCCATTATTCATGATCTGTATATTAATTGTCTTTTTCAATCTATATTTTCTATGCCATGTGCAGAGGGTGGTGACACCTTGGTGTGCCACCCCTCTCTGTAGCATCGTTATAGAAGGGTCTTTATATGACTTCTTGAGCAACTGTGATGGTTAATATCCTTTAAGCCCTCCAACAGTGGAATTGATGTTGTCACGATTGTATCTATATAACCGCCCTTTTCTACAGCAATGCTTTGGAAGGGTTTTTGTATGATTCTTTGTTCAAATCAAAGTTTATTAGAATAGAAGAAGATAATCAAACAATTGCACAGCGCGCAGGCTGAGGGTATATATCCAAGCTAGCTGCTAAAAACACAACAGTTCTTTGACTACACCTGCGCCACTGGCGACCAAAAATAACAAGTACAATTCGTATGTGTTTGAAATAGGAAGAACAAGTTGAAAAAAAAGAGCTAAAGAAGAGGAGGTGGAAGAAGAATTTAGAGACAGTAAAGACAACAGAAACGTGGGAAAGTAAGATGAAAGGGGAAGGGTACAAAGAGTTCCCACCCGAGTGGACACGCCCTCCTACATCAAAACCACATTTTCAAGGCTAACCTTATAGGTACAGAAATAAGAGAATGGAAAATTACCTACATACCTGCCCCCCCGTGAATCCATAGACCCATATCCGGTGAGTCCCTGAACATGATCCACGGGGCCCACGTAGCATCAACTTTGTCCTTGTTGCCGAGTGTCTGACCTATCAAGGTCTCCATCCTTGTATGATTCTTTGAATAATTTTAATAACTAATGTCCTCCATGTCCTCTGAAAGTAGAATTAATAATACTATGTCCATACTATCACATGACTAAAATCTAATATTCATGTGTGATATTGTGATTCATATATGTCTGACATTGAATACATCCCTCTGTGCACAGCATTATGAACGCTGACGCTGCTGTACGCATGCGTGGTCCCCGTTTTCCCTACCTCGTGATATGGATGCGTCATCACGGGCGACGTTGTCACGCCTCCTGACGTGCCTGTGCCTCGGGGTGGGAGGAGGGTCCCTCAGCGTTCGTACTAGCAGCGTCCTGTAAGCAAAGTGCTTAACGATTTTATCACCACAGCTGTGTGGGAGCTATATAAAGTGCCCTGATATCCCCTCACATCACACCCTGATGAAGCTACGTGAAACGATCATTGGAGTGGTGTGGGGGGGTCTGTCTGTACCAGGTATTATACCCTTGAGATTGGTTGTATGTCAGTTTCATATGGACTGATATTTCTTGGATGTATTTACTGAATATGAATGCATCCTAAATCCAATTGTATTTTCTCATATGAATTCTGCGTTTTTAATATTTGAATGGTACTTTTCAGCATACAATTCTGTGAATACAATTATTCATTAACCCTTAATGGGGATATCATATATAATAAATTTATTTTCCTGCCTGTCATTTCCTACAGACAGGAAGTGCGATTTTTAGAATTGTATGCCTTTATGCTATACAGTGCCTACAAGTAGTATTCAACCCCCTGCAGATTTAGCAGGTTTGATAAGATGCAAATAAGTTAGAGCCTGCAAACTTCAAACAAGAGCAGGATTTATTAACAGATGCAAAAATCTTACAAACCAACAAGTTATGTTGCTCAGTTAAATTTTAATACATTTTCAACATAAAAGTTTGGGTCAATTATTATTCGACCCCTAGGTTTAATATTTTGTGGAATAACCCTTGTTTGCAATTACAGCTAATAATCGTCTTTTATAAGACCTGATCAGGCCGGCACAGGTCTCTGGAGTTATCTTGGCCCACTCCTCCATGCAGATCTTCTCCAAGTTATCTAGGTTCTTTGGGTGTCTCATGTGGACTTTAATCTTGAGCTCCTTCCACAAGTTTTCAATTGGGTTAAGGTCAGGAGACTGACTAGGCCACTGCAACACCTTGATTTTTTTCCCTCTTGAACCAGGCCTTGGTTTTCTTGGCTGTGTGCTTTGGGTCGTTGTCTTGTTGGAAGATGAAATGACGACCCATCTTAATATCCTTGATGGAGGAGCGGAGGTTCTTGGCCAAAATCTCCAGGTAGGCCGTGCTATCCATCTTCCCATGGATGCGGACCAGATGGCCAGGCCCCTTGGCTGAGAAACAGCCCCACAGCATGATGCTGCCACCACCATGCTTGACTGTAGGGATGGTATTCTTGGGGTCGTATGCAGTGCCATCCAGTCTCCAAACGTCACGTGTGTGGTTGGCACCAAAGATCTCGATCTTGGTCTCATCAGACCAGAGAACCTTGAACCAGTCTGTCTCAGAGTCCTCCAAGTGATCATGAGCAAACTGTAGACGAGCCTTGACATGACGCTTTGAAAGTAAAGGTACCTTACGGGCTCGTCTGGAACGGAGACCATTGCAGTGGAGTACGTTACTTATGGTATTGACTGAAACCAATGTCCCCACTACCATGAGATCTTCCCGGAGTTCCTTCCTTGTTGTCCTTGGGTTAGCCTTGACTCTTCGGACAAGCCTGGCCTCGGCACGGGTGGAAACTTTCAAAGGCTGTCCAGGCCGTGGAAGGCTAACAGTAGTTCCATAAGCCTTCCACTTTCGGATGATGCTCCCAACAGTGGAGACAGGTAGGCCCAACTCCTTGGAAAGGGTTTTGTACCCCTTGCCAGCCTTGTGACCCTCCACGATCTTGTCTCTGATGGCCTTGGAATGCTCCTTTGTCTTTCCCTTGTTGACCAAGTATGAGTGCTGTTCACAAGTTTGGGGAGGGTCTTAATTAGTCAGAAAAGGCTGGAAAAAGAGATAATTAATCCAAACATGGGAAGCTCATTGTTCTTTGTGCCTGAAATACTTCTTAATACTTTAGGGGAACCAAACAGAATTCTGGTGGTTTGAGGGGTTGAATAATAAATGACCCTCTGAATAAACTTTTCACAATTTAAAAAAAAAAATAAAAAAATAAATAACATTCTTTTTTGCTGCAGTGCATTTCACACTTCCAGGCTGATCTACAGTCCAAATGTCACAATGCCAAGTTAATTCCGAATGTGTAACCCTGCTAAATCTGCAGGGGGTTGAATACTACTTGTAGGCACTGTAATTATGCCAATTGATTACTATGATGGACCCTCCATTTTTTTTTTTAAATTATAATTTTTATTTATTTTCAAAATCAAACAAATCACTACAAAGAACAAATAATAATAATAACAAAATTATCAGCAAAATGACAAGAAAATTGGTTATCGCTCCATTTACAATTCAGTATTACAACATCTAATCAATGTTCACAGTATTCACAGTAAGACTCAGAATCTTTAATACCTCACGGAAACCCTTATAACTAACTATATGAATGAATTTGCAACCATCCTGTTAAACTCTCCTACTCTCCTCCTAGGTGGGAGTGGGTTTGAGTAGTGGGAGGTTCAGGAGGCGCCCTGAACCCCCCACTACTCAATCCCACTCCCACCTAGTCACCTTCAGCCCCCACCTCCATTCCTCCGAGTGCACCACCTAACTTCTCAAAGTGATACCACGCCGGCTCCTTAAATGGTGACATTAAGCGTTCTATTTCCTCCGAATTGAAGTAGGTTATAATAAACTCCCTGCACTTTTTGAAGTGACTACCCAATCGTCCCAACTTCCTTCCAGAATCAAGGCTCTCTAACTCCATCAGCCGTTTTATATGGCTTATTACTTCTTTGAACGAGGGTAGTTTTGACTCCAACCAATATTTCAGTATCATCCTCTTTGTTGCAAGTATGATTACATGTAATAGTGAAGGGGGATGTTTACTCCTCCTCCCCTCGTCGCTCACCCCCTCCCACGCATGGAACAGAACCAGAGTAGGGGAGAGAAGGAGTTTTATGTCCCAGAGTTTAGCAACACACTTTGATACTTGGGCCCACAGTGGCTCAAGGTGGGTACACAGCCACAATCCATGGTAGAGATCCGTTGCTTCTAAATTGCATTTCGGACAATGAGTAATCCTCTCAGGATTCTCAAGCTTTCTGGGCAAATTGAATGCATAGATCGCCTGATGCATCACTTTATACTGAGTCTCCCGCCACAGTTCATTCAGTATTGCCTTTCGTAGGGCCACCCACCCCTCCCTGATCTTTGTTCCAATGTCGGGGTCCCCTAGTTGCTTTTCCCATGGCTTAAAGAAACTCTCTGGCTGATAGCCAGTCAACTGGTTTTGCATTGCCCCATATAGAGATGAAATTGACGAGGACGTTTGTGCCAACTTGACCAGGCCGTCAAATGTATTAAGTGACACCTCCGACGATATGTCTTGCAATTGAGCCATAACCTTATGCTTCACCTGATCATACTGGATTATTTGGTTAGGATTCAATCCATAATTGCCTACCAATTCTTCCCTCCCCAACCATCTTGGCTCAGAAGGATGAAAAAGATGGGAGACCCTCTGTATACCTTTCCGCCTCCATTCTTAAAATAGCTTATTGCTAATTCCCTGGCTGAACCCTGGATTATCCCATAGGGGTAGATATTTAGAAATTTTATATGCCAACTTGTAATGCTTCCTCACTGCTCTCCAGGCTGCTATCGTATCCTTAAACAGAGAAGACTGCTTAATTTTTTCGGGTAGATTAGCTTGACTGGTGTGAAGGGCCTTTAAATCCCATGGAAACGCATAATCTATCTCAACTCCAAGGGACACGTGTTTCTGTGAGCCATGAATCCAATCCATCCAATACCTGGACAAACAGGCCAGATTGTAACCCCTAACATTTGGTAGGTTTAATCCTCCATTATCCTTTGATGCAGTCAGCTTCCTTATACCAATGCAAGCTCGTTTCCCCCTCCACACAAACTTCGAGAAACTTCTATTAAGAAGTTCAACATCCTTATGTCTCAAGAGCAAAGGTAGAGTTCGGATATGATACATCAACTTAGACATAGACATCATCTTAATTAATTGTGCTCTGCCCATGATGTTCAACGGGAGGTTCTGCCATCTCTGGAGGTCCTGAACTATTTGATTTATAAGAGGCGGGAAGTTTAGGTTATATAAAGAAGTCGGCCCCTTACCAATTCTAATGCCCAGATACAGTATGTAATGTATGATCTTGCTATAGAAATATGCTCACACTGGCCACCCTCCTGCAAATGGGCCTTCCGTACAGCAATTCACATTTAGTTGGGTTAATTTTAAAGTAGCTCCCGTATTCTCGCAATATATCTAATATAAGTGGTACCTGAGTTTTAGGATCAGAGAGAAACAACAGTACATCGTCGGCAAAGAGTGTCGCCTGTATTCGCATCTTATTTATGAGGATCCCTTGAAAATTGCAATGGCCAGTTAACAGCCTCGCCAGGGGCTCCAAAGCCAGGTTGAAGAGAAGTGGTGAAAGGGGACAGCCCTGCCTAGTCCCCCTATGCAACTGAAAGGGAGTCGAGAGGAAACCTGGAATATAAACCTGTGCTCTAGGATTTGTATAAATCTCACGTATCACATTGTAGAAAGACCCCGAGAATAGCATTGTATCTAAAACTCTATAGAGCCAAGGCCACTCCACATTATCAAAGGCCTTCTCGGCATCTATTGTTAATAACGCTCTAGTTTCATTGACCAGATCCTTAGAGCTCACCCTATCAAGGGCCAATAAGACTTTACAAATATTTTGTGTCGCTGATCTATTTTTAATGAAACCTGCTTGAGCTGGGGATATTAAAAGGGGCAGGATTACGGCTAAGCGGTTAGCCATTATTTTTGAGAGTAACTTTATGTCCAAATTAACGAGTGAAATTGGCCGGTAAGAGCCTGGGGATAGCGGATCTTTACCCTGTTTCGGAATTAATTTTATATAGGCTAGGTTACTATTGTGAAAAGATGCTTCACCCTCCAGGACCTTGTTGTATATTTCTAACAATATAGGAGAGGTCTCATCTACCATCGTCTTGTAAAATTCAGCTGTGAACCTGTCTGGCCCTGGCGCTTTGTTGTTCTGCATACTTTTGAGAGTGCCAACTAGCTCTTCCCCTGAAATTTTAGCGTTCAAAAAAGTACGTTGTTCCTCTGTGATCCCAGGAAGGGTCACTTTAGTCAAAATATTGTTATCTGGAATTGTGACTTGTATGTCCCCCGTGTGTAATTCCCTGTAATATGCCCCCAATATTTCGATTATTTTCCCAGGATCATTGTGTACCTCACCTATGCGATCCCTGATTTGCATAGGTCCTTGCAGAGTCCCTCTAATTTTTACCAGATTGGCCATCAGTTCACCCGCCTTATTCCCAAATCGATGAAGGGTCGCCTCCTTGGGCTGTTTTAAATATTTGCTCCCTCCTTACTGCCCACCTGTTGAAAGCCCCCTGCTCCAGCAACCAAACATCCCTATGGGCTTTGTCTGGGTTTTCCTGAAAGGACGTATAAGCCTGTCTCAACTTAAAGGAAGTTTCAATAAATTTGGTCTGAATTTTCTTCCTCATTGAGGAAACATAACCTATTATTTTGCCCCTTAGGACCGCTTTTGCAGTGTCCCACAATAACATCGGAGTATCTTGATGTTGTTTATTGTGATCCACAAACTCAGACCACCACTTCTTCAGTCTCTGTGAGAACTCCTCGTTTTCATAAAGGAAGGTTGGATATCTCCAAAGATAGTCTGAGCCTCTGGGGAAAGCATCTGTCAAATCAATCACCACCGATGCATGGTCCGATATTACTAAGTCTCCCACCTCCACTGCCTCCAGATTGCGCATCAGCCCTCCAGAGATGAGAAAGTGAGAAAGTAGTCAATATGGGACCATGAATTGTTTGCGTGCGAGTAATAAGTATACTCTCTATCCTGGGGATGCAAGCATCTCCAGGCGTCTTTTAGAGCTGTAGACATCAACAGAGGGCCCATGACCCTATCTTGACTACAGTGATATTTAGGATATCCACCCGGGGATTTTCTATCCTCCTGTACAGAGGCCACTGAATTAAAATCTCCTGTTACTACTATTGTGTTTGGGTATGGGTGTTCCAGAATTTTAATTTCAAGCTGGTGAAAAAAGGGTTTGTTAGTATCATTTGGAGCGTAAGCATTAAAGATGTTATACAGCTTCCCTCCCGCTTCCAGAGCCAGAAATAAAACCCTGCCCTCCTTATCCATATATTGATCCATAACCTGATGTTGTAGTTTTTTATTTATTAGTGTTATTACCCCCGCTTTCTTTTTTACTGAAGGGACCCCGTAAGCTTTCCCTACCCATAACTTGCACATTCTCTGGATATCCTTTCCCTCGAGATGTGTTTCTTGCAGGAGTGCTACAGTATGTCAGGTTTGAAGTGACTAAGATGTCACAATATTTTAAGCCTCTTTTGTGGGGAGCATAGCCCCTTAACATTCCAAGTAAGTATCCGCATATTTGCCCCGATGACAATGAGTATTACTGCTGTAGCCTTTCATTTTGCCAATATCGCCTACCACTGAACCAATACTAAACCTAATCTTAACAGAACAGTCTAAACCACTGTTTATAACCAACATACTTAACACTTTATGGTGAAAAACATTTCCCACTAGTAACCATTCAGCTGCTTCACCACAGCCTCCCATACACTTCATGGACTTCCCTTTTTTCCAACCATGACCCTGAGATCCGTCAAACCTCTAAACTTTTTCATGTAACTACTTTTGTAAGAGTATATTCACATCACCGTGGCGGAGAGGGAGAGAGGAAGAGAGAGAGGGAGAGAGCGAAAAAGAGAGGTAGAGAAAAAAAATATATATATATAATAATAGGGTGAAAGCAAAAGAATGAGAGGTAAAATAGGAAGAGAGGGAGAGGTAGAAAAAGGGAAATAGGGGATGAAAGAGAGAAAGGGAGTAAAAGAAAGGGAGAAAGGAATAGAGGTCGAGTGGGATAGGGAGAGAGAAATAAAAGAGAAAGAGAGATGGACAAAGAGAGGAAGAGGGAGGGTGGGAGAGAGAAAGAGAAAAATGGGGAGCGAGAGAAGGGGGAGAGCAAGAGAGGGAGAAGAAGAGGTAGAGAAAGAGAAGAAGAAAAGGGGATAGAGAGAGAGAAAGTGAGAAAAGAAAAGAAAAAAAAAAAGAGATCACTCCCCTTCCACCCCCCCGCATTACCACCTCAATGTACAAAGACTTTGATAACCTCCCCATAGCCAATGGATAGTGTTCCTGTACAATTGTCCACATGTATAAAGGAGTACTCTTACCTCCAAATTCAATCGAAAACTCCACTGGGTCAGAGTCTCTCTCAGCTGGTTTTGTGCTGCCTACCAGGATGGTTCTTCCCCTTCGATGCTGCCGACGTAGACCTCCCCGAAGCTCCTCCCGCTGAATTCTTCTCAGATGAGTTGTTATGGCCAGACCCTGGGGATTTTCTGGAACCAGGTGGACTGTTCATATGCCCCACATAGGTTTCCGCCTCATTCAGGCTCGTGAAAGAATGGGAGGAACCATCTTGATGCCGTATAACCAAAGTAGCCGGGTACCTAAGCTGAAAACGGACCTTTTTCTTGAATAGAGACGAGCAGATGGAAGAAAAAGTTCTCCTTTGCCTTGTCACTTCTGATGAGAAATCTTCAAATATCAAGATACGGGATCCCTGCACCTCCAGAGGCTGTTGTCTTCTCTTGTATGTGCCTGGAGTATTTCTTGTTTGTCCGAGTAATCCAAGTATTTTGTAATTACTTGTCTTGGACATTTGGCTTTGTCTTCTTCCGAATTATTCCTAGGCGGCCCAATGCGATGCACTCTCTCTATTCTTCTGCCCACTGCAATGCCCAAGGTCTTGGGTATGATTGATTCGCAAAGAGTGCGCAATTCTCCAGGGGTAGGCCTCAGGGAGACCCACTATATTTGTTTGTTTACTTTTTCGGCTGTCCCAGGCTGTTACACTGCAGACGCTGCAGAGTTCTGAAGCGGGGGGGCGGGGCGCAGCTCCACACTCATGGCTCCATGCTGCCTCGTGGCCGGGGGAGCAGACTCTTCAATTCACCTGCACTGCTCCTGCAAGGATTGTGCTCTGAAGTCCCGATCTCACACCGCTCCCAGGCAACTCCGGTAAGCTTGCTAGGTGGTCGGCGGCGGGCAGGAGCTCCGGTACATGTGTTTGTTGAGTGAGGAGTGACGGAGCTCAGGACTAACACGTCTTCACATGGCTGGCACAGGAACCAGAAGTCCGGACCCTTCATTTTACACCTTATCTATTTTTAATCATGTCTATTATGTCTATTGTGTTTATGTTTTTTTAATCATGATAATAAAGATTGTTTGTATATATTTCTGAAATGGTCCCTGAAGTGATTTATATGATTGATTGATTGATTGATTACACTTGATTGAATACACTCAAAGACCACTTTATAGTTTTTCTGACAAGAGATTATCTCCTTGTGAGTAAATATTAGTTCAGTGAATAGCTCAAGTATCACAGAGAAGTGTGTGCCTGTGGTTCTGGGTCAAAATAGTGCACAGAGTGTTACGGTTGCTGCGAGCACTGGAGACTAAAGGCTACTTTACACACTGCGATATCGGTCCCGATATCGCTAGTGTGCGTACCCGCCCCCATCTGTTGCGCGACATGGGCATATCGCTGCCCGTGCCGCACAACATCGCCCAGAGCCGTCACACATACTTACCTGTCCGGCGACGTCGCTGTGACCGGCGAACCGCCTCCTTTCTAAGGGGGCGGTCCCTGCGGCGTCACAGCGACGTCACTGAACCGCCGCCCAATCGCAGCGGAGGGGCGGAGATGAGCGGGACGTAACATCCCGCCCACCTCCTTCCTTCCGCATAGCGGCCGGGAGGCAGGTAGGGAGATGTTCCTCGCTCCTGCGGCGTCACACGCAGCGATGTGTGATGCCGCAGGAACGAGGAACAACCTCGTTACTGCTGAAGTAACGATTTTTGGGAATTAGGACCCGTGTAGCCGATTAGCGATAAATCACGCTTTTGCGACGATTTTACATCGCTGAACGCTGTTACACAAAGCTATATCGCTAACGATTGCGGAAGTGCGTCACCAAAACCGTGACCCCAACGACAAAACTCGGGCGATATCGCAGTGTGTAAAGCCCGCTTTAGTCCAGATTTCTTGCTACTGCACATGTGCGAGCACTGGAGACTAAGTCCAGATTTCTTTCTACTGCACATGTGCGAGCGCTGGAGACTAAGTCCAGATTTCTTGCTACTGCACATGTGCGAGCGCTGGAGACTAAGTCCAGATTTCTTGCTACTGCACATGTGCGAGCGCCGGAGACTAAGTCCTATCTTGGAGCCATTGCACATGTGCGGGTGACATCATCGCTGACACGAGGTCACATGTCTCTGACACCTTCTATGCCGATTGGTCGCTGGTCATGTGCTTGTGATGCCTTGCTCGGTGATAGGCCAGCATGACGTCACTCCTGTCGTTCTGGCAGCGGATTGGCTCTGGTGTCCTCCATCTTGGATGAGGCACAGAGTCTATATAAGACCCTGACACACGCCGCATGGCGCTCAGTCCTCTTGGTTCATGCATAAGAGTAGACGCTCTGTGCGCGTTCCTCTAGGCATTCCTCTGTCTATGCTAGGTGAGCGCTACCGGCAGGGTAGCGTTCTTATACCTTACAGCTTCGGCTGCTGTCCGTATCCTTACCTCTTAGGGGAGCGGACATAGGCAGGTGCCTGAGGCACATGGTCTGGCTGGGCCTTGTGGTTCGACTCGTAGGTGGACGTTGCCGCTAGGGTAACGTTCCTTATACTGCGTCTGGCAGTTGTTCCTATCCTCGCACACTAGGGGAGCGAACAGAGGTAGGAGCTTTGTGCGGCTTACGCTGCTGTTCGTCTCTTTTGCACCACTAGAAGAGCGGACCTAGGCAGGTGCCATTTCTAGTGGTTCGTGTCCTCGCACACTAGTGGAGCGAACGCAGGTAGGAGCTTTGTGCGGCTTACGCTACTGTTCGTCTCTTTTGCACCACTAGAAGAGCGGACCTAGGTAGGTGCCATTTCGCACACATTGCCTTTGTCTCTGTGATTATTAACAGAGATCATTTCATACACCCTCCAAGTAAGGGAGGAATTGCTTTACTTACTTATTATATCCTTCTGTGAGTTAACAGAGGTATTGCACTCTGCCATAGTCTGCAGCAGAGTCTTTGCACGGTGGACCCTGACTGTCTGATACTCCTTTAGGTTATCAGACAGCCCCCCGTAACAGTAAGACTGCGCCAGGGTCTGGCTGGCATGGCGGAGATGGAGCAGCTACGTCAGTTCATGCTGCAGCTTGATGCCAGAGTGAGGTCTCTGGAGAAGTCTGCTCTTGCTGCTGATATGGATGATGTGGTGGCTCAAGCGGCTGCAATGGTGTCAGTCACCAAGCCTACTCCAACCCTCCCTCACCTCTCGCTGCCCAACAAGTTTACGGGGAACAGCAAGGCATGTAGGGGATTCGTGAACCAGTGCTCAGTCCATCTAGAGCTGTTGGCTGCACGGTTTCCTACAGAGAGGTCGAAGGTGGGGTTTATCATCTCCTTACTCTCTGATAGAGCACTGGAGTGGGCTACACCATTCTGGGAGAGGAATGACCCCGTAGTACAGGACTCTAAGGAGTTTTTGGAGTCCTTGCGACAAGTGTTCCTGGGGCCTCAGGTCACTCACGACTCGGCCCTACAGCTACTGACTTTGGAGCAGGGGCGTACCTCCTCAAGTCAATATGCTGTGAGTTTCAGGACACTTGCTGCAGAACTGGGGTGGTCAGAGAGGACTCTCATTCCACTGTTCTGGAGGGGATTAGCCTCGCACGTGAAGGACGCATTAGCGTCACGTGAGGTACCAACTACCCTTGAGGGCCTCATGACTCTGGCTACCCGCATTGACCTGCGGACCTCCGAACGTCAGATGGAGCGCAGGTCAGAGGGTCGTTCAGCCACTGTAGTGGTCTCTCCTACTGCACCTCCCTTAGAGGACATCTCTGTCCCTATGGACATCGCTAGGGTTGGTGTTGCTAGGTCTTCCAGTCGCAAGGGCATTTCCTGTTTCGCTTGTGGGCAGTATGGTCATTATGCCAACCGTTGCCCAAAGCGTCAGGGTAAGCGACCGCGATTGGTGACCGTAGCTGAAGGTAGACTGGACTCTGCATCATCCATTAGGGTGACGTTTCCCGCGTCCATTTCCTTTAAGGGGTCAACATGGTCCACAAGGGCAAGTGTGGACACAGGTGCTGGGGATAGTTTCATCTCCTCTTCTTTTGCCTGGCGGCATGCCATCCCACTGGTGCAAATGCCAAGGCCAGTGAGAGTCCGTGTGGTGGATGGGTCCTTGTTGCCCAAGGTAATTCACCAGCGGACAGTGCCCATTACCCTTGCCATGTCATATGGGCATAGGGAGACCATTTCATTTCTGGTTCTCCCTAAGGGTGCAGATGATATTCTGCTGGGTATTCCTTGGTTGAAGCAACATTCCCCACATATCGACTGGTCGTCTGCGGTGATTACGCGGTGGGGCGAGTCTTGTAGCTCCCACTGCATGTCTCCATCTTCCGCCCGTCGCTCAGTGGTATCTGTGGCGACTATAGACCATTCGAGTGGGAGGGCCGCTAGAGGGGGGGTACTGTTACGAACCGGCGCCGCCATAGCCGCAAGCAGCCTGCTGCGGTTCCTGTTGCACCCAGGCGCCGGCTGCCGTTCTTGGCCGTGCCTCGGGTCGTCCAGTTGGCTGTTCCTTCCACCACGTCTAAGTGTGGAGAAGCGGCTAGTGCGCATGCGTGCGCTGATTTACCCCAGCCAGAGTCTAAGCCCAGTGTTTTGCCTAGTGAGCATGCTCAGCCTGTTTGTATTATGTCTGAGACTAAGTCCTCAGTTCAGGCTACTGAGCATGCTCCCACAATTAACCCTAACAGCCTCTTTGCACAGGTACTTGGACTTCGTGCTGTGTCTAAGTTCTGGGATGTGCCTACTGAGCATGCTCAAACTGATAGTCTGCTTTCTAAGCCTGTGGCTCAGGCTACTGAGCATGCTCAGGCACTTAGTGCATCAGAGGCTAGGTCCGGTAAGGACCTCACTGAGCATGTCCGTGAGGTGGCAGGCCCTGATAAGGCAGAGGGTGTCAGGTGTCCTGATGACGTGGCAACTCCGGACTGGCTCGCAGAGGCCCGCCCCTATGATCTGGCACCTCAGTATTGGTCGTCAGACGATGACTGGTGAAGTGTTTGGGGCGTGGCTGCCATGAGGTCATCAATGACGTGGCGGTTCCGGATAGGTCGCATGTGACGTCACTGATGACATGGCACTCTGCTATTGGACCTTGGTGGTTCCACCCTGGGTTTGGGGCGGACCCAGGTTATAAAAGGGGCTGGAGACAACATGGAGGTGCGCAGTCTTCACTTTTGCTCAGTCAGAGCACACCTCCATGTTAGAGCCTCATTGCGGCATAAGCCTATGTTGGGAAGCGGTAGGTAGGGTTAGGCGAACGGTGCCTGTCACGCCAAGATTCGTGGCTCGGCACATCAGGGTCAGGCGCCGTGCTTCCCTCCTGCCGTTCCAGTCTTGCTATAGCAGCCCAGTGGCGTTAACTGGGCTGCGGCTGCTGTGCTTCCTGTCCGATTGTGCCCCCTACGCACACGGACAACGCACCTGCTGCGCCACCTGTCTGATTGTGCCCCCTACGCACACGGACAACGCACCTGCTGCGCCACCTGTCTCGACTGGCCAGAAACGCTAATCGGAGGACCGCTCGGCCTGACGTGTCCTACACACGTGGCCGACAGGGCGCTTTCGTGGCGGTCTTCCGGTCAATGCTACCTGGTTACCACCCGGCCTGACGTGTTTCCTGCACACGTGGTTGGTGTAGCGCTAGGTGCACCAAAACGCTAATCGGGTTGTCGTCCGGTCTGACGTGTCCCAACACACGTGACCGGTTCCCAGAGTTCCTGGGTTATCTCAGAGCCATCCAGCTCTATAGTCTCCGCCTAACCCTCAGGTGCCAGCAGCTCCATTGTCATCTGGAGCACGGTGGGCCCCGACTGGCGATTAGGATATATACCTCCTTGTCCTAATCTGCCGGTCCCCCCGTAACACTGCAAATGAATGAAGGAGAAAGTGATAGCTTTGCTGGAGCAGAGTCCCCTTTCACACATCCGTATTTTTGGCATCAGTCACAATCCATCGAATTTTACAAAAAACAGATCAAGCACTAGATCCGTGTTTTTCCCATTGACTTGTATTAGCGATGGATGGCATGACGTTACATCCGTCATACAACGCATCAGTCGAAAAAATGTGTCCGTCGGACGGAGACTACTTCCATAGTAACATTTTTTGTGTGCGTTGAAAAAACGGACAGCGACGGATCTGTCGTCGTCCGTCGTATGGTGTAATGGAAGCCTATGGGCGCAGGATCCGTTATAATCCGTCAAATTACGGAATCAGTCGATGGATCTGTTTTTTTAACCGAGCATGCTCAGATCGGGTGTAAATTCATTTCTGGTCAGGAAAAATCTCTCTCTCTCTCTTGCAAACAACCTTTGCCATGAAAAAAATGGTACGACGGATCGTTTTTTTTACAGGGATCCGTTGCGTCTCTTTTAACACAATCTGCAACGGATCCGTCGCATCAGGGACAAAACGGATTGTGACTAATGGAAAAAAAAACTGATGTGGGAAAGGGGCATAAATGGAAGGTTTGAGAGATAAGAGTGTGATAACAAAGAAGACGTGTTGTTTAAGTGAAACATAGTGATAATGAAAATGAGATGAGATTAGAAAGCCACACTTAAGCCCACGTCACACATAGCGATATCGCTAGCGGGATTGCTGAAACGTCCCAGGTTTTGTGACGTATTAGCGACCTCGCCAGCGACGACGCTGTGGGTGACACGTAGCAGCGAGCGGGCCCCTGCTGCGAGGTCGCTGATCATTACAAAATGATCAGGACCTTTTTTTGCTCATTGGTCTCCCGCTGTGCAGCACGCATCGGCGTGTTTGACTGCGGGAGACCAACGAGCACTGACTCATGTAAGTAGCGTACACTGGTAACCAGGGTAAATATCGGGTGACTAAGCAAAGCGCTTTGCTTGGTTACCCGATATTAACCTTGGTTACCAGCGCACGCTGCTTACAGGCGGCCAGGGCTGGCTCCCTGCACACGTAGCCAGGGTAAATATCGGGTAACTAAGCAAAGCGCTTTGCTTAGTAACCTGATGTGTACCCTAGCTACGTATACAGGGAGCCAACGCTGGAAGCCTGTAAGCGGTGTACACTGGTAACCAGGGTAAATATCGGGTAACCAAGCAAAGAGCTTTGCTTAGTTATCCGATATTTACCCTGGTTACCAAGTACAGCATTGTTACACAAGTCGCTGGTGGCTGGTCGTTGGTGAGATCTTCCTGATTGATAGCTCACCAGCGACCATGTAGCGATGCAGCAACGATCCCTGCCAGGTCGTATCGCTGGTGGGATCGATGGTGCGTCGCTACGTGTGACGGGATAAGTTCACACACTGCGTTTACTTGCCACGTTTTTGTGCATTTTTTGCAGAAAAAATACACAAACGCACCCACGGCAAAAAAAGCGTGCGTTTTTACCGCGTTTTGGTGCGTTTTTTGTTGCGTTTTGCTGCATTTTTGCTCACTGCGTTTTTATGCATTTTTATCAGTAAACAATGTCATTAAAGATTGTTGAGAAAAAAAAAGGTCTGATGCAGACAGCTGCAGAACTACAAGGCTCAGCATGCTCCATCCAGGACTGTATGCTGGAGGGAGAGGCAGGGGGAGTAGAACTATAAGGCTCAGCATACTCCATCCAATAGTGTATGCAGGAGAGCAGACAGCAGCTGCAGAACTGCAAGGCTCAGCATCCTCCATCCAGGACTGTATGCAGGAGTTTTTTGCCCCCCCAAAAAATGACGTGGGCTTCGCCATATTTTTCTATGCTAGCCAGGTACAGCAGGCAGGTACGGACTGCCCCCAACCCCCAGCTGCCTATTTGTACCCGGCTGGGAACCAAAAATATAGGGAAGCCTTTTTTTTTTTTTAAATTATTTTATGAATTGCATGAAATAATTTAAAAAAAATGATGTGGGCTTAGCCCAATTTTTGAGTCCAGCCAGGTACAACTAGGCAGCTGGGGATTGGAATCCGCAGTACAGAGTGCCCAAGCTTTCTGGGCACCCCTGCTGCGAATTGCAGTCCGCAGCCACCTCAGAAAATGATGCTTTCATAGAAGCACCATCTTCTGGTGCTGTATCCAACTCTTCAGCTGCCCTGATGCCAGGTGGCTCGCTGGGTAATGATGGGGTTAGGGCTAGCTGAATATTATCAGATGGCCCTAAGCCCGAAATTCTTGGTGTCACACCAATATATTACATGGCCACCATGAATTTCTAGTACAGATAAAAAAAACACAACACAGAAAAATATTTTTATTAGAAATAAAACACAACACAATTAGTGACTCCATCTTTATTGAAATAAAGAACCCCCCTCCGCAGTAATACTGGGTCAAGAGTCCCGCGCCGTTCAATCTGGATCCAATATCATCTGATCGGTTTGCTCGAAGGCATACCGATTAGATGATGTGTCAGGTTTAAGGATGTGAATCACATCATACATCAGCTGATTTTATAAAAGCCGTTTATACAATTAGCTGATGCATCAGTGCAAAACAAAAAAAAAAAATACACCCGTCTGTGCTGACTCCCATCTGATCGCTGCAGGAGCGGCGGTATCGGGAGATGAGCTGGGAGCGGACATGGCACTGGGAGTCTGCAGACAGGTTAGTATGACATTTTTTTTCTACTGTTCACTTTTGATTTCGCAGCTGCTTCCAACTCCCGCCGGCCATGGCGCCGCACGGGAGCGTACATGGCACCGGACGTGAGGTGGAGGCAATGGTGGCGGTACCGGGAGGTCTCACGCTTCTGTGTTTACTAACAGAAGGAATCCTCTTCCTGTACATGTTACTTTACTACCCACCCCTTGCATTTATAGCTGCGTTTTTAGTCATAGAAACGCACTAAAACGCAGCTATATTTGCAATTTGCGTTTTTCATAGCGTTTTTGAACATCTCATTGAACTCAATGGGTGGAAAACGCAGTGAAAAACGCAAAAATAATTGACATTCTGCATTTTTGTGGGCACCACAAAAAACGCAGCTAAAACAAAAAAGCTGTGTGCAGACAGCAAAATTGAAAACTCATAGACTTTGCTGGGGAAGCAAAGTCATGCAGGTTTCTGAGCAAAAACGCACCCGAAAAACGTGCAAAAACGCCGCGAAAAACGCACTGTGTGAACTTACCCTTAAGGCCCCGTCACACACAGAGATAAATCTTTGGCAGATCTGTGGTTGCAGTGAAATCATGGACATATTGTTCCATTTGTTCACGGCCACAAACCTGGCACTGATTGTCCACAATTTCACTGCAACCACAGATCTGCCGCAGATTTATCTCTGTGTGTGACAGGGCCTTTAGGCTATGTCCACACTGGGCATTTTTGCAACATTTTTTTTAGCTGCAGATTTGCCTTGGTTTTATGCAAATCCATGCTAATAAAACGCTGCCTCTTATAGTCTTAGCAAAGTCTATGAGATTTCTGAAATCTCATGCACACACACACAAACACGTCTGGATTTTTTCCTGACGGTTTTATGAAAGTACCTCCGGTTTTGCTGCGTTCTGAAAAGAATGAGCATGTCAATTATTTTCAGCGCTTTTGCTACAGTTTTTCACTCTAGTGACAGGTGCACTCGCAGATACCCTGCGAGTCCACCTGTCACTAGATACTCGGAATGATCCAGGAATTGGAGCAGGCACGCTATATTTACCGAATCCCCGGCTCCTCCACTTCCCCGATCATTCCATATCCTCTGCTTTCATCTGTGATTGGTTGCAGTCAGATGCGCCCCCAGCGTCTAACTGCAACCAATCACAGACCTTGTCTGCGGGTCTAGCGTACAGCTGAATCACCGTGGGACCTCGTGTGGATTATGTCAGACCTACAGGTGTGTGATTATGGGGTTAAAAAAATGGTGACAGAGGGTTTTTTTGTAATTTATTTCAAATAGATTTTTTCTGTGTTTTTGTATATTTCTTGTCACTTATTACAGATTGGTGATGGGGGTGTCTCATAGACGCTGCCATTATCAATCTACGGCCTAGTCGCAGCTATGAGCTGCGATTAACCCCTTATTACCCCGATTGCCAACGCACCAGGGCAATTTGGGAAGAGCCGAGTAAAGTGCTGGGATTGTCGCATCTAATGGATGCAACAATCCTGGGCGGCTGCAGGGTGATATTTTTAGGCTGGGTCTCTCCGGCCTAAGAATATCAGCCCTCAGCTGTGTGTTTTATCTTGGCTGGGTATCAATATTGAGGGGGGCTGCACGCTGTTTGTTTTTTTTTTAATTAGTTCTTTAAATAATTAAAAAAACAGCATGGGGTCCCTCTTATTTTGATACCCAGCCAAGATAAAGCACACAGCTGGGGACTGCACCCTGTAGCCGTATGCTTTATCTGTGCTGGGTATCAAAATATGGGGGACCATACGTCATTTTTTTAATTTATTTTTTACTGTACAATAGATCCGCAGACTCCAGTGTGGGGGGAGGGGGGAAGCAGTGAATATGCATGAGGCTAATGAGCGAAACCAGAAGTAGGAGGGGTCGTGGGAGCAGGTACAGATGATCCTAGAACGTATGGGCTCCTTCCAGGTTAGTGGGCGTGACCAGCTGGGTTAGTGAGTTTGGCCATGTTTTCTCCCTTCCAGTAAAATCATGCGTTGCCCCCCTGCCCCCCTTGTGATAGGGGCCTGTTTAATATTTTATACCTGTAAGGAGCCCATACACTGTTGCATCTACCGAAGACTGGTAAATATTGCGCCCTTACTTGACTTTTTTTCTACCTTTTTTTTTTTTTTTTTTTTTTTTTTACCACCCAAGTGCCGGATTTAGATCAATACCAGCTCAGCCCAGCACTCGGGTAATCTTGAAATCTTGCAGGTCTTGACATGACAGAAAAAAATGCCACAGAAAACGCCACAAAAACTGCACCAAAACCGCAGATGATTCCCAGGAGACATCCTGCCACAAAGTCAGGTTTTGGTCAGATTGTGGTCAGGAAAAAAACACCCTGTGTAAACATAGCCTAAAGGCCCCATCACACGCAGCGACGTATCTAACGATATATCACCGGGGACACGGATTCTGTGACACACATCCAGCATCGTTAGCGACGTCGTTGCGTGTGACAGCAAGGAACGAGCATTAATGATGGAAAATACTCACCTTATCGTCCATCGTTGACACGTTGTTCCTTTTTAAAAAATCGTTGATTGTTGAGCACGCAGGTTCGTGAACCTCGGGAACGATGAACTGCAGCTTACCTGCGACCAATGGCAATGCGGAAGGAAGGAGGTGGGCGGGATGTTACATCCTGCTCATCTCAGCCCCTCCTCTTCTTTTGGGCGGCCGCTTAGTGACGCTGCTGTGACGCCGCACGAACCGCCCCTTTAGAAAGGAGGCGGTTTGCCGGCAACAGCAACGTCGCTAGGCAGGTAAGTACGTGTGATGGCTCCAAATGATTTTGTGCAACACGGGCAGCGATTTGCCCATGATGCACAAATGACAGGGACAGGTGCTTTGACCAGTGATATTGCTAGCGATATCGCTGCGTGTAACACCCCCTTTAGGCTATGTTCACACAGGGCTTTTTAAGTTTTGTTGGAGGAAATACCCTTTGAGTCATCTGTGTTTTTAGTGCAGTTTTTGGTGTGGTTTTTTTTTTAGAAAATGGGTTGTATCAATGAAAAAACTGCAAAAATGCTGCAAAGAATTGACATGCTCATTCTTTGAAATCTGCAGCAAAAACGCAGGGATTTGACAAAACAGTCAGGAAAAAATCTGCAGGTGTTTGTGTGTGCATGAGATTTCAGAAATCTCATAGATGTTCCTGGTACTGTAAAAAGCAACTTTTTTTTAGCATGGATTTGGTTTTTGATTTTGTTTGGTTAGAAGGGCTGTTTAATTAAGTTTGTTAATTTATGAAAGAGCCCTCTTTATCATTTTTTTAGGGTATTTCTGGGCTTCAAGTCTCTTTTTTCGAATATTAGCTTGCTTATAAAAATCAGAATCGTTAGAGGAATATTTGCTTATTCTATTAACCCCTTAACGACTGCCGATACGCCTTTTAACGGCTACAAATTAGGGTTCTTCTTCCGATCCGCCGCTTTTTAACGGCGGTCGGAAAAAAGGGTCTAGCGCCCCCCAGAGTCGGAAAATTTCCAAGGTCTCAGCTTCCGGGGGTAGCTGAGACCCTGGAGATCATGATTCGGGCCGGTTTTTCCGGTCCCCGCTCACGTGATCACTGGTACACACCGTTTACCGATGATCACCTTACAGTAAATGACCGCGCCGGTAAAAAATCATTTATCTCCCATCTGGCATAAACAAACATGTCAGATGGGAGATAAATCTCATCCCTGGTCCTCTCCCGTCCCCCGGTGTCATCAAAGTGTCCCCCCCTTCCTCCCAAAAATCCAACATGGCGCCGCGCACACCGGCGCGCACAGCAGCGCGCCGGCCGCATTTAACCCCTTTTCTATGGTTTCTGTTGCATGTGCTATGACACATACGGCAGAAAACTGCTCCCCAGGCCCTGCCAGGTCACCCCCTATTCCCATCCCGGTGTTCCCCGGTGTCCCCCGTACCTGTCGGAGCGCTGATCCCCCGCGGCCCCCACCTCCTTCACAGTGAACGCCGATCACACGTGCAGAGTGCGGCTGTCAGCTCTCAGAGACTTTGCTATCAGAGACGCTGGCTGCTGCTGCTGCTCGCACTCTGCAGCTGTGACCCAGGGAGAGTGGGTGCAAATTCTTTGCACCCACTCTCCTCACATGGAGGATCTGCACTCCTAGAAAATGGGGGATACGTTCCCTGAACGTGCCCCCCATATTCTAGTAGGTCCAGAATCGCCGCGGGACTTTCACAATGGATTACAGGGACCCGATTTTTTTTTCTTTTCAATAAATTGGTGAAAGAGGAATGTTTTTGGGGAGTGTTTTTTCAAATAATTTTTTTTTTTTATTGTCAATTTTTTTTTTATTACTGTCCATTAGTTATGTCTGGTATCAAATAGATGCCGTGACATCACTAATTGCTGGGCTTGATGCCAGGTGACATTACACATCTGGTATCAACCCCATTTATTACCTCGTTTGCCACCCCACCAGGGTAACGGGATGAGTTGGGGCGAAGCGCCAGGATTGGCACATCTAATGGATGCGTCACTTCTGGGGCGGCTGCGGCCTGCTATTTTTAGGCTGGGAAGAGTCCAATAACCATGGCTCTTCCCACCCTGAGAATACCAGACCCCAGCTGTCAGCTTCACCTTGGCTGGTGATCTAATTTGGGGGGACCCTACGTTTGTTTGTTTTTTTAATTATTTATTTATAAATAATTAAAAAAAAAAAAACAGCTTGGGGAGCCCTCCAAATTGATCACCAGCCAAGGTGAAGCTGTCAGCTGTGGTTTGCAGGCTACAGCTGTCTGCTTTACCCTAACTGGCTATCAAAAATAGGGGGGACCCCACGTCATTTATTTTAATTATTTTTTTTCTTTTTGGGCTAAATACAAGGCTAGGCACCCTTTAGTGCCACATGAGAATATGCAGGGGGTGGGACGTTATATATGTTTGACATCTATCCATTCATCCATTGTAGCATTTTAGGCTATGTGCCCACAATCAGGGTTTGCAGTGTTTTGGGCGCAGAGTGTTTTCCCTGCATCCATAACGCTGCGTTGTGCAGTAGAAGCACAGTGGAAGGATTTTTAGAAATCTCATGCCCACTGTGCTTCTTTTCTCCGCAGCATAAACCGACCTGTGGTGCAGCTTCCCGAGCCTCAGCATGTCAATTTATGCTGCGGAGATGAGTGTTCTCTGCAGGTAGAATAGAACTAAAGTCCACAGCAGCCTGATCCCAAATCCTGGGCATGGGCAGCTGCGTTCTCCCATGGACAACACTCACATCTCTGCAGTAAGGCTGACACTGGGTACTAGATGCCGTGTCGCTGGATCATGGCCACATAGCCTAACAGTGAGAATATTGTTGCTACAGCAACATTTTTGTGAAGTACCTGTGGCTTCAAAATGCTTACTATATTTCTGAATAAAATCCTTGAGGGGTCCAGTTTCCAAAATGGGGTCACTTGTGGGGGGTTTCTAATGTATAGGTACCCAAGAGGCCCTGCTAATGTGACATGGTGTGCGCAATTTATTTCAACTTTTCCAAAATTCAAATGGTGCTCCTTCCATTCCAAGCACTCCCATTTATCCAAACAGAAGTTTTTGGCCACATATGGGGTATCCTTGTGCTCACAAGAAATTGGATAACAACCTGTGGGGTCCATGTTTTGTTGTTGCCTCTTGAAAAAGTGAGAAATGGGATGCTAAAGAAACATTTTTGTGAAAAAAATGAAAATTTTCAATATGGCAACCTAAGCTTATCAAATTCTGTGAAGTATTCGTGTATTCTAAATGCTCAATATACACCTAGATAAAATCCTTGAGGTGTCTTGTTTCCAGAATGGGGTCACTTGTGGGGGAGCTTCACTGTTTAGGCACCTTAGGGGCTTTCCAAATGCGACATAGCGTCCACTAATTATTCCAGCCAAATGTTCAGTCAAATGGCACTTTTTCCCTTCCGAGCCCTGCTGTGCACCCAAACAGTTGATTTCCACCACACATAAGGTATCAGCATACTCAGAAGAAATTGCACAATAAATTTTATGCTGCTTTTTTTCCTTTTACTCTTGTTAAAAAAAAAAGCTATGTGGTTGAAGTAACAATTTTGTGGTAAAAATGTATTTTTTTTATTTTCACAGCTCATTATAAACTTCTGTGAAGCACCTGGGGGTTCAGGGTACTCACAACACATCTAGATAAATTCCTTGAGGGGTCTATTTTCCAGAATGGGGTCACTTGTGGGGGACCTCCACTGCTTAGGCACCTCAGGGGCTCTCCTAATGCAACATGGCATCCGCTATTGATTCCAGCCAATTTTGCAGTCAAATTGCACTCCTTCCCTTCCAAGACCTGCCGTGTGCCCAAACAGTTGATTTCCACCACATATAAGATATCACCAAACTCAGGAGAAATTGCACAATAAATTTCATGGTGATTTTTTCCTGTTACCCTTGTGAAAAAAAAAAAAACACCTGGTTGAAGTAACAATTGTGTGGTAAAATTTTATTTTTTTATTTTCATGGCTCAACGTTATAAACGTCTGTGAAGCACCTGGGGGTTCAGGGTACTCACCAAACATCTAGATACATTCCTTGAGAGGTCTAGTTTCCAATATGGGGTCACTTGTGGTGGTTTTTTGCTGTTTACGTACCTTAGGGGTCCTCCAAATGCGACATGGTGCCCGCAATCTTTTTCAGCCAAATTTCCTTTCCAAAATTCAAATATTGCTCCTTTCGTTCCAAGCCCTCCCATTTGTCCATACAAAGGTTTCAGACCACATAAGAAAGTGGGTAACAAACATTTGGGTCAAATTTTTGGAATTACCTCTTGAAAAAGTGAGAGAATTGATGGTAAAGCAACATTTTTGAGAAACAAATGACAATTTTCAATATGACAACGTAACGTTATCAAAATCTGTAAAGTACCTGTGGGTCCAAAATGCTCACTATACCCCTAGATAGAAGCTTTAAGGGGTCTAGTTTCCAAAATGGGGTCACTTGAGGGGGGTTCCTGCTGTTTAGGTACTTTAGGGGATCTGTAAATGCAACATGGTGCCCGCAATCTGTTTCTGCCAACTTTGCTTTCCAAAATTCAAATATTGCTCCTTTCGTTCCAAGCCCTCCCATTTACCCAAACAAAGGTTTCTGACCACATGTGTGGTATTGGCGCATTCATAAGAAAGTGGGTAACAAATTGTGAGGTCCAATTTTTGGTGTTACCGCTTGAAAAAGTAAGAAAATTAGTGCTAAAGCAACATTTTTAGGTAAAATGTTAATTTTTATTTTTTTTCATTCCACATTACTTTAGTTCCTGTGAAGCACCTGAAGGGTTAATAAACTTCTTGGATATGGTTTTGAGTACCTTGAGAGGTGCAGGTTTTAGAATGGTGTCACGTTTGGGTATTTTCTGTCACCTAGGCCTCTTAAAGTCACTTCAAATGGGATGTGGTCCCTAAAAAAATAGTTTTGTAAATTTTGTTGAAAAAATGGGAAATTGCTGATGAACTTTGAACCCTTCTAACTTCCTAACACCAAAAAACTTTGTTTAAAAAATTGCACTGATCTATAGTAGACAAGTGGGAAATGTTATTTATTAACTATTTTGTGTGACATAACTCTCTGGTTTATGGGCATAGAAATTAAAAGTTTGAAAATTGCTAAATTTTTAATTTTTTTGTCAAATTTCAGATTTTTTCACAACTAAAATAAAAAATATCATCCTAAATTTACCTCTAACATGAAGCCCAATATGTCATGAAAAAACAATCTCAGAATCACCGGGATCCATTTAAGCGTTCCAGAGTTATAACCTTATAAAGTGACACTGGTCAAAATTGCAAAAAATGGCCTGGGCATTAAGTACAAAACTGGCTTGGTCCTTAAGGGGTTAAATTGATTGGCAGGGATGTTGTTGAGCCATTTATTGTAATGGCCACTAGAAAAATGAATATACAGTGCCTACAAGTAGTCTTCAACCCCCTGCAGATTTAGCAGGTTTGATAAGATGCAAATAAGTTAGAGCCTGCAAACTTCAAACAAGAGCAGGATTAATTAACAGATGCATAAATCTTACAAACCAACAAGTTATGTTGCTCAGTTAAATTTTAATAAATTTTTGAACATAAAAGTGTGGGTCAATTATTATTCAACCCCTAGGTTTAATATTTTGTGGAATAACCCTTGTTTGCAATTACAGCTAATAATCGTCTTTTATAAGACCTGATCAGGCCGGCACAGGTCTCTGGAGTTATCTTAGCCCACTCCTCCATGCAGATCTTCTCCAAGTTATCTAGGTTCTTTGGGTGTCTCATGTGGACTTTAATCTTGAGCTCCTTCCACAAGTTTTCAATTGGGTTAAGGTCAGGAGACTGACTAGGCCACTGCAACACCTTGATTTTTTCCCTCTTGAACCAGGCCTTGGTTTTCTTGTCTGTGTGCTTTGGGTCGTTGTCTTGTTGGAACATGAAATGACGACCCATCTTAAGATCCTTGATGGAGGAGCGGAGGTTCTTGGCCAAAATCTCCAGGTAGGCCGTGCTATCCATCTTCCCATGGATGCGGACCAGATGGCCAGGCCCCTTTGCTGAGAAACAGCCCCACAGCATGATGCTGCCACCACCATGCTTGACTGTAGGGATGGTATTCTTGGGGTCGTATGCAGTGCCATCCAGTCTCCAAACATCACGTGTGTGGTTGGCACCAAAGATCTCGATCTTGGTCTCATCAGACCAGAGAACCTTGAACCAGTCTGTCTCAGAGTCCTCCAAGTGATCATGAGCAAACTGTAGACGAGCCTTGACATGACGCTTTGAAAGTAAAGGTACCTTACGGGCTCGTCTGGAACGGAGACCATTGTGGTGGAGTACGTTACTTATGGTGTTGACTGAAACCAATGTCCCCACTGCCATGAGATCTTCCCGGAGCTCCTTCAAAGGCTGTCCAGGTCGTGGAAGGCTAACAGTAGTTCCATAAGCCTTCCACTTCCGGATGCTCCCAACAGTGGAGACAGGTAGGCCCAACTCCTTGGAAAGGGTTTTGTACCCCTTGCCAGCCTTGTGACCCTCCACGATCTTGTCTCTGATGGCCTTGGAATGCTCCTTTGTCTTTCCCATGTTGACCAAGTATGAGTGCTGTTCACAAGTTTGGGGAGGGTCTTAATTACTCAGAAAAGGCTGGAAAAAGAGATAATTAATCCAAACATGTGAATCTCATTGTTCTTTGTGCCTGAAATACTTCTTAATACTTTAGGGGAGCCAAACAGAATTCTGGTGGTTTGAGGGGTTGAATAATAAATGACCCTCTGAATAAACTTTTCACTATTTAAAAAAAAAAATAGAAATAACATTCTTTTTTGCTGCTGTGCATTTCACACTTCCAGGCTGATCTACAGTCCAAATGTCACAATGCCAAGTTAATTCCGAATGTGTAAACCTGCTAAATCTGCAGGGGGTTGAATACTACTTGTAGGCACTGTAGCTGTTAATTTCGACTTTAAAAAAAAAAAAGTCTTAATATATATTAGATTGTTAAGCGAGCTTTACACGCTACGATATATCTAACGAGATGTCGGCGGGGTCACATCGTAAGTGATGCACATCCAGCATCGTTAGTGATATCGTAGCGTGTGACAGCTATGAATGAGCAGAAATACTCACCTTCTCGTTTATCGCTGACATGTCGCTCATTTTCTAAAAATCGAACGTCCTGTTGTTCATTGTTCCCGAGGCAGCACACATCGCTCTGTGTGACACCCCAGGAACGACGAACACAGCTTACCTTCATCCCGCCGGCAATGCGGAAGGAAGGAGGTGGGTGGGATGTTTATGTCCCGCTCATCTCCGCCCCTCCAGTTCTATTGGGCAGCCGCTGTGTGATGCCGCTGTGACACCGAACGTCCCTCCCCCTTAAGGAAGTGGATGTTCGCCGCCCACAGCGAGGTCGTTTGGAAGGTAAGTACGTGTGGCACGGGGTTACAGCATTGTGCGACGTGGGCAACAAATTGCCCATGCCGCAGAAATGATGGGGGCAGATGCGATCGCACAACACATTGATACGTGTAAAGCAGGGTTTAGCCACAAAAATTGTTAGATCTAGGAAATCTATGGTAGCAGGGTTGGAGTGGGGGGTAAAGGAAAGCCTTCAGATAATCTAATCAATCACATTTAGGAAAAGACCCAGTAACAGTTCCACATTTCTAGTATCTCCAGCAGCACAGTAACGGTTCCAAATTTACAGTTCTGCAGTAGGGATGGGCGATCCCCCTGATGGGGAGACTCGCTTAATCTTTTTGTAAAGATTGGGATCGAGATAACACGATCTTGCTTCCCGATCACCATTCTTTGACTTGACAGTTATGGAATGGGGTGGGGGGTCTGTAAAATAAAGAATACAGTTAATAATAAACATTGTCATTATACTTACAGGTCCTGCGACGTGTCCTGCAGACTCTGTCTCCCGGCGCTTCTCCTTCCGAGTCCGATCATCGCTGTGCTGCCTGGTAACAAAAGTACCTTCTGTGACATCATAGCATGTGACCAGTCACGTGTGAATGTTGTATTATTTCATTGGCTACAGACCGGTCACATGGCTGTAACGTCATGCTATGTCTTGTTAGCGCATCTCACCAGTACGCGGTGCTCGCCCAAGCATCTCAGTACGTGATATACTCAGCGAGCGCCGTGTACCGGCAAGATACTTGCTCAGCTCCCCGTCCCTGCATGTTGGCGCTCTTTACAGAGTCAGCCCACATACAGGGATTAGCTGCCACAGCCGGTGAATAGCAGCGTCGTAATGAGGTGATCAGAGATCACCGTTGCTATAGTACCCACACATCAGGTTACTATGCTAACGGTGTCAGCGTTGACGTCACCACTTACCAACCCGCAGCCTCTGCTCACTCATTGAGTGATTACACAGCATGGGGGAGCAGCAGTGTTGTTCCTCCCCTGTACTGTCTGCTATACCAGAGCTAGATTGGTTGAAGAAGACAGAAGACCAGGATCGTGGAGGGGGGAGAGGGAGTAATAACGATGGAGTCTCTAAGTGTATCTGATACAAGTAAAATATATCTTTGTACCGTGTTAGCCAGTAGAGATAAAAAAAATTTGTTTAAAAGAACAGAGAGTCCTCAGTGGTTGATACCTTTTAATGGCTAACTGAAAAGATGGTAATAATTGCAAGCTTTCGAGACTACTCAGGTCTCTTCATATCAGGCATGGTAGCAAGTGTATCTGTGTATTTATTTCTAATCAAGTATTTTTTCTCTGTGTTGTGTCTTTTTTTAACCCATTATTGGAGAGTCTTAATGACCGGGTCAAACTTGGCCTGACATTAAGAATCTCTGGCTTAATACTAGCTGGTAAAGCAAAGCTGGCATTAACACCTTAGTACCCAGCATGCCACCCGGCACCAGGGCTGCTGGTGGAGTTGGATACAGCACCAGAGGATGGCGCTTCTATGAAAGTGCCATTTTCTAGGGCAGCTGCGAACTGAAATTTGCACCAGTGAGGGCCCAGACAGCTTGGGCCATCCTGCGCTACGGATTCCAATCCCCAGCTGCCTAGTTCACTTGACTGGACACAAAAATTGGGCGAAGCCGACTTCGTTTTTTTTAAAATTATTTCATGAACTTCATGAAATAATTAAAAAAAAGGCTTCCCTTTATTTTTCGATCCGAGCCGGGTACAAATAGGCAGCTAGGGTCTGAGGGTAGCCTCTACGTTTCTGCTGCACCTGGCTAGCATACAAAAATATGGTGAAGCCCATGTCATGCCAAAAAGTTAATAAAAGGTCTTCCCTGGATTTTCCATTGCCAGTTAAGGTAACAGCAAGCACTGGGGGTTAAAAGCCAGTAGCTGCTTAGATTACCCTTAGCAATAGAAAATGCAGCAGGAGCCCACGCATTTTTTTTAAATTATTTTTTTTTTAAATAACTAAAAAAAAATGTTGTTCCTTGTATTTTGATTGCCAGCCAAGGTAAAGACAGGCAGATGGGGGTGGCAGCCTGTAGCCGTCTTTATGTAGCTGCTTTATGTGCACAGAGAATCAAAAATACTGTGGAGTGCTACGTCATTTTTTTAAATCAATTATTTATTTTTATACAACTATAGATTGTGTACATTATACTGTATATGTATATATATATATATATATATATATATATATATATATATATATATATATATATATATATTGTAGCGGGGTGGGGGTCCCCCAGGACTACAAAGACGCGGTGACTCAAATAGTCCGATCCAAACAGCTCTATTGTCCTCGCTGTACAGGTAAAGTCATCCGGAACACAGCCGGGTTATGCACCGTCCATACGGGTCCCCGTCACACAGGCACCCCTTGCTGTAGGAGACGGTCTTACGATGCCCCGTTCGTCTGTTCCAGGAGGGTCCACAGACTTATAATCTCTCCACGCAGGCCTGGAGCTTTTCCAGGCTTCCTGCTCTGCAGCTTACAGAGCAGACTCTATTACAAGTTCATAGTGGAAGTTTAACCACTTCCCCACTCTCTGGCACCTGGTAGCAGACACCTCTAGCTGAGGTTCCTTCTCGGCCCCAGGGCCCTCTTCAGACCACTGGGTCTGTGTCTCCTCCAGGAGAGGTTCGGCCCTACAGCTCTGATCTGGCTGCACTCACCTCAGTCTCGACTCAGACTTAATATCGGAGTCCTGTGCTCAGCCTCCACACAGGTTGCTCCATCCAGAGCTCTCGGCTCTGCTCTCACTCTCCAGAACACACACTGCCAGTCTCCTAAATCAAGCTGGCCACACCCACAGGTGGAGGTCTGTGATTCTCAGCCCTGCACAGCACCCTGGGATTATTAAAGGGAACCTAAGCCTTATATGTAGCAAGAAGCCTTTGTGGACTACAAGTCCCATAGCAACCTCTTCCATTTAGATATCGCAGGTACCTTCTCCACTGTGACATATAGCGACTATTTACCACATTGGTGGTCGCTACCTCACATATCCCCCCCTCTGTTCAAACTTGTAGGGTTGAACACTCGACACCTTACAGGGGCCCCGAGACAGGGCATCAGGGCCACCGTGCGCTACCAGGCAAGAGGGCCCTTCAGGACACCCTCGAGCTTCCGTTCTCGCCATACCGTCCATCACCAAACCCTGCACAGGAAATCTACTTCTCAGACACGGTTCCCGGCCAGACCCATCCCTTCAAGGCAGTCGTCCAAGGTCTGAGCAAGAGGGAGATTCTCCCTTAGTTGGCACCATCGTCCTGTCAGTCCCTGAGCTAACCTGACCACTAGGGGCCTCACTATCGAGGGGCCTCCGCGGGGAGATGATAGAAGAGACACCATAACTAGGACCTCCGCAGGAGCCGTTCACAGATCTCTCGGAGGCTCTTCTTCCCGGGCCTCTTCGTCTGGGTCTCGGATAGCGTACTTTCTTGTCAGCGTCTTTGACGAACGCTGCAGCACTCCTTTCATTCTGTCCTTCGAATTGGGTCTCGCAGGACGGAGACCCTTCAGAGTCCGTACTATAGCCCGACAAATATCCGGGTCCTCTGTGACCCCGGCTCATTTTATCAACAGACTTTCTTTCGCTTTCTGAGGTAACCCGTTCATCAAGCGGGCTACCTTTCTCTTCTGGGCCATAGCCCCTATATGGTCGCCCTCCCAAACCAACCTGGCGGAGTTGGTTCGCAATTCTCTGTCTTTCTAAATTCAACTGTTTTAGGTCTTCCAAGTATCCCAGGCGGTATTCTAGGAGGACTCGTATATCTGCAATACACTCCGTCGTTCCCGCAATGCCACAGGGTATTCTGGCTTCATTATGAATATCAATTCTTACTCTCGTCACGCCGGTCTTATCAACCATCTCCTGCATGGCTCTTCCATGTCGTCCAATAAGCCCCATAACCATCTCTTTGGGCATTTGAATGCTCTCTTCAACAAACTCCAATAACAGTCGAGCTGTCTTCACCGCTTCTGTAGTGTTCCCATAGATACGGAAGGTTCCGCTGTCTTTTTCTAAGTGTACAGCTGTAACCCCTGGAACTTCCCTGGCTTGCTTAATGTTATTTCTTAGCGCTCTCAATGCCAGCCCGATCAATGCTGTCTTCACAACCACCACTTCCTGAAACCCTGGGGTCAGATGCGCTAAGCGTCTGGCGTCTTTATCCTTCTTGGTAGTGATGAGCCACTTCGTACGAAGACAACGGAGGTGCATGTCACTTAGGATGGCCACTCGCTTCTATGTGACGTCACTAAAAGAGCACACCACCAATCGATTAGTCTCTGCGGCAAAGTACACTTTACAGGCGCCTACTGCCTTCTGGAATCTCTCATGCACCTTCTCACTGGCACAGGCTTCTCTTAAGTCTTCCGGCACATCTATTCGACACTTGAAGACTGGTCTGCTTCCTTCACTGTCAAGGACACTAGACTGTTCCTGAGGTCTCTTGTCTTCCTCCATATTCTCCATCAAAGGCTTCACCTGTTGATGTACACACGCCTCGGGTTTCAGGCTCTTAGCTGAGCCAATCGCTTGGTCTTCAATCTTGGTCTTACCCACTGAGTCAGTCAGGTTCTCAGCTCCTGAAGAGATCTTACGTCCGATCTCCACCTCTTCCTCAGAGGCTCTTTCCACTTTTACAGCACCAGCCGGGTCTTGGGACTTCACTGCATTCCCTCCAACTTCCTCTTGGGTCTCTGCAGTGTCACCCTCTGCGTTCTCTTGGGTGTTTACAGCATCACCTTCTACCTTCTAGCATGCCCTTCAGCATGGTACTCTGTTCTTCTTAGAACCCTGGCACCATTTTCAACATTCAGCACCTCAGCACTGGGTAGCTTATCGGTCCGCTCACCAGGACCTTTGTGGATTTGTACTCCACCAACACTGTCTAGGATTACTTCTCCTATATTACTCTGTAGTATGTCATCTCCTACAGCGCTTTCATCCGACAGACCACCAGCTTCATGCTTGGAAATTATAGAAGACAACGCCATTACTTCTTTGGTCGGTGCTTTCCCTGCAATTCCACCCTGCTGAATTCTGTTGTTACAATGTGTCAGTTCCAGCACAGCCACATCTTTCTTTTGCATGATTTGGCTGTCCGACTCTGCATTAGCGGTTGCTATCGGTAACGTCCCTTTCTCAACCTTCTCTGCACACTCAGATTTTGGAAGGGAATCCGCACTGTGGGCAGAAATACACGATACTGTCTCCACCTGGTCCATATTTTCGGAGGTTTTAGCTAACTCCGCCCCTCTGCGCCTATTGTGCTTTCGGCAACGGGAGGAGGATTTCCCCGTTTTGCTCATCGGTATGTCACTATACTCATTTGTCTCTTTAGTAACGTCAGTGTCGATTCTGGAGTCGTCGACACTCCCTCTGGTGTTCGGGACTACCACGTCCCCACTTAACCAGGTGTCGGACCCCTTGTCTGGAGCTCTCCCGTTTTTAACTGTCACACCATCATTTGTTACTTTAACGGTCATGTCACTAAGTTGGGCATGTCCCCCATTATCTTTGGTCACCCCTAACTTAGGACTGTCCTTACGTGGAGGTACCTCCTCCTCCGTGTACCTCAATGTCCCACCGGGAACCTGTATAACCTCTTGCGGAAAAGATGCTTCCGTAGGCGGGAGCCGACTGATTCCTGTGCAATCGGTCCCGGCCTCTGTCTTCCATAAGTCCCGAAAGAACTCAAAGTCCTGTCCTACGATAACCGGACATAGCAGATCTGGAGCTACACCCACATCAGGGCGCCCCATACGTTTGGCTGTCTGAATCATCACCCTGGCCAGAGGATATTCTTTAGTGGTCCCATGCACACAACGTCCTTCTATTGTCCTACCCACCATCAAATGGAGATCGGACATGGGTCTCACTAAAGTCAACTGGCTACCCGGGTCTAACACACCAGACACACTTAGCCCATTCAAGTCTACGGAGCACTTCTGTGGCCTCACATCGTATGGATAGCCTATACCGCAAGTAGGACATAGGTAAGGCGAATCCCATTGCCCCTTGCTATAGTCCCTCTGTTCGGATTTTGAATGCTCCACACCCTTTTGGGCAACCACCCCGTTTTTGAACTCCGCCCCCTTTTGGGGTTTCCATGCAATGTCCTTAATCCCCAGTCCCAGTTCACACCGGTCGCCCTTATCTCCCTGGGCACCCAGTGTCCATACTGGCTCCCGAAGGGAACGCTCAAACTGGTTCATGGCTGCGACATCTCTACACTCTGACAGCTCATGCTGTTCCACATTGTCCGCAGGGACCATTCCCTCTTTTTTGCTTTCAGCCCCCACTGCTGTCGCTGGACCTCCTGGCACATGCTGTTGGTGCTGCTGACTCAGGAGCTCCTCCATGCTGCAACGAGAAGAGGAACAGGAGGGCGCTCCAATGGGTAATACCCGGTGGTCAAAGACAGGGGGAGGGTTAGAGAACCACTAACCTTTCCGGGTTGTACCGCCCGTACAACCAGGGTCTCCAGCCTGTGGTGTATCACTGCTCACCAAGCAGGGCCTCGCAATTCCGGCTGGCCTGGAACCTCCCAGTCACGGGTCTCTCGCCACTGCAGCACAGAACCCTGCAGACCCACTGAGTCACCGCCAGCTGCTTGAGTGCGCAGACAAAATTTTCGTGGACCCGCCGATCCACCGCCAGCTGTTTGAGTGCGCCGACACGATTTTCCTGGACCCGCCGATCCAAAGCAATACATCCTAGGCCGTTGCCCTTAGCAACCAGGCTGCGTTGCCCCTAGCAACCAGACCGTGTTGCCCACATTCTCCACCATAATGTAGCGGGGTGGGGGTCCCCCAGGACTACAAAGACGCGGTGACTCAAATAGTCTGATCCAAACAGCTTTATTGTCCTCGCTGTACAGGTAAAGTCATCCGGAACACAGCCGGGTTATGCACCGTCTATACGGGTCCCCATCACACAGGCACCCCTTGACGTAGGAGACGGTCTTACGATGCCCCGTTCGGCTGTTCCAGGAGGTCCCACAGACTTATAATCGCTCCACGCAGGCCTGGAGCTTTTCCAGGCTTCCTGCTCTGCAGCTTACAGAGCAGACTCTATTACAAGTTCATAGTGGAAGTTTAACCACTTCCCCACTCTCTGGCACCTGGTAGCAGACACCTCTAGCTGAGGTTCCTTCTCGGCCCCAGGGCCCTCTTCAGACCACTGGGTCTGTGTCTCCTCCAGGAGAGGTTCTGCCCTACAGCCCTGGTCTGGCTGCACTCACCTCAGTCTCGACTCAGACTTAATATCGGAGCCCTGTGCTCAGCCTCCACACAGGTTGCTCCATCCAGAGCTCTCGGCTCTGCTCTCACTCTCCAGAACACACACTGCCAGTCTCCTAAATCAAGCTGGCCACACCCACAGGTGGAGGTCTGTGATTCTCAGCCCTGCACAGCACCCTGGGATTATTAAAGGGAACCTAACCCTTATATGTAGCAAGAAGCCTTTGTGGACAACAAGTCCCATAGCAAAATCTTCCATTTAGATATCGCAGGTACCTTCTCCACTGTGACATATAGCGACCATTTACCACATTGGTGGTCGCTACCTCACAATATACATATACACACATCTCTGGCAAAAATTAAGAGACCACTGCAAAATTGTCAGTTTTTCTGATTTTTCTCTTTATATTTTAGAATAAAATGTAAATTGTTGTTTTATTCTATTAACTACTGACAACTTGTATCCGAATTTCAAGCAATACATTTTGTATTTATTTTCTGAAAATACTAGTTTATAGAATAAAAGAGCAATTTACATTTTACTCAAAAATATAAAGAAAAATCAGAAAAACTGAAAATGTTGCAGTGGTCTTTTAATTTTTGCTAATATTAGTAATAGAGAGAGAGGGGAGCCAGCACGATCTGAAATTGGCATGCATCATATAAAAAGTGAAAATTCACAGATTTATTCCAACTGTACTACAATAAAAAAAATGAGATTTTTAGCAAATAATTGATCAATTTTTTGAGCCACCCCTGCCAACGTCACGGCAAATCTCAATAGGGGGGTCCTACTCTATATTCTGTATTTCATGTGCCATGCGGCCTCCTAGATAAAGTTAAAAGCAGAACCATAATAGAGCACACATACCTGTAACCTGTAAATAACCGCTTCTATGTTGCAAAAAAGGCACTTGTGGATAGAGACCAGCCCAGGTCCCAGCATGTGGAGCAAGCTCTGCACCATACCAGGACTATATCAGAACTGATCCTCCCAGTGCCAAACAGCAACCATTGATAAAGGCGGACCAGATCCAAGATGGTGCTTAATTAGCATTGCCTGTGGAAAGGGGTGAGGTAGCTGAATCTGAACAGCTACCAACAGGAGGAATACATAGCAAACCAAAATCAGGCGTGCATGGCATGGTGGTGACCGGCCACCAGAATTTGTAGCATAACTATGACCAAACAGAGAGAGAGGGGAGCCAGCACGATCTGAAATTGGCATGCATCATATAAAAAGTGAAAATTCACAGATTTATTCCAACTGTACTACAATAAAAAAAATGAGATTTTTAGCAAATAATTGATCAATTTTTTGAGCCACCCCTGCCAACGTCACGGCAAATCTCAATAGGGGGGTCCTACTCTATATTCTGTATTTCATGTGCCATGCGGCCTCCTAGATAAAGTTAAAAGCAGAACCATAATAGAGCACACATACCTGTAACCTGTAAATAACCGCTTCTATGTTGCAAAAAAGGCACTTGTGGATAGAGACCAGCCCAGGTCCCAGCATGTGGAGCAAGCTCTGCACCATACCAGGACTATATCAGAACTGATCCTCCCAGTGCCAAACAGCAACCATTGATAAAGGCGGACCAGATCCAAGATGGTGCTTAATTAGCATTGCCTGTGGAAAGGGGTGAGGTAGCTGAATCTGAACAGCTACCAACAGGAGGAATACATAGCAAACCAAAATCAGGCGTGCATGGCATGGTGGTGACCGGCCACCAGAATTTGTAGCATAACTATGACCAAACAGAGAGAGAGGGGAGCCAGCACGATCTGAAATTGGCATGCATCATATAAAAAGTGAAAATTCACAGATTTATTCCAACTGTACTACAATAAAAAAAAAATCAATTATTTGCTAAAAATCTCATTTTTTTTATTATAGTACAGTTGGAATAAATTTGTGAATTTTCACTTTTTATATGATGCATGCCAATTTCAGATCGTGCTGGTTTCCTTTTTTTCTCTGTTTTGACCGTAGTTATGCTACAAATCTGGTGTCTGACCAACACCATACCACGCACGCCTGATTTTGGTTTGCACTATATTCCTCCTGTTGGTAGCTGTTCAGACTCAGTTACCTCACCCCTTTCCACAGGCAATGCTAATTAAGCACCATTCTTGGATCTGGTCCGCCTTTATCAATGGTTGCTGTTTGACACTGGGAGGATCAGTTCTGATATAGTCCTGGTATGTGTGGGGCTTGCTCCACATGCTGGGACCTGGGCTGGTCTCTATCCACAAGTGCCTTTTTTGCAGCATGGAAGCGGCTATATACAGGTTGCAGGTATGTGTGCTCCATTATGGTTCTGCTTTTAACTTTATCTAGGAGGCCGCATGGCACATGAAATACAGAATGTAGAGTAGGACCCCCCTATTGAGATTTGCCGTGACGTTGGCAGGGGTGGCTCAAAAAATTGATCAATTATTTGCTAAAAATCTCATTTTTTTATTATAGTACAGTTGGAATAAATTTGTGAATTTTCACTTTTTATATGATGCATGCCAATTTCAGATCGTGCTGGTTTCCTTTTTTTCTCTGTTTTGACCGTAGTTATGCTACAAATCTGGTGTCTGACCAACACCATACCACGCACGCCTGATTTTGGTTTGCACTATATTCCTCCTGTTGGTAGCTGTTCAGACTCAGTTACCTCACCCCTTTCCACAGGCAATGCTAATTAAGCACCATTCTTGGATCTGGTCCGCCTTTATCAATGGTTGCTGTTTGACACTGGGAGGATCCGTTCTGATATAGTCCTGGTATGTGTGGGGCTTGCTCCACATGCTGGGACCTGGGCTGGTCTCTATCCACAAGTGCCTTTTTTGCAGCATGGAAGCGGCTATATACAGGTTGCAGGTATGTGTGCTCCATTATGGTTCTGCTTTTAACTTTATCTAGGAGGCCGCATGGCACATGAAATACAGAATGTAGAGTAGGACCCCCCTATTGAGATTTGCCGTGACGTTGGCAGGGGTGGCTCAAAAAATTGATCAATTATTTGCTAAAAATCTCATTTTTTTATTATAGTACAGTTTGAATAAATTTGTGAATTTTCACTTTTTATATGATGCATGCCAATTTCAGATCGTGCTGGTTTCCTTTTTTTCTCTGTTTTGACCGTAGTTATGCTACAAATCTGGTGTCTGACCAACACCATACCACGCACGCCTGATTTTGGTTTGCACTATATTCCTCCTGTTGGTAGCTGTTCAGACTCAGTTACCTCACCCCTTTCCACAGGCAATGCTAATTAAGCACCATTCTTGGATCTGGTCCGCCTTTATCAATGGTTGCTGTTTGACACTGGGAGGATCAGTTCTGATATAGTCCTGGTATGTGTGGGGCTTGCTCCACATGCTGGGACCTGGGCTGGTCTCTATCCACAAGTGCCTTTTTTGCAGCATGGAAGCGGCTATATACAGGTTGCAGGTATGTGTGCTCCATTATGGTTCTGCTTTTAACTTTATCTAGGAGGCCGCATGGCACATGAAATACAGAATGTAGAGTAGGACCCCCCTATTGAGATTTGCCGTGACGTTGGCAGGGGTGGCTCAAAAAATTGATCAATTATTTGCTAAAAATCTCATTTTTTTATTATAGTACAGTTGGAATAAATTTGTGAATTTTCACTTTTTATATGATGCATGCCAATTTCAGATCGTGCTGGTTTCCTTTTTTTCTCTGTTTTGACCGTAGTTATGCTACAAATCTGGTGTCTGACCAACACCATACCACGCACGCCTGATTTTGGTTTGCACTATATTCCTCCTGTTGGTAGCTGTTCAGACTCAGTTACCTCACCCCTTTCCACAGGCAATGCTAATTAAGCACCATTCTTGGATCTGGTCCGCCTTTATCAATGGTTGCTGTTTGACACTGGGAGGATCCGTTCTGATATAGTCCTGGTATGTGTGGGGCTTGCTCCACATGCTGGGACCTGGGCTGGTCTCTATCCACAAGTGCCTTTTTTGCAGCATGGAAGCGGCTATATACAGGTTGCAGGTATGTGTGCTCCATTATGGTTCTGCTTTTAACTTTATCTAGGAGGCCGCATGGCACATGAAATACAGAATGTAGAGTAGGACCCCCCTATTGAGATTTGCCGTGACGTTGGCAGGGGTGGCTCAAAAAATTGATCAATTATTTGCTAAAAATCTCATTTTTTTATTATAGTACAGTTTGAATAAATTTGTGAATTTTCACTTTTTATATGATGCATGCCAATTTCAGATCGTGCTGGTTTCCTTTTTTTCTCTGTTTTGACCGTAGTTATGCTACAAATCTGGTGTCTGACCAACACCATACCACGCACGCCTGATTTTGGTTTGCACTATATTCCTCCTGTTGGTAGCTGTTCAGACTCAGTTACCTCACCCCTTTCCACAGGCAATGCTAATTAAGCACCATTCTTGGATCTGGTCCGCCTTTATCAATGGTTGCTGTTTGACACTGGGAGGATCAGTTCTGATATAGTCCTGGTATGTGTGGGGCTTGCTCCACATGCTGGGACCTGGGCTGGTCTCTATCCACAAGTGCCTTTTTTGCAGCATGGAAGCGGCTATATACAGGTTGCAGGTATGTGTGCTCCATTATGGTTCTGCTTTTAACTTTATCTAGGAGGCCGCATGGCACATGAAATACAGAATGTAGAGTAGGACCCCCCTATTGAGATTTGCCGTGACGTTGGCAGGGGTGGCTCAAAAAATTGATCAATTATTTGCTAAAAATCTCATTTTTTTATTATAGTACAGTTGGAATAAATTTGTGAATTTTCACTTTTTATATGATGCATGCCAATTTCAGATCGTGCTGGTTTCCTTTTTTTTCTAATATTAGTAATAGTAATAGTTGTATAAAAATAAATAATTAAAAAAAATGATGTAGCGCTCCATAGTATTTTTGATTCTCAGCGCAGATAAAGCAGACGGCTACGGGCTGCCACCCCCATGTGCCTCGCTTTATCTACCTGGCGATCAAAATACAGGGAAGCACATTAATTTTTTTTTAATTATTTAAAAAGAAAATTATTAAAAAAATGCGTGGGCTCCCTCTGTATTTTGATCGCCAGTCAGGTAAAGCCAGGCAGCTGGGGGCTGAGATTCTCGGCAGCCTGCAGCTGCCCCTGGAAATGGCGCATTGTTTTTTAGCGCCATTTCCAGGTGCTTTACCTGGCTCGACCAGTGGCCCTGGTGGTGCTGGCATGCTGGGTAATAAAGGGGTTAATACCAGCTTATTTTCTCAGATGGTACTAAGCCCGAAATTCATGGTGTCACGCCAAGTTAGACGTGGCCACCATGAATTTTTATTAAACAATAAAAAAAAACACAACACAGACAATTTTTTTTTATTAGAAATAAAACAAAAAAAAACACTTGGAGATTCCATCTTTATTATAAAAACAATCCTTAGTTCGACGTAATCCACAGGGACAGCAAAGTCAACTGCTTCATCACTGTGCACAGACAGTGTCTATACATAGTGTGAAGCAAAGCGCAAAGTCAACTCTGCTTCATCATTGTGCAGAGACAGTGTCTATACATAGTGAGAAGCAAAGAGCAAAGTCAACTCTGCTTTCATCACTGTGCACAGACAGTGTCTATACATAGTGAGAAGCAAAGAGCAAAGTCAACTCTGCTTCATCACTGTGCACAGACAGTGTCTATAGAAAGTGAGAAGCACAGAGAGACAAGTCAGCTCTGCTACATTGCTCTTTACGGAGCGATGAAGCAGGCTTACAGTGAGGGGGTGATTGCACTTGCGTCTCGCATGGTCTGACAATCTCTGGACAGGAGCGCATCAGCTGCATGGAAATAGACGCAGCTGACCCGCTCTTGTGGGGAGATTGTGCACTGTGATGCAACACTCGCACAGTGACAATGAAAGTTCAGTTACCAGGACCTTCGATGATGTCATAGTCATGTGGCCAGTCTGTAAGCCAATCAACATTCACACCAGACGGTCACATGCTATGACTATCCCAGGAAAGTTTGGGGTCGGGATCGTGTACGCGATCACTATGTGATCAGTATGATCCACAATCTTTACAGATCAGGATCGCCCATCCCTATTCCCCAGTGATCTTTGGCTTCTTCAGCACGTGGACTCTGCAGCTGCTAGTTACAGGTTTTACTTATTGCTGTGTGATACACAACCCAATAAGGTGAGCACATTCCATTATTATTTTTATTCATTGTTACTGGGTAGGACCATATTGCTCTCTTTTCCCTCCAGCTTTTTTCCAGGCTGTGGGACAGGTGGACGATAACTCTGCCTCCAGCGATTATTTTAAAGAAAAGGGGCATTACAATAACAGATGATTTATAGCCAACAAAGCATCTGATATGTGGCATGTATGCCTACATTAATAGGTTAGATTAGTAAAATGGGGTGACCGATTCCCTTTAAGTTAAAGGGAAGAAGTTTTTCCCTTATTAGCTGCAGCCAGCACCAGTGAGCCCTTATATGCAGCATTCTAGAACGCTGTATATATGAGCCCAGACCACACTGTATAACGTAAAAAAGACTAGGGATGAGCAAACCCCCCGCAGTTCGGTTCCCCGAACTGAACAAGTGGTGCGTTCACCAAACCTTTATCAAACCGAACTTCAAAAATCTTTCCGAACACCATTGGATTCAATGGGAGGCCAAACGTAATGCTGAGAAAATACCTTTAGGGGAGTTTAAAAGCTCCCAAAAAAGCAAAAATACATTTTACAGTGCAGCACCACTGTTTTGTCACAGCCATTAGCTTCCTAGGCTATTAACAGAAGAAATATAGAGGTGAATAAGAGACAGGTGTAAGGCTGGTGCTCCCATACCCATGCCAGTACAGACAAGACACAACTTAGAGACCTATATACCGTAGTAGTCTCGACATTAAAAATCTATTTAGGTACACAGCAGTACAATAGCATCAATTGCCCCCCCTCACTAAACGGTGTTAAAACATTAGGGAGGTACGGTCCATGCAACACACAGCCTGTGGGCCATCATAATGATTTGAAAAATGAAGACATGCTACAGTGACCGGTGTAGGCCTGTCCCTCCCAGATACCGGCACTACCCACAAGACATAAGTTTCATACCCATTTTGGAGTCTCAACATTCTAAATCCTTCAGGATATAGTGGTACAGTAGCATCAATTGCCTCACTCCCTATTGGATGTTAAAAAAAAGCAGGGAGGTACAGTCCATGGAACACACAGGTTGTGGGCTGGCATATTAATTTGAAAACAGAAGACATGCTACAATGACCAGTGTAGGCTTGTCCCTCCCAGAAGCCTGGCACTACCCACAAGACATAAGTTTCAGACCCATTTTGGAGGCTCGACATTCCAAATCCTTTCAGGTAGACAGCAGTACATGAACATCAATTGCTTCCCTCCCCATAGGGCATTAAAACAGCACGGAACACGGTCCATGGAACACACTGGATGTGACCTGGCATTTAAATGTTACCAATAGGTGTGTACCACATTTCTTAAGATTTTAGACTATGTTTGGAGAAACCATTCTTCTTGTTTTGAAGGATATATACAGTATGTCAACAGTGTTAAAAATAAATCTTTGACAGCATTTTTAAAGATGTTTTTATATTTTTACCATTTGTTAAGATTTGTATTGTTCACAAAACATATGAAAATAGAAATCTTAAAAATCCTTTCTGGCAGACAGTACAGTACAGTACCAGCAACTGCCTACCTCCCCATAGGGCGTTAAAACAGCAGGGAGGTACATGCAACACACTGGATATGGCCTTGCATTTAAATGTTAACAATCAAGACATGCATGAGAGAAGGCGTAGGCCTCTTAATCACAGAAGCCTAGCAGTTCACCATCGCCTAGTCTGCACAGTCTGGGACTGGGGTGGCAAAGTCACTGGACATCCACGACTTATTCATCTTAATGAATGTTAGGTGGTCTACACTTTAAGGAGACAGCCGGATACTAAAGGCCTCTTTCACACGTCCGTGTCTCAGGTACGTGTTTGGTCCGTTTCCTTACTTACCGGAGACACGGGCACACGTAGACCCATTGATCACGTGCGTGTTCTGCCATGGACCGTGTGTCCATGTGGAGCATATGGGTGCTTCACACGTAGACATGCCCTGTTTACTCCGGCATCACGGGTGTCACGCGGAACACAAACGGACCACACGGAGGTGTTCCGTGTGACACACATCGGAGAAAGCGCACGTGTCTGTGAAAAAAATAACAAAACTTTACTCACCTTCTCCAGCCCTGCTGTCTCTGCCTTTGCTGTCGCTTGCTTCTAACCGCCACTCATTACGCTCATTGCATATTCACTTCACTGCGGGCCGGAAGCAGCAGCAGCGGGGAGTCGGCAGGACCGGAGACCGAAGATCAGCACCACGGACAGCTATGCCAGGGACAGGTGAGCCGAAAGTTTCCGTTCTCTGTGTGTTATCATGGATAACACACGGAGAACACACGTGTGCCATAAACACGGCTCACGGAGGGCAATACGCACCTTTGACACGTCCGTGAAAAACGTGCGTGATTTTCACGGACGTGTGAAAGAGACCAAAGACACATTCTGAGAGAATCCTGGCTGCCATGCAGGCCAAAATATCCATGGTGTGAATGGCGAGCTTAGGCCACTCTTCCATTTTTGAAGACCAAAATGGAAAAGGGTCCAATCCCCCTTATGGCATTGATGTTAAACTCTAGATCATCCTGCACCATCCTCTCCAGTCGTTCTACTCATTTCTGCTGGTGCATGCAATGGTGTAAAAAATGTGTGCCACAAATCACGGAAATTGGTTCTGGCACTTGAACTACTAATGCTGCTGCTAATGCTTCTGTGTTGATGATGCAACGTTCCCATAGTTGGAATTCTAGAACTGCGATTCACAATCTGTGCCTCACTGCTATCTTGTGGAAAAGTACTGTTAAGATGGTGCACAAGCTTGTTTTGATACAAGGGGAGAAGAAAGCTCATGCATAATGGACGCGCAATCCAGAGAATGAAGCGGTATGACCGTGGTCCTTGATCATTAACAATATTTATTTAGCAATCCAAAATAACACAATAAATGGTTAAAATCAATTAAAAAACATGTAACATCAATTCCATGTTTCCCATAGATGACAATAAAAAGGTATGACTATGTGCAAATATGCAAAGAGATACAAGAAGATGTAACTATTGTCACATAATGATTCAGTAGAAAGACCTCTATAAATGTATGCAATTGAAATAATACGTATAATGCATGTTTGTCAACATATAAATAAGTCACAATATCAGTGAGATCCGTATTGCTGAAAAGGAGTCCTGCTGCCCACAAGGATGTGAGGTTCAAGTGATGGGGAGCTGTCTAATAATCAGAGCCACAACCCTGCAAGATGTTCTAGGGTCAGTGAATCAGCTAAACATACACTGCAAAATGCCCCAATGCAAAAACATTGTGAACCCAATATGTGAAAAAGTGACTGCAGCACTAGTTAATCACAGACAATATAAAGCAGGCAAAACAAATGTAAATGGCTCAACAATCCAGCACCCTCATAAAGGCAACAATGCATTCAACCTGTGGGCAGGACAAGGCACTCATAGTAATACCCATGGGGGGAAACGTGGGATAGCCCCAAGCTTGTTTTGAGACTCCAGCATCTGCAGGTCCCTTTCCAGGGATGCAAGCATCTTGCTAAATTGACTCTTGTACTATGGATCTAACAGAGTGGCAACCCAGTAGTCAGCACTGTTTCTACTAGTAACGATATAAACATCATGTTGCAAATAGTGAAGCAAGAAGGCACTCATGTGTCGGACCCTTCCTTCCATGTGGTCCAAGTCCATGTTGTGTTGGTGGTGGGATAACACTCAAGTTTGCCTCCTCCATCTCCTCCCAACAACCATGAACACAAGAGACAGGATCAATATCCTCTTCATCTCCAGAGTTTTATGCGCCCATTACCTCTTCCTCCTCCATTTGTTCCTCGGCTCCTCAACCATCATTACCACTTTGTCTGTTGCCATGAGTCCGCCTCGGTTGATGGACTCTGCCCTCCCGTGAAATCCAGACCTTACAAGAAATAGTATCCGTTCCTCATTCTACTCTGCTTTCTCCTCTTCCTTTAAGAATCCTATTATCTCCTGCAGACTATTCAAAGTGCGCTCCAACATGTAGATGAGTGGAATAGTGATGATGATAACGGCATCGTCAGCGCTCACCATCTTTGTAGCCAAAGTTATGCGTCATGGTATAGTGCCCCAGTCGCTGCCACAGTCGCTGCAACATGTGCAGAGTGGAATTCCACCATATCAGCACATCACATATCAACAGGTTAGCCAGAAGGCCATAACTCCCTTGTAGCATTGCCAGTCGATTAGCCGCGGTATATGAATGGCGGAAGTGAGCACATACCAACCGTGCCTTGTGCAGTAGCTCATCCAGCCTGGGATAGTGGGCTACCTAGAAATTTTTGGACAACCAGGTTCAGGATGTGAGCCATGCAAGGCACATGTGGGATGTCACCCAGACGTAGGGCCACTAACAGGTTTGCACCATTGTCGCATACGGCCTTTCCTGGCTCCAGGTTCAGTGGAGACAGCCATTGATCAAACTTGCCCCAGATAGCGGTCCACAGCTCTGCAGCTGTGTGACTGTTCTCCGATGCAGATTAATTTAAGCACTGCCTGATTGTGTTGAGCCCTGGCTGAGCTGCACATAGGTGGGGGAATTCTCTCTGCACTTTATGAATGTGAAGTTAAATTAAGGGAGAAGTTGAGGGTCCAGGTGGAGGAAGTGGTAGATCCAGAACTTTGTCCCGAGAGCCTTGCGGATTTCATCACTTGGGAAGCAGCCCCTTCCCTGCCGGCCCCTGCAGGGAAGTAACCCAGTGCCCAGTCATCGAGATGTAATACCCCTGGCCATGCTTGCTCTTTCAGGTGTCAGTGGTGAAAAGCACCATGAGAGACACAAAGTTTTTCAAAGAAAAGGTATTCTTGGCTGCGACATGATGGTGTAGCGCAGGCACAGCTTTATTAAAGAAGTAATGGCAACTGGTACTGGGGGACTGCGACAGCCAACAGGTATCGGAAACCCTCTTTATCCACCAGGCGGAAAGGCAAAATTTCCGTGGCCAACAGTTTTGATATGGTGAAGTTCAATCACACTGGTTTGTCATGTGTGGGAAGAAATTGTCTTTTATGTGACCAAAACTGCGGGACCGAGGGCTGGCTGCTTTGCTGAAAGAGGGTGAAGTAAGGTGTACATAACCGAGCGGTGGACTGGGAGGTAAGGTGTAGTGGGAGATGTAATGCTGGATTGAGAAACATGTGGTGTCTCACATGAATCAAAAACACCAGTCATGGTCACTTTCGGAATACATGATGGGCTCTCACTCATCCCCACTTTAGTGGCTACACTACAGTGGGGATGAGGAGGTTCTGCGATCTGAGATCTGTGTTAAAATAGTTTTGCTGGTGACACAGGAGGAGGAAGAAACGGCAGACGATGTTAATTTGGCGGCCGGTGGCTGGGTAGGCCCGTAAGTCCACATTTTATCACAGTGAGATTGCCACAGTAATGCATGTAGGTTGCGCATGTGCCTGTTCATGCATGTAGTTATCAAATTATTTGATTTTTTTTTCCCTCTACTCATTCGTTGTTTACAACGTTGGCAGATAACGGAAGTTGGGTCATCTTTTTGCTTTGTCAAAAAAGGCCCAGGCTAGGTATTCCTTCCTGCTAATTGCAGACCCGCAACTGCTGCTGGCAACAGCCAGAGTTGTGGCTGAGGATGCAGTGCTTCTCATGGTTGCATCACTACGTGTTTGTACGGGAATCGCCACTGTAACATCCTTGGCTTCCTCCTCCTTGTCATCTGCTGAACTACTCAGCTGCGTGCCTCTGGGTTCACACCAAGTGGGATCTACAACTTCATCATCATGCTCTATGTGGTCCCCCTACTCCTCTTCCTAATCTGACATCACAGCACAATACGCGTTTGCCTCAGGTATTTGAGACTCATTATCATCACCTCCACTCACAGGGGTTAATGTCAGTTGATGAGGGTCGGGATCCTGCTGGGACCCTACTTCTTCTGAGCCAGGATCCAACTCACAGAACATTTGGGCATTGGTGCAGATGCTTTCCTCCTCATGAGTCTGGGAATCTTTGGAGCGGACCTCTGATGCCCATAGGATAGAATGTGTTAACAGCTCTGCAGACTCGCCCATGTGTTTGCCGGCTGGAGATTTGTGATGTGGATGCAAACAAGTGTAATTGGAGTGGCACCTCTAGGGAATAAAATGTCTGTGTGTGATATTGAGGTGGAGGAAGAGGAGGAAAGGCCACTTGATACAGCACTTGCCAACCACTCTAGCACCTGCTGTTTATCAACCTCATTTCGAAATTGAAGCAATGTGCGGCTGCCAAAGACATATAGTGGGGTAGGCTGTCCAGTAATGGAAGTTGTTCTCATTTCTCTTGGGATAGGATGAGCTGGTGTTTGCTCACTATACCTTTCACTAACAGAACTTCCCACATGTACACCTCCAATTGCCTAAAACGCCTATTGCCCCTTCCACGACAACCTCATCGTGATTTACCACTTATGGTTAATAAACACTCCCCCTTTCAAATAGATGTTTCACAACGATACGCACACACCTCTCAGACACCTGACACAAAAGATAAATTATTTAGTTACTGCCTGAATTGGAAATATTGTGAAGACACTAAAAATTACCATTACCTACAAAGACAGTACACTGCGTCATTTGAAGCAGACACGGTAAAGTGCCAAGAAGACCTTTTTAGCTTGTTCAATAGCAAATTTTCAGTAGGCACCACAACAATAGCTATAAATGTGTTTGCGTAATTTTCATCAGGCAATTAAAATTGCCCAGAAACACTTTTTTGATACTTCCCTAGGAAATTCAGCAAACAATACCTATAACGATGTTTACTTAATTCTGAACAGGCAATTAAAATTGGCAAGAACCCCTTTTTAGACACTTCCCTAGCAACTTTTTTGTCCACGCACAGCTATCTACCAATACATCTAAATGTGTCTGCGTAATTTTCAGCAGTCAATTAAAATTGCCTAGAAACACTTTTTTGATACTTCCTAGGAATTTGTTTAGGCCAGGCCCTAACAAGTAACAATACCTATAACTGTATTTGCTGATTTTTCTCCAGGAAATTAAAATTGCCAAGGACCACTTTTTAGATACTTCACTTTCTATTTTTTTAGGCCACGCACTATCAAGTAACAAGACCTATCATTGTGTTAGCATACTTTACAGCAGCCAGTAATACGTAGCAATATTTATTTACATGCTTCACTGACAACTCTTTTTAGCAAGCACCACAAGTACCAATCTCTATTTCGAACATGAAATGTACTGATATGTGGTACTCACACACCTGTCCGTACAGTGCACGTCACTATTGTACACTATTGCTGTCCTATCTATGTGAACTACACAGCAATAAACCACTCAAAAAATGTGAAACCACACAATGGAGTGATACTATCCACAATTATTTCATTTAGAAAATCACAGACAAGTTAAAAAAAGGAAGTGCACTTCATTTTTTTAACTTGTTTGTGATTTTCTAAATAAAATAATTGTGGATAGTATCACTCCATTGTGTGGTTTCACATTTTTTGAGTAGTTCAGATAGGAGATTGTCCTGTTACCAGTATTTCAATACTATGGGGAGTTTACTTGTCGGATAATTCCTGTAAGCATGTTTAGACATATGGAAACAATCCCCTTTCTTTCTATGAAAATTGTTTCAACAGCAATAAACCAATAGCTAAGCTCACATGCAATGCATGTCCCTATTGTAAACTATTGATCTCTTATATATCTTAACTAGCTAGAATATTTCCTCTAGCTAAGTTGACTGTCCAGCAGCCTCGACGTCAGCAGCTTCCCTAACGTTTCACATTCACAAAATGACGTTGAGCCCACATGTCCGCGATTTGTATGCACATGGACATGTGACTTAGGCAGTCAATCAAAGAGGCCCTTGTGTCTGAACCTTGTGGAAGTTTGCTGCACCGTGATTGGCAGCAGCAACATCCACAGATAAAGTTATGACAAAAAAACATGGCACCACGCATGTCTGGGTTCTCCCGGTCCAGAGTCCCCTCCTCCTCCACTGATTTTAAACATCTCCACATCAAACAGTACCACAAGCCTATTCAAAAATAGAAAATGCTATTAAAAAAGTATTTTTGGAAACGCAGCCAGTGTTCGGGGGCAGAAAACATACAAAAACGAACATTACCAACTTTTGGGGGAGAGGGACAAAGGTTTGCTAAGCTTGAACAAACAAGCTCAGGCTCGTTCAAAATTTGAAATTGGCGAACCTTTACCAAACAGGTTTGCTCATCTCTTAAAAAGACCTTTATTATACTCAGGGGGCGGGCAAAGTACTGTATTTCGCAGGTGCGAGGGGAGGTCAGAGACCACCTTCGCACGTCCACTACAATACTTTAATCTGCTCTCAGCAGCACAGATTAAACTGCGCCTGCACAGGACCGCAATGTCGGCCTGTGTGGATGATGTAGGATGCATCATCCACACAGGTCTGAGAAGGAGGACGGTGATCGAAGCAGGGAGGAGGCACCGCCATACCTGCGAACAGCAACACCCATCAAACTGGACTGCCCTCTAGGTGAGTGTAATGAAGGTCTTTTTATGTTATACAGAGTGGCCTGGGTTTTTATATACAGCATGCTAGAATGCTGTACTATATATAAGGGCTCACTAGTGGTGGCCGCAGCTCATAAAGAAAAAAAAAGAAAAAAAAAACAGGTGACAGGTTCCCTTTAACATAAAGGAAATCTGTCACAACATTTGACCTGTCCTATGTAGCATTGGCAAAGACGCTGCTAAGTGGGCCAACCAGTCAGAGAACTACTCACAGCAGGATAAAGCAGTGATGAACTGCTCAGGAAAAAAAACACTAATGCACTAACAGGGTTCGTGCCTCAGGATTGGAGGATTGCTGATGTGGTACCGATATTTAAGAAAGGTAAGAGGGTAGATCCAGGCAACTACCGTCCAGTAAGCCTGACATCAGTAGTATGCAAAGTTTTTGAGGGCATTTTAAGGGATGACATGCAAAAATATGTTGCAGAAAATAATATAATAACTGAAAGACAGCATGGATTCATGAAAGATAAGTCGTGTCTAACCAACCTGTTGGGGTTCTATTAGGGGGTAGGTGCAAACCTGGATATTGGTAATGCAGCTGATGTGATTTATTTGGACTTTGCAAAGGCATTTGATACTGTACCACATAATAGCCTTATACTAAAGCTCCAGAAGCAAAGACTAGGGAAAACTATATGCAACTGGGTAAGGAATTGGCTAAAAGATAGGAAACAAAGGGTAGTCATAAATGGAACATTCTCTAAATGGGCCATAGTCAGCAGTGGGGTGCCGCAGGGATCTGTGCTAGGACCAATTCTTTTTAATCTCTTTATTAATGACCTTGTGGATGGGATTGATAGTAAAGTGTCAGTCTTTGCTGATGACACCAAACTATGTAGGATATTAAAAACTGAACTTGATAGTATAATATTACAAAAAGATCTGGATAAGATGTCAGAATGGGCAGATACTTGGCAAATGAGATTTAATGTTGATAAATGTAAAGTAATGCACCTAGGACGGAGTAATCCTATAACTGCGTATACATTAAATGGAAGTAAACTCGGGACTACAGAACAGGAGAAGGACTTGGGTATTCTCATTACAGATAAGCTGAGCAGCAGCACTCAATGTCAAGCAGCAGCTGCAAAAGCAAACAAGATTCTAGGGTGTATAAAAAGAGAGATTAGATCCCGTGATCCCAACGTATTGTTACCCCTCTATAAATCACTTGTAAGGCCACATCTGGAATATGGGATTCAGTTTTGGGCTCCACATTTTAAAAAGGACATTCAGAAGTTAGAGTCAGTTCAAAGGCAGGCAACTAGACTACTACAAGGAATGGAAGGCCTCCCATATGATGACAGGTTGAAAAAGTTAGATATGTTTAGCTTAGAAAAAAGACGTCTCACAGGAGATCTCATTTATATGTATAAATACATGTGTGGTCAATATAAAGGACTGGCACATGACTTATTTCTTCCGAAGACAATACTAAGGACCAGGGGGCATTCACTGCGAGTGGAAGAAAAGCGATTCCGACAGCTAAATAGGAAAGGGTTCTTTACAGTTAGAGCAGTCAGACTGTGGAATGCCCTACCACAAGAGGTAGTAATGGCAGATACTATAACAGCTTTCAAAAAAGGGCTGGGTGATTTCCTCAGTACATACAACATTGTTGGTTATAAATGACTTGGTGACCAGGTGTAGAACTGGTGGAGGAAGGTTGAACTAGATGGACCTAGGTCTTTTTTCAACCTTAGTAACTATGTAACTATGTAACAGGGTGCAACCAGACCCCCAATAGATGGAAATATCTCAGGTGCAAGAGGAGCAAATCACTCACACCACTCCAGAATATGGAAGGGGGGATTGCTGGATGGTAAAATTGCACACTAGTGACTTGCATAGGGCTCTGTTCACACTTACAGGCTCATAGTAATCCAGTCAGCAGCCTATTATACGCCCATACTATTTGATCAGGCGGGCTGCCCGGTACTAGTGTGCACCATAGAGGGACAGGGTCTCCAATATGCAAGTCCAAACATTAAGGGGCCTGGCTGCACCCCGTATAAAATGTCATGTGCAGAAAAATAAATACACAATATCTGAGGTATTAGTCGATATTATGGCCAAAATAACGGTAGCCTACAAACCACGTCACGGTTCCTCATACTTGTAGGTCCCTACACTGATCTATATAATTAGAAAAATATCAAAAAGAGGACTAAACATCCTTCACAGTCAAAGAACTAACAGCCCCCTCAACTACAGTAGTCAAAGCCCTAATTAGTGTATCATAAACGGACGTTAGAAATACTTTTTTAACAATTTGTTTATTTATGCAAATACATGAAGGGACTGTTAGATAGGTAACTTTGATATGTGCACAGAATTGCTAGTGGTTCTGGGGGTACAGAGGACTTGACAGGTTCCCTTTAATATGTATTAAGAAACATTATTATTATTATTTGCAAGTTTTTGCCTCCAATGTTAATCGAATTTGTACTTTTGTACTTTTAGTTTTAGGCCATTTTTTTTCGGTGCCTGTAAAAGGCCACTTCAGAATAGTTAAATACTTTGCTCTTATCCATTCTGGGATGTTTTTAGCTGTCTGTTTTTTTTACATTATTTTATTCGAAGACCTATCACTTGCGTTTCAGACAAAGTTTCTTCACACTGAGTAGCACATTTGGCTCCAGAATACCTTGGTGATTCTGAGATTGCATTGTACCCTGCACAAATTGAAGACAGCAAAGCAGCCCTAAAAAATATCCAAGCCTTCGCTGTTTCACAGTAGGCACGATGATCTTTCTTTGTATGCTTAATTTTTTAATATAGAACTGATGTTACTTGACAAAAACTTAGACATTATGCTAGAAGCTTTGTGGCTTGTCGATATTAGTGTTGTGCCACCCCCGTAGTGTTCGAGTTCGGTTAGGTTCGTCGAACGGCAGCTCAGTTCGGCGAACGTTGGACGAACTCCTTTGAACCCCATTGAAAACAATGGCAGGCAAACAAAAACACATTATACATGTACACATATAGTTAATAAACATTGCCATTACACTTACAGGTCCCCGCGACACCTTCTGCACTCTGTCTCCCGCTGATTTTCCTTCCGATCATCGCTGCGCCTGGTAACCAGCACTGATGATAGGACCTTCCGTGATGTCAAAATAGCATGTGACTAGTCACGTGTCTATTATCTCATTGGCTACAGACTGGTCACATGGCTAGATGTCATGCTAGATCTTGTCAGTGCATCTCTCCGGTACGTGGTGCTCGTTCCAGCATCTCCGTGTACCGGCGAGATGCTCTGGCACATGGTCGGCTTCCCCGTTCCTACATGTGTCAGCCACTACAGGGGACCCCCTTACCAACTAACCGCAGGCTTCCTTACATTAATTCATTCGGCTGCTCTGCCATCTCCTCCTCATTGGAAGCATTCCTGCGTTGATTGGATTAACATACATTAAGCAGGATACCTCATCTGCAGATCCACCACATACTCCTCTGATGCTCTTTGATACACCTCTATGTATAAATCTGCTTTTTCAGTGATTTCCCCCTCATAGGAAGGATTTTCGCTTTTTCCTGCTTGAAATCCCCCTGACCTAAACAAGACACATCAGACCGCGTGCGCAGTCTTTCCATTATTTTTGACGATCAGTTTTTGTCTCCTATTCACACTGATGTAATTTGACAGCTCTCTTGACACATAGTCCTAATGTCCCTGTAAAAGATCCAGGTGGATCGAAACGTCGGACGGACTATTTTTTGTAAATACACAATAAAACATATTTTTCAAGCCATATCAAGGACTCTTCCATTACATTGTGGTGTGCCGGATAGACTTTATCGTATAGCCCACATGTGGAGACTGGCTGCCACAGCCAGTGAATTGCGGCACCGGGAATCACGTGGTCGGAGCACCGTTGCTATAGTAACCTGTTACATCTCGTGGCTCTCCTGAGGCAAGGACTGAGGCAGTCTCCCATTCCTTGCCTGCCACGAGCGCTCCTGCTCAGCAGCGCCGAAGGTCTGCCAGACTGCGCAGTGTGCAGGAGATACCTTCTCAGAGAGGCAGCAGAAGGGTGACACCTAGTGGTTCTCCTGTTACAAGGAGTGAAGCGGTTTCCCATTCCTGGCCTTCCACAGACCCTCCTGCTCAGCGGCCCCGAAGGTCTGCGAGGCTGCGCAATGTGCAGAGGTTTACTGCTCAGGGAAGCAGTGAGACTCCCGTTATCTCTGCACATTGTGAGACCGAGGATCCCGCCTCTATTTCCCAGAGGCAGGAGGGTGAGCATGTGCAATGCGTGGTGGGTTCTGATTCGCCCACTGACGTCACACGGCTTGATGACAAGGCTGGTGACGTGGTGAATCCTGACTGGCCAGGCTGGGACGTCGTGGACCCTGATTGGGTCAAGTCCGTCATCTCCGCCTCGCGCCCGCCCTTGGGTGGAACGACACCTCCTTAAAAGCTCCTCCTGCCATCATGGCGGCGCGCGACCATCCTTCTATGTTTGGATGTCTGGCAGCGTGCTGCCACGCCACTGCTCAGGCATTACTGTCTTATGTGGGCTTGGCCCTTGCTGCTTAGGCAGCACCTGGTTTGCAGGCCGTGTTCCTGCCTTGCTGCTCCGGCAGTATCCCCTTCAACAGGCCGTGTTCCTGTCCCAGGTGAGCTCCTCAAGTCTCCACCGGACTCACCTGGTTATTGAAAGCACACGTGCGTGGGCACCTCTGTGCTACCCTCGTGCCATATTCTCGTGACTTCCACTGGCACACATGCGTGGGCACCTCTGTGCTTCCCCGTGCAACAGGTACACCGAGCCGTGAGATCTGTGCCATACAACCCTCACGGGTTAGGGCAGATCGGTGTACATACAGTTAGGTCCAGAAATATTTGGACAGTGACACAAGTTTTGTTATTTTAGCTGTTTACAAAAACATGTTCAGAAATACAATTATATATATAATATGGGCTGAAAGTGCACACTCCCAGCTGCAATATGAGAGTTTTCACATCCAAATCGGAGAAAGGGTTTAGGAATCATAGCTCTGTAATGCATAGCCTCCTCTTTTTAAAGGGACCAAAAGTAATTGGACAAGGGACTCTAAGGGCTGCAATTAACTCTGAAGGCGTCTCCCTCGTTAACCTGTAATCAATGAAGTAGTTAAAAGGTCTGGGGTTGATTACAGGTGTGTGGTTTTGCATTTGGAAGCTGTTGCTGTGACCAGACAACATGCGGTCTAAGGAACTCTCAATTGAGGTGAAGCAGAACATCCTGAGGCTGAAAAAAAAGAAAAAATCCATCAGAGAGATAGCAGACATGCTTGGAGTAGCAAAATCAACAGTCGGGTACATTCTGAGAAAAAAGGAATTGAATGGTGAGCTTGGGAACTCAAAAAGGCCTGGGCGTCCACGGATGACAACAGTGGTGGATGATCGCCGCATACTTTCTTTGGTGAAGAAGAACCCGTTCACAACATCAACTGAAGTCCAGAACACTCTCAGTGAAGTAGGTGTATCTGTCTCTAAGTCAACAGTAAAGAGAAGACTCCATGAAAGTAAATACAAAGGGTTCACATCTAGATGCAAACCATTCATCAATTCCAAAAATAGACAGGCCAGAGTTAAATTTGCTGAAAAACACCTCATGAAGCCAGCTCAGTTCTGGAAAAGTATTCTATGGACAGATGAGACAAAGATCAACCTGTACCAGAATGATGGGAAGAAAAAAGTTTGGAGAAGAAAGGGAACGGCACATGATCCAAGGCACACCACATCCTCTGTAAAACATGGTGGAGGCAACGTGATGGCATGGGCATGCATGGCTTTCAATGGCACTGGGTCACTTGTGTTTATTGATGACATAACAGCAGACAAGAGTAGCCGGATGAATTCTGAAGTGTACCGGGATATACTTTCAGCCCAGATTCAGCCAAATGCCGCAAAGTTGATCGGACAGCGCTTCATAGTACAGATGGACAATGACCCCAAGCATACAGCCAACGCTACCCAGGAGTTCATGAGTGCAAAAAAGTGGAACATTCTGCAATGGCCAAGTCAATCACCAGATCTTAACCCAATTGAGCATGCATTTCACTTGCTCAAATCCAGACTTAAGACGGAAAGACCCACAAACAAACAAGACCTGAATGCTGCGGCTGTAAAGGCCTGGCAAAGCATTAAGAAGGAGGAAACTAAGGGTTTGGTGATGTCCATGGGTTCCAGACTTAAGGCAGTGATTGCCTCCAAAGGATTTGCAACAAAATATTGAAAATAAAAATATTTTGTTTGGGTTTGGTTTATTTGTCCAATTACTTTTGACCTCCTAAAATGTGGAGTGTTTGTAAAGAAATGTGTACAATTCCTACAATTTCTATCAGATATTTTTGTTCAAACCTTCAAATTAAACGTTACAATCTGCACTTGAATTCTGTTGTAGAGGTTTCATTTCAAATCCAATGTGGTGGCATGCAGAGCCCAACTCGCGAAAATTGTGTCACTGTCCAAATATTTCTGGACCTAACTGTAGATCATCTGTGACATTCCAGACGATCGCTAGCAGCAACCCGCTCACTCTTCACCCACCATAGCGGCGGTCCCTTACACCGCACAGTGGACCTTGACCGGCGGAAGCTGTCCATTTCCCATCTTGGCACGCTTCCCCGGGTCCCCCTCGTAACATTACGGTCGCGCCAAAGGTCTGGCTATGGCTGAAGAGCAGCAGCAGTTGCTGCGTTATGTGCAGCAGTTGGAGTCACGATTGGCAGCAGTGGAGCAGTCTTCCTCCGATAAGACTACTCTGACGACAGTCGCCACCCAGGCGGCTACCCAGGCTGTGCTATTGGGCGGAAGGTCTCCTCGCCTTGCGCTTCCAGAGCGCTTTAGCGGCAACAGCTCTGAGTGCCGTGGTTTTATAAACCAGGTTACCACCTACTTAGAGCTGTCCGCGACTCTTTACGCTACCGAGAAGGCGAAGGTAGCCTTCGTCCAGTCCCTGCTCACAGGGAGAGCGCTGAAGTGGTCCACGCCGTTGTGGGAGCGCGGAGATCGGGTGGTGAATAACTTAACAGCTTATCTTGGGGCCATGAGAATGGTGTTCCTCGGGCCTCAAGTCACCCACGACTCCGCGCTGCGCCTCCTACGACTTCGGCAAGGGTCCGCTTCAGTCGGGGACTTTGCTGTACACTTTAGGACACTTGCCGCAGAGCTAGACTGGCCGGATAAGGTCCTTGTCCCTGTGTTTTGGGAGGGCCTGGCAGGGTTTGTCAAAGACGCACTGGCCACGCGTGAGGTGCCTGCCACTTTAGAGTCCTTGATTCAGGTTGCCTCTCGCATAGACATCCGCCAGGCGGAGCGGAGGCTCGAGGTCTCTTCAGCACCCACGTCTTCTCGGCCTAAAAAGCGTCTGGCTCCCGTCTTCCATCAGCCAGGTCTCCCAGCCAGTCCTGTAGGCGACTCCGTGGAGTCAATGGAGGTGTCCAAGGTGGTCTCCTCTGCCCCAGGTTCTCGGTCTTGTGTCATCTGCTTTTCCTGTGGGCAGAGGGGACATATAGCTACCCGATGTCCCAAACCATTGGGAAAAGACAAGCGTCTAGTTTCTATCAGAGGGGGGACTCTAGACGCTACCTCTCCCTCTAGGTTGACTATCAGCGCCCAGTTGCAGTTCGGCACTACTCTCTTCTCTGCCCTGGCTTGCTTGGACTCAGGCGCTGAAGGCAATTTCATCTCGACCTCCCTGGCAACCCGATACTCAGTTCCCCTGGTTCTGTTGCCCAAGCCACTCAGGGTCCGGGTAGTCGACGGGTCCATACTACTCGATCCTATCACCCAGATCACCATCCCTCTCAGGATGGATGTACCACCGGGACACCATGAGCAGGTGTCCTTCCTGGTGCTTCCAGGGGGGACGGATGAGATCCAATTGGGGCTTCCCTGGTTGAGACAGCATGCTCCTATACTCAACTGGGCAACAGGGGAGATCTCATCCTGGGCAGGATCCTGTAGAGAGCACCTCGTGACTACCGAACCACCCGCTACCATTAGGTCGGTTGGGTCCTCAGGGAATACAGAGGGGCCGGGCTTACCGACACCTTATGAGGCCTACAGGGATGTCTTTTCAAAAAGGGCCGCAGATACTCTTCCTCCCCACCGGCCATATGATTGCCGAATAGACCTGAAGCCAGGCTCCGAGCCCCCTAGGGGCAGAGTGTATCCACTCTCTGCTCCAGAGACGGAGGCTATGTCCAAATATATTCAGGACAGCCTGGCGAAGGGGTTCATTCGCAAGTCTATTTCACCGGCTGGTGCAGGGTTCTTTTTTGTGCAGAAGAAGGAAGGGGATCTGCGCCCCTGTATCGATTACAGGGGATTAAATGCAATCACGATCAAGAACAAATACCCTTTGCCCCTCATTACTGAGCTATTTGATCGATTCCGCGGGGCAAAGGTCTTCACAAAGCTGGATCTACGCGGGGCGTATAATCTAGTGCGAGTCCGAAAGGGCGATGAGTGGAGGACCGCCTTTAACACCAGGGACGGTCACTACGAGTATCTAGTAATGCCCTTCGGACTCTGCAATGCCCCCGCCGTATTTCAAGACTTTGTGAATGACATTTTCCGGGATTTGTATCTTTCCGTGGTTGCATACCTGGATGACATTCCTATCTTCTCCCCCGATCTTACCACCCATCGGAGGGATGTCATCCGAGTACTTAAGAGGCTCCGCACCCATTCGTTATATGCTAAGCTGGAAAAGTGTGTTTTTGAACGGGAATCCTTGCCGTTCCTGGGGTACATAGTGTCCAGTCAGGGGTTAGCAATGGATCCGGGGAAGTTGGAGACAGTGATGAACTGGCCAGAGCCCCGCTCGCTGAAGGCGATCCAGCGATTCCTGGGGTTTATCAATTATTATCGCCAGTTCATTCCCAACTTCTCGACGGTGGCAGCACCCATCATTGCCCTTACCCGCAAGGGCGCTAATCCCAAAGCATGGACACGGGAAACGGTAGAGGCATTTCACACTCTCAAAACATACTTCTCCAGAGCTCCCATCCTTCATCGTCCAGACATCTCCAAACCCTTCCTACTGGAGGTAGACGCCTCTTCGGTCGGTGCAGGTGCAGTCCTGTACCAGAAAAACGAACGAGGAAGGAAGCATCCGTGTTTGTTTCTTTTTCTCCAAGACCTTTTCTCCGGCCGAGAGGAACTACTCCATAGGGGATAGGGAGTTACTGGCGATGAAACTAGCATTCCAGGAATGGCGGCATCTCCTGGAGGGTGCGAAGCATCCATTTGAGGTATTTTCTGACCACAAAAACCTCACATACCTCCAGACAGCACAACGCCTGAACCCAAGGCAGGCCCGTTGGTCTTTATTCTTCTCCCGGTTCCGCTTTATTATCCGCCACCTGGCCGGTGAGAAGAACGTACGGGCCGATGCCTTGTCACGTTGTATGGTTGTGTTGGAGGAGGACGAGGAGGAGCCTCGTCTTATACTACCCCCGGACAGCTTGAGGATGGTCACTCCCACTTCTTTGGACCAGGTGCCACCTGGCAAGACCCTCGTTCCCCCTGAACTACGGAACGAGGTGCTATCGTGGGCCCATGCCTCCAAGGTTGGGGGTCACTTCGGGGTCAAAAGGACCAGAGACCTGGTGACCAGGCATTATTGGTGGCCGAGACTACCCCAGGACATATAGGAGTATGTGGGAGCCTGTATGTCGTGTGCTCGGAATAAGCCGTCCCGGCAGAGACCGGCAGGTCTTCTTCACCCACTGCCAGTGCCGGATCGTCCCTGGGAAGTGGTAGGGATGGACTTCCTGGGAGATCTGCCCAAGTCAGCAGGGCACAGGGTCGTATGGGTCATCACGGACCACTTCTCTAAAATGGTCCACTTGGTGCCTCTCCCACGACTCCCGACGTCACGTGCTCTCGCCACCTTGTTCATTCGGCATGTATTTAGGTTGCATGGCATGCCTGACAAGGTGGTGAGCGACCGGGGTCCCCAGTTCGCGTCTCGCTTCTGGAGAGAGCTCTGTAAGCTCCTGCAGATAGAGCTGAACATCTCCTCCGCATACCATCCCGAGACCAATGGACTATTGGAGAGGACTAATCAGACCTTGGTAACTTACCTCCGCCATTTTATCTCCGCGCACCACGACAACTGGGCTAACCTCCTTCCTTGGGCCGAATTTGCCATTAACAATTCGGTCCATGAATCCTCTGGCCAGACTCCGTTCCTACTCAATAACGGACAACATCCCAGAATCCCGGTTCCGATGCCCATTACGTCACCCGATACTAGAGTGGAGGATTGGGCGACCAAGGCCCGGGAGATCTGGGATGACACCCAAGAGGCTCTTAAAAGGGCTAAAGACCGGATGGTGACAACGGCTGATGTTCGCCGCCGCCCTGCACCATCCTTCGCCCCTGGTGACCTAGTATGGCTGTCCTCTAAGAATGTAAACCTACGGGTACAGGCAGCCAAATTCGCCCCTAGGTATCTGGGTCCGTTTAAAGTACTACAGCAGGTAAACCCGGTGGCATATCGACTCCAGCTCCCTCCACTCTGGGCTATAGCCAACACCTTTCATGTGTCCCTCCTGAAACCCGTACGACTTAATAAATTCTCGGGGTCCCTGCCGGCTCAAACCGACTCCCCGTCCGACGACCCTGAGGTGGCAAAACTTGTGGAGACAAAAGTCATACAGGGCAAGAGGTACTACCTCGTGGAGTGGGCCGGCCGTGGTCCGGAGCATAGATCCTGGGAGTTGGAGGATCATATCCGCGCCCCGGGTTTGATAGCGGCCTTCGAGCACGGACAGGGGGGGGGCCTAGACGGGGGGGTAATGTTACATCTTGTGGCTCTCCTGAGGCAAGGACTGAGGCAGTCTCCCATTCCTTGCCTGCCACAAGCGCTCCTGCTCAGTAGCGCCAAAGGTCTGCCAGACTGCGCAGTGTGCAGGAGATACCTTCTCAGAGAGGCAGCAGAAGGGTGACACCTAGTGGTTCTCCTGTTACAAGGAGTGAAGCAGTCTCCCGTTCCTGGCCTGCCGCAGACCCTCCTGCTCAGTGGCCCCGAAGGTCTGCGAGGCTGCGCAATGTGCAGAGGTTTACTGCTCAGGGAAGCAGTGAGACTCCCGTTATCTCTGCACATTGTGAGACCGAGGATCCCGCCTCTATTTCCCAGAGGCAGGAGGGTGAGCATGTGCAATGCGTGGTGGGTTCTGATTCGCCCACTGACGTCACACGGCTTGATGACAAGGCTGGTGACGTGGTGAATCCTGACTGGCCAGGCTGGGACATCGTGGACCCTGATTGGGTCAAGTCCGTCATCTCTGCCTCGCGCCCGCCCTTGGGTAGAACGACACCTCCTTAAAAGCTCCTCCTGCCATCATGGCGGCGCGCGACCGTCCTTCTATGTTTGGATGTCTGGCAGCGTGCTGCCACGCCACTGCTCAGGCATTACTGTCTTATGTGGGCTTGGCCCTTGCTGCTTAGGCAGCACCTGGTTTGCAGGCCGTGTTCCTGCCTTGCTGCTCCGGCAGTATCCCCTTCAACAGGCCGTGTTCCTGTCCCAGGTGAGCTCCTCAAGTCTCCACCGGACTCACCTGGTTATTGAAAGCACATGTGCGTGGGCACCTCTGTGCTACCCTCGTGCCATATTCTCGTGACTTCCACTGGCACACGTGCGTGGGCACCTCTGTGCTTCCACGTGCAACAGGTACACCGAGCCGTGAGATCTGTGCCATACAACCCTCACGGGTTAGGGCAGATCGGTGTACATAGATCGTCTGTGACATTCCAGACGATCGCTAGCAGCAACCCGCTCACTCTTCACCCACCATAGCGGCGGTCCCTTACACCGCACAGTGGACCTTGACCGGCGGAAGCTGTCCATTTCCCATCTTGGCACGCTTCCCCGGGTCCCCCTCGTAACAGTAACCCGCCTGTCAGATTACTTTAGCAACGGTGGCAGCGGTGATTTCACCACTTACAGCCTACAGCCTCTGCTCACTCACTGAGTGATTAGACTGCAGGGGAGCAGCAGCGTCTTCCTCCCATGCAGTGCTGTCTGATGTAGCAGAGCTGCATGGGTTGAAGGAGAATGAAGACAGAAGACCAGGATCGTGGAGGGCTGAGAGGGAGTAATAAACATGGAGTCTCTAAGTGTGTCTGTGTATTTATTTCTATTAAAGTATTTTTTCTCTGTGTGGTGCCTTTTTTTATAACCCTTTATTGGAGATTCTTAATAGCCGGGTCAAACTTGCCTGACATTAAGAATCTCTGGCTTAATACTAGCTGGTAAAACAAAGCTAGTATTAACCCATTATTAGCCAGCGAGCCACCCATCACCAGGGCAGTTGGAAGAGTTGGTTACAGCGCCAGATGATGGCGCTTCTATGAAAGCACCATTTTCTGGGGCAGCTGCAGACTGCAATTCGCAGCAGAGGGGCCCAGAAAGCTTGGGCCAACCTGTGCTGTGGATTCCAATCATGATTGGAATCCACAGCACAGGCTCAGCATATTCCCTTGAGGACTGTATGCAGGTGTTTTTTGCCCCCCCCCAAAAAATTACGTGGCCTTCGCCATGTTTTTGTATGCTAGCCAGGTACAGCAGGCAGCTCCAGGCTGCCTCAACCACCAGATGCCTATTTGTACCCGGCTGGGAACCAAAAATATAGGGAAGCCCTTTTTTTTAATTATTTCATGAATTTCATGAAATATTTAAAAAAAAAAATGACGTGGGCTTCACCCAATTTTTGTATCCAGCCGGGTACAACTAGGCAGCTGGAGATTGGAATCTGCAGCTCAGGGTGCCCAAGCTTTTTGGGCACCCCTGCTGCGAATTGCAGTCCGCAGCCGCCCCAGAAAATAGCGCTTTCATAGAAGCGCCATCTTCTGGCACTGTATTCAACTCTTCCAGCTGCCCTGGTGATGGGTGAGTCACTGGGTAATAATGGGGTTAGGGCTAGCTGTATATTATCAACTGGCCCTAAGCCCGAAATTCATGGTGTCACGCCAATATTAGACATGGCCACCATGAATTTCTAGTACAGATAAAACAAACACAACACACAGAAAAATATTTTTATTAGAAATAAAACAACACAATTAGTGACTCCATCTTTATTGAAATAAAGAACCCCCCTCCGCAGTAATCCTGGATCAAGGGACCTGCGCCATCCAATCCAGATCCAATATCATCTGATCGGTTTTCTGGAAGGCAAAGCGATCAGATGATGTGTCAGGTTCAAGGACCTGAATCACATGACACAGCAGCTGATTGTATAAACGGCTTTTATACAATCAGCTGATGCATCAGTGCAAAAAAAAAAAAACCTACACACTTCTGTGCAGACTCCTGTCCGACAGCAACAGTTGATAGTTTAGCTGGCCGGGCGGTAAAAAGCCGGCCTCACCGCTAGACTAATAGTGTCAGCTGATTCCGTCAGGTGGGCACATCAGCTAATCATCGCCAGGTCTGAAAGAGAGAGAGAGGGAGAGAGAAAAGAGAGAGAAAAGAGAAGAGAGAGAGGGAGAGAGAGAGGAGAGAAGAGGAGAGAGAAGAGGAGAGAAGAGAAAGAGAGAGAGGAGAGAGAGAAGAGGAGAGAAGAGAAAGAGAGAGAAGAGAGAGGAGAGAGAGCAGAGAGAGAAGAGGAGAGGAGAGAAGAAAGAGAGGAGAGAGAGGAGAGAGCAATGCAGCCTCATTTCGTGAACTGCTCCGATTTTAGAGGTGTGTCCCGCGGCTCACAGCTGATGTCCGGCTCCTCCCCTCGGTGCATAATTAAATTATAATTATAAATAAATAATAATTATAATTTAAAATTAAAAATAAATTAAATTAAATTCTTTACCTGGACGGCCGGGACTCGAACTCGTGAACTATTTCTCCTTAGGCAGTAGCTCTAACCATTGAGCCACTGCCTCTAATGAAAAGCATAGGAAGATTTGGTAATCTTGACATCTGCTTTGCACTTGAGAATCCAGAAGTGGATTATTCAGCTACAAAGAGGAAAGAGAGAGGGAAAAAGAGAGAAAAAGAGAGAGAGAGAAAGAGAGAGTGAAAAAGAAAGAGAGAGAGAAAGAGAGAAAGAAAGAGAGAAAGAGAAAAAGAGAGAGAAAGAGAGAGAGAAAGAGAGAAAAAGAGAGAGAGCGGGAGAAAGAGAGAAAAAGAGAGAGAGAGAAAGAAAGAACAAGGGAGAGAGAAAAAGAGAGAGAAAGAGAGAAAGAGAAAAAGAGAGAGACGAGAGAGAGAGAGAGAAGAGAGAGAGAGGAGAGAGAGAGAGAAGAGAGAGAAGAGAGAGAGGAGAGAGAAAAGAGAGAGGAGAGAGCAATGCAGCCTCATTCCGTGAACTGCTTTGATTTTAGTGGTGTGTCTCGCGTCTCACAGCTGATTTTTGGCTCCTCCCCTCAGTGCATAATTAAATTAAATTAAAATTATAAATAAATAATAATTATAATTCAAAATTAAAAATAAACTAAATTAAATTCTTTAGCGGGGCGGCCGGGACTTGAACTCGTGAACTAATGCTCCTTAGGCAGTAGCTCTAACCATTGAGCCACTGCCTCTAATAAGAAGCATAGAAAGGTTTGGTTATCTTGACCTCTGCATTGCAGAGTGAAGTCTCCGGTGACAGCGCGGCTCATTTCAGGTGCTACGTGGAGAGGACACAGAGCGCTCCTGTTCAATGGCGCTCCCGGTCATCTTCATGTAGCAGAGCTGAAAGCGTCGTGTGGATTACTTCGGACCTGGATTGTTGTTTGGGGATTAATGAAGAGGTAAATGAGGGGTTTTTTTGTCTTTTATTCCAGATAAAGGATTTTTCGTTGTATGTGTTTATTTACTTTCACTTACAGGTTAATCATGGAAGGTGTCTCCCTGAGATACAGTCATATGATAAAGTTTGGGCACCCTTATTAATATTAACCTTTTTTCTTTATAACACTTTGGGTATTTGCAACAGCTATTTCAGTTTCATATATCTAATACCTGATGGACTCAGTAATATTTCTGGATTGAAATGAGGTTTGTTGTACTAACAGAAAATGTGCAATCCGCATTTAAACAAAATTTGACCGGTGTAAAAGTATGGGCACCCTTATCAATTTCTTGATTTGAACACTCCTAACTACTTTTTAATGACTTACTAAAGCACTAAATTGGTTTTGTAACCTCATTGAGCTTTGAACTTCATAGGCAGTTGTATCCAATCATGAGAAAAGGTTTTTAAGGTGGCCACTTGTAAGTTATTCTCCTATTTGAATCTCCTGTGAAAGTGGCATCATGGGCTCCAAAAAACAACTCTCAAATGATCTGAAAACAAAGATTATTCAACATAGTTGTTCAGGGAAAGGATACAAAAAGTTGTCTCAGAGATTTAAACTGTTAGTTTCCACTGTGAGGAACATAGTAAGGAAATGGAAGAACACAGGTACAGTTCTTGATAAGCCCAGAAGTGGCAGGCCAAGGAAAATATCAGAAAGCATAGAAGAACAATGGTGAGAACAGTCAAGGACAATCCACAGACCACCTCCAAAGACCTGCAGCATCATCTTGCTGCAGATGGTGTCAATGTGCATCAGTCAACAATACAGCGCACCTTGCACAAGGAGAAGCTGTATGGGAGAGTGATGCAAAAGAAGCAGTTTCTGCAAGCACGCCACAAACAGAGTCGCCTGAGGTATGCAAAAATACATTTGGACAAGCCAGTTACATTTTGGAAGAAGGTCCTGTGGACTGATGAAACAAGATTGAGTTGTTTGGTCATACAAAAATGCGTTATGCATGGAGGCAAAAAAAGCACTTGCTACCCACAGTAAAATTTGGTGGAGGTTCCATCATTCTTTGGGGCTGTGTGGCCAATGCCGGCTTCGGGAATCTTGTTAAAGTTGAGGATCGCATGGATTCAACTCAGTATCAGCAGTAGAGATGAGCGAACCGGTCGCGGTTCGGCTCGAGTTCGGTTCACCGAACGGGCGTCTCGAACGTTCGACGAACCGAACTCGAACCGCATAGGAAACAATGGCAGGCAATCACAAACACATAAAAACACCTAGAAAACACCCTCAAAGGTGTCCAAAAGGTGTCAAACAACTCACAACACAACACAAACACATGGGAAAGTGACAAGGACATATTCTCATGCGAAAACAAAAGAGCAGGACAAGGAAAAAGAGGAGGAGACACAGATATAGGCATGGCACGCCCTTCTAAAATCATGTAAAACACTGCAAGGTGACTCCAAGCGGAGTCTCCCTTTTTTCCAAAAATTGGGCCACACACACACCCACCCCTTCAGTGGCAGCACTTGTGCCCCAGTTGTACACTTCACAGCTAGATTTGCATCAAGCACATTCAAAAATACGCCATACTTAACCGTCCCCAGGATGACACCGGGGCAGGTAGCAAAGACTTTCCTGATTCCAGCTCTGTGCATCTTGGATCATTTTTAAAAACAATGTAAGCAAGGGTTACTCCAAGCGGAGTCTCCCTTTTTTCCAAAAATTGGGCCACGCACACACCCACCCCTTCAGTGGCAGCACCTGTGCCCCAGTTGTACACTTCACAGCTAGATTTGCATCAAGCACATTCAAAAATACGCCATACTTAACCGTCCCCAGGATGACACCGGGGTAGGTAGCAAAGTCTTTCCTGATCCCAGCTCTGTGCATCTTGGATCATTTTTAAAAACAATGTAAGCAAGGGTTACTCCAAGCGGAGTCTCCCTTTTTTCCAAAAATTGGGCCACACACACACACCCACCCCTTCAGTGGCAGCACTTGTGCCCCAGTTGTACACTTCACAGCTAGATTTGCATCAAGCACATTCAAAAATACGCCATACTTAACCGTCCCCAGGATGACACCGGGGTAGGTAGCAAAGTCTTTCCTGATCCCATCTCTGTGCATCTTGGATAATTTTTAAAAACAATGTAAGCAAGGGTTACTCCAAGCGGAGTCTCCCTTTTTTCCAAAAATTGGGCCACACACACCCACCTCTTCAGTGGCAGCACTTGTGCCCCAGTTGTACACTTCACAGCTAGATTTGCATCAAGCACATTCAAAAATACGCCATACTTAACCGTCCCCAGGATGACACCGGGGTAGGTAGCAAAGTCTTTCCTGATCCCAGCTCTGTGCATCTTGGATCATTTTTAAAAACAATGTAAGCAAGGGTTACTCCAAGCGGAATCTCCCTTTTTTCCAAAAATTGGGCCACACACACCCACCCCTTCAGTGGCAGCACTTGTGCCCCAGTTGTACACTTCACAGCTAGATTTGCATCAAGCACATTCAAAAATACGCCATACTTAACCGTCCCCAGGATGATACCGGGGTAGGTAGCAAAGTCTTTCCTGATCCCAGCGCTGTGCATCTTGGATCATTTTTAAAAACACAGCAAGGGTTACTCCAAGAAGAGTCTCTCTTTTTTTCCAAAAATTGGGCCACCGAGACACCCCATCAGTGGCAGCACTTGTGCCCTAGTTGTACACTTCACAGCTAGATTTGCATCAAGCACATTCAAAATACACAAGCATTTACTCTCCCCAGGATGACACGGGGATAGTAAATTCCTTGTGGATCCATGACTTGTTCATTTTGATGAACGTTAGTCTGTCCACATTGTCACTGGACAGACGCGTGCGCTTATCTGTCAGGACACACCCAGCAGCACTGAAGACACGTTCAGAGACAATGCTGGCAGCTGGACACGACAAAATCTCCAAGGCGTAAGTGGAGAGCTCTGGCCATTTTTCAAGATTTGAAGCCCAAAATGAGCAAGGCTCCATTTGCAAAGTAATGCCATCGATGTTCATTTGGAGATACTCCTGTATCATTCTCTCCAGCCGTTGCCTATGTGTCAGACTTGTTGTCTCTGGTGGCCTTGCAAAGGAGGGTCTAAAAAAATTATGAAAAGATTCAATAAAATTGCTGATACCAGCACCAGATACGGTGCTTCTGGTACGGGTAGACTGTTGAAGATGACGAGACCGTCCCATGTTTGTCAAGTTACAACTGGGAGATTCACTCCCTGCACCTGCACGGTTGTTTGGTGGAAAAGCCGAGCTAAGATCGAATAACAGCTTCTGCTGATACTCCTGCATATGTGCGTCCCTTTCTATGGCTGGAATTATGTCACAAAATTTGGACTTGTACCGGGGATCTAATAGTGTGGCAAGCCAGTAGTCATCATCACTTCTAATTTTGACAATACGAGGGTCATGTTGGAGGTAGTGCAGCAAAAAGGCACTCATGTGTCTTGCGCAGCCATGCGGACCAAGTCCACGCTGTGTTTGTGGCATAGAGGTGCTAACCATTCTTTCTTCCTCTGACATCTCCCCCCAACCTCTTTCAACTGAAATTTGACCAAGGTCTCCCTCATCCGCTGAGTCTTCCATGTCCATTGACAGTTCGTCCTCCATTTCTTCATGTTCTCCTGTACCTTCCTCAACATTTCGCCTGCTACCATGCGCCCTTGTTGATCCCTGTCCCCCATGGTCCCATGCCTGCCGCGTTGGTGATGATGAACGTCTGGACCTTGGTGATGTTGTTGTGTCTTGTGCATATGAATCCTCCTGTAGTTCCTCCCCTTCCTGTTGTCCCACCCCCTGACTCCGAATAGTGTTTAGCGTGTGCTCCAGCATGTAAATGACTGGAATAGTCATGCTGATAATGGCATTGTCAGTGCTAAACATATTCGTCGCCATGTCGAAACTGTGCAGAAGGGTGCATAGGTCCTTGATCTGAGACCACTCCATCAGGGTGATCTGCCCCACCTCTGCATCTCGTTGGCCCAGGCTATACGTCATGACGTATTGCACCAGGGCTCGGCAGTGCTGCCACAGTCGCTGTAACATGTGGAGAGTCGAATTCCAGCGTGTCGCCACATCGCATTTCAGGCGATGAACCGGCAGGCCGAAAGACTTCTGGAGCGATGCAAGTCGCTCAGCAGCGGTGGTTGAACGGCGGAAGTGAGCAGACAGTTTTCGTGCCCTGTTCAGAAGGCCATCTAGGCGGGGATAGTGTGTTAAAAATTGCTGGACAACAAGGTTCAACACGTGAGCCATACAAGGCACATGTGTCACCTTGCCCAGGCAAAGGGCCGCACCCAGGTTTGCAGCATTGTCGCACACGGCCTTACCAGGCTGCAGGTTGAGTGGAGACAACCATTTATTAAACTCAGTCTCCAGAGCTACCCACAACTCATCCGCTGTGTGACTCCTATTTCCAAGACATGTCAAGCTAAAGACCGCCTTATGCCATTGCGCTCTGCTGCCAGCATAGTAATGAGGGGTGCGTGATTACTTCTGCGCAGTGAGAACGCTGGTGGCCTGACCAGGCAGGCTTGGGGCGGAGGTGGAGGACCCAGATGAGGTGGAGGAGGCAGAAGCAGTGGCGGAACTTGGACAGACATAGGATTGACACACAAGTCGTGGGGACGGCAAGACTTGTGCAGCAGACCCTTCACCATCTATCACCATAGTTACCCAGTGCCCAGTCGTCGACATGTAACGTCCCTGTCCATGCTTACTGGTCCAAGTATCGGTGGTAAAATGCACCCGTTCACACACAGAGTTTCTCAAGGAAGCGGTGATGTTGTGTGCGAGATGCTGGTGTAGCGCGGGCACACCTTTCTTAGAGAAGTAGTGGCGACTGGGCATCTGGTACTGGGGCACAGCGACAGACATAAGGTCTCTAACATCCTGTGTGTCCACCAGGCAGAAAGGCAGCATTTCGGTAGCCAAGAGCTTACAGAGGGATAAAGTCAACCTCTTAGTTTTGTCATGGGTCGCAGGAAATGGCCTTTTATTTGTCCACATCTGAGGGACAGAGATCTGGCTGCTGTGTGTAGATGGTGTTGAGTAGGGTGTCCCTGGAAAAATGCAGGTTTGTGAGGAAAGTGCAGGCGTAGACATGATGTTGCCTTCATCCAACGTTGGTGCTATCGATGTCTGAGAGAGCTGTACACACGCACTTGTTTCCCCTTCCAAACCAACTGACGACCTACCAAGCAAACTGCCTGTTGCGGTTACAGTGGTGGAAGTTGTATATGGAAAACCAGGTGTGACAGCTGTCCCTACAGTCCTAGAAGATGAAGAGCGCGCGGATGCACCTGAAAGGGCAGGCGGTGGATGGTTCGCTCCGCTAGGCCGCATTGCAGCACGGTGAGCTTCCCACTGGGACATATGATATTTATTCATGTTACGATTCATGGAAGAAGTTGTCAAACTGCTGAGGTTTTGCCCTCTACTAACAGAATCACAAGAAATTTTACAGATCACATAATTTGGGCAGTCTTTTGCTATGTCAAAAAAGTACCAGGCTAGGCAAGGCTTAGAGGGCATGCGACCTGCTGATCCACCCCGACTAGTGCTCAGAGGCACAGTGGTGGCTGAGGATGCAGTTGTAGACGTGCTACCAGTACTCCGACTCTGTCCAGGAAGGTGCAAGGTAACTTCGTCGTCAGTTGCATCCTCCTCCACCGTCTCTGTTGACCTCCTCGAGGGCCTGACTGTGGGTTGACAGTAGGTGGGATCTAGAACTTCCTCATCAATTGTTGTGTTTGCACTCCCCTCACCCTCAGACCAAGCCTCTTCTTGCCCTGACCGAATATTTAAGATTTCATCCCAATCTGGTATCTGCGTCTCATCGTCATCAGTATGTTCCTCATTGTCTATAACAACAGGAGTTACAGTTTGTGAAAAAGGGTCAACATTATGCTCAGAAACTTGGTCCTCACGGCCTGAATCTGAGTCACAAAGGTTCTGGGCATCACTGCAGACCATTTCCTGCTCTGTACTCACTGTAGCTTGGGAGCAGACCTCTCATTTTCAGGCTATAGTGTGACTGAACAGCTCTGCAGACTCAGCCATCTCAGTTCTACCATACTGTGCAGGGCGGATGGAGACTTCAGAGCTGGGAGAAAGCAAGTGTGATTGGGATGACAACTCAGAGGACTGGTGTTTTTTGGAGCTGTAGTTGAGTTGGAGGAGAGGGCACTTGTTGGACTACTTGAGATCCAATCAAGCATTTTCTTTTTTTGGCCATCATCTACCCTTGTTCCAGTTGTTCGTGTCCGTAAAAAAGGGAGCACATCAGATTGTCCACGGTAAGTAGTAGACATCTTACTTTTGCTGGAAGATGGTCTATCTTCAGCAGATGTTAATGGAGCTTTGCCACCTTCCCCACGGACAAACCCTTTGTTTCCTTTTCCAACACGCCTCTTCTCCTTTCCACCAGCATCTGTCATTTTGCCACTCATTTTGATTGCGACAAGATTGTGCACTTAAAATGTGGTAGTAAAAATTGAGAGATGGTGTAGATTGCAGCGGTGGACTATCTTTATTAACAGCAGAATAAACAACAATAACTATCCCTGACAATGCAACTACGGCCCTTAAACTGGCAGCATAGTTTGCTAGTATAATGGCTTAGTAACAATGAGTTTGAGTGTGCAATGCAGAGGTGCTGCAAATATCTTTGCACTAGTGGGACACTAATGGAAGTCCAACAGCCACTTTTATGATGCCACTAAGTTTACTCAGTGTTTGCTAGTATAATAGCTTAGTAACAATGAGTTTGAGTGTGCAATGCAGAGGTGCTGCAAATATCTTTGCACTAGTGGGACACTAATGAAGTCCAACAGCCACTTTTAGGATGCCACTAAGTTTACTCAGTGTTTGCTAGTATAATGGCCTAGTAACAATGAGTTTGAGTGTACAATGCAGTGGTGCTGCAAATAGTTTTGCACCAGTGGGACACTAATGGAAGTCCAACAGCCACTTTTAGGATGCCACTAAGTTTACTCAGTGTTTGCTAGTATAATAGCTTAGTAACAATGAATTTGAGTGTGCAATGCAGAGGTGCTGCAAATATCTTTGCACTAGTGGGACACTAATGAAGTCCAACAGCCACTTTTAGGATGCCACTAAGTTTCCTCAGTGTTTGGTGTTATAATGGCTTTGTAACAGTGAGCTTGAGTGTGCAATGCAGAGGTGCTGCAAATATCTTTGCACTAGTGGGAGACTAATGGAAGTCCAACAGCCACTTTTAGGATGCCACTAAGTTTACTCAGTGTTTGGTATTATAATGGCTTTGTAACAATGAGCTTGAGTGTGCAATGCAGAGGTGCTGCAAATATCTTTGCACTAGTGGGACACTAATGAAGTCCAACAGCCACTTTTAGGATGCCACTAAGTTTCCTCAGTGTTTGGTGTTATAATGGCTTTGTAACAGTGAGCTTGAGTGTGCAATGCAGAGGTGCTGCAAATATCTTTGCACTAGTGGGAGACTAATGGAAGTCCAACAGCCACTTTTAGGATGCCACTAAGTTTACTCAGTGTTTGGTATTATAATGGCTTTGTAACAATGAGCTTGAGTGTGCAATGCAGAGGTGCTGCAAATATCTTTGCACTAGTGGGACACTAATGAAGTCCAACAGCCACTTTTAGGATGCCACTAAGTTTACTCAGTGTTTGCTAGTATAATGGCCTAGTAACAATGAGTTTGAGTGTACAATGCAGTGGTGCGGCAAATAGCTTTGCACCAGTGGGACACTAATGGAAGTCCAACAGCCACTTTTAGGATGCCACTAAGTTTACTCAGTGTTTGCTAGTATAATAGCTTAGTAACAATGAGTTTGAGTGTGCAATGCAGAGGTGCTGCAAATATCTTTGCACTAGTGGGACACTAATGAAGTCCAACAGCCACTTTTAGGATGCCACTAAGTTTCCTCAGTGTTTGGTGTTATAATGGCTTAGTAACAATGAGCCTGAGTGTGCAAAGGGCAGGAGGGTACAGTGGCAGGGTTGTGGGTCTGGGTAGAGGAAAGGAAGCCTCCCTTTCTATCCCTCCTAATGGGGAAATGCAGCAAGGAAATCCCTGACCTTAGCTACACAGACGCTGTCATCTTGTGTAGCTGTTAAAATCTGTTTTCACGGACCTGACTGTCACCTATGGCTCTGACTCTGCCGGTATTAGCCCTTAAAAGTACTAATAGAAACTTCTATCCCTATTCTGTATAGCGCTGTGTATAGAGCGTACACAGCAGTATCGGAGACAGGAGCTACACCAGCGGTGACTGACACCAAGACGCAGAAGGCAGATAATGGCGTGCTGGAGGAAAATGTCCGTTTTTATAATGCATGGACATGTGTTATGGACATCCTATCACACATGCCGTTGCTTCTCTGGCTAAAAGTCCACTTAGCTGTGTGTGTGTCTGGGATTGGCTGACATGCTGGCCCGCCCCACTACACGCGCGCGCTTAGGGAAGGAAGACAAGGAAAAAAAAAAAATGGCGATCGCCATTATCCAAACAGCAGTGATCTGAATGCGCTGTTCCCGCACACTATACGCTGAAATGTCATAATAGTGTGAGTCACAGAGTGACTTACACTATTACAGCGGAAAGCCAGCTAGTAATTAGCTTGTCTTTTTGCTGCTAGAACCGTTCTCGAACATATCTAGAACTATCGAGCTTTAGCAAAAAGCTCGAGTTCTAGTTCGATCTAGAACAGCCCCCAAAATCCCTCGAGCCGCGAACTGGAGAACCTCGAACCGCGAACCGCGCTCAACTTTAATCAGCAGATTCTTGACAATAATGTGCAAGAATCAGTGACGAAGTTGAAGTTACACAGGGGATGGATATTTCAGCAAGACAATGATCCAAAACACTGCTCCAAATCTACTCAGGCATTCATGCAGAGGAACAATTACAATGTTCTGGAATGGCCATCCCAGTCCCAAGACCTGAATATCATTGAAAATCTGTGGGATGATTTGAAGCGTGCTGTCCATGCTCGGCGACCATCAAACTTAACTGAACTGGAATTGTTTTGTAAACAGGAATGGTCAAATATACCTTTATCCAGGATCCAGGAACTCATTAAAAGCTACAGGAAGCGACTAGAGGCTGTTATTTTTGCAAAAGGAGGCTCTACAAAATATTAATGTCAGTTTTATGTTGAGGTGCCCATACTTTTGCAGCGGTCAAATTTTGTTTAAATGCCAATTGCACATTTTCTGTTAGTACAATAAACCTCATTTCAATCCAGAAATATTACTCAGTCCATCAGTTATTAGATATATGAAACTGAAATAGCTGTTGCAAAAACCCAAATTGTTATAAAGAAAAAAGGTTAACATTAATAGGGGTGCCCAAACTTTTTCATATGACTGTATCTCAGGGAGATGCCTTTCATGATTAATCCCTTTATTACCCCGATTGCCACCGCACCAGTGCAATTCGGGATGAGCTGGGTAGAGTCCCGGGACTGCCGCATCTAAAGGATGTGGCAATTCCAGGCGGCTGCTGGGTGATATTGTTAGGGTGGTGGGCTCCCCATAATGTGGCGCTCCCCATCCTGACAATACCAACCTCCAGCCGTGTGGCTTTATCCTGGCTGGTATCAAAATTGGGGGGACCGCAGGTTTTTTTTAAATGATTTATTTATTTATTTTACTGCACGATATAGACATGCCTGCCGACGGCTGTGATTTGTTGCAGTGAGACAGCTGTCACTCATCGTGGAGGCCTGTCTGACTGCAACCAATCATGGGCGCCGGTGGGCGGGGAAAGCAGGGAATTCCTGATTGAATAATGAAGTGGCAGCCATTTTCAAAAGTGGAAAAGCCACCGGAGATTTGTGACAGCCGTGCAGCGAGGCGCCCGTGATCGGTGAGTAGGAAAGAGAGAGGGATTGTGCTGGGGATACAGGACGCATGCAGATACGCAACGTGCGCACATAGCCTTACTGTGAAAAGCCACGCTTTTGGTGATCGAACCATTATCGAACGGTAACTCGAACTGCCGAACTTGAAGCAAATCGTTCGAGTTCGTCGAACGACTCGAACGTCGCCCAAAATCACTCGAATTTGAAATTGGCGAACCGTTCGACTTGAACATCGCTCAACTCTAGTCGATATGCATTTTGGCAAATTTCAGTGTCGCTTTTTTATGATTCCCTTTCAACAGTAGTCTTCTCCTCATCATCTTCCATGAAGTCCACTATGGAGAATACAGCAATTGGCCAAAGAGATGGATAGTGTGATCTGACACTGATGTTCCTTGACCATGGAGTTCACCTCTAATCTCTTTGGAAGTTTTTATGGGCTATTTCATAACCTTTCATATTATATCAGTCTCTCAAATTTATCATCAATTTTTCTCTTGTGGCCACGTCTGGGGAAGTTAATAAATAAAAAAAATTGGTGTATGGTCCCCCCATAGTATGATAACTAGCACAGATAAATCATGTGGTTACGTGCTTAACTTGGCTGTGTATCAAAATAAGAGGAACCACATGTGGCTTTTTTGTTTTCATGATTTAATTAAATAATTTCAAAAAATGGTGCGTTTTTCCCCCCGCAATTTTGATATCCAGCCATGATCGAGCCAAGAGCTGGTATTTTCAGGCTGCAGAAGGACCAAGATTACTCGCCCCCCCCAGCTTAAAAATAGTAGCCTGCAGCCGCCCATGATTGTTGCATCTATTAGATGTGACATTCACAAAACTTTACATTAGTAATAGGAGGCGTCTATGAGACCCCCCATTACTAATCTGTAAATGAAAAGAAATAAACGCAACCACCGAAAAAATCTTTTATTTGAAATAAAATAAAAAACATTCTCTTTCACCCTTTAGAATTATTAGGCAAATGAGTATTTTGATCACATGATCATTTTTATACATGTTGTCCGACTCCAAGCTGAATAGTCAACTACCAATTAAGTAAGTCAGGTGATGTACATCTCTGTAATGAAGAGGGGTGTGGTGTACTGACATCAACACCCTATACAACGTCTGCTTAATTATTAGGCAACTTCCTTTCCTTTGGCAAAATGGTTCAGAACAGAGATTTGACGGGCTCTGAAAAGTCCAAAATTGTGAGATGTCTTGCAGAGGGATGTAGCAGTCTTCAAATTGCCAAACTTTTGAAGTGTGAGCAATCAAGCGTGTCATGGCAAATTGCCAACAGGGTCGCAAGAAGCGTGTTGGGCAAAAAAGGCTCAAAATAACTACCCATGAATTAAGGAAAATCAAGCGTGAAGCTGCCAAGATGCCATTTGCCACCAGTTTGGCCATATTTCAGAGCTGTAACGTTACTGGAGTATCAAAAAGCACAAGGTGTGCCATACTCAGGGACATGGCCAAGGTAAGGAAGGCTGAAAAACAACCACCTTTGAACAAGAAACATAAGAAAAAATGTCAAGACTGGGCCAAGAAATATCTTAACACTGATTTTTCAAAAGTTTTATGGACTGATGAAATGAGAGTGACTCTTGATGGGCCAGATGGATGGGCCAGAGGCTGGATCAGTAAAGGGCAGAGAGCTCCACTCCGACTCAGACTGAGCAAGGTGGAGGTGGGGTACTCGTATGGGCTGGTATCATCAAAGATGAACTTGTGGGACCTTTTCAGGTTGAGGATAGAGTGAAGCTCAACTCCCAGACCTACTGCCAGTTTCTGGAAGACAACTTCTTCAAGCAGTGATACAGGAAGAAGTCGGTATTGTTCAAGAAATACATGATTTTGATGCAGGACAATGCTCCATCACATGCATCCAACTACTCCACAGTGTGGCTGGCCAGTAAAGGTCTATAAGATGAAAAAATAATGACATGGCCCCCTTGTTCACCTAATCTGAACCCCATAGAGAACCTCTGGTCCGTCATAAAATGTGAGATCTACAAGGAGGGAAAACAGTACACCTCTCAGAACAGTGTCTGGGAGGCTGTGGTGGCTGCTGCACACAATGTTGACCGTAAACAGATCAAGCAACAGACAGAATCTATGGATGGTAGGCTGTTGAGTGTCATCATAAAGAAAGGTGGCTATATTGGTCACTAATTTTTTTAAGTTTTGTTTTTGCATGTCAGAAATGTTTATTTCTAAATTTTGTGCAGTTATATTAGTTTACCTGGTTAAAATAAACAAGTGAGATGGGAATATATTTGGGTTTTATTAAGTTGCCTAATAATTCTGCACAGTAATAGTTACTAGAGTTGAGTGATGTTCGAGTCGAATGGTTTGAAAATTTCATGTTCGAGTGATTTTGGAGGGTGTTCGAGTCGTTTGACAAACTCTAATGATTTGCTAAAAGTTCGGCAGTTCAAGTTAAGTTCGAGAATGGTTTGATCACCAAAAAGTGTAGCTAGTTACTAGCTGGCTTTTTGCTGTAATAGTGTGAGTCACTGTAAATCATGATAATAACAAAATTCAGCGTATAGTGTGCGGGGGTGACGGGGTTTAGATCAGTGCAACTGCGGAGTGCTGAAAGAATGGCGATCGCCATTTTTCTTTATTTTTTTTTTCCTAACCGCGTGTACAGTGGGGCAGGCCAGGCTGTCAGCAAATCACAGACACACACACAGCAAAGTGGATTTTTGCCAGACAAGCAAAGGCATGTGTCATAGGCTGTGCATGTCACATGTCCTTGCCTTATAAGAACCGGCCATTTTCCCCGTCACCGCCATTATCTGTCTGCTGCGGGTGGGTGACAGTCACGGCTCCCACTCCCGCTGCTGCTGCTGTGTGCGCTATAGACATACAGTGCAATCTACAGATCATTTTAAGGATTAGGGACTACTTGTAATTTCAGCCCATTCAGGGCTGCATTCCAGCCGTTCATAGCCATTGTTGCTAGGCAGGTCTGTGCCAACGCTGTGCAGGAGTTTATATAACAGCGTCTGGCTACATCAGATCAGGCAATTCCTTGGGGCATTGTTTCATTGTCAGAGATAGAAAGTGAGGATTCTTTGCTAAACAGCTAGCTACAGCGCCTGTGGATTTTATACTAATCTCCATTTCTGCTACGCAATTTTAATTTCCAAAAGTGCTGACAATTTTAGGGGCATTGTAAAATTGTCAGGGATACTACAATAGGGTTTCTTTGCTGTCAAGCAAGGTACACTATATGTGCATTCTACACTCCTCTCCATATCTGCTACGCAATTTTAATTTCCAAAAGTGCTGACACTTTTAAGGGCATAGTAAAATTGTCTGGGCTACTACCTTAGGGTTCCTCTCCTATCAAGCAAGGTACACCACATGTACATTCTACACTCCTCTCCATTTCTGCTGCGGAATTTTAATTTCCAGAAGTCCTGACACTATTAGGGGCATAGTAAAATTGTCAGAGGACTACCTTCGGGTTTCCTTGCTCTCAAACAAGGTACACCACATGTACATTGTACACTCCTCTCCATTTCTGCTACGCAATTTGAAATTCCAGAAGTGCTGACACTTTTAGGGGCATAGTAAAATTGTCAGAGATACTACCTTAGGGTTTCTTTGCTCTCAAGCAAGGTACACCACATGTGCATTCTACACTCCTCTCCATTTCTGCTACGCAATTTTAATTTTGCAAAAGTGCTGACACTTTTAGGGGCATAGTAGAATTGTCTAGGATACTACTTTAGGGTTCCTCTCCTGTCAAGCAAGGTACACCACATGTGCATTCTAGACTCCTATCCATTTCTGCTACGCAATTTTAATTTCCAAAAGTGCTGACACTTTTAGGGGCATAGTAAAATTGTCTGGGATACTACCTTAGGGTTTCTTTGCTCTCAAGCAAGGTACACCACATGTGCATTCTACACGCTTCTCCATTTCTGCTACGCAATTTTAATTTCCAAAAGTGCTGACACTTTTAGGGGCATTGTAAAAATGTCAGGGATACTACCTTAGGGTTTCTTTGCTGTCAAGCAAGGTACACTATATGTGCATTCTACACTCCTCTCCATTTCTGCTATGCAATTTTAATTTCCAAAAGTGCTGACACTTTTAAGGGCATAGTAAAATTGTCTGGGCTACTACCTTAGGGTTCCTCTCCTGTCAAGCAAGGTACACCACATGTACATTCTACACTCCTCTCCATTTCTGCTACGGAATTTTAATTTCCAGAAGTCCTGACACTTTTAGGGGCATAGTAAAATTGTCAGAGGACTACCTTCGGGTTTCCTTGCTCTCAAACAAGGTACACCACATGTGCATTCTACACCCATCTCGATTTCTGCTACACAATTTTAAATTCCAGAAGTGCTGACACTTTTAGGGGCATAGTAAAATTGTCAGGGATACTACCTTAGGGTTTCTTTGCTGTCAAGCAAGGGATACCACATGTGCAGTCTACACTCATCTCCATTTCTGCTACGCAATTTGAAATTCCAAAAGTGCTGACACTTTTAGGGGCATAGTAAAATTGTCTGGGATACTACCTTAGGGTTTCTTTGCTGTTAAGCAAGGTACACGACATGTGGATTCTACACTCCTCTCCTTATCTGCTACGCAATTTTAATTTCCAAAAGTACTGACACTTTTAGGGGCATAGTAAATATGTCAGGGATACTACCTTAGGGTTCCTCTCCTGTCAAGCAAGGTATACGACATGTGCATTTTACACTCCTCTCTATTTCTGCTGCGCAATTTTAATTTCCAAAAGTGCTGACACTTTGAGGGGCATAGTAAAATTGTCTCGGATACTACCTTCTGGTTTCTTTGCTGTCAAGCAAGGTACACCACATGTGCATTCTACACTCCTCTCCATTTCTGCTACGCAATTCTAATTTCCAAAAGTGCTGACACTTTTAGGGGCATAGTAAAATTGTCAGGGATACTACCTTTCAGTTTCTTTGCTGTGAAGCAAGGTACACCACATGTGCATTCTACACTCCTCTCCATTTCTAATACGCAATTTTAATTTCCAAAAGTGTGACACTTTTAGGGGCATAGTAGAATTGTCTGGGAAACTACCTTTGGGTTTCTCTCCTGTCAAGCAAGGTAGAGCACATGTGCATTCTACACTCCTCTCCATTTCTGATACGCAATTTAAATTTCCAAAAGCGCTGACACTTTTAGGGGCATAGTAAAATTGTGTGGGATGCTACCTTAGGGTTCCTCTCCTTTCAAGCAAGGTACACCACATGTGCATTCTACACTCCTCTCCATTTCTGCTATGCAATTTTAATTTCCAAAAGTGCTGACACTTTTAGGGGCATAGTGAAATTGTCTGGGATACTACCTTAGGGTTTCTTTGCTGTCAAGCAAGGTACACGACATGTGCATTCTACACTCCTCTCCATTTCTGCTACGCAGTTTTAATTTCCAAAAGTGCTGACACTTGTAGGGGCACAGTAGAATTGTCTGGGATACTACCTTAGGGTTCCTCTCCTGTCAAGCAAGGTACACCACATGTGCATTCTAGACTCCTATCCATTTCTGCTACGCAATTTTAATTTCAAAAAGTGCTGAGACTTTTAGGGGCATAGTAAAATTGTCTGGGACACTTCCTTAGGGTTCCTCTCCTGTCAAGCAAGGTACACCACATGTGCGTTCTACACTCCTCTCCATTTCTGCTATGCAATTTTAATTTCTAAAAGTGCTGACACTTGTAGGGGCATAGTAAAATTGTCAGGGATACTACCTTACAGTTTCTTTGCTGTCAAGCAAAGTACACCACATGTGCATTCTACACTCCTCTCCATTTCTGCTATGCAATTTTAATTTCCAAAAGTTCTGACACTTTTAGGGGCATAGTAAAATTGTCTGGGATACTACCTTAGGGTTTCTTTGCTGTCAAGCAAGGTACACGACATGTGGATTCTACACTCCTCTCCTTTTCTGCTACGCAATTTTAATTTCCAAAAGTGCTGACACTTTTAGGAACATAGTAAAATTGTCAGGCATACTACCTTAGGGTTCCTCTCCTGTCAAGCAAGGTATACGACATCTGCATTCTACACTCCTCTCCATTTCTGCTGCACAATTTTAATTTCCAAAAGTGCTGACACTTTTAGGGGCATAGTAAAATTGTCTCGGATACTACCTTCTGGTTTCTTTGCTGTCAAGCAAGGTACCCCACATGTGCATTCTACACTCCTCTCCATTTCTGCTACGCAATTTTAATTTCCAAAAGTGCTGACACTTTTAGGGGCATAGTAAAATTGTCTGGGATTTTATCTTGGGGTTCCTCTCGTTTCAAGCAAGGTACACCACATGTGCATTCTACACTCCTCTCCATTTCTGCTATGCAATTTTAATTTCCAAAAGTGCTGACACTTTTAGGGGCATAGTAAAATTGTCTGGGATACTACCTTAGGGTTTCTTTGCTGTCAAGCAAAGTACACGACATATGCATTCTACACTCCTCTCCATTATTGCTACGCAGTTTTAATTTCCAAAAGTGCCGACACTTTTAGGGGCAGAGTAAAGTTGTCTGTTGTCTGTTACTACCTTAGGGTTCCTCTACTGTCACGCAAGGTACACCACATGTGCATTCTACACTCCTCTCCATTTCTGCTACGCAATTTTAGTTTCCAAAAGTACTGACACTTTTAGGGGCATAGTAAAATTGTCATTGATACTACCTTAGGGTTCCTCTCCTGTCAAGCAAGGTACACCACATGTGCATTCTACACTCCTTTCCATTTCTAAAACGCAATTTAAATTTTCAAAAGCGCTGACACTTTTAGGGGCATAGTAAAATTGTGTGGGATGCTACCTTAGGGTTCCTCTCCTTTCAAGCAAGGTACACCACATGTGTATTCTACACTCCTCTCCATTTCTGCTATGCAATTTTAATTTCCAAAAGTGCTGACACTTTTAGGGGCATAGTGAAATTGTCTGGGATACTACCTTAGGGTTTCTTTGCTGTCAAGCAAGGTACACGACATGTGCATTCTACACTCCTCTCCATTTCTGCTACGCAGTTTTAATTTCCAAAAGTGCTGACACTTGTAGAGGCACAATAGAATTGTCTGGGACACTACCTTAGGGTTCCTCTCCTGTCAGACAAGGTACACCACATGTGCATTCTAGACTCCTACCCATTTCTGCTACGCAATTTTAATTTCCAAAAGTGCTGACACTTTTAGGGGCATAGTAAAATTGTCATGGATGCTATCTTAGGGCTCCGCCACACATTCGTGAAAACCACGTCCGTGAAAAACGGGCCGTTTTTCGGGTCCGTTTTCCGTTTTTTAGGTCCGTTTTTATGGTATGTGTGGCCTGCGTGTGTATCCCGTATGCTAGCCGTATGTGCATGTGGAATGTCCGTGTGTGCGTGAGTGAAATAACTGACATGTGTATGTGTTGTCCGTGTGAAATGTACGTGTGTGATGCAAAATGTCGTTACTACATGTCGGAAGACAGAGTAGCGGGATGAGAATGAACTCGGGTGAACTTCACCCGACTTCATTGTCATGCCGCGGCTCTGTCTTTGTGCCGTGTACTGATTAGCGGTCACCTGTGAAGGATTCACCGGTGACCGCTAATCCCCCAAGTGACTGAAGTGTCCCCCCCTCTCTCATACTCACCGATCCCCGATCACCGGCGCTGCACGGCGTTCACACTGTTCCGGCGGCTTTTTCTAATTTGAAAAAGCCGGCCGCCCATTAATCAATCTCGTATTCCCTGCTTTACCCGCCCACCGGCGGCTGTGATTGGTTGCAGTGAGACACGCCCACCACGCTGAGTGACAGCTGTCACACTGCACCCAATCACAGCAGCCGGTGGGCGTGTCTATACTGTGCATTGAAAAAAATAAATAAATAATTAAAAAAACCGGCGTGCGGTCCCCCCCATTTTAATACCAGCCAGATAAAGCCATACGGCTGAAGGCTGGTATTCTCAGGATGGGGAGCCCCACGTTATGGGGGGCCCCCCACCCTAACAATATCAGTCAGCAGCCGCCCAGAATTGCCGCATACATTATATGCGACAGTTCTGGGGCTGTACCCGGCTCTTCCCGATTTACCCTGGTGCGTTGGCAAATCGGGGTAATAAGGAGTTATTGGCAGCCCATAGCTGCCAATAAGTCCTAGATTAATCATGTCAGGCGTCTATGAGACACCCTCCATGATTAATCTGTAAATTACAGTAAAAAAACACACACACCCGAAAAAATCCTTTATTAGAAATAAAAAACACAAACACATTCCCTCATTACCAATTTATTAACCCCGACAAACCCTCCATGTCCGGCGTAATCCACGGTCCTCCAGCGTCGCGTCCAGCTCTGCTGCATGGAGGTGACAGGAGCAGCAGAAGACACCGCCGCTCCGGTCACCTCCACGCAGCTAATGAGATGAGTAGCGCGATCAGCTGCTGTCACTGAGGTTACCCGCGGCCACCGCTGGATCCAGCGGTGGCCGCGAGTTACCTGACTGACAGCACCTGATCGCGCTACTCATCTCATTAGCTGCGTGGAGGTGACCGGAGCGGCGGTGTCTTCTGCAGCTCCTGTCACCTCCATGCAGCAGAGCTGGACGCGACGCTGGAGGTCCGTGGAGTACGCCGGACATGGAGGGTTTGTCGGGGTTAATAAATTGGTAATGAGGGAATTTGTTTGTGTTTTTTATTTCTAATAAAGGATTTTTTTCGGGTGTGTGTGTGTTTTTTTACTGTAATTTACAGATTAATCATGGAAGGTGTCTCATAGACGCCTGACATGATTAATCTAGGACTTATTGGCAGCTATGGGCTGCCATTAACTCGTTATTACCCCGATTTGCCAACGCACCAGGGTAAATCGGGAAGAGCCGGGTACAGCCCCAGAACTGTCGCATATAATGTATGCGGCAATTCTGGGCGACTGCTAACTGATATTGTTAGGGTGGGGGGCCCCCCATAACGTGGGGCTCCCCATCCTGAGAATACCAGCCTTCAGCCGTATGGCTTTATCTGGCTGGTATTAAAATGGGGGGGGACCGCACGCCGTTTTTTTTAATTATTTATTTATTTTACTGCACAGTATAGACACGCCCACCGGCTGCTGTGATTGGGTGCAGTGTGACACCTGTCACTCAGCATGGTGGGCGTGTCTCACTGCAACCAATCACAGCCGCCGGTGGGCGGGTAAAGCAGGGAATACGAGATTGATTAATGGGCGGCCGGCTTTTTCAAAAGAGGAAAAGCCGCCGGAGTTTTTAAAACAGCCGTGCAGTGCTGCGCCGGAGATCGGGGAATGGTAAGTATGAGAGAGGGGGGAACTGACCACCAGACAGCTAGAGGGACAGACAGACATAGAGACCGACCGACGGACTGAGGGAGAGAACGAAACATAAAAAGAAAAAAGACTGACATCACATGAAAAAAGCACAAAACATACAGGGAACAAAAAGAGATGCGTCCGTGTCACTCGGACGTGCGCACAGACCCATTGACTTTCATTGGGTCCGTGCTGCGTGTTGCGTGAATAAAACGGACATGCTGGCGTGAGACACGGACCACAAAACGCATCACGGAGACGGACTCACGGACATAACAAAAAACGTAATTGTAACCGCAGAGATATAGTAACATTGGTGCACGTTTGGCCGTGTCTCCAGTATACACGGAAACGGACCAAACACGCACGTGTTTCACGGATGTGTGTTTCAAGCCTTAGGGTTCCTCTCCTGTCAAGCAAGGTACACCACATGTGCAGTCTACACTCCTCTCCATTTCTGGTACGCAATTTTAATTTTCAAAAGTGCTGACACTTTTAGGGGCATAATTAAATTGTCTGGGATACTACCTTAGGGTTTCTTTGCTGTCAAGCAAGGTACACGACATGTGCATTCTACACTCCTCTCCATTTCTGCTACGCAGTTTTAATTTCCAAAAGTGCTGACACTTGTAGGGGCACAGTAGAATTGTCTGGGACACTTCCTTAGGGTTCCTCTCCTGTCAAGCAAGGTACACCACATGTGCGTTCTACACTCCTTCCCATTTCTGCTATGCAATTTTAATTTCTAAAAGTGCTGACACTTGTAGGGGCATAGTAAAATTGTCAGGGATACTACCTTACAGTCTCTTTGCTGTCAAGCAAGGTACACCACATGTGCATTCAACACACTTCTCCATTTCTGCTATGCAATTTTAATTTCTAAAAGTTCTGACACTTTTAGGGGCATTGTAAAATTGTCTGGGATACTACCTTAGGGTTTCTTTCCTTTCAAGCAAGGTACACCACATGTGCATTCCACACGCCTCTCCATTTCTGCAACGCAGTTATAATTTCAAAAAGTGCTAACACTTTTAAGGGCATAGTAAAATTGTCTGGGATACTACCTTAGGGTTTCTTTGCTGTCAAGCAAGGTACACCACATGGGCATTCTACACTCCTCTCCATTTCTGCTACGCAATTTTAATTTCCAAAAGTACTGACTCTTTTAGGGGCATAGTAAAATTGTCATTGATACTACCTTAGGGTTCCTCTCCTGTAAAGCAAGGTACACCACATGTGCATTCTACACTCCTCTCCATTTCTGATACGCAAATTAAATTTTCAAAAGCACTGACACTTTTAGGGGCATAGTAAAATTGTGTGGGATGCTACCTTAGGGTTCCTCTCCTTTCAAGCAAGGTACACCACATGTGCATTCTACACTCCTCTCCATTTCTGCTATGCAATTTTAATTTCCAAAAGTGCTGACACTTTTAGGGGCATAGTAAAATTGTCTGGGATACTACCTTAGGGTTTCTTTGCTGTCAAGCAAGGTACACGACATATGCATTCTACACTCCTCTCCATTTCTGCTACGCAGTTTTAATTTCCAAAAGTGCTGACACTTGTAGGGGCATAGTAAAATTGTCAGGGATACTACCTTAGGGTTCCTCTCCTATAAAGCAAGGTAAACAACATGTGCATTCAACACTCCTCTCTATTTCTGATACGCAATTTTAATTTCCAAGAGTGCTGACACTTTTCAGGAGTATAGTAAAATTGTCTGAGAAACTACCTTAGGGTTCCTCTCCTGTCAAGCAAGGTATACAACATGTGCATTCTACACTCCTCTCCATTTCTGCTACGCAATTTTAATTTCCAAAAGTGTTAACACTTTTAGGGGCATAGTTAAATTGTTTGGGATACTACCTTAGCGTTTCTCTCCTGTCAAGCAAGGTACACCACATGTGCATTCAACACTTGTCTCCATTTCTGCTACGCAATTTTAATTTCCAAAAGTGCTGACACTTGTAGGGGCATAGTAAAATTGTCAAGGATACTACCTTACAGTTTCTTTGCTGTCAAGCAAGGTACACCACATGTGCATTCAACACTCCTCTCCATTTCTGCTATGCAATTTTAATTTCCAAAAGTTCTGACACTTTTAGGCGCATTGTAAAATTGTATGGGATACGACCTTAGGGTTTCTTTCCTTTCAAGCAAGGTACACCACATGTGCATTCTACACACCTCTCCATTTCTGCAACGCAGTTATAATTTCAAAAAGTGCTAACACTTTTAAGGGCATAGTAAAATTGTCTGGGGTACTACCTTAGGGTTCCTCTCCCACATGTGCATTCTACACTCCTCTCCATTTCTGCTACGCAATTTTAATTTCGAAAAGTGCTGACACTTTTAGGGGCATAGTAAAATTGTCTGGGATGCTACCTTAGGGTTCCTCTCCTTTCAAGCAAGGTACACCACATGTGCATTCTACACTCCTCTCCATTTCTGCTATGCAATTTTATTTTTCCAAAAGTGCTGACACTTTTAGGGGCATAGTAAAATTGTCTGGGTTACTACCTTAGGGTTCCTCTCCTGTGACGCAAGGTACACTACATATGCATTCTACACTCCTCTCCATTTCTGCTACGCAATTTTAATTTCCAAAAGTGCTGACACTTGTAGGGGCATAGTAAAATTGACAGAGATACTACCTTAGGGTTTCTTTGCTGTCAAGCAAGGTACAGCACATGTGCATTCTACACCCGTCTCCATTTCTGCTACGCAATTTTAATTTCCAAAAGTGCTGACACTTTTCGGGGCATACTAAAATTGTCAGGGATACCACCTTACAGTTTCTATGCTGTAAAGCAAGGTACACGACATATGCATTCTACACTCCTCTCCATCTCTGCTACGCAGTTTTAATTTCCAAAAGTGCTGACACTTTTAGGGGCATAGTAAAATTGTCTGGGTTACTACCTTAGGGTTCCTCTCCTGTGACGCAAGGTACACCACATGTGCATTCTACACTCCTCTCCATTTCTGCTACGCAATTTTAATTTCCAAAAGTACTGATACTTTTAGGGGCATAGTAAAATTGTCATTGATACTACCTTAGGGTTCCTCTTCTGTCAAGCAAGGTACACCACATGTGCATTCTACACTCCTCTCCATTTCTGATACGCAATTTAAATTTCCAAAAGCGCTGACACTTTTAGGGGCATTGTAAAATTGTGTGGGATGCTACCTTAGGGTTCCTCTCCTTTCAAGCATGGTACACCACATGTGCATTCTACACTCCTCTCCATTTCTGCTATGCAATTTTAATTTCCAAAAGTGCTGACACTTTTAGGGGCATAGTGAAATTGTCTGGGATACTACCTTAGGGTTTCTTTGCTGTGAAGCAAAGTACACGACATATGCATTCTACACTCCTCTCCATTTCTGCTACGCAGTTTTAATTTCGAAAAGTGCTGACACGTTTAGGGGCATAATAAAATTGTCATGAATACTACCTTAGGGTTCCTCTCCTGTCAAGCAAGGTACACCACATGTGCATTGTACACTCCTCTCCATTTCTGGTACGCAATTTTCATTTCCAAAAGTGCTGACACTTTTAGGGGCATAGTAAAATTGTCAGGGATACTACCTTTCAGTTTCTTTGCTGTGAAGCAAGGTACACCACATGTGCATTCTACATTCCTCTCCATTTCTGTTACGCAATTTTAATTTCCAAAAGCGCTGACACTTTTAGGGGCATAGTAAAATTGTCAGGGATAGTACCTTAGGGTTTCTTTGCTGTCAAGCAAGGTACACCACATGTGCATTCTACACTCCTCTCCATTTCTGCTACGCAATTTTAATTTCCATAAGTGCTGACACTTTTACGAGCATAGTAAAATTGTCTGGGAAACTACCTTAGGGTTCCTCCCCTGTCAAGCAAGGTACACCAAATGTGCATTCTACACTCCTCTCCATTTCTGCTGCGCAATTTTAATTTCTAAAAGTGCTGACACTTTTAGGGGCATAGTAAAATTGTCTGGGATACTACCTTAGGGTTCCTGTCCTGTCAAGCAAGGTATACCACATGTGCATTCTACACTCCTCTTAATTTCTGCTACGCAATTTTAATTTCCAAAAGTGCTAACACTTTTAGGGGCATAGTAAAATTGTCTCGAATACTACCTTAGGGTTCCTTTGCTGTCATGCAAGGTACACGACATGTGCATTCTACACTCCTCTCCATTTCTGCTACGCAATTTTAATTTCCAAAAGTGCTGACACTTTTAGGGGCATAGTAAAAATGTCTAGGTAACAACTTTAGGGTTCCTCTCCTATCAAGCAAGGTACACCACATGTGTATTCTACACTCCTCTCCATTGTTGCTACGCAATTTTTATTTAAAAAAAAGCTGACACTTTTAGTGGCATAGTAAAATTGTCTGGAATACTACCTTAGGGTTCCTGTCCTGTCAAGCAAGGTATACCACATGTGCATTCTACACTCCTCTCCATTTCTGCTACGCAATTTTAATTTCCAAAAGTGCTGACACTTTTAGGGGCATAGTAAAATTTTCTGGGATACTACCTTAGAGTTTCTTTGCTGTCAAGCAAGGTACACCAAATGTGCATTGTACACTCCTCTCCATTTCTGCTATGCAATTTTAATTTCCAAAAGTGCTGACACTTTTAGGGGCATAGTAAAATTTTCTGGGATACTACCTTAGAGTTTCTTTGCTGTCAAGCAAGGTACACCAAATGTGCATTGTACACTCCTCTCCATTTCTGCTATGCAATTTTAATTTCCAAAAGTGCTGACACTTTTAGGGGCATAGTAACATTTTCTGGGATACTACCTTAGGGTTCCTCTCATGTCAAGCAAGGTACACCACATGTGCATTTCACACTCCTCTCCATTTCTGCTACGCAATTTTAATTTCCAAAAGTACTGACACTTTTAGGACCATAGTAAAATTTTCTCAGATACTACCTTAGGGTTCCTCTCCTGTCAAGTAAGGTACACCATATGTGCATTTTACACTTCTCTCCATTTCTGCTACGCAATTTTAATTTCCAAAAGTCCTGACACTTTTAGGGGCATAGTAACATTGTCTGGGATACTACTTTAGGGTTCCTCTCCTGTCAAGCAAGGTACACCACATGTGCATTCTACACTCCTCTCCATTTCTGCTTGTAATACTATTGTGTGTACTGAGGATTTCGATTGTGTTAGGGCAATGACAACCAGAGACTAGTTCTTGGTGCAAAAGCTGTTTTATAATATGTAACCGCAATATGTGCACAGAACAGAATATACACAATAATAAGTAACCGCAATATGTAAACAGAACAAAATATACACAGTAATATGTAACCGCAATATGCACACAGAACAGTATATACACAGTGGAACATAAACACAGTAAATACCGGGTTCAGAGCAAAGGGGAATTCCCGGGACTGCACACCGGACTCCCCCAGGGAGACCACCAGGAGCGAACCCCTATACAGGGGCTGTCCGGCAATCACCCCAGAAGGTCTAAATGCGCAGCAGCCGGGACACAAAAAGGGCAACAGATATAGTCCAAGAAATGTCCGTACGTGATGTGAGTCCTAGGGTGGATATGAACAGAAGGGACCGGGCAGAAGTGCCGACCAGAGACGGCAGACAGAGTCCGAGCACAGTTGGATGAGAGGTGAAGTCCAGAGCTGGTGTCAGGAGTTTCAACTGGATCCAAACAGCAATCAGGAGATGAGAGCAGAAGGGCAGGAGTACACAGGAAGCAGTATACTCAGGCAACTTGACTAAGCTTAGGGGCGGCTTTTAAACAGATGGACAGGAAGTAGGGCAACAGAACAGAAAACTCTATGTTAACAAAGGGCAAGATCCTTCAAAAGAAAACTGGAAATCCCGGAACTCTGACACTGCTATGCAATTTTAATTTCCCAAAGTGCTGACACTTTTAGGGGCATAGTAAAATGTGTGGGATATTACCTTAGGGTTCCTCTTCTGTCAAGCAAAGTACACGACATGTGCATTCTACACTATTCTCCATTTCTGCTATGCAGTTTTAATTTCCAAAAGTGCTGACACTTGTAGGGGTACAGTAGAATTGTCTGGGAAACTACCTTAGGGTTCCTCTCCTGTCAAGCAAGGTACACCACGTGTGCATTCTAGACTCCTATCCATTTCTGCTACGCAATTTTAATTTCCAAAAGTGCTGACACTTTTAGGGGCATAGTAAAATTGTCATGGATACTACCTTAGGGTTCCTCTCCTTTCAAGCAAGGTACACCACATGTGCATTGTACACTCCTCTCGATTTCAGGTACGCAATTTTAATTTCCAAAAGTGCTGACACTTTTAGGAGCATACTAAAATTGTCTCGGATACTACCTTCGGGTTTCTTTGCTGTCAAGCAAGGTACACCACATGTGCATTCTACACTCCTCTCCATTTCTGCTACGCAATTTTAATTTCCAAAAGTGCTGACACTTTTAGGGGCATAGTAAAATTGTCTGGGAAACTACCTTAGGTTTCCTCTCCTGTCAAGCAAGGTACACCACATGTGTATTCTACACTCCTCTCCATTTCTGCTACACAATTTTTATTTCAATAAAAGCTGACACTTTTAGTGGCATAGTAAAATTGTCTGGAATACTACCTTAGGGTTCCTCTCCTTTCAAGCAAGGTACACCACATGTGCATTCTACACTCCTCTCCATTTCTGCTACGTAATTTTAATTTCAAAAAGTGCTGACATTTTTAGGGGCATAGTAAATTTGTCTGGGACACTACCTTAGGGTTCCTCTCCTGTCAAGCAAGGTGCACCACATTGGCGTTCTACACTCTTCTCCATTTCTGCTTCGCAATATTAATTTCCCAAAGTGCTGACACTTTTAGGGGCATAGTAAAATTTTCTGGGATACAACCTTAGGGTTTTCTTTGCTGTCAAGCAAGGTACACGACATGTGGATTCTACACGCCTCTCCTTTTCTGCTACGCAGTTTTAATTTCCAAAAGTGCTGAAACTTTTAGGGGCATAGTAGAATTGTCTGGGATACTACCTTAGGGTTCCTCTCCTATAAAGCAAGGTAAACAACATGTGCATTCTACACTCCTCTCCATTTCTGGTAAGCAATTTTAATTTCCAAAAGTGCTGACACTTTTCATGAGCATAGTAGAATTGTCTGGGACACTACCTTAGGGTTCCTCTCCTGTCAAGAAAGGTACACCACATGTGCATTCTAGACTCCTACCCATTTCTGCTACGCAATTTTAATTTCCAAAAGTGCTGACACTTTTAGGGGCATAGTAAAATTGTCATGGATACTACCTTAGGGTTCCTCTCCTATAAAGCAAGGTAAACAACATGTGCATTCTACACTCCTCTCCATTTCTGGTAAGCAATTTTAATTTCCAAAAGTGCTGACACTTTTCAGCAGCATAGTAAAATTGTCTGAGAAACTACCTTAGGGTTCCTCTCCTGTCAAGCAAGGTATACAACATGTGCATTCTACACTCCTCTCCATTTCTGCTACGCAATTTTAATTTCCAAAAGTGCTAACACTTTTAGGGGCATAGTAGAATTGTTTGCGATACTACCTTAGGGTTCCTCTCCTGTCAAGCAAGGTACACCACATGTGCATTCTACACTCCTCTCCATTTCTGCTACGCAATTTTAATTTCCAAAAGTGCTGACACTTGTAGGGGCATAGTAAAATTGTCATTGATACTACCTTACAGTTTCTTTGCTATCAAGCAAGGTACACCACATGTGCATTCAACACTCCTCACCATTTCTGCTATGCATTTTTAATTTCCAAAAGTTCTGACACTTTTAGGGGCATAGTAAAATTGTCTGGGATACTACCTTAGGGTTTCTTTGCTGTCAAGCAAGGTACACCACATGTGCATTCTACACTCCTCTCCATTTCTGCTACGCAGTTTTAATTTCCAAAAGTGCTGACACTTTTAGGGGCATAGTAAAATTGTCAGGGATAGTACCTTAGGGTTTCTTTGCTGTCAAGCAAGGTACACCACATGTGCATTCTACACTCCTCTCCATTTCTGCTACGCAATTTTAATTTCCAAAAGTGCTGACACTTGTAGGGGCATAGTAAAATTGTCAGAGATACTACCTTAGGGTTTCTTTGCTGTCAAGCAAGGTACACCACATGTGCATTCTACACTCCTCTCCATTTCTCCTACGCAGTTTTAATTTCCAAAAGTGCTGACACTTTTAGGGGCATAGTAAAATTGTCTGGGTTACTACCTTAGGGTTCCTCTCCTGTCACGCAAGGTACACCACATGTGCATTCTACACTCCTCTCCATTTCTGCTACGCAGTTTTAATTTCCAAAAGTGCTGACACTTTTAGGGGCATAGTAAAATTGTCTGGGTTACTACCTTAGGGTTCCTCTCCTGTCACGCAAGGTACACCACATGTGCATTCTACACTCCTCTCCATTTCTGATACGCAATTTAAATTTCCAAAAGCGCTGACACTTTTAGGGGCATAGTAAAATTGTGTGGGATGCTACCTTAGGGTTCCTCTCCCTTCAAGCAAGGTACACCACATGTGCATTCTACACTCCTCTCCATTTCTGCTATGCAATTTTAATTTCCAAAAGTGCTGACAATTTTAGGGGCATAGTGAAATTGTTTGGGATACTACCTTAGGGTTTCTTTGCTGTCAAGCAAGGTACACGACATGTGCATTCTACACTCCTCTCAATTTCTGCCACGCAGTTTTAATTTCCAAAAGTGCTGACACTTGTAGGGGCACAGTAGAATTGTCTGGGACACTACCTTAGGGTTCCTCTCCTGTCAAGCAAGATACACCACATGTGCATTCTAGACTCCTACCCATTTCTGCTACGCAATTTTAATTTCCAACAGTGCTGACACTTTTAGGGGCATGGTAAAATTGGCATGGATGCTACCTTAGGGTTCCTCTCCTGTCAAGCAAGGTACACCACATGTGCATTCTACACTCCTCTCCATTTCTGCTACGCAATTTTAATTTTCAAAAGTGCTGACACTTTTAGGGGCATAGTAAAATTGTCTGGGATACTACCTTAGGGTTTCTTTGCTGTCAAGCAAGGTACACGACATGTGGATTCGACACTCCTCTCCATTTCTGCTACGCAGTTTTAATTTCCAAAAGTGCTGACACTTGTAGGGGCATAGTAAAATTGTCAGGGATACTACCTTAGGGTTTCTTTGCTATCAAGCAAAGTACACGACATATGCATTCTACACTCCTCTCCATTTCTGCTACGCAGTTTTAATTTCCAAAAGTGCTGACACTTTTAGAGGCATAGTAAAATTGTCATTGATACAACCTTAGGGTTCCTCTCCTGTCAACCAAGTTACACCACATGTGCATTCTACACTCCTCTCCATTTCTGCTACGCAATTTTAATTTCCAAAAGTGATGACACTTGTAGGGGCATAGTAAAATTGTCAGGGATACTACCTCTCAGTTTCTTTGCTGTCAAGCAAGGTACACCACATGTGCATTCTACACTCCTCTCCATATCTGCAACGCAGTTATAATTTCAAAAAGTGCTAACACTTTTAAGGGCATAGTAAAATTGTCTGGGATACTACCTTAGGGTTCCTCTCCTGTCAAGCAAAGTACACCACATGTGCATTCTAAACTCCTCTCCATTTCTGCTATGCAATTTTAATTTCCAAAAGTGCTGACAATTTTAGGGGCATAGTGAAATTGTCTGGGATACTACCTTAGGGTTTCTTTGCTGTCAAGCAAGGTACACGACATGTGCATTCTACACTCCTCTCCATTTCTGCTACGCAGTTTTAATTTCTAAAAGTGCTGACACTTTTAGGGGCATAGTAAAATTGTCTGGGTTACTACCTTAGGGTTCCTCTCCTGTCACGCAAGGTACACCACATGTGCATTCTACACTCCTCTCCATTTCTGCTATGCAATTTTAATTTCCAAAAGTACTGACACTTTTAGGGGCAAAGTAAAATTGTCATTGATACTACCTTAGGGTTCCTCTCCTGTCAAGCAAGTTACACCACATGTGCATTCTACACTCCTCTCCATTTCTGATATGCAACTTAAATTTCCAAAAGCGCTGACACTTTTAGGGGCATAGGAAAATTGTGTGGGATGCTACCTTAGGGTTCCTCTCCCTTCAATCAAGGTACACCACATGTGCATTCTAAACTTCTCTCCATTTCTGCTATGCAATTTTAATTTCCAAAAGTGCTGACACTTTTAGGAGCACAGTAAAATTGTCAGGGATACTACCTTAGAGTTTCTTTGCTATTAAGCAAGGTACACCACATGTGCATTCTACACTCCTCTCCATTTCTGATACGCAATTTTAATTTCCAAAAGTGCTGACACTTTTAGGGGCATAGTAAAATTGTCTGGGATACTACCTTAGGGTTTCTTTGCTGTCAAGCAAGGTACACGACATGTGGATTCGACACTTCTCTCCTTTTCTGCTACGCAATTTTAATTTCCAAACGTTCTGACACTTTTAGGGGCATAGTAAAATTGTCTGGGTTACTACCTTAGGGTTCCTCTCCTGTCAAGCAAGGTACATCATATGTTAATTCTTCACTCCTCTCCATTTCTGCTACGCAGTTTTAATTTCCAAAAGGGCTGACACTTTTAGGGGCATAGTAAAATTGTCTGGGTTACTACCCTAGGGTTCCTCTCCTGTCACGCAAGGTACACCACATGTGCATTCTACACTCCTCTCCATTTCTGCTATGCAATTTTAATTTCCAAAAGTACTGACACTTTTGAGGGCATAGTAAAATTGTCATTGATACTACCTTAGGGTTCCTCTCCTGTCAAGCAAGTTACACCACATGTGCATTCTACACTCCTCTCCATTTCTGCTACGCAGTTTTAATTTCCAAAAGTGCTGACACTTGTAGTGGCACAGTAGAATTGTCTGGGACACTACCTTGGGGTTCCTCTCCTCTCAAGCAAGGTACACCACATGTGCATTCTACACTCCTCTCCATTTCTGCTACACAATTTTAATTTTCAAAAGTGCTGACACTTTTAGGGGCATAGTAAAATTGTCTGGGATACTACCTTAGGGTTTCTTTGCTGTCAAGCAAGGTACACGACATATGCATTCTACACTTCTCTCCATTTCTGCTACGCAGTTTTAATTTCCAAAAGTGCTGACACTTGTAGGGGCATAGTAAAATTGTCAGGGTTACTACCCTAGGGTTCCTCTCCTGTCACGCAAGGTACACCACATGTGCATTCTACACTCCTCTCTATTTCTGATACGCAATTTTAATTTCCAAAAGTGCTGACACTTTTCAGGAGCATAGTAAAATTGTCTGAGAAACTACCTTAGGGTTCCTCTCCTGTCAAGCAAGGTACCCCACATGTGCATTCTACACTCCTCTCCATTTTTGCTACGCAATTTTAAATTTCAAAAGTGCTGACACTTTTAGGGGCATAGATAAATTGTTTGGGATACTACCTTAGGGTTCCTCTCCTGTCAAGCAAGGTACACCACATGTGCATTCTACACTCCTCTCCATTTCTGCTACGCAATTTTAATTTCCAAAAGTGATGACACTTGTAGGGGCATAGTAAAATTGTCAGGGATACTACCTTACAGTTTCTTTGCTGTCAAGCAAGATACACCACATGTGCATTCAACACTCCTCTCCATTTCTGCTATGCAATTTTAATTTCCAAAATTTCTGACACTTTTAAGGGCATTGTAAAATTGTCTGGGATACTACCTTAGGGTTTCTTTCCTTTCAAGCAAGGTACACCACATGTGCATTCTACACGCCTCTCCATTTCTGCAACGCAGTTATAATTTCAAAAAGTGCTGACACTTTTAAGGGCATAGTAAAATTGTCTGGGATACTACCTTAGGGTTCCTCTCCTGTCAAGCAAAGTACACCACATGTGCATTCTACACTCCTCTCCATTTCTCCTATGCAATTTTAATTCCAAAAGTGCTGACACTTTTAGGGGCATAGTAAAATTGTCTGGGATACTACCTTAGGGTTTCTTTGCTGTCAAGCAAGGTACACGACATGTGGATTCGACACTCCTCTCCTTTTCTGCTACAAAATTTTAATTTCCAAACTTTCTGACACTTTTAGGGGCATAGTAAAATTGTCAGGGATACTACCTTAGGGTTTCTTTGCTATTAAGCAAGGTACACCACATGTGCGTTCTACACTCCTCTCCATTTCTGCTACGCAATTTTAATTTCCAAAAGTGCTGACACTTTTAGGGGCATAGTAAAATTGTCTGGGATACTACCTTAGGGTTTCTTTGCTGTCAAGCAAGATGCACGACATATGCATTCTACACTCCTCTCCATTTCTGCTACGCAGTTTTAATTTCCAAACGTGCTGACACTTTTAGGGGCACAGTAAAATTGTCAGGGATAGTACCTTAGGGTTTCTTTGCTGTCAAGCAAGGTACACCACATGTGCATTCTACACTCCTCTCCATTTCTGCTACGCATTTTAATTTCCAAAAGTGCTGACACTTGTAGGGGCATAGTAAAATTGTCAGAGATACTACCTTAGGGTTTCTTTGCTGTCAAGCAAGGTACACCATATGTGCATTCTACACCCGTCTCCATTTCTGCTACGCAATTTTAATTTCCAAAAGTGCTGACACTTTTTAGGGCATACTAAAATTTTCAGGGATACTACATTACAGTTTCTATGCTGTAAAGCAAGGTACACGACATATGCATTCTACACTCCTCTCCATTTCTCCTACGCAGTTTTACTTTCCAAAAGTACTGATACTTTTAGGGGCATAGTAAAATTGTCATTGATACTACCTTAGGGTTCCTCTTCTGTCAAGCAAGGTACACCACATGTGCATTCTACACTCCTCTCCATTTCTGATACGCAATTTAAATTTCCAAAAGCGCTGACACTTTTAGGGGCATAGTGAAATTGTCTGGGATACTACCTTAGGGTTTCTTTGCTGTGAAGCAAAGTACACGACATATGCATTCTACACTCCTCTCCATTTCTGCTACGCAGTTTTAATTTCCAAAAGTGCTGACACGTTTAGGGGCATAATAAAATTGTCATGAATACTACCTTAGGGTTCCTCTCCTGTCAAGCAAGGTACACCACATGTGCATTGTACACTCCTCTCCATTTCTGGTACGCAATTTTCATTTCCAAAAGTGCTGACACTTTTAGGGGCATAGTAAAATTGTCAGGGATACTACCTTTCAGTTTCTTTGCTGTGAAGCAAGGTACACCACATGTGCATTCTACATTCCTCTCCATTTCTGATACGCAATTTTAATTTCCAAAAGCGCTGACACTTTTAGGGGCATAGTAAAATTGTCAGGGATAGTACCTTAGGGTTTCTTTGCTGTCAAGCAAGGTACACCACATGTGCATTCTACACTCCTCTCCATTTCTGCTACGCAATTTTAATTTCCATAAGTGCTGACACTTTTACGAGCATAGTAAAATTGTCTGGGAAACTACCTTAGGGTTCCTCCCCTGTCAAGCAAGGTACACCAAATGTGCATTCTACACTCCTCTCCATTTCTGCTGCGCAATTTTAATTTCTAAAAGTGCTGACACTTTTAGGGGCATAGTAAAATTGTCTGGGATACTACCTTAGGGTTCCTGTCCTGTCAAGTAAGGTATACCACATGTGCATTCTACACTCCTCTTCATTTCTGCTACGCAATTTTAATTTCCAAAAGTGCTAACACTTTTAGGGGCATAGTAAAATTGTCTCGAATACTACCTTAGGGTTCCTTTGCTGTCATGCAAGGTACACGACATGTGCATTCTACACTCCTCTCCATTTCTGCTACGCAATTTTAATTTCCAAAAGTGCTGACACTTTTAGGGGCATAGTAAAAATGTCTAGGTAACAACTTTAGGGTTCCTCTCCTATCAAGCAAGGTACACCACATGTGTATTCTACACTCCTCTCCATTGTTGCTACGCAATCTTTATTTAAAAAAAAGCTGACACTTTTAGTGGCATAGTAAAATTGTCTGGAATACTACCTTAGGGTTCCTGTCCTGTCAAGCAAGGTATACCACATGTGCATTCTACACTCCTCTCCATTTCTGCTACGCAATTTTAATTTCCAAAAGTGCTGACACTTTTAGGGGCATAGTAACATTTTCTGGGATACTACCTTAGAGTTTCTTTGCTGTCAAGCAAGGTACACCAAATGTGCATTGTACACTCCTCTCCATTTCTGCTATGCAATTTTAATTTCCAAAAGTGCTGACACTTTTAGGGGCATAGTAAAAGTTTCTGGGATACTACCTTAGAGTTTCTTTGCTGTCAAGCAAGGTACACCAAATGTGCATTGTACACTCCTCTCCATTTCTGCTATGCAATTTTAATTTCCAAAAGTGCTGACACTTTTAGGGGCATAGTAACATTTTCTGGGATACTACCTTAGGGTTCCTCTCATGTCAAGCAAGGTACACCACATGTGCATTCCACACTCCTCTCCATTTCTGCTACGCAATTTTAATTTCCAAAAGTACTGACACTTTTAGGACCATAGTAAAATTTTCTCAGATACTACCTTAGGGTTCCTCTCCTGTCAAGTAAGGTACACCATATGTGCATTTTACACTTCTCTCCATTTCTGCTACGCAATTTTAATTTCCAAAAGTCCTGACACTTTTAGGGGCATAGTAACATTGTCTGGGATACTACTTTAGGGTTCCTCTCCTGTCAAGCAAGGTACACCACATGTGCATTCTACACTCCTCTCCATTTCTGCTTGTAATACTATTGTGTGTACTGAGGATTTCGATTGTGTTAGGGCAATGACAACCAGAGACTAGTTCTTGGTGCAAAAGCTGTTTTATAATATGTAACCGCAATATGTGCACAGAACAGAATATACACAATAATAAGTAACCGCAATATGTAAACAGAACAAAATATACACAGTAATATGTAACCGCAATATGCACACAGAACAGTATATACACAGTGGAACATAAACACAGTAAATACCTGCCGGGTTCAGAGCAAAGGGGAATTCCCGGGACTGCACACCGGACTCCCCCAGGGAGACCACCAGGAGCGAACCCCTATACAGGGGCTGTCCGGCAATCACCCCAGAAGGTCTAAATGCGCAGCAGCCGGGACACAAAAAGGGCAACAGATATAGTCCAAGAAATGTCCGTACGTGATGTGAGTCCTAGGGTGGATATGAACAGAAGGGACCGGGCAGAAGTGCCGACCAGAGACGGCAGACAGAGTCCGAGCACAGTTGGATGAGAGGTGAAGTCCAGAGCTGGTGTCAGGAGTTTCAACTGGATCCAAACAGCAATCAGGAGATGAGAGCAGAAGGGCAGGAGTACACAGGAAGCAGTATACTCAGGCAACTAGACAAAGCTTAGGGGCGGCTTTTAAACAGATGGACAGGAAGTAGGGCAACAGAACAGAAAACTCTATGTTAACAAAGGGCAAGATCCTTCAAAAGAAAACTGGAAATCCCGGAACTCTGACACTGCTATGCAATTTTAATTTCCCAAAGTGCTGACACTTTTAGGGGCATAGTAAAATGTGTGGGATATTACCTTAGGGTTCCTCTTCTGTCAAGCAAAGTACACGACATGTGCATTCTACACTATTCTCCATTTCTGCTATGCAGTTTTAATTTCCAAAAGTGCTGACACTTGTAGGGGCACAGTAGAATTGTCTGGGAAACTACCTTAGGGTTCCTCTCCTGTCAAGCAAGGTACACCACGTGTGCATTCTAGACTCCTATCCATTTCTGCTACGCAATTTTAATTTCCAAAAGTGCTGACACTTTTAGGGGCATAGTAAAATTGTCATGGATACTACCTTAGGGTTCCTCTCCTTTCAAGCAAGGTACACCACATGTGCATTGTACACTCCTCTCGATTTCAGGTACGCAATTTTAATTTCCAAAAGTGCTGACACTTTTAGGAGCATACTAAAATTGTCTCGGATACTACCTTCGGGTTTCTTTGCTGTCAAGCAAGGTACACCACATGTGCATTCTACACTCCTCTCCATTTCTGCTACGCAATTTTAATTTCCAAAAGTGCTGACACTTTTAGGGGCATAGTAAAATTGTCTGGGAAACTACCTTAGGTTTCCCCTCCTGTCAAGCAAGGTACACCACATGTGTATCATACACTCCTCTCCATTTCTGCTACACAATTTTTATTTCAATAAAAGCTGACACTTTTAGTGGCATAGTAAAATTGTCTGGAATACTACCTTAGGGTTCCTCTCCTTTCAAGCAAGGTACACCACATGTGATTCTACACTCCTCTCCATTTCTGCTACGTAATTTTAATTTCAAAAAGTGCTGACATTTTTAGGGGCATAGTAAATTTGTCTGGGACACTACCTTAGGGTTCCTCTCCTGTCAAGCAAGGTGCACCACATTGGCGTTCTACACTCTTCTCCATTTCTGCTTCGCAATATTAATTTCCCAAAGTGCTGACACTTTTAGGGGCATAGTAAAATTTTCTGGGATACAACCTTAGGGTTTTCTTTGCTGTCAAGCAAGGTACACGACATGTGGATTCTACACTCCTCTCCTTTTCTGCTACGCAGTTTTAATTTCCAAAAGTGCTGAAACTTTTAGGGGCATAGTAGAATTGTCTGGGATACTACCTGAGGGTTCCTCTCCTATAAAGCAAGGTAAACAACATGTGCATTCTACACTCCTCTCCATTTCTGGTAAGCAATTTTAATTTCCAAAAGTGCTGACACTTTTCAGGAGCATAGTAGAATAGTCTGGGACACTACCTTAGGGTTCCTCTCCTGTCAAGCAAGGTACACCACATGTGCATTCTAGACTCCTACCCATTTCTGCTACGCAATTTTAATTTCCAAAAGTGCTGACACTTTTAGGGGCATAGTAAAATTGTCATGGATACTACCTTAGGGTTCCTCTCCTATAAAGCAAGGTAAACAACATGTGCATTCTACACTCCTCTCCATTTCTGGTAAGCAATTTTAATTTCCAAAAGTGCTGACACTTTTCAGCAGCATAGTAAAATTGTCTGAGAAACTACCTTAGGGTTCCTCTCCTGTCAAGCAAGGTATACAACATGTGCATTCTACACTCCTCTCCATTTCTGCTATGCAATTTTAATTTCCAAAAGTGCTAACACTTTTAGGGGCATAGTAAAATTGTTTGAGATACTACCTTAGGGTTCCTCTCCTGTCAAGCAAGGTACACCACATGTGCATTCTACACTCCTCTCCATTTCTGCTACGCAATTTTAATTTCCAAAAGTGCTGACACTTGTAGGGGCATAGTAAAATTGTCATTGATACTACCTTACAGTTTCTTTGCTATCAAGCAAGGTACACCACATGTGCATTCTACACTCCTCTCCATTTCTGCTATGCAATTTTAATTTCCAAAAGTTCTGACACTTTTAGGGGCATAGTAAAATTGTCTGGGATACTACCTTAGGGTTTCTTTGCTGTCAAGCAAGGTACACCACATGTGCATTCTACACTCCTCTCCATTTCTGCTACGCAGTTTTAATTTCCAAAAGTGCTGACACTTTTAGGGGCATAGTAAAATTGTCAGGGATAGTACCTTAGGGTTTCTTTGCTGTCAAGCAAGGTACACCACATGTGCATTCTACACTCCTCTCCATTTCTGCTACGCAATTTTAATTTCCAAAAGTGCTGACACTTGTAGGGGCATAGTAAAATTGTCAGAGATACTACCTTAGGGTTTCTTTGCTGTCAAGCAAGGTACACGACATGTGCATTCTACACTCCTCTCAATTTCTGCTACGCAGTTTTAATTTCCAAAAGTGCTGACACTTGTAGGGGCACAGTAGAATTGTCTGGGACACTACCTTAGGGTTCCTCTCCTGTCAAGCAAGATACACCACATGTGCATTCTAGACTCCTACCCATTTCTGCTACGCAATTTTAATTTCCAAAAGTGCTGACACTTTTAGGGGCATAGTAAAATTGGCATGGATGCTACCTTAGGGTTCCTCTCCTGTCAAGCAAGGTACACCACATGTGCATTCTACACTCCTCTCCATTTCTGCTACGCAATTTTAATTTTCAAAAGTGCTGACACTTTTAGGGGCATAGTAAAATTGTCTGGGATACTACCTTAGGGTTTCTTTGCTGTCAAGCAAGGTACACGACATATGCATTCTACACTCCTCTCCATTTCTGCTACGCAGTTTTAATTTCCAAAAGTGCTGACACTTGTAGGGGCATAGTAAAATTGTCAGGGATACTACCTTAGGGTTTCTTTGCTATCAAGCAAAGTACACGACATATGCATTCTACACTCCTCTCCATTTCTGCTACGCAATTTTAATTTCCAAAAGTGATGACACTTGTAGGGGCATAGTAAAATTGTCAGGGATACTACCTCTCAGTTTCTTTGCTGTCAAGCAAGGTACACCACATGTGCATTCTACACTCCTCTCCATTTCTGCTACGCAGTTTTAATTTCTAAAAGTGCTGACACTTTTAGGGGCATAGTAAAATTGTCTGGGTTACTACCTTAGGGTTCCTCTCCTGTCACGCAAGGTACACCACATGTGCATTCTACACTCCTCTCCATTTCTGCTATGCAATTTTAATTTCCAAAAGTACTGACACTTTTAGGGGCAAAGTAAAATTGTCATTGATACTACCTTAGGGTTCCTCTCCTGTCAAGCAAGTTACACCACATGTGCATTCTACACTCCTCTCCATTTCTGATATGCAACTTAAATTTCCAAAAGCGCTGACACTTTTAGGGGCATAGGAAAATTGTGTGGGATGCTACCTTAGGGTTCCTCTCCCTTCAATCAAGGTACACCACATGTGCATTCTAAACTTCTCTCCATTTCTGCTATGCAATTTTAATTTCCAAAAGTGCTGACAATTTTAGGGGCATAGTGAAATTGTCTGGGATACTACCTTAGGGTTTCTTTGCTGTCAAGCAAGGTACACGACATGTGCATTCTACACTCCACTCCATTTCTGCTACGCAGTTTTAATTTCCAAAAGTGCTGACACTTGTAGGGGCACAGTAGAATTGTCTGGGACACTACCTTAGGGTTCCTCTCCGCTCAAGCAAGGTACACCACATGTGCATTCTACACTCCTCTCCATTTCTGCTACACAATTTTAATTTTCAAAAGTGCTGACACTTTTAGGAGCATAGTAAAATTGTCAGGGATACTACCTTAGAGTTTCTTTGCTATTAAGCAAGGTACACCACATGTGCATTCTACACTCCTCTCCATTTCTGCTATGCAATTTTAATTTCCAAAAGTGCTGACACTTTTAGGGGCATAGTAAAATTGTCTGGGATACTACCTTAGGGTTTCTTTGCTGTCAAGCAAGGTACACGACATGTGGATTCGACACTTCTCTCCTTTTCTGCTACGCAATTTTAATTTCCAAACGTTCTGACACTTTTAGGGGCATAGTAAAATTGTCTGGGTTACTACCTTAGGGTTCCTCCCCTGTCAAGCAAGGTACACCATATGTGCATTCTACACTCCTCTCCATTTCTGCTACGCAGTTTTAATTTCCAAAAGGGCTGACACTTTTAGGGGCATAGTAAAATTGTCTGGGTTACTACCCTAGGGTTCCTCTCCTGTCACGCAAGGTACACCACATGTGCATTCTACACTCCTCTCCATTTCTGCTATGCAATTTTAATTTCCAAAAGTACTGACAATTTTGAGGGCATAGTAAAATTGTCATTGATACTACCTTAGGGTTCCTCTCCTGTCAAGCAAGTTACACCACATGTGCATTCTACACTCCTCTCCATTTCTGCTACACAATTTTAATTTTCAAAAGTGCTGACACTTTTAGGGGCATAGTAAAATTGTCTGGGATACTACCTTAGGGTTTCTTTGCTGTCAAGCAAGGTACACGACATATGCATTCTACACTTCTCTCCATTTCTGCTACGCAGTTTTAATTTCCAAAAGTGCTGACACTTGTAGGGGCATAGTAAAATTGTCAGGGTTACTACCCTAGGGTTCCTCTCCTGTCACGCAAGGTACACCACATGTGCATTCTACACTCCTCTCTATTTCTGATACGCAATTTTAATTTCCAAAAGTGCTGTCACTTTTCAGGAGCATAGTAAAATTGTCTGAGAAACTACCTTAGGGTTCCTCTCCTGTCAAGCAAGGTACCCCACATGTGCATTCTACACTCCTCTCCATTTTTGCTACACAATTTTAAATTTCAAAAGTGCTGACACTGTTAGGGGCATAGATAAATTGTTTGGGATACTACCTTAGGGTTCCTCTCCTGTCAAGCAAGGTACACCACATGTGCATTCTACACTCCTCTCCATTTCTGCTACGCAATTTTAATTTCCAAAAGTGATGACACTTGTAGGGGCATAGTAAAATTGTCAGGGATACTACCTTACAGTTTCTTTGCTGTCAAGCAAGATACACCACATGTGCATTCAACACTCCTCTCCATTTCTGCTATGCAATTTTAATTTCCAAAATTTCTGACACTTTTAAGGGCATTGTAAAATTGTCTGGGATACTACCTTAGGGTTTCTTTCCTTTCAAGCAAGGTACACCACATGTGCATTCTTCACGCCTCTCCATTTCTGCAACTCAGTTATAATTTCAAAAAGTGCTGACACTTTTAAGGGCATAGTAAAATTGTGTGGGATGCTACCTTAGGGTTCCTCTCCTGTCAAGCAAAGTACACCACATGTGCATTCTACACTCCTCTCCATTTCTGCTATGCAATTTTAATTCCAAAAGTGCTGACACTTTTAGGGGCATAGTAAAATTGTCAGGGATACTACCTTAGGGTTTCTTTGCTATTAAGCAAGGTACACCACATGTGCGTTCTACACTCCTCTCCATTTCTGATACGCAATTTTAATTTCCAAAAGTGCTGACACTTTTAGGGGCATAGTAAAATTGTCTGGGATACTACCTTAGGGTTTCTTTGCTGTCAAGCAAGATGCACGACATATGCATTCTACACTCCTCTCCATTTCTGCTACGCAGTTTTAATTTCCAAACGTGCTGACACTTTTAGGGGCACAGTAAAATTGTCAGGGATAGTACCTTAGGGTTTCTTTGCTGTCAAGCAAGGCACACCACATGTGCATTCTACACTCCTCTCCATTTCTGCTACGCATTTTAATTTCCAAAAGTGCTGACACTTGTAGGGGCATAGGAAAATTGTCAGGGATACTACCTTACAGTTTCTTTGCTGTCAAGCAAGATACACCACATGTGCATTCAACACTCCTCTCCATTTCTGCTATGCAATTTTAATTTCCAAAATTTCTGACACTTTTAAGGGCATTGTAAAATTGTCTGGGATACTACCTTAGGGTTTCTTTCCTTTCAAGCAAGGTACACCACATGTGCATTCTTCACGCCTCTCCATTTCTGCAACTCAGTTATAATTTCAAAAAGTGCTGACACTTTTAAGGGCATAGTAAAATTGTGTGGGATGCTACCTTAGGGTTCCTCTCCTGTCAAGCAAAGTACACCACATGTGCATTCTACACTCCTCTCCATTTCTGCTATGCAATTTTAATTCCAAAAGTGCTGACACTTTTAGGGGCATAGTAAAATTGTCAGGGATACTACCTTAGGGTTTCTTTGCTATTAAGCAAGGTACACCACATGTGCGTTCTACACTCCTCTCCATTTCTGATACGCAATTTTAATTTCCAAAAGTGCTGACACTTTTAGGGGCATAGTAAAATTGTCTGGGATACTACCTTAGGGTTTCTTTGCTGTCAAGCAAGATGCACGACATATGCATTCTACACTCCTCTCCATTTCTGCTACGCAGTTTTAATTTCCAAACGTGCTGACACTTTTAGGGGCACAGTAAAATTGTCAGGGATAGTACCTTAGGGTTTCTTTGCTGTCAAGCAAGGCACACCACATGTGCATTCTACACTCCTCTCCATTTCTGCTACGCATTTTAATTTCCAAAAGTGCTGACACTTGTAGGGGCATAGGAAAATTGTCAGGGATACTACCTTAGGGTTTCTTTGCTGTCAAGCAAGGTACACCATATGTGCATTCTACACCCGTCTCCATTTCTGCTACGCAATTTTAATTTCCAAAAGTGCTGACACTTTTTAGGGCATACTAAAATTTTCAGGGATACTACATTACAGTTTCTATGCTGTAAAGCAAGGTACACGACATATGCATTCTACACTCCTCTCCATTTCTCCTACGCAGTTTTACTTTCCAAAAGTGCTGACACTTTTAGGGGCATAGTAAAATTGTCTGGGTTACTACCTTAGGGTTCCTCTCCTGTCACGCAAGGTACACCACATGTGCATTCTGCACTCCTCTCCATTTCTGCTATGCAATTTTAATTTCCAAAAGTCCTGACAATTTTAGGGGCATAGTGAAATTGTCTGGGATACTACCTTAGGGTTTCTTTGCTGTCAAGCAAGGTACACGACATGTGCATTCTACACTCCTCTCCATTTCTGCTACGCAGTTTTATTTCCAAAAGTGCTGACACTTGTAGGGGCACAGTAGAATTGTCTGGGATACTACCTTAGGGTTCCTCTCCTCTCAAGCAAGGTACACCACATGTGCATTTCACACTCCTCTCCACTTCTGCTACGCAATTTTAATTTTCAAAAGTGCTGACACTTGTAGGGGCATAGTAAAATTGTCAGGGATACTACCTTAGGGTTCCTCTCCTATAAAGCAAGGTAAACAACATGTGCATTCTACACTCCTCTCTATTTCTGATACGCAATTTTAATTTCCAAAAGTGCTGACACTTTTCAAGAGCATAGTAAAATTGTCTGAGAAACTACCTTAGGGTTCCTCTCCTGTCAAGCAAGGTACACCACATGTGCATTCTATACTCCTCTCCATTTTTGCTACGCAATTTTAATTTTCAAAAGTGCTGACACTTTTAGGGGCATAGTTAAATTGTTTGGGATACTACCTTAGGGTTCCTCTCCTGTCAAGCAAGGTACACCACATGTGCATTCTACACTCCTCTCCATTTCTGCTACGCAATTTTAATTTCCAAAAGTGCTGACACTTGTAGGGGCATAGTAAAATTGTCAGAAATACTACCTTAGGCTATGTGTCCACGGTAGAATGTACCTGCGGATTTTTCTGCCTGAAAATCCGCGACTTTCGCGGCAAATCCGCACCCGCGGATTTGCCGCGGATTTGCCGCGGATTTACCGCGGATTTGCCGCGGATTTTGATGCGGATTTTTTTTTTTTTTCCCCATTCAAAACCAAAAATCCGCACCAAATCTGCACCAAACAATTGACATGCTGCAGATTTTTCCGGATCAAAATCCGCGGCAAATCCGCAGCGGAAAAATCCGCAGCATGGACACAGCATTTCCAAAATGCCATTGAAATGGCTTGGAAGTGCCGCTGCTGCAGATTTTCGGGAAATCCGCGGCAAATCCGCGGCAAAATCCGCGGTAAATCCGCAGCGTGGGCACATAGCCTTACAGTTTCTTTGCTGTCAAGCAAGGTACACCACATGTGCATTCAACACTCCTCTCCATTTCTGCTATGCAATTTTAATTTCCAAAATTTCTGACACTTTTAAGGGCATTGTAAAATTGTCTGGGATACTACCTTAGGGTTTCTTTCCTTTCAAGCAAGGTACACCACATGTTCATTCTACACGCCTCTCCATTTCTGCAACGCAGTTATAATTTCAAAAAGTGCTAACACTTTTAAGGGCATAGTAAAATTGTCTGGGATACTACCTTAGGGTTCCTCTCCTGTCAAGCAAAGTACACCACATGTGCATTCTATACTCCTCTCCATTTCTGCTACGCAATTTTAATTTCTAAACGTTCTGACACTTTTAGGGGCATAGTAAAATTGTCAGGGATACTACCTTAGGGTTCTTCTCCTGTCAAGCAAGGTATATGACATGTGCATTCTACACTCTTCTCCATTTCTGCTGCGCAATTTTAATTTCCAAAAGTGCTGACACTTGTAGGGGCATAGTAAAATTGTCTCGGATACTACCTTCTGGTTTCTTTGCTGTCACGAAAGGTACACCACATGTGCATTCTACACTCCTCTCCATTTCTGCTATGCAATTTTAATTTCCAAAAGTGCTGACACTTTTAGGGGCATAGTAAAATTGTCTGGGATGCTACCTTAGGGTTCCTCTCCTTTCAAGCAAGGTACACCACATGTGCATTCTACACTCCTCTCCATTTCTGCTATGCAATTTTAATTTCCAAAAGTGCTGACACTTATAGGGGCATAGTAAAATTGTCTGGGATACTACCTTAGGGTTTCTTTGCTGTCAAGCAAGGTACACGACATATGCATTCTACATGCCTCTCCATTTCTGCTACGCAGTTTTAATTTCCAAAAGTGCTGACACTTTTAGGGGCATAGTAAAATTGTCAGGGATAGTACCTTAGGGTTTCTTTGCTGTCAAGCAAGGTACACCACATGTGCATTCTACACTCCTCTCCATTACTGCTACGCACTTTTAATTTCCAAAAGTGCTGACACTTGTAGGGGCATAGTAAAATTGTCAATGATACTACCTTAGGGTTTCTTTGCTGTCAAGCAAGGTACAGCACATGCGCATTCTACACCCCTCTCCACCTCTGCTACGCAATTTTAATTTCCAAAACTGCTGACACTTTTCGGGGCATACTAAAATTGTCAGGGATACTACCTTACAGTTTCTATGCTGTAAAGTAAAGTACACGACATATGCATTCTACACTCCTTTCCATTTCTGCTACGCAATATTAATTTCCAAAAGTGCTGACACTTTTAGGGGCATAGTAAAATTGTCTGGAACACTACCTTAGAGTTCCTCTCCTGTCAAGCAAGGTACACCACATGTGCGTTCTACACTCTTCTCCATTTCTGCTACGCAATTTTAATTTCCAAAAGTGCTGACACTTTTAGGGGCATAGTAAAATTGTCTGGGATACTACCTTAGGGTTTCTTTACTGTCAAGCAAGATACACCACATGTGCATTCTACACGCCTCTCCATTTCTGCTACGCAATTTTAATTTCCAAAAGTGCTGGCACTTTTAAGGGCATTGTAAAATTGTAAGGGATACCACCTTAGGGTTCCTCTCCTGTAAAGCAAGGTAAACAACATGTGCATTCTACACTCCTCTGCATTTCTGCTACGCAATTTTAATTTCCAAAAGTGCTGACACTTTTAGGGGCATAGTTAAATTGTCTGCGATACTACCTTAGGGTTCCTCAATGTCAAGCAAGGTACCCCACATGTGCTTTTTACACTCCTCTCCATTTCTGCTATGCAATTTTAATTTCCAAAAGTGCTGACACTTTTAGGGGCATAGTAAAATTGTCTGGGATACTACCTTAGGGTTCCTCTCCTGTCAAGCAAGGTACACCACATGTGCATTCTACACTCCTCTCTATTTCTGCTACGTAATTTTAATTTCAAAAAGTGCTGATACTTTTAGGGGCATAGTAAAATTGTCTGGAACACTACCTTTAGAGTTTTAGTGGACGAGAGCACCCACTGAGCCCTGTGTCTCTACAATTGGTGGCAGCGGTGGGATACTACTCAGCCTGGTTTACCCAGGTGAGCTGCAGCGGACTGGTGTTCGTGGACACCGTCCAGGGCTCAACAACCAGGGAGGCACATAAGCATACCCAGCAGGCCATAGGGGAGGCATTCAGGTTTCGGATGCTGCCATGTCCAACCCCACCAGCTCAGCCATGGGACAAGGACAAGAGAGGAGTTACGACCGCTGCAGTAAATGGATGCTACAGGATCTGTGCCAGAGGCGAAAGATTATCTACTGGAACGCTGAGACTCGGTCAGACTTGATCCAGAAATTAGTCCGTTGGGATGCCCAGAATGATGCAGAGGACGATGAGGATCCCGCCGATATTGACCCAGAGGATTTAAACTATGTGCCACATCATGGATCTAGTGACAGTCGGGAATCAACTTTGTCCAAAATGGCCCAAGCCACAGCATTGTTGGATGCATTGGGGCCTAGATCCTCAAGAGAAGAGAGGGCTTATGTTCTGGAATATGTTTATGGGATTCCAGCTGCAGTACTGCTAACACCAGCCGGTCGAGAAGGATGGTCCCGCTACCCAGCAGAAGCTGCGCCAAAACAAAGGACTACAAACAGGGCCTGTGACTCTCCCAATCTATGGCGCTGTTATACATGTGGGCGCAATGGACATATAGATAAAGATTGTCTCCAAAACCGAGGCCGCATGCTTGGAGCCCGTCCGCCACTCCAACCAGTCAACATATGCCGAGATGAACCAACGAGACCTGAGGAATGCTACTCCCAAGAAACACCAATAGCTGAGGAAGTGGTTTATCCAGTCCACACCCTACGGCAGGCCGGACACCGTACACCAACCAACATCCATCCCCACATCCAGACAGTCAAGGTCGGTGATATACAGGCTCAGGGACTTCGAGATATTGGATCTTTCATCACTCTGGTAAGCCCAGTTATTGTTTCCCCAGAAGACCCTTTACCAGATTCCCAATTATCCATCTCCCTGGCTGAGGGCCAGCGCTCAGACGTCCCACTGGCATGAGTGCAGTTGGACCTAAGGACCGACCAGGGAGTGGTCGAGGTGGAGATTGTGAACAGCCTCCCCATACCTGTCATTGTGGAGACTGACCAGAGCAAGGCTGATGTGGAGCTTATGGACACCATCCCCACACCAGTTATTTCGGGAAAGGACCAGGGAGAGGTTGATGTGAGACTTGTGAACAGCCTCCCCACACCTGTCATTGTGGAGACTAATCAGAGCAAGGCTGATGTGGAGCTTATGGACACCGTCCCCACACCAGTTACTTTGGAGTCTGACCAGGAAGAGGTCCATATGGAGTTTATGGACAGCCTCCCCACACCTTTTGTTTCGGGGTCTAGCCAGGAGGAAGTTGAAGTGGGGTTCATAGATGGCCCCACCAAGCCTGTTGTTTCGGATACCACTCAAAGGGAAGTGAAAGTGGGGCTTGTGAATTACCTGCTCACACCAGTCATTTTGGAGAATGACCTAGGACAAGGAATATCAAGTCAGTTTGAAGCAGCCATCACCCACCTCCAAGCCAAGCAGGACCCTCATGTGGATCTTTCTAACATCTTTTCCAGGGATGGTTTGCATTTTCGGTCTCCATCATCCATTTCTGAGCCAAGAACCGTGAGTAAGCCTAACCACACTGTGGCTATTGACTGGGGGAGGATTGATAGTGGGAGATTTGTGCAGGCCCAACTCATGGACCCCACCTTCGTGCTTGTCCACAATATGGCTGCTCAACTTGGGGGAGGTAATCAGGGGGAGGTGTATAGATACAAGCCTCTGTTGCTGACCTCACCATTAAAAAGGACAATGCCTATCATGTTTGGGTAATATTAAGAAGTGGGAGGAATGTGATGACATGGACTCTCATGGGTTAAAGTTTCTTAAAATTCAGCCAGACAGCATGATAAATTGTCTATAGACGGGGGAGAAGTCCCTCATTGTTTTTACAAGACTCTTGTTGACTCAATGTAATTGTGTTGGCCACTGAAAGCCAGACGTATCGTTCTCCAGACTTTTCCAGTAACCATTGTATTGTAGTTGTGTATTGCTAATGTGATTACCTTAGTAGCCATTGTCTAGTCAGTGATTTGCCAACTCCATGTAGATATACTGAGTCTTTCTAGGCACATCATTTAAATGAACATTATCCATGCAGCTTGAAATTCATCCAATGGGAAAAGCAATCTTGTCCAACCAATCGATGAGGACGCAGTGTATCCTAAGGGAAGGTTATGGCTATAAAAGGGACTTCTTTAAGCCACCAGGGTGGATGAAGGTGGTTGGATGCTGATGGATCCAGTCTAAGCTCTTCGGAGCTGACTAGAGGATCAAAATATCTTATGGCTTCAATCTAGGGACTCCGGTTCCGGTTGGAGACCATATCCACAGCCTAGGGATTTCGACTCCGACTGCCAGGATTGGAACATCAAACCAGGACTACCTAAGGAGGACACTCAGGTTGGGACAGTTCAGTCACCTGTTACAGACTTTGCAGACCTCAGACAGCTTTCTAAATCTGGCATTATTCCTTTCTCGGTGGGTGGCCGCCAAAAGCGGGGTGCTGCTGGATTAGAGTAAGCGGCCCTGGAACCTCTGAGGCAAGGACATTCTAAATCCCTGGTGAGCCAGCGGAAGGGTGAGACTCTGTTGCCTGTTACATTTGGGTAGAGTTGAGCGCGGTTCGTGGTTCGTGGTTCTCCAGTTCTAGGTTCGAGTGATTTTGGGGCATGTTCTAGATCGAACTAGAACTCGAGCTTTTTGCAAAAGCTCGATAGTTCTAGAAACGTTCGAGAATGGTTCTAGCAGCCAAAAAACAGCTAAATCATAGCTTGGTTTCTGCTGTAATAGTGTAAGTCACTCTGTGAATCACACTATTATCACATTTCAGTGTATAGTGTGCGTGAACAGCGCCTTCAGATCACTGCTGTTTCTATAATGGCGATCGCCATTTTTTTTTTTTTTTTTCTTGTCTTCCTTCCCTAAGCGCGCGCGTCTTGTGGGGCGGGCCAGCATGTCAGCCAATCACAGACACACACACACCTAAGTGGACTTTGAGCCAGAGAAGCAACGGCATGTGTGATAGGATCTGCATGTCACATGTCCCTGCATTATAAAACCGGACATTTTCTTCACGAACGCCATTATCTGCCTTCTGCGTCTTTGGTGTCAGACATCAGTGTCGCAGCTCCGTCCTCCTGAGTCCTATAGCCGATACAGCTGTATGCGCTGCATACACAGCGTTAGACAGCTTAGGGAGAGCACATTCTAGCAGTCCTTTTAAGGGCTCAAAGCGGCAGGGTCAGAGAGCCATAGGTGACAGGTCCTGCAAACAGCAACAGCGTCTGTGTAGCCCAGGTCAGGGATTTCCTCCCTGCATTTCACCATTAGGAGGGAATAGAAAGGCAGGCTTCCATTCCTCTACCCAGAGCACCACAATCCTGCCACTGTACCCTCTTGTCCTCTGCACACTCCAACTCATTCTAAGTAAGCCATTATACTAGCAAACACTCAGTGTACCTAGTGGCATCCTATCTGTGGCTATTGGACTTTGCTATAGTCCCACTAGTGCAAAGACATTTGCAGAGCACGTCTGCCTGCATTGCACACTACAACTTTTTTAAACTAAGCAATTTTACTAGCACACACTAAGTGTACCTAGTGGCATCCTATACGTGGCTATTGGACTTTGCTATAGTCCCACTAGTGCCAAGACATTTGCAGAACGCATCTGCCTGCGTTGCACACTCCAACTAATTATAACTAAGCCATTATACTAGCACACACTCAGTGTACCTAGTGGCATCCTATACGTGGCTATTGGACTTTGCTATAGTCCCACTAGTGCCAAGACATTTGCAGAGCGCATCTGCCTGCGTTGCACACTCCAACTAATTATAACTAAGCCATTATACTAGCACACACTCAGTGTACCTAGTGGCATCCTATACGTGGCTATTGGACTTTGCTATAGTCCCACTAGTGCCAAGACATTTGCAGAGCGCATCTGCCTGCGTTGCACACTCCAACTAATTATAACTAAGCCATTATACTTGCACACACTCAGTGTACCTAGTGGCATCCTATACGTGGCTATTGGACTTTGCTATAGTCCCACTAGTGCCAAGACATTTGCAGAACGCATCTGCCTGCGTTGCACACTCCAACTAATTATAACTAAGCCATTATACTAGCACACACTCAGTGTACCTAGTGGCATCCTATACGTGGCTATTGGACTTTGCTATAGTCCCACTAGTGCCAAGACATTTGCAGAGCGCATCTGCCTGCGTTGCACACTCCAACTAATTATAACTAAGCCATTATACTAGCACACACTCAGTGTACCTAGTGGCATCCTATACGTGGCTATTGGACTTTGCTATAGTCCCACTAGTGCCAAGACATTTGCAGAGCGCATCTGCCTGCGTTGCACACTCCAACTAATTATAACTAAGCCATTATACTTGCACACACTCAGTGTACCTAGTGGCATCCTATACGTGGCTATTGGACTTTGCTATAGTCCCACTAGTGCCAAGACATTTGCAGAACGCATCTGCCTGCGTTGCACACTCCAACTAATTATAACTAAGCCATTATACTAGCACACACTCAGTGTACCTAGTGGCATCCTATACGTGGCTATTGGACTTTGCTATAGTCCCACTAGTGCCAAGACATTTGCAGAGCGCATCTGCCTGCGTTGCACACTCCAACTAGTTATAACTAAGCCATTATACTTGCACACACTAAGTGTTTTTTAGTGGCATCCTATACGTGGCTATTGGACTTTGCTATAGTCCCACTAGTGCCAAGACATTTGCAGAGCGCATCTGCCTGCGTTGCACACTCCAACTAATTATAACTAAGCCATTATACTAGCACACACTCAGTGTACCTAGTGGCATCCTATACGTGGCTATTGGACTTTGCTATAGTCCCACTAGTGCCAAGACATTTGCAGAACGCATCTGCCTGCGTTGCACACTCCAACTAATTATAACTAAGCCATTATACTAGCACACACTCAGTGTACCTAGTGGCATCCTATACGTGGCTATTGGACTTTGCTATAGTCCCACTAGTGCCAAGACATTTGCAGAGCGCATCTGCCTGCGTTGCACACTCCAACTAATTATAACTAAGCCATTATACTAGCACACACTCAGTGTACCTAGTGGCATCCTATACGTGGCTATTGGACTTTGCTATAGTCCCACTAGTGCCAAGACATTTGCAGAGCGCATCTGCCTGCGTTGCACACTCCAACTAATTATAACTAAGCCATTATACTTGCACACACTCAGTGTACCTAGTGGCATCCTATACGTGGCTATTGGACTTTGCTATAGTCCCACTAGTGCCAAGACATTTGCAGAACGCATCTGCCTGCGTTGCACACTCCAACTAATTATAACTAAGCCATTATACTAGCACACACTCAGTGTACCTAGTGGCATCCTATACGTGGCTATTGGACTTTGCTATAGTCCCACTAGTGCCAAGACATTTGCAGAGCGCATCTGCCTGCGTTGCACACTCCAACTAATTATAACTAAGCCATTATACTAGCACACACTCAGTGTACCTAGTGGCATCCTATACGTGGCTATTGGACTTTGCTATAGTCCCACTAGTGCCAAGACATTTGCAGAGCGCATCTGCCTGCGTTGCACACTCCAACTAATTATAACTAAGCCATTATACTTGCACACACTCAGTGTACCTAGTGGCATCCTATACGTGGCTATTGGACTTTGCTATAGTCCCACTAGTGCCAAGACATTTGCAGAACGCATCTGCCTGCGTTGCACACTCCAACTAATTATAACTAAGCCATTATACTAGCACACACTCAGTGTACCTAGTGGCATCCTATACGTGGCTATTGGACTTTGCTATAGTCCCACTAGTGCCAAGACATTTGCAGAGCGCATCTGCCTGCGTTGCACACTCCAACTAATTATAACTAAGCCATTATACTTGCACACACTAAGTGTTTTTTAGTGGCATCCTATACGTGGCTATTGGACTTTGCTATAGTCCCACTAGTGCCAAGACATTTGCAGAGCGCATCTGCCTGCGTTGCACACTCCAACTAATTATAACTAAGCCATTATACTAGCACACACTCAGTGTACCTAGTGGCATCCTATACGTGGCTATTGGACTTTGCTATAGTCCCACTAGTGCCAAGACATTTGCAGAACGCATCTGCCTGCGTTGCACACTCCAACTAATTATAACTAAGCCATTATACTAGCACACACTCAGTGTACCTAGTGGCATCCTATACGTGGCTATTGGACTTTGCTATAGTCCCACTAGTGCCAAGACATTTGCAGAGCGCATCTGCCTGCGTTGCACACTCCAACTAATTATAACTAAGCTATTATACTAGCACACACTCAGTGTACCTAGTGGCATCCTATACGTGGCTATTGGACTTTGCTATAGTCCCACTAGTGCCAAGACATTTGCAGAGCGCATCTGCCTGCGTTGCACACTCCAACTATTTATAACTAAGCCATTATACTTGCACACACTCAGTGTACCTAGTGGCATCCTATACGTGGCTATTGGACTTTGCTATAGTCCCACTAGTGCCAAGACATTTGCAGAACGCATCTGCCTGCGTTGCACACTCCAACTAATTATAACTAAGCCATTATACTAGCACACACTCAGTGTACCTAGTGGCATCCTATACGTGGCTATTGGACTTTGCTATAGTCCCACTAGTGCCAAGACATTTGCAGAGCGCATCTGCCTGCGTTGCACACTCCAACTAATTATAACTAAGCCATTATACTAGCACACACTCAGTGTACCTAGTGGCATCCTATACGTGGCTATTGGACTTTGCTATAGTCCCACTAGTGCCAAGACATTTGCAGAGCGCATCTGCCTGCGTTGCACACTCCAACTAATTATAACTAAGCCATTATACTTGCACACACTCAGTGTACCTAGTGGCATCCTATACGTGGCTATTGGACTTTGCTATAGTCCCACTAGTGCCAAGACATTTGCAGAACGCATCTGCCTGCGTTGCACACTCCAACTAATTATAACTAAGCCATTATACTAGCACACACTCAGTGTACCTAGTGGCATCCTATACGTGGCTATTAGACTTTGCTATAGTCCCACTAGTGCCAAGACATTTGCAGAGCGCATCTGCCTGCGTTGCACACTCCAACTAATTATAACTAAGCCATTATACTTGCACACACTAAGTGTTTTTTAGTGGCATCCTATACGTGGCTATTGGACTTTGCTATAGTCCCACTAGTGCCAAGACATTTGCAGAGCGCATCTGCCTGCGTTGCACACTCCAACTAATTATAACTAAGCCATTATACTAGCACACACTCAGTGTACCTAGTGGCATCCTATACGTGGCTATTGGACTTTGCTATAGTCCCACTAGTGACAAGACATTTGCAGAGCGCATCTGCCTGCGTTGCACACTCCAACTAATTATAACTAAGCCATTATACTAGCACACACTCAGTGTACCTAGTGGCATCCTATACGTGGCTATTGGACTTTGCTATAGTCCCACTAGTGCCAAGACATTTGCAGAGCGCATCTGCCTGCGTTGCACACTCCAACTAATTATAACTAAGCCATTATACTTGCACACACTCAGTGTACCTAGTGGCATCCTATACGTGGCTATTGGACTTTGCTATAGTCCCACTAGTGCCAAGACATTTGCAGAGCGCATCTGCCTGCGTTGCACACTCCAACTAGTTATAACTAAGCCATTATACTTGCACACACTAAGTGTTTTTTAGTGGCATCCTATACGTGGCTATTGGACTTTGCTATAGTCCCACTAGTGCCAAGACATTTGCAGAGCGCATCTGCCTGCGTTGCACACTCCAACTAATTATAACTAAGCCATTATACTAGCACACACTCAGTGTACCTAGTGGCATCCTATACGTGGCTATTGGACTTTGCTATAGTCCCACTAGTGCCAAGACATTTGCAGAACGCATCTGCCTGCGTTGCACACTCCAACTAATTATAACTAAGCCATTATACTAGCACACACTCAGTGTACCTAGTGGCATCCTATACGTGGCTATTGGACTTTGCTATAGTCCCACTAGTGCCAAGACATTTGCAGAGCGCATCTGCCTGCGTTGCACACTCCAACTAATTATAACTAAGCCATTATACTAGCACACACTCAGTGTACCTAGTGGCATCCTATACGTGGCTATTGGACTTTGCTATAGTCCCACTAGTGCCAAGACATTTGCAGAGCGCATCTGCCTGCGTTGCACACTCCAACTAATTATAACTAAGCCATTATACTTGCACACACTCAGTGTACCTAGTGGCATCCTATACGTGGCTATTGGACTTTGCTATAGTCCCACTAGTGCCAAGACATTTGCAGAACGCATCTGCCTGCGTTGCACACTCCAACTAATTATAACTAAGCCATTATACTAGCACACACTCAGTGTACCTAGTGGCATCCTATACGTGGCTATTGGACTTTGCTATAGTCCCACTAGTGCCAAGACATTTGCAGAGCGCATCTGCCTGCGTTGCACACTCCAACTAATTATAACTAAGCCATTATACTAGCACACACTCAGTGTACCTAGTGGCATCCTATACGTGGCTATTGGACTTTGCTATAGTCCCACTAGTGCCAAGACATTTGCAGAGCGCATCTGCCTGCGTTGCACACTCCAACTAATTATAACTAAGCCATTATACTTGCACACACTCAGTGTACCTAGTGGCATCCTATACGTGGCTATTGGACTTTGCTATAGTCCCACTAGTGCCAAGACATTTGCAGAACGCATCTGCCTGCGTTGCACACTCCAACTAATTATAACTAAGCCATTATACTAGCACACACTCAGTGTACCTAGTGGCATCCTATACATGGCTATTGGACTTTGCTATAGTCCCACTAGTGCCAAGACATTTGCAGAGCGCATCTGCCTGCGTTGCACACTCCAACTAATTATAACTAAGCCATTATACTTGCACACACTAAGTGTTTTTTAGTGGCATCCTATACGTGGCTATTGGACTTTGCTATAGTCCCACTAGTGCCAAGACATTTGCAGAGCGCATCTGCCTGCGTTGCACACTCCAACTAATTATAACTAAGCCATTATACTAGCACACACTCAGTGTACCTAGTGGCATCCTATACGTGGCTATTGGACTTTGCTATAGTCCCACTAGTGCCAAGACATTTGCAGAATGCATCTGCCTGCGTTGCACACTCCAACTAATTATAACTAAGCCATTATACTAGCACACACTCAGTGTACCTAGTGGCATCCTATACGTGGCTATTGGACTTTGCTATAGTCCCACTAGTGCCAAGACATTTGCAGAGCGCATCTGCCTGCGTTGCACACTCCAACTAATTATAACTAAGCCATTATACTAGCACACACTCAGTGTACCTAGTGGCATCCTATACGTGGCTATTGGACTTTGCTATAGTCCCACTAGTGCCAAGACATTTGCAGAGCGCATCTGCCTGCGTTGCACACTCCAACTAATTATAACTAAGCCATTATACTTGCACACACTCAGTGTACCTAGTGGCATCCTATACGTGGCTATTGGACTTTGCTATAGTCCCACTAGTGCCAAGACATTTGCAGAACGCATCTGCCTGCGTTGCACACTCCAACTAATTATAACTAAGCCATTATACTAGCACACACTCAGTGTACCTAGTGGCATCCTATACGTGGCTATTGGACTTTGCTATAGTCCCACTAGTGCCAAGACATTTGCAGAGCGCATCTGCCTGCGTTGCACACTCCAACTAATTATAACTAAGCCATTATACTAGCACACACTCAGTGTACCTAGTGGCATCCTATACGTGGCTATTGGACTTTGCTATAGTCCCACTAGTGCCAAGACATTTGCAGAGCGCATCTGCCTGCGTTGCACACTCCAACTAATTATAACTAAGCCATTATACTTGCACACACTCAGTGTACCTAGTGGCATCCTATACGTGGCTATTGGACTTTGCTATAGTCCCACTAGTGCCAAGACATTTGCAGAACGCATCTGCCTGCGTTGCACACTCCAACTAATTATAACTAAGCCATTATACTAGCACACACTCAGTGTACCTAGTGGCATCCTATACGTGGCTATTGGACTTTGCTATAGTCCCACTAGTGCCAAGACATTTGCAGAGCGCATCTGCCTGCGTTGCACACTCCAACTAATTATAACTAAGCCATTATACTTGCACACACTAAGTGTTTTTTAGTGGCATCCTATACGTGGCTATTGGACTTTGCTATAGTCCCACTAGTGCCAAGACATTTGCAGAGCGCATCTGCCTGCGTTGCACACTCCAACTAATTATAACTAAGCCATTATACTAGCACACACTCAGTGTACCTAGTGGCATCCTATACGTGGCTATTGGACTTTGCTATAGTCCCACTAGTGCCAAGACATTTGCAGAACGCATCTGCCTGCGTTGCACACTCCAACTAATTATAACTAAGCCATTATACTAGCACACACTCAGTGTACCTAGTGGCATCCTATACGTGGCTATTGGACTTTGCTATAGTCCCACTAGTGCCAAGACATTTGCAGAGCGCATCTGCCTGCGTTGCACACTCCAACTAATTATAACTAAGCCATTATACTAGCACACACTCAGTGTACCTAGTGGCATCCTATACGTGGCTATTGGACTTTGCTATAGTCCCACTAGTGCCAAGACATTTGCAGAGCGCATCTGCCTGCGTTGCACACTCCAACTAATTATAACTAAGCCATTATACTTGCGCACACTCAGTGTACCTAGTGGCATCCTATACGTGGCTATTGGACTTTGCTATAGTCCCACTAGTGCCAAGACATTTGCAGAGCGCATCTGCCTGCGTTGCACACTCCAACTAATTATAACTAAGCCATTATACTTGCACACACTAAGTGTTTTTTAGTGGCATCCTATACGTGGCTATTGGACTTTGCTATAGTCCCACTAGTGCCAAGACATTTGCAGAGTGCATCTGCCTGCGATGCACACTCCAACTAATTATAACTAAGCCATTATACTTGCACACACTCAGTGTACCTAGTGGCATCCTATACGTGGCTATTGGACTTTGCTATAGTCCCACTAGTGCCAAGACATTTGCAGAACGCATCTGCCTGCGTTGCACACTCCAACTAATTATAACTAAGCCATTATACTAGCACACACTCAGTGTACCTAGTGGCATCCTATACGTGGCTATTGGACTTTGCTATAGTCCCACTAGTGCCAAGACATTTGCAGAGCGCATCTGCCTGCGTTGCACACTCCAACTAATTATAACTAAGCCATTATACTTGCACACACTAAGTGTTTTTTAGTGGCATCCTATACGTGGCTATTGGACTTTGCTATAGTCCCACTAGTGCCAAGACATTTGCAGAGCGCATCTGCCTGCGTTGCACACTCCAACTAATTATAACTAAGCCATTATACTAGCACACACTCAGTGTACCTAGTGGCATGCTATACGTGGCTATTGGACTTTGCTATAGTCCCACTAGTGCCAAGACATTTGCAGAACGCATCTGCCTGCGTTGCACACTCCAACTAATTATAACTAAGCCATTATACTAGCACACACTCAGTGTACGTAGTGGCATCCTATACGTGGCTATTGGACTTTGCTATAGTCCCACTAGTGCCAAGACATTTGCAGAACGCATCTGCCTGCGTTGCACACTCCAACTAATTATAACTAAGCCATTATACTAGCACACACTCAGTGTACCTAGTGGCATCCTATACGTGGCTATTGGACTTTGCTATAGTCCCACTAGTGCCAAGACATTTGCAGCACGTCTGCCTGCGTTGCACACTCTAACGAATTATAACTAAGCCATTATACTAGCACACACTCAGTGTACCTAGTGGCATCCTATACGTGGCTATTGGACTTTGCTATAGTCCCACTAGTGCCAAGACATTTGCAGAGCGCATCTGCCTGCGTTGCACACTCCAACGAATTATAACTAAGTTACATTGTCAGGGATATTTATTCTTTATTATTCTGCTGTTAATAAAGCTAGACCACCACTGCAATCTTCACCACCTCTCAATTTTTACTACCACATTTTCAGTCCACAATCTTGTCGCAATCAACATGAGTGGCAAAATGACAGATGCTGGTGGAAAGGGGAAGAGGCGTGGTGGAAAAGGCAAAAAAGGTTTTGTCAGTGGGGAAGGTGGCAAAGCTCCATTATCATCTGCTGAAGATAGACCATCTACTAGCAAAAGTAAGATGTCTACTACTTATTGTGGACAATCCGATGTGCTCCCTTTTTTACGGACACGAACAAGAGGAACAAAGGTAGATGATGGGCAAAAAAGGAAAATGCTTGAATGGATCTCAAGTGGTCCAACAAGTGCCCTCTCAGCCACTTCAAGTACCGCATCCAAAAAACACCATTCCTCTGAGTTGTCATCCCAATCACACTTGATTTCTCCCAGCTCTGAAGTCTCCATCAGCCCTGCACAGTATGGTGGAACTGAGATGGCTGAGTCTGCAGAGCTGTTCAGTCACACTATAGCCTGGGAATCAGAGGTCTGCTCCCAAGCTACAGTGAGTACAGAACAGGAAATGGTCTGCAGTGATGCCCAGAACCTTTGTGACTCTGATTCAGGCCGTGAGGACCAAGTTTCTGAGCATAATGTTGACCCTTTGTCACAAACTGTAACACCTGTGGTTATAGACAATGAGGAACATACTGATGAAGATGAGACGCAGATACCCGATTGGGATGACAACTTAAATATTCGGTCAGGGCAAGAAGAGGCTCGGTCTGAGGGGGAGGGGAGTGCAAACACAACAATTGATGATGACGTTCTAGATCCCACCTACTGTCAACCCCCAGTCAGGCACTCGAGGAGGTCAACAGAGGCGGTGGAGGAGGATGCAACCGACGACGAAGTTACCTTGCGCCTTCCTGGACAGAGTCGGAGCACTGGTAGCACGTCTACAACTGCATCCTCAGCCACCACTCTGCCTATGAGCATTATTCGGGGTGGATCAACAGGTCGCATGGCCTCTAAGCCTTGCCTAGCCTGGGCCTTTTTTCACATCGAAAAAGATCGCCCAACTCATGTGATATGTAACATTTGTCATGATTCTGTTAGTAGAGGTCAAAACCTCAGCAGTTTGACAACTTCTTCCATGAATCGTCACATGAATAAATATCATAAGTCCCGGTGGGAAGCTCACCGTGCTGCAATGCCGGCTAGCGGAGCGAACCATCCACCGCCCGCCCCTTCCAGTGCATCCGCGCGCTCTTCATCTTCTAGGACTGTGGGGACAGCTGTCACACCTGTTTTTCCACGCAAAACTTCCACCACTGTAACCGCAACAGGCAGTTTGCTTGTAAGGTCGTCAGTTGGTTTGGAAGGGGAAACAAGTGAGTGTGTACAGCTCTCTCAGACATCGATAGCACCAACGTTGGATGAAGGCAACATCATGTCTTCGCCTGCACTTTCCTCACAAACCTGCATTTTTCCAGGGACACCCTACTCAACACCGTCTACACACAGCAGCCAGATCTCTGTCCCTCAGATGTGGTCAAATAAAAGGCCACTTCCTCCGACCCATGACAAAGCTAAGAGGTTGACTCTATCCCTCTGTAAGCTGTTGGCTACCGAAATGCTGCCTTTCCGCCTAGTGGACACACAGGATTTTAGAGACCTTATGTCTGTCGCTGTGCCCCAGTACCAGATGCCTAGTCGCCACTACTTCTCTAAGAAAGGTGTGCCCGCGCTACACCAGCATGTCGCACACAACATCACCGCTTCCTTGAGAAACTCTGTGTGTGAACGGGTGCATTTCACCACCGATACTTGGACCAGTAAGCATGGACAGGGACGTTACATGTCGCTGACTGGGCACTGGGTAACTATGGTGATAGATGGTGAAGGGTCTGCTGCACAAGTCTTGCCGTCCCCACGACTTGTGTGTCAATCCTCTGTCTGTCCAAGTTCCGCCACAGCTTCTGCATCCTCCACCTCATCTGGGTCCTCCACCTCCGCCCCAAGCCTGCCTGGTCAGGCCACCAGCGTTCTCACTGCGCAGAAGGAATCACGCACGCCTCATTACTATGCTGGCAGCCGAGCGCAACGGCATCAGGCGGTCTTTAGCTTGACATGTCTTGGTAATAAGAGTCACACAGCTGAGGAGTTGTGGTCAGCTCTGCGGTCCGAGTTTAATAAATGGTTGTCTCCACTCAACCTGCAGCCTGGTAAGGCCGTGTGCGACAATGCTGCAAACCTGGGTGCGGCCCTTCGCCTGGGCAAGGTGACACACGTACCTTGTATGGCTCACGTGTTGAACCTTGTCGTGCAGCAATTTTTAACACACTATCCCGGCCTAGATGGCCTTCTGAACAGGGCACGAAAACTGTCTGCTCACTTCCGGCGTTCAAGCGCCGCAGCTGAGCGACTTGCATCGCTCCAGAAGTCTTTCGGCCTGCCGGTTCATCGCCTGAAATGCGATGTGGCGACACGCTGGAATTCAACTCTCCACATGTTACAGCGACTGTGGCAGCACCGCAGAGCCCTGGTGCAATACGTCATGACGTATAGCCTGGGCCAACGAGATGCAGAGGTGGGGCAGATCACCCTGATGGAGTGGTCTCAGATCAAGGACCTATGCACCCTTCTGCACAGTTTCGACATGGCGACGAATATGTTTAGCTCTGACAATGCCATTATCAGCATGACAATTCCAGTCATTTACATGCTGGAGCACACGCTAAACACTATTCGGAGTCAGGGGGTGGGACAACATGAAGGGGAGGAACTACAGGAGGATTCATATGTGCAAGGGACAACAACATCACCAAGGTCCAGACGTTCATCATCACCAACGCAGCAGGCATGGGACCATGGGGAACAGGGATCGACAAGGGCGCATAGTAGCAGGCGAAATGTTGAGCAAGGTGCAGGAGAACATGAAGAAATGGAGGACGAACTGTCCATGGACATGGAAGACTCAGCGGATGAGGGAGACCTTGGTCAAATTTCAGTTGAAAGAGGTTGGGGGGAGATGTCACAGGAAGAAAGAACGGGTAGCACCTCTATGCCACAAACACAGCGTGGACTTGGTCCGCATGGCTGCGCAAGACACATGAGTGCCTTTTTGTTGCACTACCTCCAACATGACAGTCGTATTGTCAAAATTAGAAGTGATGATGACTACTGGCTTGCCACACTATTAGATCCCCGGTACAAGTCCAAATTTTGTGACATAATTCCAGCCATAGAAAGGGACGCACGTATGCAGGAGTATCAGCAGAAGCTGTTACTCGATCTTAGCTCGGCTTTTCCACCAAACAACCGTGCAGGTGCAGGGAGGGAATCTCCCAGTTGTAACTTGACAAACATGGGACGGTCTCGTCATCTTCACCAGTCTACCCGTACCAGTAGGACCGTATCTGGTGCCGGTAACAGCAATTTTATGGAATCTTTTCATAATTTTTTTAGACCCTCTTTTGCAAGGCCACCAGAGACAACAAGTCTGACACATACTCAACGGCTGGAGAGGATGATACAGGAGTATCTCCAAATGAACATCGATGCCATGACTGTGCAACTGGAGCCTTGCTCCTTTTGGGCTTCAAACATAGAAAAATGGCCAGAGCTCTCCAGTTAAGCCTTGGAGATTTTGTCGTGTCCAGCTGCCAGCGTTGTCTCTGAACGTGTATTCAGTGCTGCTGGGTGTGTGCTGACAGATAAGCGCACGCGTCTGTCCAGTGACAATGTGGACAGACTGACGTTCATCAAAATGAACAAGTCATGGATCCAGAAGGAATTTACTACCCCTGTGTCATCCTGGGGAGAGTAAATGCTAGTGGATTTGGAATGTGCTTGATGCAAATCAAAACATCCTGTTTGCAACTAGGGCCCAAGTGCTGCCACTGATGGGGTGGGTGTCTGTGTGGCCCAATTTTTGGAAAAAAGGGAGACTCCGCTTGGAGTAACCCTTGCTTACATTGTTTTTAAAAGAAGCCAAGATGAACAAGTCATGGGTCAGCAAACACTTTGCTACCTACCCCGGTGTCATCCTGGGGACGGATAAGTATGGCGTATTTTTGAATGTGCTTGATGCAAATCAAAACATCCTGTTTGCAACTAGGGCCCAAGTGCTGCCACTGATGGGGTGGGTGTCTGTGTGGCCCAATTTTTGGAAAAAAAGGGAGACTCCGCTTGGAGTAACCCTTGCTTACATTGTTTTTAAAAGAAGCCAAGATGAACAAGTCATGGATCAGCAAAGACTTTATCTACGTACCCCGGTGTCATCCTGGGGACGGATAAGAATGGCGTATTTTTGAATGTGCTTGATGCAAATCAAAACATCCTGTTTGCAACTAGTGCACAAGTGCTGCCACTGAATGGGTGGGTGTGTGGGGCCCAATTTTTGGAAAAAAGGGAGACTCCGCTTGGAGTAACCCTTGCTTACATTGTTTTTAAAAGAAGCCAAGATGAACAAGTCATGGGTCAGCAAACACTTTGCTACCTACCCCGGTGTCATCCTGGGGACGGATAAGAATGGCGTATTTTTGAATGTGCTTGATGCAAATGTAGCTGTGAAGTGTACAACTAGGGCACAAGTGCTGCCACTGAATGGGTGGGTGTGTGGGGCACAATTTTTGGAAAAAAGGGAGGCTCCGCTTGGAGTAACCCTTGCTTGATGTGTTTTTAAAAGAAGCCAAGATGAACAGAGCTGGGATCAGGAAAGACTTTGCTACCTACCCCGGTGTCATCCTGGGGACGGATAAGAATGGCGTATTTTTGAATGTGCTTGATGCAAATGTAGCTGTGAAGTGTACAACTAGGGCCCAAGTGCTGCCACTGATGGGGTGGGTGTCTGTGTGGCCCAATTTTTGGAAAAAAGGGAGACTCCGCTTGGAGTAACCCTTGCTTACATTGTTTTTAAAAGAAGCCAAGATGAACAAGTCATGGATCAGCAAAGACTTTATCTACGTACCCCGGTGTCATCCTGGGGACGGATAAGAATGGCGTATTTTTGAATGTGCTTGATGCAAATCAAAACATCCTGTTTGCAACTAGGGCCCAAGTGCTGCCACTGATGGGGTGGGTGTCTGTGTGGCCCAATTTTTGGAGAAAAAGGGAGACTCCGCTTGGAGTAACCCTTGCTTGATGTGTTTTTAAAAGAAGCCAAGATGAACAAGTCATGGATCAGCAAAGACTTTATCTACGTACCCCGGTGTCATCCTGGGGACGGATAAGAATGGCGTATTTTTGAATGTGCTTGATGCAAATCAAAACATCCTGTTTGCAACTAGGGCCCAAGTGCTGCCACTGATGGGGTGGGTGTCTGTGTGGCCCAATTTTTGGAAAAAAGGGAGACTCCGCTTGGAGTAACCCTTGCTTACATTGTTTTTAAAAGAAGCCAAGATGAACAAGTCATGGGTCAGCAAACACTTTGCTACCTACCCCGGTGTCATCCTGGGGACGGATAAGAATGGCGTATTTTTGAATGTGCTTGATGCAAATGTAGCTGTGAAGTGTACAACTAGGGCACAAGTGCTGCCACTGAATGGGTGGGTGTGTGGGGCACAATTTTTGGAAAAAAGGGAGGCTCCGCTTGGAGTAACCCTTGCTTGATGTGTTTTTAAAAGAAGCCAAGATGAACAGAGCTGGGATCAGGAAAGACTTTGCTACCTACCCCGGTGTCATCCTGGGGACGGATAAGAATGGCGTATTTTTGAATGTGCTTGATGCAAATGTAGCTGTGAAGTGTACAACTAGGGCCCAAGTGCTGCCACTGATGGGGTGGGTGTCTGTGTGGCCCAATTTTTGGAAAAAAGGGAGACTCCGCTTGGAGTAACCCTTGCTTACATTGTTTTTAAAAGAAGCCAAGATGAACAAGTCATGGATCAGCAAAGACTTTATCTACGTACCCCGGTGTCATCCTGGGGACGGATAAGAATGGCGTATTTTTGAATGTGCTTGATGCAAATCAAAACATCCTGTTTGCAACTAGGGCCCAAGTGCTGCCACTGATGGGGTGGGTGTCTGTGTGGCCCAATTTTTGGAAAAAAAGGGAGACTCCGCTTGGAGTAACCCTTGCTTGATGTGTTTTTAAAAGAAGCCAAGATGAACAAGTCATGGATCAGCAAAGACTTTATCTACGTACCCCGGTGTCATCCTGGGGACGGATAAGAATGGCGTATTTTTGAATGTGCTTGATGCAAATCAAAACATCCTGTTTGCAACTAGGGCCCAAGTGCTGCCACTGATGGGGTGGGTGTCTGTGTGGCCCAATTTTTGGAAAAAAGGGAGACTCCGCTTGGAGTAACCCTTGCTTACATTGTTTTTAAAAGAAGCCAAGATGAACAAGTCATGGATCAGCAAAGACTTTATCTACGTACCCCGGTGTCATCCTGGGGACGGATAACAATGGCGTATTTTTGAATGTGCTTGATGCAAATCAAAACATCCTGTTTTCAACTAGGGCACAAGTGCTGCCACTGAATGGGTGGGTGTGTGGGGCCCAATTTTTGGAAAAAAGGGAGACTCCGCTTGGAGTAACCCTTGCTTACATTGTTTTTAAAAGAAGCCAAGATGAACAAGTCATGGGTCAGCAAACACTTTGCTACCTACCCCGGTGTCATCCTGGGGACGGATAAGAATGGCGTATTTTTGAATGTGCTTGATGCAAATGTAGCTGTGAAGTGTACAACTAGGGCACAAGTGCTGCCACTGAATGGGTGGGTGTGTGGGGCACAATTTTTGGAAAAAAGGGAGGCTCCGCTTGGAGTAACCCTTGCTTGATGTGTTTTTAAAAGAAGCCAAGATGAACAGAGCTGGGATCAGGAAAGACTTTGCTACCTACCCCGGTGTCATCCTGGGGACGGATAAGAATGGCGTATTTTTGAATGTGCTTGATGCAAATCAAAACATCCTGTTTGCAACTAGGGCCCAAGTGCTGCCACTGATGGGGTGGGTGTCTGTGTGGCCCAATTTTTGGAAAAAAAGGGAGACTCCGCTTGGAGTAACCCTTGCTTGATGTGTTTTTAAAAGAAGCCAAGATGAACAAGTCATGGATCAGCAAAGACTTTATCTACGTACCCCGGTGTCATCCTGGGGACGGATAAGAATGGCGTATTTTTGAATGTGCTTGATGCAAATGTAGCTGTGAAGTGTACAACTAGGGCACAAGTGCTGCCACTGAATGGGTGGGTGTGTGGGGCCCAATTTTTGGAAAAAAGGGAGACTCCGCTTGGAGTAACCCTTGCTTGATGTGTTTTTAAAAGAAGCCAAGATGAACAGAGCTGGGATCAGGAAAGACTTTGCTACCTACCCCGGTGTCATCCTGGGGACGGATAAGAATGGCGTATTTTTGAATGTGCTTGATGCAAATCAAAACATCCTGTTTGCAACTAGGGCCCAAGTGCTGCCACTGATGGGGTGGGTGTCTGTGTGGCCCAATTTTTGGAAAAAAAGGGAGACTCCGCTTGGAGTAACCCTTGCTTGATGTGTTTTTAAAAGAAGCCAAGATGAACAGAGCTGGGATCAGGAAAGACTTTGCTACCTACCCCGGTGTCATCCTGGGGACGGATAAGAATGGCGTATTTTTGAATGTGCTTGATGCAAATCAAAACATCCTGTTTGCAACTAGGGCACAAGTGCTGCCACTGAATGGGTGGGTGTGTGGGGCCCAATTTTTGGAAAAAAGGGAGACTCCGCTTGGAGTAACCCTTGCTTGATGTGTTTTTAAAAGAAGCCAAGATGAACAAGTCATGGATCAGCAAAGACTTTATCTACGTACCCCGGTGTCATCCTGGGGACGGATAAGAATGGCGTATTTTTGAATGTGCTTGATGCAAATGTAGCTGTGAAGTGTACAACTAGGGCACAAGTGCTGCCACTGAATGGGTGGGTGTGTGGGGCCCAATTTTTGGAAAAAAGGGAGACTCCGCTTGGAGTAACCCTTGCTTGATGTGTTTTTAAAAGAAGCCAAGATGAACAGAGCTGGGATCAGGAAAGACTTTGCTACCTACCCCGGTGTCATCCTGGGGACGGATAAGAATGGCGTATTTTTGAATGTGCTTGATGCAAATCAAAACATCCTGTTTGCAACTAGGGCCCAAGTGCTGCCACTGATGGGGTGGGTGTCTGTGTGGGCCAATTTTTGGAAAAAAGGGAGACTCCGCTTGGAGTAACCCTTGCTTACATTGTTTTTAAAAGAAGCCAAGATGAACAAGTCATGGATCAGCAAAGACTTTATCTACGTACCCCGGTGTCATCCTGGGGACGGATAACAATGGCGTATTTTTGAATGTGCTTGATGCAAATCAAAACATCCTGTTTGCAACTAGGGCCCAAGTGCTGCCACTGATGGGGTGGGTGTCTGTGTGGCCCAATTTTTGGAAAAAAAGGGAGACTCCGCTTGGAGTAACCCTTGCTTGATGTGTTTTTAAAAGAAGCCAAGATGAACAGAGCTGGGATCAGGAAAGACTTTGCTACCTACCCCGGTGTCATCCTGGGGACGGATAAGAATGGCGTATTTTTGAATGTGCTTGATGCAAATCAAAACATCCTGTTTGCAACTAGGGCACAAGTGCTGCCACTGAATGGGTGGGTGTGTGGGGCCCAATTTTTGGAAAAAAGGGAGACTCCGTTTGGAGTAACCCTTGCTTACATTGTTTTTAAAAGAAGCCAAGATGAACAAGTCATGGGTCAGCAAACACTTTGCTACCTACCCCGGTGTCATCCTGGGGACGGATAAGAATGGCGTATTTTTGAATGTGCTTGATGCAAATGTAGCTGTGAAGTGTACAACTAGGGCACAAGTGCTGCCACTGAATGGGTGGGTGTGTGGGGCACAATTTTTGGAAAAAAGGGAGGCTCCGCTTGGAGTAACCCTTGCTTGATGTGTTTTTAAAAGAAGCCAAGATGAACAGAGCTGGGATCAGGAAAGACTTTGCTACCTACCCCGGTGTCATGCTGGGGACGGTTAATTATGGCGTATTTTTGAATGTGCTTGATGCAAATCTAGCTGTGAAGTGTACAACTAGGGCACAAGTGCTGCCACTGAATGGGTGGATGTGTGTGGGGCACAATTTTTGGAAAAAAAGGGAGACTCCGCTTGGAGTAACCCTTGCTTGCTGTGTTTTTAAAAGAAGCCAAGATGAACAGAGCTGGGATCAGGAAAGACTTTGCTACCTACCCCGGTGTCATCCTGGGGATGGATAAGAATGGCGTATTTTTGAATGTGCTTGATGCAAATGTAGCTGTGAAGTGTACAACTGGGGCACAACTGCTGCCACTGAAGGGGTGGGTGTGTGTGTGGCCCAATTTTTGGAAAAAAGGGAGACTCCGCTTGGAGTCACCTTGCGGTGTTTTACATGATTTTAGAAGGGCGTGCCATGCCTATATCTGTGTGTCCTCCTCTTTTTCCTTGTCCAGCTGTTTTGTTTTCGCATGAGTATATGTCCTTGTCACTTTCCAATGTGTTTGAGTTGTTTGTCACCTTTAGGACACCTTTGAGGGTGTTTTCTAGGTGTTTTTCTGTGTTTGTGATTGCCTGCCATTGTTTCCTATGCAGTTCGAGTTCGGTTCGTCGAACGTTCGACGAACCGAACTCGAACGGGAGGTCCGTTCGGCGAACCAACCTCGAGCCGAACCGCGACCGGTTCGCTCATCTCTACATTTGGGTTTTGCTGGTTATGTGTTATGTGCCGTTAATTGTTTGGGGATCCAATAAAGTCTAATTATTGTGGTTCCCTCAACCTGTGTTGTCTAAGTAGTGTTACGCCCACGGTTAAAAAGGCCATCGTTCAGTTGGGATGAGCCCTGAGCCACGCTGTCTTTCTAAAGGCGGCGGGTTTTAGTGGACGAGAGCACCCACTGAGCCCCGTGTCTCTACAACTACCTTAGGATTTCTTTGCTGTCAAGCAAGGTACACGACATGTGGATTCTACACTCCTCTCCTTTTCTGCTACGCAATTTTAATTTCCAAAAGTGCTGACACTTTTAGGGGCATAGGAACATTGTCAGGGATACTACCTTAGGGTTTTCTTTGCTGTCAAGCAAGGTACACCACATGTGCATTCTACACTCCTCTCCATTTCTGCTACGCAATTTTAATTTTTAAAAGTGATGACACTTGTAGGGGCATAGGAAAATTATCAAGGATACTACCTTACAGTTTCTTTGCTGTCAAGCAAGGTACACCACATGTGCATTCAACACTCCTCTCCATTTCTGCTATGCAATTTTAATTTCAAAAAGTGCTGACACTTTTAAGGGCATAGTAAAATTGTCTGGGATACTACCTTAGGGTTCCTCTCCTGTCAAACAAGGTACACCACATGTGCATTCTACGCTCCTCTCCATTTCTGCTATGCAATTTTAATTTCCAAAAGTGCTGACACTTTTAGGAGCATAGTAAAATTGTAAGGGATACTACCTTAGGGTTTCTTTGCTATTAAGCAAGGTACACCACATGTGCATTCTACACTCCTCTCCATTTCTGATACGCAATTTTAATTTCCAAAATTGCTGACACTTTTAGGGGCATAGTAAAATTGTCTGGGATACTACCCTAGGGTTCCTCTCCTGTCAAGCAAGGTACACCACATGTGCATTCTACACTCCTCTCCATTTCTGCTACGCATTTTTAATTTCCCAAAGTGCTGACACTTTTAGGGGCATAGTAAAATTGTCTGGGATACTACCTTAGGGTTCCTTTCCTGTCAAGCAAGGTACACCACATGTGCATTCTAGACTCCTTTCCATTTCTGCTATGCAATTTTAATTTGCAAAAGTGCTGACACGTTTAGGGGCATAATAAAATTGTCATGAATACTACCTTAGGGTTCCTCTCCTGTGAAGCAAGGTACACCACATGTGCATTCTACACTCCTCTCCATTTCTGATATGCAATTTTAATTTCCAAAAGCGCTGACACTTTTAGGGGCATAGTAAAATTGTCAGGGATACTACCTTAGGGTTTTTTTGGTGTCAAGCAAGGTACACCACATGTGCATTCTACACTCCTCTCCATTTCTTCTACGCAATTTTAATTTCCAAAAGTGCTGACACTTTTACGAGCATAGTAAAATTGTCTGGGAAACTACCTTAGGGTTCCTCTCCTGTCAAGCAAGGTACACCAAATGTGCATTCTACACTCCTCTCCATTTCTGCTGCGCAATTTTAATTTCTAAAAGTGCTGACATTTTTAGGGGCATAGTAGAATTGTCTGGGATACTACCTTAGGGTTCCTGTCCTGTCAAGCAAGGTATACCACATGTGCATTCTACACTCCTCTTCATTTCTGCTACGCAATTTTAATTTCCAAAAGTGCTAACACTTTTAGGGGCATAGTAAAATTGTCTGGAATACTACCTTAGGGTTTCTTTGCTGTCATGCAAGGTACACGACATGTGCATTCTACACTTCTCTCTATTTCTGCTACCCAGTTTTAATTTCCAAAAGTGCTGACACTTTTAGGGGCATAGTAAAATTGTCTAGGAAACAACCTTAGGGTTCCTCTCCTATCAAGCAAGGTACACCACAAATATATTCTACACTCCTCTCCATTGTTGCTACGCAATTTTTATTTAAAAAAAAGCTGACACTTTTAGTGGCATAGTAAAATTATCTGGGATACTACCTTAGGGTTCCTCTCCTGTCAAGCAAGGTACACCACATGTGCATTCTACACTCCTCTCCATTTCTGCTACGCAATTTTAATTTCCAAAAGTGCTGACACTTGTAGGGGCATTGTAAAATTGTCAGGGATACTACCTTACAGTTTCTTTGCTGTCAAGCAAAGTACACGACATGTGGATTCTACACTCCTCTCCTTTTCTGCTACGCAATTTTTATTTCCAAAAGTGCTGACAGTTTTAGGGGCATAGTAAAATTGTCAGGGATACTACCTTAGGATTTTCTTTGCTGTCAAGCAAGGTACACGACATATGCATTCTACACTCCTCTCCATTTCTGCTACGCAATTTTAATTTCCAAAAGTGCTGACACTTTTAGGGGCATAGTAAAATTTTCTGGGATACTACCTTAGGGTTTCTTTGCTGTCAAGCAAGGTACACCACATGTGCATTCTACACTCCTCTCCATTTTTGCTACGCAGTTTTAATTTCCAAAAGTGCTGACACTTGTAGGGGCACAGTAGAATTGTCTGGTATACTACCTTAGGGCTCCTTTCCTGTCAAGCAAGGTACACCACATGTGCATTGTAGACTCCTTTCCATTTCTGCTATGCAATTTTAATTTCCAAAAGTGCTGACACGTTTAGGGGCATAATAAAATTGTCATGAATACTACCTTAGGGTTCCTCTCCTGTCAAGCAAGGTACACCACATGTGTATTGTACACTCCTCTCCATTTCTGGTACGCAATTTTCATTTCCAAAAGTGCTGACACTTTTAGGGGCATAGTAAAATTGTCAGGGATACTACCTTCCAGTTTCTTTGCTGTGAAGCAAGGTACACCACATGTGCATTCTACATTCCTCTCCATTTCTGATACACAATTTTAATTTCAAAAAGCGCTGACACTTTTCGGGGCATAGTAAAATTGTCAGGGATAGTACCTTAGGGTTCCTCTCCTGTCAAGCAAGGTACACCAAATGTGCATTCTACACTCCTCTCCATTTCTGCTGCGCAATTTTAATTTCTAAAAGTGCTGACACTTTTAGGGGCATAGTAAAATTGTCTGGGATACTACCTTAGGGTTCCTGTCCTGACAAGCAAGGTACACCACATGTGCATTCTACACTCCTTTCCATTTCTGCTACGCAATTTTAATTTCCAAAAGTGCTGACACTTTTAGGGGCATAGTATCATAGTATCATAGTTTTTAAGGTTGAATGGAGACTCTAAGTCCATCTAGTTCAACCCGTAGCCTAACATGTTGATCCAGAGGAAGGCAAAAAAAAAACCAATGTGGCAAACAAGTTCCAATGGGGAAAAAATTTCCTTCCTGACTCCACATCCGGCAATCAGATTAGTTCCCTGGATCAATACCCTGTCACAAAATCTAATATACATAACTGGTAATATTAAATTTTTCAAGAAAGGCATCCAGGCTCTGCTTAAATGTTAGTAGTGACTCCCTCATTACAACATCATGCGGCAGAGAGTTCCATAGACTCACTGCTCGTACTGTAAAGAATCCTCGTCTGTGATTATGATTAAACCTTCTTTCCTCAAGACGTAGCGGATGCCCCCGTGTTCCAGTCGCAGGCCTAGGTGTAAAAAGATCTTTGGAAAGGTCTCTGTACTGTCCCCTCATATATTTATACATTGTGATTAGATCCCCCCTAAGCCTTCGTTTTTCCAAACTAAATAACCCCAAGTTTAATAACCTGTCTTGGTATTGCAGCCCACCCATTCCTCTAATAATCTTGGTCACTCTTCTCTGCACCCTCTCCAGTTCAGCTATGTCCTTCTTATATATCGGTGACCAGAATTGTACACAGTATTCTAAGTGCGGTCGCACTAGTGACTTGTACAGAGGTAGAACTATATTTTTTTCATGAACACTTATACCTCTTTTAATACATCCCATTATTTTATTAGCCCTGGCAGCAGTTGCCTGACACTGTCCACTAAAGTGAAGTTTACCAACCACCCATACACCCAAGTCTTTTTCTGTGTCTGTTTTACCCAGTGTTCTACAATTAAGTACATAATCATAAATGTTATTTCCTCTACCCAAGTGCATGACCTTACATTTATCTACATTAAACTTCAATTGCCACTTCTCAGCCCAATCCTCCAATTTACATAAATCTCCCTGTAATATAAAATTATCCTCCTCTGTATTGATTACCCTGCAGAGTTTAGTATCATCTGCAAATATTGAAATTCTACTCCGCATGCCCCCAACAAGGTCATTTATAAATATGTTGAAAAGAAGCGGGCCCAATACTGACCCCTGTGGTACCCCACTATGAACTGAGACCCAGTCCGAGTACGTACCATTAATAACCACCCTTTGTTTCCTATCACTGAGCCAGTTTTTAACCCAGTTACACATATTTTCCCCTATCCCCATTATTCTCATTTTATGTACCAACCTTTTGTGTGGCACCGTATCAAAAGCTTTTGAAAAGTCCATATACACAACATCCACTGCATTTCCCTGGTCCAGGCTTGAACTTACCTCTTCATAGAAGCTGATCAAATTAGTTTGACAGGATCGATCCCTCATAAACCCATGTTGATACTCTGTCATAAGGTTATTTTTCTTGAGATACTCCAGTATAGCATCTCTCAAGAAACCCTCAAGGATTTTACCAACCGTAGAGGTTAAACTTACCGGCCTATAATTTCCCGGCTCAGTTTTTGTCCCCTTTTTGAATATTGGCACCACATTTGCTATGCGCCAGTCCTGCGGTACCGACCCTGTTATTAAGGAATGTGAGAAGATTAAAAATAATGGTCTATCTATCACAGAACTCAATTCCTGTAGTACTCTGGGGTGTATGCCATCCGGGCCCGGAGATTTGTCAACCTTAGTGATTTCGAGGCGGCGGCGTACTTCCTGCTGGGTTAAGCAGGTAATATTCAAGGGTGAATTTATGGTATCACTGGTCATGTCATCTGCCATGGCATTTTCTTGTATAAAAACTGTAGAAAAAAAGTCATTCAGCAGGTTGGCTTTACCCTCATCCCCTTCCACCATTTCACCAAGACTATTTTTAAGGGGGCCAACACTATCGCTTTTCAGTTTTTTACTGTTTATGTAGTTAAAGAATATTTTAGGATTATTTTTACTTTCTCTCGCAATGAGTCTCTCTGTCTCAAACTTAGCTAACTTAATTTGCTTTTTACATATTTTATTTAATTTTCTATAATTATATAATGCCTCATCACTACCTACCCTCTTTAATTCTTTTAAGGCTTTCTGTTTTTCTTTTATTGCTTCCCTTACAGCTCTATTTAGCCATAGGGGTTTCCTCCTATTTCTAGCATGTTTGTTCCCATAGGGTATATTTTCTGCACAAGCCCTATTCAGGATGCTCATAAAAGTCTCCCATTTGCTTTGTGTACTTTTATTATCATCATCCCAGTTTATTGCACTAAGATCATCTCTCAACCGTTTAAAATTTGCTTTCCTGAAGTTTAGTGTCCTTGTAGCCCCTCTACTAGACATCTTACTAAAGAATACATGAAAACTTATTATTTTGTGATCACTATTCCCCAAGTAACCCCCAACTTGTATATTTGATATGCGGTCTGGCCTATTGGTTAGTACAAGGTCTAGTAGTGCTCCCCCTCTTGTGGGGTCCTGTACCATTTGTGAAAGGTAATTATCTTTCATTGTTATCAAAAATCTATTTCCTTTGCTGGAACTGCAAGTTTCTGTTCCCCAATTTATATCAGGATAGTTAAAGTCCCCCATAATAATTACCTCTCCGAGACTCGCTGCTTTATCAATTTGCTTTATGAGGAGATTCTCTACCTCTTCCATAATATTCGGCGTCTTATAACACACCCCTATCAGTATTTTATTATTCATTCTCCCCCCCCCTTATCTCCACCCATAGGGACTCTACATTCTCAGTACCCTCACATATGTTGTCACGCAGGATGGGTTTTAAGGATGATTTTACATATAGACACACACCTCCCCCTCGCTTATTTGTACGGTCATTCCTGAATAAGCTATAACCCTGTAAATTAACAGCCCAGTCATAGCTCTCATCCAGCCATGTCTCTGATATCCCCACTATATCATAATTTTCTTCCAACAATATTAATTCTAATTCCTTCACCTTATTTGTGAGGCTTTGGGCATTAGTGTACATGCACGTTACGTATGACTCTGTACCTGTATTCCTGCTTACTGTATTAACTGTCCTAACCCTTCCCCCCGTACCACCCCCAATTTCATTACTTGTGCCCTGGTCACTATCTGCACTACATTCCCCTTCTATAAAGTGAATACCCTCGCCCCCCATTCCTAGTTTAAACACTCCTCCAACCTTCTAGCCATTTTCTGCCCCAGCAGAGCTGCACCTTCCCCATTAAGATGCAGCTCATCCCTAGCATAGAATCTGTAGCCAACTGAAAAGTCGGCCCAATTCTCCAGGAACCCAAAACCCTCTTTCCTACACCAATTCCTGAGCCACCTGTTAACCTCCCTGATCTCTCTTTGCCTCTCTGGTGTGGCTCGTGGCACAGGTAGTATTTCCGAAAATACCACCTTTGAGGTCCATGCTTTAAGCTTACAACCTAATTCCCAGAAATCATCTTTAAGGACCTTCCACCTACCTCTACCTTTGTCATTTGTGGCAATGTGTACAATGACCGCTGGGTCATCCCCAGCCCCTCCCAGTAATCTGTCAACCCGATCAGCGATGTGCCGAACTCGAGCGCCAGGAAGACAACACACTGTTCGGTGATCCCTGTCTTTGTGACAGATTGCCCTATCTGTCCCCCTAATAATTGAGTCCCCCACTACCAGTACCTGTCTTGCCTGCCCTGCACTCCTATTCCCCCCCTTACTGGAGCAGACACTCCTCTGGCATTCAGAGGTCATGCCTTGCTGCAGCAATGCTACCCCTGTAATGACATCCCCCTCATCTGCCAAGTTTGCAAACCTATTGGGGTGTGTAAGTTCAGGACTAGCCTTCCTAGCACTTTTCCCTTTACCCCCCTTTCTAACTGTCACCCAGCTACCTACCTCACCGTCCTGCCGCTCCTTACTACTATCCTCCCCCACATCTGACCCAGCAAGCTGCTGCTCAGTGAGCAGCACACTCCTTTCCATATTGCTAATGCATCTCAGAGTTGCCAGCTGCTCATTTAGATCCAGTATCTGGGCTTCCAAATGTGCAACTTGCGCACATCTCGAACAACAGTATGCACCCTCGAACGGCTTTTCAAGGACTGCATACATGAGACAAGATGTACACTGGATCGCATTAGCAATAGTGGAGCACATTTTCTAATGGGGATAGCACTAAACAAATGTTAAGTAATTAAACAACTAAATACAAACAATTCTACTCACACTTACTTTTGCTCACACTTTGCTCACTCACGCTCACAATGAAGAAGACAGGCTAAAATTCCTAGTGGCGCGCGGTTTTCAGAAGTCTTCCTTCCGGCTGTAACGGCCAAAACCCGGTTCTCTTTGAGCTCGCGGTGACTCTTCACTTATCCCAGAAGGCACTGGGAATATGCAAATTATCCTCGCAAGACTCCTTCCCTGGCTAGTAAAATTGTCTAGGAAACAACATTAGGGTTCCTCTCCTATCAAGCAAGGTACACAACATGTCTATTCTACACTCCTCTCCATTGTTGCTCCGCAATTTTTATTTAAAAAAAAGCTGACACTTTTAGTGGCATAGTAAAATTGTCTGGGATACAACCTTAGGGTTCCTCTCCTGTCAAGCAAGGTACACCACATGTGCATTCTACACTCCTCTCCATTTCTGCTATGCAATTTTAATTTCCAAAAGTGCTGACACTTTTAGGAGCATAGTAAAATTGTCAGGGATACTACCTTAGGTTTCTTTGCTATTAAGCAAGGTACACCACATGTGCATTCTACACTCCTCTCCATTTCTGCTATGCAATTTTAATTTCCCAAAGTGCTGACACTTTTAGGGGCATAGTAAAATTGTCTGGGATACTACCTTAGGATTTTCTTTGCTGTCAAGCAAGGTACACCACATGTGCATTCTACACTCCTCTCCATTTCTGCTACGCAATTTTAATTTCCAAAAGTGCTGACACTTTTAGGGGCATAGTAAAATTTTCTGGGATACTACCTTAGGGTTTCTTTGCTGTCAAGCAAGGTACACCACATGTGCATTCTACACGCCTCTCCATTTCTGCTTCGCAATTTTAATTTGCAAAAGTGCTGACACTTGTAAGGGCATAGTAAAATTGTCAGAAATACTACCTTACAGTTTCTTTGCTGTCAAGCAAGGTACACCACATGTGCATTCAACACTCATCTCCATTTCTGCTATGCAATTTTAATTTCCAAAAGTGCTGACACTTTTAGGAGCATAGTAAAATTGTCAGGGATGCTACCTTAGGGTTTCTTTGCTGACAAGCAAGGTACACTACTTGTGCATTCTACACTCCTCTTTATTTCTGAAACGCAATTTTAATTTCCAAACGTTCTGACACTTGTAGGGGCATAGTAAAATTCTCAGAAATACTACCTTACAGTTTCTTTGCTGTCAAGCAAGGTACACAACATGTGCATTCAACACTCATCTCCATTTCTGCTATGCAATTTTAATTTCCAAACGTTCTGACACTTTTAGGGGCATTGTAAAATTGTCTGGGATAACACCTTAGGGTTTCTTTCCTGTCAAGCAAGGTACACCACATGTGCATTCTACACGCCTCTCCATTTCTGCTACGCAATTATAATTTCCAAAAGTGCTGACATTTTAAGGGCATAGTAAAATTGTCTGGGATACTACATTAGGGTTCCTCTCCTGTCAAGCAAGGTACACCACATGTGCATTCTACACTCCTCTCCATTTCTGCTATGTAATTTTAATTTCCAAAAGTGCTGAAACTTTTAGGAGCATAGAAAAATTGTCTGGGATACTACCTTAGGGTTTCTTTGCTGTCAAACAAGGTACACGACATGTGGATTTTACACTCCTCTCCATTTCTGATACGCAATTTTTATTTAAAAAAAAAAAAGCTGACACTTTTATTGGCATAGTAAAATTGTCTGGAATACTACCTTAGGGTTCCTCTCCTGTCAATCAAGGTACACGACATGTGCATTCTACACTCCTCTCCATTTCTGCTTTGCAATTTTAATTTCGAAAAGTGCTGACACTTTTAGGGGCATAGTAAAATTGTCAGGGATACAACCTTAGGGTTTTCTTTGCTGTCAAGCAAGGTACACGATATGTGGATTCTAGACTCATCATTATTTCTGAAATGCAATTTTATTTTCCAAAAGTGCTGACACTTTTAGGGGCATAGTAAAATTGTCTGGGATACTACCTTAGGGTTCCTCTCTTGTCAATCAAGGTACACCACATGTGCATTCTACACTCCTCTCCGTTTCTGCTACGCAGTTGTAATTTCGAAATGTGCTGACACTTTTAGGGGCATAATAAAATTGTCTGGGATACTACCTTATGGTTCCTCTCCTGTCATGCAAGGTACACCACATGTGCATTCCACACTCCTCTCCATTTCTGCTACGCAATTTTAATTTCCAAAAGTACTGACACTTTTAGGGCCGTAGTAAAATTTTCTCGGACACTACCTTAGGGTTCCTCTCCTGTCAAGCAAGGTACACCATATGTGCATTCTACACTTCTCTCCATTTCTGCTACGCTATTTTAATTTCCAAAAGTCCTGACACTTTTAGGGGCATAGTAACATTGTCTGGGATACTATCTTAGGATTCCTCTCATGTCAAGCAAGGTACACCACATGTGCATTCCACACTCCTCTCCATTTCTGCTACGCAATTTTAATTTCCAAAAGTGCTGACACTTTTAGGGGCATAGTAACATTGTCTGGGATACTACCTTAGGGTTCCTCTAATGTCAAGCAATGTACATCACATGTGCATTCCACACTCCTCTCCATTTCTGCTACGCAATTTTAATTTCCAAAAGTGCTGACACTTTTAGGGGCATAGTAACATTGTCTGGGATACTATCTTAGGATTCCTCTCATGTCAAGCAAGGTACACCACATGTGCATTCCACACTCCTCTCCATTTCTGCTACGCAATTTTAATTTCCAAAAGTGCTGACACTTTTAGGGGCATAGTAAAATTGTCTGGGATACTACCTTAGGGTTTCTTTCCTGTCAAGCAAGGTACACCACATGTGCATTCTACACTCCTCTCCATTTCTGCTATGCAATTTTAATTTCCAAAAGTGCTGACACTTTTAGGAGCATAGAACATTTTCAGGGATACTACCTTAGGGTTTCTTTGCTGACAAGCAAGGTACACTACTTGTGCATTCTACACTCCTCTTTATTTCTGAAACGCAATTTTAATTTCCAAAAGTGCTGACACTTTTAGGGGCATAGTAAAATTTTCTGGGATACTACCTTAGGCTATGTGCGCACTGGGAAATGGAATTTTCTTGAGAAAATTCCGCATGCTCTCAAAGATTACCGCACCCGCGGTAAAAAACCGCGGGAAACCGCACCCGAAAACCGCATGCGGTTTGCCGCGGTTTGCTGCGGTTTTACCGCGGTATTATTCGCGGTATTGCCGCGGTTTTTCCGCGTGCGGGTTGGGATGTGCTTTATTGCATTCAATGCAATAAAGCACATTGAAAAAAAAAAAAGTCATTTAATTCTGAGATAGTAGATAGACAGAAGAATAGATAGAGGGATAGATAGATAGACAGACAGAGGGATAGATAGATAGATGACAGATCGCTGCATTTCCCACGGTCGGCAGTGAGTTCACATTACCGGCTGTGGGAAATGACCGGCAATTACCTCTGCTGTCTGCTGCTTTCATTCAGCGCTGTGTCTGTGACAGTCGCGGCTGGATGTAAGCAGCGCAGGACCTGTGGATTACGCCGGAGCTTTGGTGCGGGAGGGGTTAATAAAATGGTGAACGAGGCTTGTTTGTTTTATTTAAAATAAAGGATTTTTCGGTGTCTGTGTTTTTTTCACTTTACTTACGGGTTGATCATGTCAGCTGTCACATAGACGCTGCCATGATCAAGCCTGGAGTTAATGGCGGTGGTCCCCCACCATCATTAATCCCTTGTATTACCTTGCTGCCACTGCTACACGGCGGCAAGAAGAGTCGGGGACACGCCGGTATTGCCGCATAATGCATGCGACAGTCCCGGGGCAGCTGCGGCTGATATTCTCGGCTGCGGGAGGGGGAGTGAGGCGGGGGACATTAACACTGCCCATCTCCCTCCCCAGCCAGAGAATACCGGGCCGCCGCTGTGTGCTTACCTCGGCTGGACGGTAAATATGCAGCGGAGCCCACGTGTTTTTTTTTCTATATTTCCGTTTTCTTTCTATGTGTGTTCTATGTGTCTGTGATGTCTATCTGTGTCTGTGATGTCTATCTGTGTCTGTGATGTGTGTGTGTTTACTCTCTGCTTTGCTTCCTCTTCCTGTAATGACATCACTTCCCTGCAAAACCGCAGACAAGCGATGTACATTACCGGAGGTAAACCGCGAAATACCGCAGGGAATAACGCAGGAAAACGCAGTGAACCGCACAGAATTTGCTGCCTCTGTTATTCCCTGCGGGATTTCATGATTAATATTGGAGTCAATGGAGTGAAATCCCGCAGCGATGTGCGGAAAAGAAGTGACATGCACTTGTTTTTGCTGCGGGATTCCCGCAGCAAAACATGCAGCTGTCAAATTCCGCCCAGTGCGCACAGGATTTTTTTTCTCCATAGGATTTGCTGGTGATTCACTGCAGAGATGTTATGAACATTTTCTGCAGCGAAACATGCAGCAAATCCGCGGAAAATCCGCGGCAAAATCCGGTAAGTGCGCACATAGCCTTAGGGTTTCTTTGCTGTCAAGCAACTTACACGACATGTGCATTCTACACTCCTCTCCATTTCTGCTATGCAATTTTAATTTCCAAAAGTGCTGACACTTTTAGGGGCATAGTAAAATTGTCTGAGATACTACCTTAGGGTTCCTCTCTTGTCAATCAAGGTACACCACATGTGCATTCTACACTCCTCTCCGTTTCTGCTACGCAGTTGTAATTTCGAAATGTGCTGACACTTTTAGGGCCATAATAAAATTGTCTGGGATACTACCTTATGGTTCCTCTCCTGTCAAGCAAGGTACACCACATGTGCATTCTACACTCCTCTTCATTCTGCTACGCAATTTTAATTTCCAAAAGAACTGACACTTTTAGGGCCATAGTAAAATTTTCTCGTATACTACCTTAGGGTTCCTCTCCTGTCAAGCAAGGTACACCATATGTGCATTCTACACTCCTCTTTATTTCTGCTACGCAATTTTAATTTCCAAAAGTCCTGACACTTTTAGGGGCATAGTAACATTGTCTGGGATACTACCTTAGGGTTCCTCTCATGTCAAGCAAGGTACACCACATGTGCATTCCACACTCCTCTCCATTTCTGCTATGCAATTTTAATTTCCAAAAGTGCTGACACTTTTAGGGGCATAGTAACATTTTCTGGGATACTACCTTAGGGTTCCTCTCATGTCAAGCAAGGTACACCATATGTGCATTCTACACTTCTCTCCATTTCTGCTACGCAATTTTAATTTCCAAAAGTCCTGACACTTTTAGGGGCATAGTAACATTGTCTGGGATACTACTTTAGGGTTCCTCTCCTGTCAAGCAAGGTACACCACATGTGCATTCTACACTCCTCTCCATTTCTGCTACACAGTTTTAATTTCCAAAAGTGCTGACACTTTTAGGGGCATAGTAACATTGTCTGGGATACTACCTTAGGGTTCCTCTCATGTCAAGCAAGGTACACCACATGTGCATTCCACACTCCTCTCCATTTCTGCTACGCAATTTTAATTTCCAAAAGTACTGACACTTTTAGGACCATAGTAAAATTTTCTCAGATACTACCTTAGGGTTCCTCTCCTGTCAAGTAAGGTACACCATATGTGCATTCTACACTTCTCTCCATTTCTGCTACGCAATTTTAATTTCCAAAAGTCCTGACACTTTTAGGGGCATAGTAACATTGTCTGGGATACTACTTTAGGGTTCCTCTCCTGTCAAGCAAGGTACACCACATGTGCATTCTACACTCCTCTCCATTTCTGCTACACAGTTTTAATTTCCAAAAGTGCTGACACTTTTAGGGGCATAGTAAAATTGTCTGGGATACTACCTTAGGGTTACTTTCCTGTCAAGCATGGTACACCAGATGTGCATTCTACGTTCCTCTCCATTTCTGCTACGCCAATTTAATTTTCAAAAGTGCTGACACTTTTAGGGGTATAGTAAAATTGTCAGGGATACTACCTTAGGGTTTTTTTGGTGTCAAGCAAGGTACACCACATGTGCATTCTACACTCCTCTCCATTTCTGCTACGCAATTTTAATTTCCAAAAGTGCTGACACTTTTCGGGGCATAGTAAAATTGTAGGGATACTACCTTACAGTTTTCATGCTGTAAAGCTAGGTACACCAGATGTGCATTCTACGTTCCTCTCCATTTCTGCTTCGCAATTTTAATTTCCGAAAGTGCTGACACTAATAAGGGCATAGTAAAATTGTCAGGGATACTACCTTAGGCCTGAATTACACATGCGTGAAACACGTGCGTGTTTGGTCCGTTTCCGTGTATACTGAAGACACGGCCAAACGTGCACCAATGTTATTTTATGATAAAAGCTCCACGTGCGTTTTTGATGCATGTCCGTTTGTCCGTGTCCGTGATCCGTACCTGTGTGCATTTTGCACGGCAGCATGTCCGTTTTCTGCACGCAACACGCAGCACGGACCCAATGAAAGTCAATGGGTCTGTGCGCACGTCCGAGTGACACGGACGCATCTCTGTTTGCTCCCTGTACGTTTTGTGCTTTTTTCATGTGATGTCGGTCTTTTTTCTTTTTCTGTTTCGTTCTCTCCCTCAGTCCATCGGTCAGTCTCTATGTCTTATCTGTCCCTCTAGCTGTCTGTCGGTCAGTTCCCCCCCCTCTCTCATACTTACCGTTCCCTGATCTCCGGCGCGGCGCTGCACGGCTTTTATAAAAACTTTGGCGGCTTTTACTATTTTGAAAAAGCCGGCCGCCCATTAATCAATCTCGTATTCCCTGCTTTACCCGCCCACCGGCGCCTGTGATTGGTTGCATTCACACACGCCCACCACGCTGAGTGACAGCTGTCTCACTGCATCCAATCACAGCAGCCGGTGGGCGTGTCTATACTGTGCAGTAAAATAAATAAATAATTTAAAAAAACGGCGTGCGGTCCCCCCCCATTTTAGTACCAGCCAGATAAATCCATACGGCTGAAGGCTGGTATTCTCAGGATGGGGAGCCCCACGTTATGGGTAGCCCCCCAGCCTAACAATATCAGTCAGCAGCCGCCCAGAATTGCCGCATACATTATATGCAACCGTTCTGGGACTGTACCCAGCTCTTCCCGATTTGCCCTGGTGCGTTGGCAAGTCGGGGTAATAAGGAGTTATTGGCAGCCCATAGATGCCAATAAGTCCTAGATTAATCATGTCAGGCGTCTCCACGAAATTCCTTCCATGATTTATCTGTAAGTGACAGTTAAAAAACACACACACACCCGAAAAAATAATTTATTAGAAATAAAAAACACTAACAAAGTCCCTCATCACCAATTTATTAACCCCGACAAAGCCCTCCATGTCCAGCGTAATCCACGGACCTCCAGCGTCGCTTCCAGCTCTGCTACATGCAGGTGACAGGAGCTGCAGAATACACCGCTGCTCCTGTCAGCTCCACGCAACAAATGAGGTGAGTAGCGCGATCAGCTGCTGTCAGTCAGGTAACTCGCGGCCACCGCTGGATCCAGCGGACTTTGTTAGTATTTTTTATTTCTAATAAATTATTTTTTCGGGTGTGTGTGTCTTTTTTAACTGTCACTTACAGATTAATCATGGAAGGAATTTCGTGGAGACGCCTGACATGATTAATCTGGGACTTATTGGCAGCTATGGGCCTTATTACCCCGATTTGCCAACGCACCAGGGCAAATCGGGAAGAGCCGGGTACAGTCCCAGAACTGTCGCTTATAATGTATGCGGCAATTCTGGGCGGCTGCTGACTGATATTGTTAGGCTGGGGGCTCCCCATAACATGGGGCTCCCCATCCTGAGAATACCAGCCTTCAGCCGTATGGTTTTATCTGGCTGGTATTAAAATGGGGGGGACCGCATGCCGGTTTTTTTAATTATTTATTTATTTTACTGCACAGTATAGACACGCCCACCGGCTGCTGTGATTGGGTGCAGTGAGACAGCTGTCACTCAGCGTGGTGGGCGTGTGTGACTGCAACCAATCACAGGCGCCGGTGGGCGGGTAAAGCAGGGAATACGAGATTGATTAATGGGCGGCCGGCTTTTTCAAAATAGTAAAAGCCGCCGAAGTTTTTATAACAGCTGTGCAGCGCCGCGCCGGAGATCGGGGAACGGTAAGTATGAGAGACGGCTGCTCAATTCAGTCAGGGGATTAGCGGTCACCGGTGAGTCCTTCACGGGTGACCGCTAATCAGTAGGCGGCACACAGACAGAGCCGCAGCATGACAATGAAGTCGGGTGAAGTTCACCTGAGTTCATTCTCATCGCGCAACTCTGTCTGCTGTCTGCCGACATGTATCAACGACATTGTGCATCACACACACACACGGAACATTTTACACGGACAACACACACACACGTCAGTTATTTCACTCACGCACACACGGACATTCCACACGCGCATACGGTTAGCATACGGGATACACACGCTGGCCACACATACCATAAAAACGGACCTAAAAAACGGACCCGAAAAACGTCCCATATCATACGTGCGTGTTTTTATCGGATGTGTGTTGGAGCCCTTAGGGTTTTTATGCTGTCAAGCAAGGTACACCACATGTGCATTCTACACTCCTCTCCATTTCTGCTACGCAATTTTAATTTCCAAAAGTGCTGACACTTTTAGGGGCATAGTAAAATTGTCTGGGATACTACCTTAGGGTTTCTTTCCTGTCAAGCAAGATACACCACATGTGCATTCTACACGTCTCTCCATTTCTGCTATACAATTTTAATTTCCAAAAGTGCTGACACTTTTAAGGGCATAGTAAAATTGTATGAGATACTACCTTAGGGTTCCTCTCCTGTAAAGCAAGGTACACCACATGTGCATTCTACACTCCTCTCCATTTCTGCTATGCAATTTTAATTTCCAAAAGTGCTGACACTTTTAGGAGCATAGTACAATTGTCTGGGATACTACCTTAGGGTTTCTCTGCTGACAAGCAAGGTACACCACATGTGCATTCTACACTCCTCTTTATTTTTTGAAACGCAATTTTAATTTCCAAATGTGCTGACACTTTTAGGGGCATAGTAAAACTTTCTGGGATACTACCTTAGGGTTTCTTTGCTGTCAAGCAAGTTACACGACATGTGCATTCTACACTCCTCTCCATTTCTGCTATGCAATTTTAATTTCCAAAAGTGCTGACACTTTTAGGAGCATAGTAAAATTGTCAGGGATACTTCCTTAGGGTTTTTTTGCTGACAAGCAAGGTACACCACATGAGGATTCTACACTCCTCTTTATTTCTGATACGCAATTTTAATTTTCAAAAGTGCTGACACTTTTGGGGGCATAGTAAAATTGTCTGGGATACTACCTTAGGGTTCCTCTCTTGTCAATCAAGGTACACCACATGTGCATTCTACACTCCTCTCTGTTTCTGCTACGCAGTTGTAATTTCGAAATGTGCTGACACTTTTAGGGGCATAATAAAATTGTCTGGGATACTACCTTATGGTTTCCCTCCTGTCAAGCAAGGTACACCACATGTGCATTCTACACTTCTCTTCATTTCTGCTACGCAATTTTAATTTCCAAAAGAACTGACACTTTTAGGGCCATAGTAAAATTTTCTTAGATACTACCTTAGGGTTCCTCTCCTGTCAAGCAAGGTACACCATATGTGCATTCTACACTCCTCTCTATTTCTGCTACGCAATTTTAATTTCCAAAAGTCCTGACACTTTTAGGGGCATAGTAACATTGTCTGGGATACTACCTTAGGGTTCCTCTCATGTCAAGCAAGGTACACCACATGTGCATTCTACACTCCTTTCCATTTCTGCTATGCAATTTTAATTTCCAAAAGTCCTGACACTTTTAGGGGCATAGTAAAATTGTCTGGGATACTACCTTAGGTTTTTTCTCCTGTCAAGCAAGGTACACTCCATGTGCATTCTAATCTCCTCTCCATTTCTGCTACGCAATTTTAATTTCCAAAAGTGCTGACACTTTTAGGGGCATAGTAAAATTATCTGGGATACTACCTTAGGGTTCCTCTCCTGTCAAGCAAGGTACACCACATGTGCATTCTACACTCCTCTTCATTTCTGCTACGCAATTTTAATTTCCAAAAGAACTGACACTTTTAGGGCCATAGTAAAATTTTCTTGGATACTACCTTAGGGTTCCTCTCCTGTCAAGCAAGGTACACCATATGTGCATTCTACACTCCTCTCTATTTCTGCTACGCAATTTTAATTTCCAAAAGTCCTGACACTTTTAGGGGCATAGTAACATTGTCTGGGATACTACCTTAGGGTTCCTCTCATGTCAAGCAAGGTACACCACATGTGCATTCTACACTCCTCTCCATTTCTGCTATGCAATTTTAATTTCCAAAAGTCCTGACACTTTTAGGGGCATAGTAAAATTGTCTGGGATACTACCTTAGGGTTCCTCTCTTGTCAATCAAGGTAAACCACATGTGCATTCTACACGCCTCTCTGTTTCTGCTACGCAGTTGTAATTTCGAAATGTGCTGACACTTTTAGGAGCATAGTAAAATTGTCAGGGATACTTCCTTAGGGTTTTTTTGCTGACAAGCAAGGTACACCACATGAGGATTCTACACTCCTCTCCATTTCTGCTATGCAATTTTAATTTCCAAAAGTCCTGACACTTTTAGGGGCATAGTAAAATTATCTGGGATACTACCTTAGGGTTCCTCTCCTGTCAAGCAAGCTACACTACATGTGCATTTTACACTCCTCTCCATTTCTGCTATGCAATTTTAATTTCCAAAAGTGCTGACACTTTTAGGAGCATAGTAAAATTGTCAGGGATACTTCCTTAGGGTTTTTTTGCTGACAAGCAAGGTACACCACATGAGGATTCTACACTCCTCTTTATTTCTGATATGCAATTTTAATTTTCAAAAGTGCTGACACTTTTGGGGGCATAGTAAAATTGTCTGGGATACTACCTTAGGGTTCCTCTCTTGTCAATCAAGGTACACCACATGTGCATTCTACACTCCTCTCTGTTTCTGCTACGCAGTTGTAATTTCGAAATGTGCTGACACTTTTAGGGGCATAATAAAATTGTCTGGGATATTACCTTATGGTTCCCCTCCTGTCAAGCAAGGTACACCACATGTGCATTCTACACTCCTCTTTATTTCTGCTACGCAATTTTAATTTCCAAAAGAACTGACACTTTTAGGGCCATAGTAAAATTTTCTCGGATACTACCTTAGGGTTCCTCTCCTGTCAAGCAAGGTACACCATATGTGCATTCTACACTCCTCTCTATTTCTGCTACGCAATTTTAATTTCCAAAAGTCCTGACACTTTTAGGGGCATAGTAACATTGTCTGGGATACTACCTTAGGGTTCCTCTCATGTCAAGCAAGGTACACCACATGTGCATTCTAATCTCCTCTCCATTTCTGCTACACAATTTTAATTTCCAAAAGTACTGACACTTTTAGGGGCATAGTAAAATTGTCTGGGATAGTACCTTATGGTTCCTCTCCTTTCAAGCAAGGTACACCACATGTGCATTCTACACTCCTCTCCATTTCTGCTATGTAATTTTAATTTCCAAAAGTCCTGACACTTTTAGGGGCATAGTAAAATTGTCTGGGATACTACCTTAGGTTTTTTCTCCTGTCAAGCAAGGTACACCCCATGTGCATTCTAATCTCCTCTCCATTTCTGCTACGCAATTTTAATTTCCAAAAGTGCTGCCACTTTTAGGGGCATAGTAAAATTATCTGGGATACTACCTTAGGGTTCCTCTCCTGTCAAGCAAGGTACACTACATGTGCATTTTACACTCCTCTCCATTTCTGCTATGCAATTTTAATTTCCAAAAGTGCTGACACTTTTAGCGGCTTAGTAAAATTATCTGGGATACTCCCTTAGGGTTCCTCTCCTGTCATGCAAGGTACACCACATGTGCATTCTACACTTTTCTCTATTTCTGCTACGCAATTTTTAACTGCAGGTTGTCCAAGCAATCTGTGACGAAGGTGTAGGCGTGAATATAATTTTGCCTTCATCCAAAGGTGGTTCTCTCGATGTCTGAGACAGCTCAACACCACCAGCTGTTTCCATTTCAAAAACAACTGACGACCTACCAATCACACTGCCTGTTGCTGGTAAAGTGGTGGAAGGTCAGTGTCAAAAAGCATGTGTGACTGCTGTCCCCACAGTCACAGAGGATGAAGAGCACGCAGATGCCATTGATGGGGCAGACATTGCGACTTATGCTTCATTTAAAGTTGTGTACAGGGTGGGATCCCCAGTATACAGCAAAACCACACGCTAGGAAAGGACTCTAGGCAGGTGGGTGGATAAATGATTGTTTAACTTTCCAAAAACAAACAATAAGAACCATGCATAAAATTGAAAGAATAGAACAAGCTATTCACAATTCCAAAAGCCTACACCCCTATGCTGCAACACTCGTAATGGCAATTTATACCCCCGCTCACCAACTTTTGCCTAACCAAGGGACTGTCTAAACAGTTGCCTACTACCTGGTAATCCCTCTTCGTAGCAGGAGTAAGTGTGTGTGTGTGTGTGAACACGACTTACCAGTGTCGCATCACAAGAACTTACAACTTACAGTGCCTACAAGTAGTATTCAACCCCCTGCAGATTTAGCAGGTTTGATAAGATGCAAATAAGTTAGAGCCTGCAAACTTCAAACAAGAGCAGGATTTATTAACAGATGCATAAATCTTACAAACCAACAAGTTATGTTGCTCAGTTAAATTTTAATAAACTTGCAACATAAAAGTGTGGGTCAATTATTATTCAACCCCTAGGTTTAATATTTTGTGGAATAACCCTTGTTTGCAATTACAGCTAATAATCGTCTTTTATAAGACCTGGTCAGGTCGGCACAGGTCTCTGGAGTTATCTTGGCCCACTCCTCCATGCAGATCTTCTCCAAGTTATCTAGGTTCTTTGGGTGTCTCATGTGGACTTTAATCTTGAGCTCCTTCCACAAGTTTTCAATTGGGTTAAGGTCAGGAGACTGACTAGGCCACTGCAACACCTTGATTTTTTCTCTCTTGAACCAGTCCTTGGTTTTCTTGGCTGTGTGCTTTGGGTCATTGTCTTGTTGGAAGATGAAATGACGACCCATCTTAAGATCCTTGATGGAGGAGCGGAGGTTCTTGGCCAAAATCTCCAGGTAGGCCGTGCTATCCATCTTCCCATGGATGCGGACCAGATGGCCAGGCCCCTTGGCTGAGAAACAGCCCCACAGCATGATGCTGCCACCACCATGCTTGACTGTAGGGATGGTATTCTTGGGGTTGTATGCAGTGCCATCCAGTCTCCAAACGTCACGTGTGTGGATGGCACCAAAGATCTCGATCTTGGTCTCATCAGACCAGAGAACCTTGAACCAGTCTGTCTCAGAGTCCTCCAAGTGATCATGAGCAAACTGTAGACGAGCCTTGACATGATGTTTTGAAAGTAAAGGTACCTTACGGGCTCATCTGGAACGGAGACCATTGCGGTGGAGTACGTTACTTATGGTATTGACTGAAACCAATGTCCCCACTGCCATGAGATTTTCCCGGAGCTCCTTCCTTGTTGTCCTTGGGTTAGCCTTGACTCTTTGGACAAGCCTGGCCTCGGCACGGGTGGAAACTTTCAAAGGCTGTCCAGGCCGTGGAAGGCTAACAGTAGTTCCATAAGCCTTCCACTTCCGGATGCTCCCAACAGTGGAGACAGGTAGGCCCAACTCCTTGGAAAGGGTTTTGTACCCCTTGCCAGCCTTGTGACCCTCCACGATCTTGTCTCTGATCACCTTGGAATGCTCCTTTGTCTTTCCCATGTTGACCAAGTATAAGTGCTGTTCACAAGTTTGGGGAGGGTCTTAATTACTCAGAAAAGGCTGGAAAAAGAGATATTTAATCCAAACATGTGAAGCTCATTGTTCTTTGTGCCTGAAATACTTCTTAATACTTTAGGGGAACCTAACAGAATTCTGGTGGTTTGAGGGGTTGAATAATAAATGACCCTCTGAATAAACTTTTCACAATTTAAAAAAAGAAATAACATTCTTTTTTGCTGCAGTGCATTTCACACTTCCAGGCTGATCTACAGTCCAAATGTCACAATGCCAAGTTAATTCCGAATGTGTAAACCTGCTAAATCTGCAGGGGGTTGAATACTACTTGTAGGCACTGTATTTACCTATACATAGACAAAACCCATTACCCCCCTCCTGAATACCCTTGTTAGCTGAAGCCTCACAGATAAGGCAGATGATAACACTGTGAAGGCAAACCACACAGCTCAGCAACACAGTCCTGGAAATCTTGTAAAGCAACAGTCAATGCAAACATGTGTTGCTGTCCCTCTATGATTTTAACTGTAACTGACAAATTGACAGAGCAGAGGCATCAAGTCTTATTGTTTATATAGTCAGCCTAAGGCTAGGTTCGCACACTGCGTCTTTTTGACGCTGCGTTTTTGTGCGTTTTTGGCCGCTAAAAACGCACAAAAACGCACCTGCGTCGAAAAAACGCATCAAAAAACGCATGCGTTTTTGCCGCGATTTGGTGCGTTTTTGGCTACGTTTTTCTGCGTTTTTGATCTCTGCGTTTTGCTGCGTTTTTCCAATGCATTGCATGGGGGGAAAACGCAGAAAAACGCAGGAAAGAACTGACATGTCCATTTTTTTTAATTCAAAAACGCAGGTAAAAAAAACAGATGTGTGCGGACAGCAAAAATGAAAACTCATAGACTTTGCTGGGGAAGCAAAGTCATGCAGTTTTGAGGCCAAAAACGCACCCGAAAAACGCGCAAAAACGCCGCGAAAAACTGTGCACTGTGCGCACATAACCTAAGCAGAACAAATATGTGTTTTGCTAAGAAAACAAAGTGTTGCATGCACGCATTACTGTCTGGTACCAGCCTGCCTTACCCGGGTACTGTGGTGTCCAGTTGCCATCAATACACAGTTTACGATCCTCTCCCGGTAAACAGTATACCCAAAAAGGTAGAGCAGAAAGCAGGTTTCAAAATCCGCGCCAGACCACAAAGAATCCAGATGCTTGTCAGTAAATTCTTTCTTTATTTATTCACAGGTCTACGCGTTTCGAGGACATATCCGTCCTCATCATCAGGACAAAGTGCAAAGAAAGACTATAGCCTAAACAGTAAACAGTATAGACAGCACCGGAAGAATTTAGGTCTCCGGCACAGGATGCTGCTCACAGGCGTTACGGTCCTCCTCACCAAACTCCAACACGAGTCCCCTCACAATTCACCGAAGTGTTTGCACGGTGGCTCCTTTCTGTAACACACACCTTTAGCTTTTCCTTCACTTCACAGACAGCACCTCCTCCGCTCTCCAAGTCCACAGCCGAAGACTATTTTGCTATTGCTATAGTGACCAAACAGTCAAAGGCAGATGCAAAAAAAACAGCAGCCCCTTGTGGGTAGTCTGCAACAATGTTTGCAATGAACGGCAAATAAGCATGTTGCATTCACAGTGGATAAAGCTTTTCAATACACACTCACGCTATCACTTCATAGCCATGTGACAGTTCATGTACGAAGTACTCAAAGTACTGAGTTTTTGGCTTCTACTTAGAGATTGGTGACAAATCTTACAGATGACATGACTTGGGTGATCTTTTGCCATGTAAAAAAAGCCCCAGGCTAGGCAAGGCTTACAGCCCATGTGACCTGCAGAGCCACCACGACTTCTGCTCAGAGGCAGAGTTGTGGCTGAGGATTCAGTTGTTGACGTGCTTCCAGTACTTTGTCTCTGTCCAGGAAGACGCAACGTAACCTCGTCGTCAGTAGCATCCTCCTCCACCTCCTCTGCTGGCCTCATCGACTGGCTGACTTTGGTTTGACAGTAAGTGGGGTCTTCAACCTCATCATCACCCTGTGTGTTTTCACTCGTCTCGTCCTGACTCCTCCGAGCCATCCTCTTCCTGCCCTGACCGAATAGTAAATTTGTCGTTCCAATCAGGTATCTGAGTCTCATCAGCATGTTCCCCATTGTCTCCACCAGGAGGATTTACAGTTTGGGAATGGGGGTGTATATTGTGCTCAGCACCTTCTTCATCGGGGCCTGTATCCAACTCACAAAGCTTCTGGGCATCAGTGCAGATCATTTCCTTGTTTGGACTCACTGCAGGTTTGGAGCAGACCTCTGATTTTCAGGCTATAGTGTGACTGAACAGCTCTGCAGACTCAACCATCTCTGTTACCCCATACTCAGCAGGGCTGGTGGAAACTTGAGAGCTGTTAGGAAGCAAGTGTGATTGGGTTGACACCACAGAGGAATGGAGGATTTGGGATATTGAAGTTGAGGTGGTGGAGAGGCCACTTGATGGAGCACTTGAGATCCATTCAAGCACCTGCTGTTTTGGTGCCTTATCTACATTTGGTAGCGATGGTTGTGTCCCTGAAAAAAGGGATCATATCAGATTATCCACGGGAAGAAGTACACCTCTTATTTTGGCTGGTAGTTGGTGGTACGAATCGGTGCCGCCGTAGACGCAAGCAGCCTACTGCGGTTCCAGTTGCGCCCAGGCGTCAGCTGCCATTTTTGGCCGTGCCTCGGGTCATCCAGCTGGCTGCATCCTCATCCACGTCTAAGTGTGGAGAGACGGCTAGTGCACATGCACGTGCCGATTTACCCCAGACGTAGCCTAAGTACAGTTTTTCGCCTAGTGAGCATGCTCAGCATGACTGTGGCATTCCTGAGGCTAAGTCCTCAGTTAGTGCTACTGAGCATGTTCCCACACTTAGTGAGAAAAGCCTCTTTGCACAGGTACTTAGACTCCGTGCCATGTGTAAGTCCTGTGTTTGGCCTAGAGAGCATGCAGAAGCTGATTTATGATCTGTTTTCTGAGACTGTTTTCAGGCAAATGAGCATGCTCAGGCACTTAGTGTATCAGAGGCTAGGTCCATTAAGGAACTCACTGGCCATGTCCGTGAGGTAGCAGTCCATGATAGTTCAGAGGGCATCAGGTGTCCTGATGATGTGGCCACTCCGGACTGGCTCGCAGAGGCCCGCCCCTATGATTTGGCACCTGATCATTGTTTGTCAGACGATGACTGGTGAGGTGTTTGGGGCGTGGCTGCCATGAGGTCATCATTGAAGTGGCGGTTACGGATAGGCTGCTGGTTATGTCACTGATGACGTGGCACTCTGCTTTTGGCTCATGGAGGGGCATTGTGGTCCACCCTGGGTTGGGGCGGACCCAGGTTAGAAAAGGGGCTGGAGACAACAAGGAGGTGCGCAGTCTTCTATTATGCTCAGACAGGGCACACCTCCATGTGTTGAACCCATTTTGGCTTTAGGACAGAGGTAGGCATAGATAGGGCGTCGGTGCAGGACGCCATCACACTTGGTAACGCAGAACGGTTATGATCATCTCCTGTCCTACCAGTCCAGCTAGTGCAGCACAGTGGCATTAACTGGGCTGCTGCGCCTGCTGTCCACAGGTGTGCCCCCTACGCACACGTAAAGATAAAATTGGTTTAAAGAAATCGAGTTGAATGCTGCGCTAAAAAAACACAGATCCAGGGTGTATAGTAATTCCTTTTCTTTATTTTTTCACAGGTCTCACAGGTAAATAGGAATTCAGTATGCACCCTGGATCTGTGGTTTTTTAGCGCTGCATTCAACCCGATTTCTTTAAACCAATTTTATCTTTACTATATACATCGGGGTTGCAGTTGACCACCATTTCATTTATTTGCGTTCAAAGGAGTTGTGCCTGTCACAACTGCAGCAGGTGAGTACCTGTCTTATTCCCTGCGCTCATTTTATATCAGATAAAACTCTATGTGTGCTTCCTTTCCACAGTTTCTCACCTACGCACACGGACAGCATACCCAATGGCCCCTGTGTTGTTAACAGGGAGCTCCTAAGCTAGGTGTGTGGACCCTGTGATGCTTACAGGGTTCCCAGTCTCCAGATCCGAGTGTCGTCTAACTCAGTTCAGGCTACTATTTTTTTCAGAGCCATCCAGCCCTGTATCCTCCGCCTAACCTTCAGGTTGCCAGAACCTCCTTTTCCATCTAGAAGCACGATGGTCCCCGACTGGTGATTGGGATATATACCACCTTCTCCAAATCTGCCAGTGCCCCCAGATGATGTTTCTTCAGCAGATGTTACTGTTGCTTAGCCACCAAACCCACGGACACAAACTTTTTTCCCCTTTCTAACACACCTGTTTCCCTTTCCACCAGCATCTGGCCTTTTTCCACTCATTTTGTATATGACCAAATTTGCAACTCTGCAGGGACACCCTACCCAATGCCGTCTCAGCACAGCAGCCAGCCCTCGGTCCCTCAGATGTGGTAAAGTAAAAGACCATTTCCTCCTAGCCATGACAAAGCGCTGAGATTCACTCTGTGCAGCACTGGTGTTTAGTGGAAAAGCCAATCTAAGATTGCATACCAGCTTCTGCTGATACTCATGCATATGTGCGTCCCTTTCTATGACAGGACTTATTTTGCCAAATTTTGTCTTGTACCGGGGAGCTAACAGTGTGGCAATTCAGTAGTCAGCATTACTTCGAATTCGGACAATCAGAGGGTCATGTTGTAGGTAGTGTAGCAAGAAGGTGCTCATGTGCCTTGCGCATCCAGGAGGACCAAGTCCTTGCGTGTTGGTGGCGGAGAGGTGAGACTCATGCTTCCTTGTTCTGCCCTCTCCCCCCAACCTCGCATAACAGAAATGTGATCAAGCTCTCCCTCATCTACTAAGTCTTCCATGCCCATCGCCAGTTCCTCCTCCATTTCTTCCTGGGCTCCTGCACCTTCCTCAACAGTTTGGCTGATACTATGCGCCCTTGTTAATCCCTCTCCCCCTACCGTCCCATGCCTGCCACCTTGGTGCTGCTGAACGTGTGGACCTTGTAGATCTTGTTATCCCTTCCGCATATGACTCATCCTGTACTTCCTCCCCTTCCTCTTGTCCCACCACCTGACTCTGAATAGTGTTTAGAGTGTGCTCCAGCATGTAGATGACCAGAATTGTCATAATGATAATGAAAAAATAGCAAGATACCCAGGGGATCCACAGTATCAACCGTAGCAAATAGCTGAATCCAGGCAAAAAGGTGCAGAAATAGAAGACCTAAAATATAACTTTTATTTGACGTGCTGATAAAAAGTGAACCTAAGCTCACTAAGGGTGAGTAAAATCAAAAACCACGATAGTGATTAAAATCCTGCTGAACACAGGGACACAGACGCTGCAACATGTGCAGATTTAAATTCCTGCGTGTCGGCACATCGCATTTAAGACGGTGAACAGGCAGACTGAAAGACTTCTGGAGCGATGCAAGTTGTTCAGCTGCGGGGTGTGAATGGTGGAAGTGAGCACATAGCGAGTGTACCCTCTGCAGAAGGCCATGTAGGCCGGGATAGTGGTTTAAAAATTGCTGGACAACCAGGTTCAACACGTGAGCCATACAAGGCACGTGTGTCACATTGTCACGTAGAAGGGCCGCACCCAGGTTTGCATCATTGTCTCACACGGCCTTCCCTGGCTGCTGGTTGAGTGGAGACAACCATTGATGAAACTCGGTCTCCAGAGCTAACCGTCCACAACTCCTCTGTGGTGTGACTCACATTTCCCATACATTTCAAAGTAAAGATTTGACCGGCTGATGGCGTTGAGCTCTGCTGCCAGCATAGTAAGGAGCTGTGCGGGACTCCTTGTGCACAGTTACAACGCGGGTAACCTTACCAGACAGGTTTTGAGTGGAGGTTGAGGACCTAGACGAGGTTCAGGAGGCAGAAGCAGTGGTGGAACTTCAACATACGAGTCAGAGGAAGGACTGACACACAACTCGTGGGGATGGAAAGACTTGTACAGCAGACCCTTCTCCATCTCTCACCATAGTTACCCAGTTCCCAGTCAGCGACATGTAACGCGCCTGCCCATGCCTACTGGACAAAGTATCTGTGGTGAAATGCACCCTGTCACACACAGAGTTTCTCAAGGAAGCGGTGATGTTGTGTACGACATGCTGGTGTAGCGCAGGCAGGCGTTTCTTGGAGAAGAGTGGCGACTGGGTTTCTGCTCTTGGGGCACTGCAATGAGCATAAGGTCTCGAAAATCCTCTGTGTCAAAAGGTTGGAAAGGCAGCATTTTTTTAGCCAACAGCTTGCAGATGCTGAAGGTCAACCTCTTAGGCATGTCATGCCCTTCTAAAATCATGTAAAACACAGCAAGGGGACTCCAACCACAGTCTCCATCTTTTTCAAAAATTGGGCCACACACACCACTTCACTGGCATCAGTTGTCCCCCAGTTGCAAACTTAAAAAGTTGATTTGCATGAAGCACTATCAAAAATCCACCAGCCTTTCGTCTCCCTTGGATGACACAGGGGTAGAAAAGTCCTCTCTGATCCATGACTTCTTCATCTTGGTTCATTTTTCAAAAAAAAGGGACTCCAACCACAGTCTCTTTCTTTTCCAAAAATTGGCCCACACACACCACTTCACTGGCATCAGTTGTCCCCCAGTTGCAAACTAAAAAAGTTGATTTGCATGAAGCACTATCAAAAATCCACCAGCCTTTTGTCTCCCCTGAATGACACAGGGGTAGAAAAGTCCTCTCTGATCCATGACTTGTTCATCTTCATGAACGTTAGTCTGTCCACACTGTCACTGGACAGACGCTTGCACTTATCTGTAAGCACTGAAGACACGTTCCGAGAGAACGCTGGCTGCGGGACACGACAAGATCCCCAAGGCGTAAGTGGCGAGCTCAGGCAATTTATCCAGATTGGAAGCCCAAAATGAGCAAGGCTCAAGTTGCACAGTAATGGCATCAATGTTCACTTGCAGATACTCCGATATCTATGTCTCCTCCTCTTTTTACTCGTCCAGCTCTTTTGTTTTCGCATGAGTATATGTACTTGTCATTTTTCCATGTGTTTGTGGTGTCTTGTGTGTTGTTTGTCACCTTTTGGACACCTTAGAAGGTGTTTTCTATGTGTTTGTATGTGTTTGTGTTTGCCTGCCATTGTTTTCAATGGGGTTCGTATTGGTTCGTCTTGGTTCGTCGAACGTTCGATGAACTTGTCCTCCGTTCGACGAAGCGAACCGAACTCGAATTCTAAGGGGGTGGCTCATCTCTAATAGTTACCTGAAAAAAACAGATATCCTCCTAAGATAGCCAAATCTAAAAAAAAAACCACTCCAACTTCCAAAAAATATTAAGCTTTGATATTTATAAGTCTTTTGGGTTGATTGAGAACATAGTTGTTGATCAATAATAAAAAAAATCCTCTAAAATACAACTTGCCCAATAATTCTGCAAAAGGTGTATATATATATATATATATATATATATATATGTATTGACAGTTTTTGGGTTTTGGTATTTGCAGTCAGAGCTAGAGGTTCCCACGGGCTGTGACTGAAAATAACCTGAGTGACACCACCCATTATCCCAGGGCTCATTCTCTGCCTGAAGCTCACAGCGGACGGTCATATTCTATGGCCGCCCGCGCGCTCTCACTTCAGATGTAGCAGAGCCAAAATCGTTGTGGGAACTCATGTAGATGATTATTTCGGACCTGGTTGTTTTTTAAGTTAATAAAGGGGTGAATGAGGGTTTTTTTAAAATTTTATTTAAAATAAAGGACTTTTTTCATTGTTTGTGTTTATCTGTTTTCACTTACAGATTAGTAATGGGGGGTCTCATAGACGCTCCCCATTACTAATCTAGGGCTTACTGGCAGCTGTGAGCTGTTATTAACACGTTATTGCCCCTTATTTTGATACACAGCCAAGATAAGCGCATGGCTGGGATTTGCAGCCTGTAGCCATATGCTTTATCTGTGCTGGGTATCATATGAGACCCACAAACATCACCTCAGATAGGTTGCAGTCAGATACGCTGTCACACAGGATGGAGGCACGTCTGACTGCAACCAATCTGCAAACCAAGAGACTCATGGACTGCTGGTGGGTGGGGGAAGCAGTGCAAATGTATGAAGGATATGAGCGGCCCTGGAAGTAGTGTTAGAGCTGCGCGGAGACTGTTACGTATAACGCACTTACTTACATCCCCATATACTACCATTTTAAAGTGCCAGATTCTGGTCCCCATAGACTTATATGGGGACTGGTGTAAGTCCAGATATCCAGAATAAATTCCTGGCCTAAACCAGGTTTTTTGTTTTTTTTTTGTTTTGCTTTTTTAATCTGGTTGGACTTGTTGATCCCGGTTATCTTCATGTCCGTACATCACTACCCTACATATAAAATGCTGAATTTCATAGCATTGCAAAAATCACAAATCAGGTGGTACTCGGCCATACCTTGCTGTCACTGGAGGCATTTAATAGCCACATAAGAATAGTTGAAGTGCCAACGCATATTCCTTGATAACTTTCAAATTCTGGTAGTTTGGAATTACGCCATATAGGTCTTCTATGTGCACCCTGATACAGAGGCGTAGCTAAGGATTTGGTTCAGGGGGAGAGCAAAATTTCTTAGTGGGCCCGTAATCAGGTAACCTTGATTAAAACAAAGGTGACTCACCTGAATAATGGATCTAGGATAACCTCAGTAGATGACTGTTACTAAAAAAAGTCTCTATACAAAGGCCAACACTGATATTACTGCCATATGGTGACTAGTGATGAGCGAGTATGCTTGTTACTACTCGGTACTCGCACGAGTATCACTGTACTCGGGCTACTCGGCGGGGACCGAGTAATCTCGCGATACTCGTGCTGTACTCGTGGTCTTCATCCCTGCATGTTGGCGCTCTTTTGAGAGCCAGCCCTCATGCAGGGATTGGCTGGCAGACCACTGCAATGCCACAGCCCTGTTAGTTGTGGAATTGCAGTGATTGGCCGGCCTGCACAGCGTGACCGAGCCTTTATACCGGCGGGCGCGCTGTGCTCTGCACACAGCCATCCAGACAGTGAGTGCAGGGAGAGTGTTGCTGCTTCAGGGAAAGGTTTGCGGCCCTTTATAGTTAGTTCCGGAGCAGGGTTGCAAACAGTGTGACCAGAAGTCCTTCTCAGGACTATTATAGTTGTATACAGGCAGGAAGGGTATAGCCAGGTCGGAGTACAGTAGCAGAGTCCTTCTCAGGACTATTGTTGCTGTATACAGGCAGGGTATAGCCAGGTCGGAATACAGGCTAGTGACCAGAAGAGTCCTTGTCAGGACTATTGTAGCAGTATACAGGCAGGCAGGCTGGCAGGGTATATAGCCATTCCTAGTGGTGACCGTATACCAGCCTTCATCATATCTGGGGCTGGTGTACACAGTCTAAACCAGTCCAGATAGTGTCAGACTTCTCAGTAATTGTCGCTCCTAAAAACCTGTTAGGTTCTTAGTGCGTCCGTGCTTGCATTTAAAAACCGCACGTGTGTGCCTGTCGGTGGCAGCGTACAGGTGCACGTTTTGCACAAACTATTATATAACGCACAAGTCTAGTGAATAATACACGTCAGTCAGCAATGTCTGATAGTGTCAGACTTCTCAGTAATTGTCGCTCCTAAAAACCTGTTAGGTTCTTAGTGCATCCGTGCTTGCATTTAAAAACCGCACGTGTGTGCCTGTCGGTGGCAGCGTACAGGTGCACGTTTTGCACAAACTATTATATAACGCACAAGTCTAGTGAATAATACACGTCAGTCAGCAGTGTCTGATAGTGTCAGACTTCTCAGTAATTGTCGCTCCTAAAAACCTGTTAGGTTCTTAGTGCATCCGTGCTTGCATTTAAAAAACGCACGTGTGTGCCTGTCGGTGGCAGCGTACAGGTGCACGTTTTGCACAAACTATTATATAACGCACAAGTCTAGTGAATAATACACGTCAGTCAGCAGTGTCTGATAGTGTCAGACTTCTCAGTAATTGTCGCTCCTAAAAACCTGTTAGGTTCTTAGTGCGTCCGTGCTTGCATTTAAAAACCACACGTGTGTGCCTGTCGGTGGCAGCGTACAGGTGCACGTTTTGCACAAACTATTATATAACGCACAAGTCTAGTGAATAATACACGTCAGTCAGCAGTGTCTGATAGTGTCAGACTTCTCAGTAATTGTCGCTCCTAAAAACCTGTTAGGTTCTTAGTGCGTCCGTGCTTGCATTTAAAAACCACATGTGTGTGGCAGTCGGTGGCAGCGTCAGGCTCTATATTGTCCCTGGATAGAGACGTGCATGATGGCCTGTAAACCTGAAGTGCCCATTGTAAGGAAGTGGGTCTATTGTAGTATAGCCCTTAGGCAGGGCAGCCAAAAATTTGGAGGCTCCACATTGTCCCTGGATAGAGATGTGCATGAGGGCCTCAAAACATTGTTCCCATTGCAAAGGAGTGGGTCTCCTGTCGTTGTAATGCCCATTCTGAAAGAATGGGCGAAAAAATTTACCACTGGGGGTATACCTGAAACAACGGCCTAACTATTGTAACGGTCATCATGATGGCGCATGAGGAGAAGGAGGAGCAGTCCAGCGATTAGCCAAAGTCCAGAAGTGTGTTACCATGGGTGAGTGGAGGTACATGGCAAATTCCCGTTACAAACTTTAAATTCCGCTGTCATTTGCTGGTGGTGTGGTGAAGTCTGGCCCAATCCAACCCTTGTTCATCTTGATCAGAGTCAGCCTGTCAGCATTTTCAGTTGACAGGCGGGTGCGTTTATCTGTAATGATTCCACCTGCGGCACTAAAAACACGCTGTGACAAAACGCTAGCGGCAGGGCAGGCCAGGACTTCAAAGGCGTAGAGAGCCAATTCATGCCACGTGTCCAGCTTGGATACCCATTAATTGTAAGGCACAGAGGAATGTCGGAGTACAGTTGTTTGATCTGCAAGGTACTCCTTGAGCATCTGGGCAAACTTAGGATTTCTTGTGGCACTACCCCGCACCTCGGGGGCTGTGGTATGTGAGGGGCTGAGAAAACTGTCCCACATCTTGAAGACTGTTCCCCTACCTCTGGCGGATTGGACTTGTGCCCCTCTCGGCTGTACGCCTTGGTTGTCCACTGATTCCTGACCTATGCCGCTAGCGTTTTGTGAGGGAAATGCTTTGCCTACTTCCGTGACTATGGCCTTCTGGAACTGCTGCATTTTGCCTGACCTCTCCGCCTCGGGAATAAGAGACATAAAGTTCTCCTTTTAGCGTGGGTCTAACAGTGTTACCAACCAGTAATGATTGTCGGCCAAGATGTTCTTAACGCGAGGGTCACGAGACAGGCAGCTTACCATAAAGTCAGCAATGTGTGCCAGACTCTTAACAGCCATCACTTCAGTATCCTGACCAACACGATGACTGAACATGCTGTCCTCCTCCTCCTCCTCCTCCTCCTCATCATCTACCTGTCCTCTGGCGAGCCACGCTGAACCGAGGATATGACTGCATGTCATATCCTCAATTTGGCCGGAGAGTTGCTCCATGTCTTCATCCTCCTCCTCGTCATAGTCCTCCACTGCACGTTGTGATGAGACGAGGCTGGGCTGTGTGTTATCACCCACACCCACTACTGTTTCTTGCTCAAACTCATCGCGCTCCGCCTGCAATGCATCATGGTTGTTCTTTTGAGCAGAGACCATTTTAGAAGGCAGAGAAGCGGTATGGTGACGCTAATAATGTCGTCATCGCCGCTCACCATCTTGGTGGAGTCCTCAAAGTTTTGGCGGATGGTACATAGGTCGGACATCCATCTCCACTCCTCAGGTGTTATGTGTGGAGTTTGACCCATTTCCCTACGGCTTAGGTGATGCAGGTACTCAACAACTGCCCTCTTCTGCTCACATATCCTGACCAACATGTGCAGAGTTGAATTCCAACGCGTGGCGACATCACACACCAGTCTGTGAGCCGGAAGATGCAAATGGCGCTGAAAGCCGGCAAGGCCGGCTGAAGCAGTAGGTGACTTTCGAAAATGTGCAGACAGGCGGCGAACTTTTACCAGCAGATCAGACAGCTCTGGGTATGACTTTAGAAACCGCTGAACCACGAGGTTGAGCACATGGGCCACGCATGGACCATGTGTCAGCTGGCCTCGCCTCAAAGCCGCCACCAGGTTCCGGCCATTGTCACAGAAAACCTTTCCTGGCTTTAGGTTCAGAGGTGTGAGCCAGTGATCTGCATGCTGTTTCAGAGCTGTCCACACCTCTTCTGCATTGTGGGGTTTGTCACCTATGAAGATTAGCTTCAGCACAGCCTGTTGCCGCTTCGCCGAGGCAGTGCTGCAGTGCTTCTGTGTCACCCTGGACAAGCCAGGGGCCACAGAGCACAACACTTACACACCCCACACTCCCTGCAGGCACATCATAGTCAAAACACAAAATCCTTGTTGCCTTCCCCAGGGGCTGTTGTCCACACCAGGGGGTGGAGCCAGGCGGTTGGTCTCCACCCACCAAGGAGTTCACAGTCCTGGAGGAGGGAAAACACAGGCAGTGAGAGTTAAGCTAAGGAAGTGGAAGGAGGAAAGTAGTAGAGAGGAGAAAAGTGACAGCAAAGAGCCTGAAGTTGGTCTGGGTGTGTGGCCCGGACAGGACAGCAAGGTTGGCAGGATGTGGTGACCGTCTGCAGTGGAGGCCGATTGGAGTCTGCCGTAAGGACCGTGGACGGGTGGTGACCCGGCCGTACCGGACCGGTATACAAAGAGAAGCCAGCACCATTGGCAGGGGCCTTTCGGATCCCGGCAAGGCTTGGTGTCGCCGTGAATTTGCCAAATCCGTTAGTGAAGGGGACCTCCGGGTTTCCAAACAGCCAAGTCCCGATAGAAGGCAACCGTCCAACCGTGAAGGGGAGACACCGCCACCGCCAAGGGCAACCGTCTCCCAGGGCCAGCGCCTGTGGGCAAAAGGGGCTCCTCCGGCCCATATCCAGGTCGGGGAGCGGGTTACTGGTGGGAAACCATCACTACCAACACTGAACTTAGGTGCAGGGAGAGACAGTCATCACTAACCTGCAGGGAGGAACAACCGCAGCCGTCCGAGGAACCCGTCCATCCAGCCACTTGTTTTACCGTGAACTGTGTCATCATCATTGGGCTGAGTGAGTACCTCCGTGCCGTGCGGCACAGCGATGCCCCTGCGACCCTGCACCACATCAGGCCCCGCAACCCGCCTGTCATCCATCTCTACCCCATCACCGGGCCCCGGGACAACCAACCCCCCTACCCACGGAGGGGAGAAATAACAACAAAGCTGCTCCCTGTCACAGGCTCCCGGGATCCCCGTCCAGAGCAGCGGTGGTGTCCACACAATCACCACAACCGTGGGTGGCGTCACGGACAATATCCCCAAAACCCAAACCACCCCATTTCACTCACGGGCGAGGAGCGCTGCTCGAGACCCCGGGATCCGGCCATCGCTTGAGCCACCGAGCAGCAGCAGCCGTAGAGCAGCGGCAGCCGGACCCGAGCAGTGGGAGAGCGCAGCGTCCCCTCCTCCGCCCGCGACACTTCCAGCTTGGGACTGGTGTGGAGGGTAAAGTGGATGAGGATGCGCAGGAGGAGGAGGAGGCTGAGGAGCATGACATTCCGGAGCTGTAGAGTGTGGGTGAAACCCTGACTGAGGTAGGGCCTGCAAAACTTGGTGTGGGAAGGACGTGTTCCGTCCCTCGCTCAGACTGGGTCCCAGCTTCCACAATATTAACCCAGTGTGCCGTCAACGAGATGTAGCGGCCTTGCCCACAAGCACTTGTCCACGTGTCTGTGGTTAGGTGGACTTTGGCTGAAACAGCGTTGTTCAGGGCACGTGTGATGTTTTGTGACAAGTGGTTATGCAATGCGGGGACAGCACACCGGGAGAAATAGTGGCGGCTGGGGACCGAGTAACGTGGGACAGCTGCCACCATCAGGTCGCGGAATGCTTCTGTCTCCACCAGCCTAAAAGGCAACATTTCCAGCACAAGCAGTCGCGAAATGTTATCATTTAGAAGTGTGGCATTTGGGCGTTGGCAGTGTATTTGCGCCTGCGTTCAAAGGTTTGCTGAATGGATAACTGAACGCTGCGCTGGGACAAGGACGTGCTTGATGATGGTGTTATTTCTGCGTGGGCAACTGCAGGTGCAGGGCCGGAGGAGGCTTGTTCGCGGGCAGCATGGACAGGGGATTGGCTCGCATGCACAACCAGCAAAGACGTATCAGTGACATCAGCAAGCACTGCTCCTCGACTCTGTTGTACATCCCACAAAGTCGGGTGCTTGGCTGACATGTGCTTGATCATGCTGGTGGTGGTCAGGCTGCTAGTTTTGGTTCCCCTGCTGATGCTGGCATGGCAGGTGTTGCAAATGGCCTTTTTAGAATCATCTGGAGCCAACTTAAAAAACTGCCAGACTCGGGAAGACCTAACATTTGTACAGGCACCTTGTGTCGTGTTGTTGTTCCGGGGAACGGTTGCCTGACGTCTGCCTGGGGCCACCACCCTGCTTCTTACTGCCTGTTGGGATGCTACACCTCCCTCCCCCTGTGCGCTGCTGTCCTCGCTCTGAATATCCTCCTGCCAGGTTGGGTCAGTTACTGGATCATCCACCACGTCGTCTTCCTCTTCCGCACCCTGCTCCTCCTCCTGACTTCCTGACAATTGTGTCTCATCATCGTCCACCCCTTGTTGAGACACGTTGCCAACTTCGTGAGAATATGGCTTCTCAAATATTTGGGCATCTGTACATACAATCTCGTCATGGCCCACTTCAACAGGAGCTGGCGAGAAGCCAGAATGTGTGAATGGAAACGTGAACAGCTCTTCCGAGTGTCCAAGTGTGGGATCAGTAATGTCCATGGACGTGTACTCGGCCTGGTGGTAGGAAGGAGGATCAGGTTCTGAAATGTGCGGTGCAGTATCACGGCTACTGACACTTGACCGTGTGGAAGACAGAGTGTTTGTGGTGGTGCCAATCTGACTGGAAGCATTATCCGCTATCCAACTAACAACCTGTTGACACTGGTCTTGGTTCAAGAGCGGTGTACTGCTGCGGTCCCCAAGAATTTGGGACAGGACATGCGAGCGAGTAGATGTGGCCCTTTGTTGTGGCGAAATTAGAGCTTGCACACGACCTCGGTCTCTGCCTGCACCACCATCACGTCCACTTCCTTGTTCGTTGCCAACGCCCTTGCGCATTTTGCAATGCTGTGCTGATGTGTATTCACTAGACTTGTGAGTTATATCCAAATTTTTGCAAAACGCACACAAGTGCACCTTAACGCTGCCACCAACAGGCACACACGTGCGGTTTTTAAATGCAAGCACGGAGGCACTAAGAACCTAACAGGTCTCTATCCAGGGACAACGTGGAGCCTCCCAATTTTTGGCTGCCCTGCCAAAGGGCTATACTACAATACACCCACTTCCTTACAATGGGCACTTCAGGTTTACAGGCCCTCATGCACGTCTCTATCCGGGGACAACGTGGAGACTCCCAATTTTTGGCTGCCCTGCCAAAGGGCTATACTACAATACACCCACTTCTTGACAATGGGCACTTCAGGTTTACAAGCCCTCATGCACGTCTCTATCCAGGGACAACGTGGAGCCTCCCAATTTTTGGCTGCCCTGCCAAAGGGCTATACTACAATACACCCACTTCCTGACAATGGACACTTCAGGTTTACAGGCCCTCATGCACGTCTCTATCCAGGGACAACGTGGAGCCTCCCAATTTTTGGCTGCCCTGCCAAAGGACTATACTACAATACACCCACTTCCTGACAATGGACACTTCAGGTTTACAGGCCCTCATGCACGTCTCTATCCAGGGACAACATGGAGCCTCCCAATTTTTGGCTGCCCTGCCAAAGGGCTATACTACAATACACCCACTTCCTGACAATGGACACTTCAGGTTTACAGGCCCTCATGCACGTCTCTATCCAGGGACAACGTGGAGCCTCCCAATTTTTGGCTGCCCTGCCAAAGGGCTATACTACAATACACCCACTTCCTTACAATGGGCACTTCAGGTTTACAGGCCCTCATGCACGTCTCTATCCAGGGACAATGTGGAGCCTCCCAATTTTTGGCTGCCCTGCCAAAGGGCTATACTACAATACACCCACTTCCTGACAATGGACACTTCAGGTTTACAGGCCCTCATGCACGTCTCTATCCAGGGACAACGTGGAGCCTCCCAATTTTTGGCTGCCCTGCCAAAGGGCTATACTACAATACACCCACTTCCTGACAATGGACACTTCAGGTTTACAGGCCCTCATGCACGTCTCTATCCAGGGACAACGTGGAGCCTCCCAATTTTTGGCTGCCCTGCCAAAGGGCTATACTACAATACACCCACTTCCTGACAATGGACACTTCAGGTTTACAGGCCCTCATGCACGTCTCTATCCAGGGACAACGTGGAGCCTCCCAATTTTTGGCTGCCCTGCCAAAGGGCTATACTACAATACACCCACTTCCTGACAATGGACACTTCAGGTTTACAGGCCCTCATGCACGTCTCTATCCAGGGACAACGTGGAGCCTCCCAATTTTTGGCTGCCCTGCCAAAGGGCTATACTACAATACACCCACTTCCTTACAATGGGCACTTCAGGTTTACAGGCCCTCATGCACGTCTCTATCCAGGGACAACGTGGAGCCTCCCAATTTTTGGTTGCCCTGCCAAAGGGCTATACTACAATACACCCACTTCCTGACAATGGACACTTCAGGTTTACAGGCCCTCATGCACGTCTCTATCCAGGGACAACGTGGAGCCTCCCAATTTTTGGCTGCCCTGCCAAAGGGCTATACTACAATACACCCACTTCCTGACAATGGACACTTCAGGTTTACAGGCCCTCATGCATGTTTCTATCCAGGGACAACGTGGAGCCTCCCAATTTTTGGCTGCCCTGCCAAAGGGCTATACTACAATACACCCACTTCCTTACAATGGGCACTTCAGGTTTACAGGCCCTCATGCATGTCTCTATCCAGGGACAACGTGGAGCCTCCCAATTTTTGGCTGCCCTGCCAAAGGGCTATACTACAATACACCCACTTCTTGACAATGGACACTTCAGGTTTACAAGCCCTCATGCACGTCTCTATCCAGGGACAACGTGGAGCCTCCCAATTTTTGGCTGCCCTGCCAAAGGGCTATACTACAATACACCCACTTCCTGACAATGGACACTTCAGGTTTACAGGCCCTCATGCACGTCTCTATCCAGGGACAACGTGGAGCCTCCCAATTTTTGGCTGCCCTGCCAAAGGGCTATACTACAATACACCCACTTCCTGACAATGGACACTTCAGATTTACAGGCCCTCATGCACGTCTCTATCCAGGAACAACGTGGAGCCTCCCAATTTTTGGCTGCCCTGCCAAAGGGCTATACTACAATACACCCACTTCCTGACAATGGACACTTCAGGTTTACAGGCCCTCATGCATGTCTCTATCCAGGGACAACGTGGAGCCTCCCAATTTTTGGCTGCCCTGCCAAAGGGCTATACTACAATACACCCACTTCCTTACAATGGGCACTTCAGGTTTACAGGCCCTCATGCACGTCTCTATCCAGGGACAACGTGGAGCCTCCCAATTTTTGGCTGCCCTGCCAAAGGGCTATACTACAATACACCCACTTCCTGACAATGGACACTTCAGGTTTACAGGCCCTCATGCACGTCTCTATCCAGGGACAACGTGGAGCCTCCCAATTTTTGGCTGCCCTGCCAAAGGGCTATACTACAATTCACCCACTTCCTGACAATGGACACTTCAGGTTTACAGGCCCTCATGCACGTCTCTATCCAGGGACAACGTGGAGCCTCCCAATTTTTGGCTGCCCTGCCAAAGGGCTATACTACAATACACCCACTTCCTTACAATGGGCACTTCAGGTTTACAGGCCCTCATGCACGTCTCTATCCAGGGACAATGTGGAGCCTCCCAATTTTTGGCTGCCCTGCTAAAGGGCTATACTACAATACACCCACTTCCTTACAATGGGCACTTCAGGTTTACAGGCCCTCATGCACGTCTCTATCCAGGGACAATGTGGAGCCTCCCAATTTTTGGCTGCCCTGCCAAATGGCTATACTACAATACACCCACTTCTTGACAATGGACACTTCAGATTTACAAGCTCTCATGCACGTCTCTATCCAGGGACAACGTGGAGCCTCCCAATTTTTGGCTGCCCTGCCAAAGGGCTATACTACAATACACCCACTTCCTGACAATGGACACTTCAGGTTTACAGGCCCTCATGCACGTCTCTATCCAGGGACAACGTGGAGCCTCCCAATTTTTGGCTGCCCTGCCAAAGGGCTATACTACAATACACCCACTTCCTGACAATGGACACTTCAGGTTTACAGGCCCTCATGCACGTCTCTATCCAGGGACAACGTGGAGCCTCCCAATTTTTGGCTGCCCTGCCAAAGGGCTATACTACAATACACCCACTTCCTTACAATGGGCACTTCAGGTTTACAGGCCCTCATGCACGTTTCTATCCAGGGACAATGTGGAGCCTCCCAATTTTTGGCTGCCCTGCCAAAGGGCTATACTACAATACACCCACTTCCTTACAATGGACACTTCAGGTTTACAGGCCCTCATGCACGTCTCTATCCAGGGACAACGTGGAGCCTCCCAATTTTTGGCTGCCCTGCCAAAGGGCTATACTACAATACACCCACTTCCTGACAATGGACACTACAGGTTTACAGGCCCTGATGCACGTCTCTATCCAGGGACAACGTGGAGCCTCCCAATTTTTGGCTGCCCTGCCAAAGGGCTATACTACAATACACCCACTTCCTGACAATGGACACTTCAGGTTTACAGGCCCTCATGCACGTCTCTATCCAGGGACAACGTGGAGCCTCCCAATTTTTGGCTGCCCTGCCAAAGGGCTATACTACAATACACCCACTTCCTTACAATGGGCACTTCAGGTTTACAGGCCCTCATGCACGTCTCTATCCAGGGACAACGTGGAGCCTCCCAATTTTTGGCTGCCCTGCCAAAGGGCTATACTACAATACACCCACTTCCTGACAATGGACACTTCAGGTTTACAGGCCCTCATGCACGTCTCTATCCAGGGACAACGTGGAGCCTCCCAATTTTTGGCTGCCCTGCCAAAGGGCTATACTACAATACACCCACTTCCTGACAATGGACACTTCAGGTTTACAGGCCCTCATGCACGTCTCTATCCAGGGACAACGTGGAGCCTCCCAATTTTTGGCTGCCCTGCCAAAGGGCTATACTACAATACACCCACTTCCTGACAATGGACACTTCAGGTTTACAGACCCTCATGCACGTGTCTATCCAGGGACAACGTGGAGCCTCCCAATTTTTGGCTGCCCTGCCAAAGGGCTATACTACAATACACCCACTTCCTTACAATGGGCACTTCAGGTTTACAGGCCCTCATGCACGTCTCTATCCAGGGACAACGTGGAGCCTCCCAATTTTTGGCTGCCCTGCCAAAGGGCTATACTACAATACACCCACTTCCTGACAATGGACACTTCAGGTTTACAGGCCCTCATGCACGTCTCTATCCAGGGACAACGTGGAGCCTCACAATTTTTGGCTGCCCTGCCAATGGGCTATACTACAATAGACCCACTTCCTTACAATGGGCACTTCAGGTTTACAGGCCCTCATGCACGTCTCTATCCAGGGACAACGTGGAGCCTCCCAATTTTTGGCTGCCCTGCCAAAGGGCTATACTACAATAGACCCACTTCCTTACAATGGGCACTTCAGGTTTACAGGCCCTCATGCACGTCTGTATGCAGGGGCATTGGTGAACCTCACAATTTTGGACTGCCCTGGCAAAGGAAAATACTACAAAGACTCACTTCCTCAAAATGGGCACATTAGACTCAAGAGGCCTTCATGTACGTCTCTTCTCAGGGACATCGGAGTGCCACACAATGTTTTACGTAAAATCTTGCATGTATTAATCTCAAAAAGTAACATACACCAGCTCTATCTCACTATTGGGTATGTGCCCTTAACATTTCTGCCATGAAAATTCATTTTGGTGTCATTTTTGAAGGTTTTCTGGTGAGTCCGTAAAAATGGCGTAAAACGCGGACAAAATTTTTCACAGCTGTGACTTTTGAGTGATAAATGCTTCAAGGGGTCTTCCCTATGCTGTTGCCATGTCATTTGAGCACTCTTCTGAGACTTTTGTGACATTTTTAGGGTTTCTACATGCTGCCGGGGGTCATTTCATAAAAATACTCGGGTCTCCCATAGGATAACATTGGGCTCGGTGCTTGGGCCGAGTACACGCGTATCTTGGGATGCTCAGCCCGAGCCTCGAGCACCCGAGCCTTTTAGTACTCGCTCATCACTAATGGTGACCATATAATGTTATGCAGTCCTGCAGAACATGTTAGATATTACAGTACATAATTTCAAGCTAACATTCTTTCTGGAAGAGTCATTCACTTTTCAAGGTTTTTCAATCTGGCCCAGACCGACATGACAACTTTTCCAGCCACAATTCTTCTGTAGAGATTACAACAGAGATACATCTGTTTTCTCACATTTCTAGCAGCATCCCCAACAATCCCTAACCTGCACAAAGTCCTCATCTTACTACCATCTCAATGCTGAGACACTGCTGCCATTTCTGTCTATATTACTGCACCTATTGTGTGGTACTGTGTGCCCTCTAGAAGGTAAAACAAACCTTTATGATCTATTAATGCTTTGTGCAAGTGCTCTATAAACCGATGCCCACATTTTTTCCCCCAGAAAGTAAATGATGCTCTATGTGTGCCCCTTTGACAGTCACAATAACCTGAATGCCCCTATAACAATTTGTCCACTTAACATTTAATATCTCCCCTGTACAGCTCTTCTCTACAGAATATGATGTTTTCAGATACAGAGTATAATGCCTCCACACTGTACAAAGGCCCCACATTAGCTCCCACACTGTATCATGGATCTCTCACTGTATGATGGCCCCTTTATAGTAGTCCTCACAATGTATGATGGCTTCCATACTAATCCCCACACTGTATGATGACTACAACCGTAGCCTACACTCTATCATGGCCCCTCAGTAGCCCCCACTCTGTATCATGACTTCTTTGTAGCCCCCACCCCACTATTATCATGACACAATTTGTAGCCCCTACAATGTATCATGGTCCCCTTAATAGCCTGTATACCAATCTAGGATACTCAAAGTAGATATTATCATAAAACCTCAGTCTTAACTACTTTTTAATATATATATATATATTTTTTTTAACGTTTATTGTCGATATCAAAATTACATACATACATATACAAATTGCTTAAAAAATTGAGGAACAGGAGAGAAAGGAGGGGAGGGAGGGGTATTTTCCCTATCCTTTCCCTTCCTATATCATGGGGTTGGCGTCCTAATCGCAGTGACGCCCCCGTTGCACGATGACTCAACCCCTATGCTGTACCCTCCCTGGTTCTAATTAGAGTGCACTAACTCAAAGGAGTGTGATAACCCACAGAGAGAAAAGAGATACACTGTCTAAGGTGACTAATTTGCCTGTATCATCAGTTAGAGTTATCAGGGATTAAGGCTTATGGGTCGTTATATATATATCAGTCAGTCTGTGTGCTCAGTAGCAGATAGTAGGTAAATAAAAACAAAAAGAATTGCTGTCCAAGAATTGCCCCACGCTTTTCGCCCTTTATGGTACTAATAATCCCAGGGCTCATCAGGGGCGTCTCAACTAGATTCTTGAAGGGTTCTGTTAGTTTATTCCAATCTATATTAAGATAACAGATAAACTTTGTTGCCTTAAAGTCCAACGATAGTCCTCATAAAAAAAAAAAAATATATACAAAAGTAGTTAAGACTGAGGTTTTATGATATCCCCTTAATAGCCCCCACAATGTTAAGGTCCTGTTAGTAGCCCCCACACTCTGATAACCCCCTAATATGTAATCTATGTAGCCGCTACTATGTATGATTGCCACACTTTAGTAGCCTCTACTATTTATGGGTTCTTCCTTAATAGCCCCCACTATTTCTACAGGCCCCTTTAATAGCCCCCAATATTTTTGCAGGGCCGCTACACATTATGACCATAACACAATTTAAAAAGAAAAAAATAAACATCATATACTCACCTTACCCCAGCGAGTTCAGTAGCAGCAGACAGAAGCAGGTCCCAGGCAGACGAATGCGGTGATATCATTGTGCTGGGACTCACATATTGAGCGTGCCTTACAGCCTACAGAATGGGGATCGAGTCGGAAACATGTCTGTATTTTTTAGAACAATTTACATTTCACTAACAAATATACCTATAAAGAGAAAAATCAGAAAAACTGACAATTTTGCAGTGGTCTCTTAATTTTTGCCAGAGCTGTATATTCTATGCAATATTTTTCTTGCCTTGTTGCATACCGTATTTTTCGGACCATAAGACGCACTTTTTTCCCCCCAAATGTTGGGGGAAAGTGGGGGTGTGCGTCTTATGGTCTGACTATAGGGCTGCGGCCGGGAATGTGGGTGCTGCGGTGGAGCGGGCTATCGGGGGCACGAGCAGGCAGCAGCAGCGCCTGCCGTGACCACGTGGGCCCGCTCATTACATATGCACGCCCATCCTCCCGCCCATCATCTCTCAGCGAAACCGGCGCTGACAGGTGGGCGGAGTGATGGGCAGGGGGGTGCGCGCATATTTAACAGCCGGACGTGATCACCCCTGACAACTACAGCCTGGAGTGATCATGTGCGGCTGTATTCACTGCTCCCCGTACATCATAATCAGCGCAGGGAGCAGTGAATCAGTGTACTCACCCGTCACCGTGTGTGGAGCCGTCCCCCTGCAGCATCGCGCGATGTCTTCCTGTCTGTGCCGGTCAGCTGATCTGGACACTGACGTCATCGCCGTGTGCGCCGTTAGTGTCCACCAGCTCAGCTGACCGGCACAGACAGGAAGACATCGCGCGATGCTGCAGACAACGGTGACTGCTCCACACACGGTGACGGCTCCACACAGCGGCGCTGCAGCTGAGACAGAGATCGGTGCTTCAGGGAGTGAGGAAAGGTGAGTATAAACGTTTATTTTTTTTTTCTGTGCCACAGGCCATATACCAGGATGGGGGTATATCATGAGCAGGATGGCTGGGGGAATATCATGAGCAGGATGGATGGGGGGTATATTGTGAGCAGGATGGATGGGGGGTATATTATGAGCAGGATGCGGGTATATTATGAGCAGGATGCGGGTATATGAGCAGGATCATATACAAGGCAGGAGGATCCTTACTAGAATGGGGTACCTTAGTAGAGAATTTGGGGACATTACCCCCATAACAGTGTCAGCAGCAGATCCTCGCCCCATAACAGTGTGTCATGACCATATTTTTTGGTTAAAATTTTATTTTCCTATTTTCCTCCTCTAAAACCAGGGTGCGTCTTATGGTCAGGTGCGTCTTATAGTCCGAAAAATACGGTAGATATCAAATCTTAGGGTATGTGTCCTCGATCAGAACTCGCTGCATTCAGAACGTAGCGAGTCCTGACCGGGGGGTCCGCGAGTCTCCTCCGCAGGAGACCGCAGCTGTCAGTACCCACGATCAGGGTTCCGTGCACTGCGATCTCTTGCTTGTGTTCTCCGTATGGAGGACACAGGCAATTCCGCAGCAAATAATTGACGTGCTGTGGTCTGGAAAACCGCTCCGCAGGTCATTGTTTGCTGCAGAAAAAACAAGCATAGTGGGCACAGGATTTATAGAAATCCCGTACACTATCCTTGTACTGTACACCGCAGCGGTTTGAACGCAGCTCTGACGTATGCTGCATCCAAAACGCAAGCAAATACTGATCGTGGGCACGCACCCTTACACCTTGCTATTGTGCATTAAAAGTAGAAATGTGTGTCAATTTATAATTAACTCTTCTTTCTCTCCAACCAGGGCAAAATCGTAGCTCAAGGAAAGCTGCTGCTTCAAGATTTATTTCTTGTCAGTAATCAAGATGCAGGACTACACTACAAAGAAAGAAGAGTCTTTTTGTTTGAACAAATAGTTATCTTCAGTGAACCTTTAGATAAAAAACGAGGTTTTTCGACACCAAGCTTTTTATTTAAAAGTAGTATTAAGGTAAGTAACAACATACAAATAAAGAGATACGGGGCTGGAAAAACCCACATTTTCTTTTATATAATATAGATACATATTAAAAGGTTCCTTGCTCCACACAACAACCATATGCATGAAGAAAAAAAACAAAACAAAATTGTGCCTAAAGGGCACTGGACTCAAATCTAAACTAAATATCCAACTGCCTGCAAAATAGTTATCAAAAGAGTTTGACTATCATTTTTTTTAACAAAAACACAAATATATAGTGTGCACAGTCTCCTTAGCTAAGTCTCTAATACATACCGTCTATATTCAAATCTAGATACAGGGGCAGACCTGCCAAAAGTGAACAGGATACAAAAGCAATATACATAGATACATTCAGTAAATAAGAAAAACACAATTGTACAAGTGATAAATGCACTACAACATAATAAAGATGACCCTAGTTCTCAGAGAGTACCTGTAAAGTAATAATAAATGAGAACCTTGTTCCCTATATCAGAACGGGAGAGACCTGTGTGTGGACTGTTCGCCCCATGCGTTACACCATTAACAATGCTAGGTTTCCTCAGGGGTTCACTGACATCACACAAAAGGATATACTTATTTAGAAACGCCTACCAACTTTATCTGCAAAGACTTTGCAGAAGAAAGCAAAAGAACTGGATGTACAGGTAGTTTTCTCATCAATCCTCCCAATTGATGGTTATGGCATTGGGAGATGGAATAGGATCCTGGAAGTAAACAACTGGCTAAGGCCCGCAACACACATCCGTGCCTCCGGTACGTGTTTGGTACGTTTTTGCACGTACCGGAGACACGGAGACACGTTGACTAATGTTACTCAATGGGTGATGGCACACACGCGTAAAATCACACGGAACGTGTGTCCGTGTGATAAGTACGTGTGTGCTTTTTCCTGCACGGAAGACATGTCCATTTTTGGTGGTCAGCACGCAGGCACGGACACGCTAAAGTCTATGGGTCCGTGCCTTCATGGACGGCACACGGAGCATGTCCGTGTTCAGCACGTTTCATCCGTGCGCGTTTTTAAATGAGCTATGTCTTTTTTATTTTTTATTAAAGTCAGTATACTTACCTTTTTTTATGATGTTCTCAGTCATACTTACATTGGTGCTCGGTCTTTTTCTTTCCCCGGCTCCTACTTAACAATCCCCGATCATCAACGCTGTGAAGAACAGCTGTGCCAAAAATACGCGGCTTCAATTCATTTGAAAATGCCGGCCGCTCATTAATCAATCTCGCATTCCCTGCTTACCCCGCCCACAGGCACCTATGATTGGTTGCAGTTACACACGCCCCCACATTGAGTGGCAGCTGTCTCACTGCACCCAATCACAGCAGCTGGTGGGCGGGTATATACTGTCCAGTAAAATAAATAATTAAATAATTAAATAAAACGGCGTGCGGTCCCCCCTAATTTTGATACCAGCCAAGATCAAGCCATACGGCTGAAGGCTGGTATTCTGAGGATGGGGAGCCCCATGTTATGGGGAGCCCCCCAGCCTAACAATATCAGTCAGCAGCCGCCCAGAATTGCCGCATACAATAGATGCGACAGTTCTGGGACTCTACCCGGCTCTTCCCGAATTGTCCTGGTGCGTTGGCAATCGGGGTAATAAGGAGTTATTGGCAGCCCATAGCTGCTACATGAAGGTGACAGGAGCTGCAGAAGAACACCGCCGCTCCTGACAGCTCCACGCAGCAACTGAGGTGAGCCGCGTGATCAGCGATGATGTCACTCAGGTTACTCGCGGCCACCGCTGGATCCTCCAACTGTGACAGCAAGTCACCCGAGTGACAGCGATGAAGTCACAGGTGAGTTGAGGTCACGGGGGGTGGACTCAAGCTAGCCGCGGATAACCTGCATGACGGCAGCGCTAATTGCGCTGCTCACTTCAGTCACTCAGGGGATTAGCGGTCACCGGTGAGTCCTTCACGGGTGACCGCTAATCAGTACGCGACACAGACAGAGCCGCGGTATGACAATGAAGTCGGGTGAAGTTCACATTCATGTCTGCTGTCAGCGGGTATGTATCACCGACATTTTACATCACACACAGACATTTCACACGGACATTCCACGTACACACTCACGGACATTCCACACGCATACACGGACATTCCTACACGCACACATGGATAGCATACGCCATCACACGGATGTCATACATACCGGAGAAACGCCCATAAAAAACGGAACACGGACCTGAAAAAACGGACCTTGAGACACGTACGTTTTTTATGCGGAAGTGTCTTTTTGGCCTAGGAGGGCTTTAAACTAGAAGAAAAAGGGAGGAGAAGAAAAATACTTGAGAAGAACATGCAGCTGAAGGACATACTAAACATGGATACTAGATGTGGTAAAGAGGACAGAGGACAGGATACAGAGACGGAATCTAAGAAAAAGTGAGCCACAGAGCACAAATTAAAATGTTTTTACACAAATGTGCAAAGCATAGGAAATAAACAAGGAGAGCTAGAGCTCCTAATACAGAAAGAAAATTATAAATGAAGTAAACAATTCTGTAGTGGCCGCGCTCCCCATAGTAATGATTTTAAAAACTCTTGTCCTCAAATGGAATTTATTACTTAAACATACGGAAATAAAAAACGGATACAACGCATTTCAGCAGGAACAACCGCCTTCCTCAGGTATCTAAATAAAAATGCATCTCACTCTACTTTATAGATAAAAAAATAAATACAATTTACCTGGTATTCAAATAAGGGTGTGGATATAACCACAGCTGTATAATCAGTTTCTTAGTTCACTTCAACTCTAGTGGTTCATTAAAAACAAATCCACAAACAACAAATCACTTAAAAAATCATAAAACTAAAAACACTGTAAGCATTTATCAATAAAATTACTATCAATAGATTTATCAAATAAAAGGTAGTACAAAAAAATTAGATAAAAATTCTTTAAAAAACAAAATAAAAATATATATTTTTTTTTCTTCCTTTCTCCTTTACCTTTTTTCCATTATATTTACACAGGGATGTATACTATATTCTTTCCACAATATCATTAAGGCCATTGGGATGCAATGTTTGAAGGCGGTAAATCCAATATGTTTCTTTGCGATTGAGTAATGAATTTCTATTGATCGTTTCCATAGGTATCTGTTCTTAAGGTGTCACCCTTATATTAAAATTCTTATCATGCTTGAGTAGTATATGTCTTGATAAACTATGTTTTAAAAACCCATTTGTTGCTCTATTTCTGTGCCCGTTCATACGAGCACGTAATGTCTGTGTCGTGCGTCCCACATACTGTAGCCCACAGCTACAGTCGATAACATAAATAGTATAATTGCTATCGCAACTCAGATTTTGTTTTATTTTAATTAATTCGCCTGTACTTTTACTTGTAATCTGTTTTGCTCCATGGTTTATAATTCCACATGTATGACATTTCCTAGAACTACATCTAAAAACTCCAATCACCTGATCTTCATTTTTTTCTATCCTTGCTGATTTTTTTTTATTTTCTCTTAATCTACTTGGGGCTATTAAGCGTTTTATCGTTTTCCCCCTCCTAAATGTTATATTTGGTTCCTCAGGCAAATATTTTCCCAAAATAAGATCCCGTTTTAGAATATACCAATATTTTTTCAGAATCATACGTATCATCATATTCCCTCTATTATAGGTCATAATAAAATTTAATTTCCACCTGTCTCCTTCTCTGTCATTTGTTTTTTTACACATCACCTCATTTTTTTTTCCCTTCTTTCTTACTCAAAAAAATCCTCCTGTTTTTTTCCTCTGTTTTTTTTCATATATGGCATGAACCAATTTTTTGGGATATTTCTTTTCCTTAAATCTTTTCTTTAAAATGTCAGCCTGGGTTTCATAGTCTTTATCTTCAGTACAGTTTTTCCTGAGGCGAAAGAACTGACTGTATGGAATGTTTTCTTTCCATTTTTTATAATGGGCACTTCTGAAATCCAAAAATCCGTTGGAATCAAGTTTCTTAAAATGCGTTTTTGTGATGATACCAGTCCCCTTATGGCTAATTTCCAAATCTAAAAACACTATTTTTTCATTATTTATTTCTGAGGTACATGAAATACCCCAATCGTTTTTATTCAACGTATTTATCATTTCTATTGCTTCTGCTATTGTACCATTCCAGATATTTATCAGATCATCTATAAAACGCCTATGAAAAACTATTTTCTTTATATTTTCCAACTTACTTAAAACTGATGAGGACTCAAATTGCCCCATAAAAAGATTTGCGAAACTTGGTGTGACCCGAGTCCCCATCGCGGTCCCGAGCCGTTGTAGGTATAGTGACCCTTCAAAACCAAATACATTATGTCTTAAAATAAACCCTAAACCATTCAACAAAAAATTCTTTTGTTTAATTGCAAGCCCCATCTTTCTGAGATAATAATCTACCACACTAATTCCTCGATCATGACTCATATTGGAATATAATGCATTAACATCCATGGTAATAAAATAAAAATGTTCTTGCCATTCAATAGTTCTGAGATCATTGGTTAATTGTGTGGAATCTTTTAGATATGATGGTAAGGATTTAACAATGTCCTGTACAAAAAGGTCTATATAGTGAGATAAATTTGTAGTTAAGGAGCCAATTCCAGATATTATTGGTCTTCCTGGAGGGTTAACAGAATCTTTATGTACGTTTGGCAGATGGTAAAACAATGCCATTGTTGGTGTAGGAATCATCAAAAAATGTTTTTATTTATAATACTTTCCATAAAAGCTTCATTGATAAGTGATTTATATTCTTTTATATATATTTGTGTTGGATCATTATCTAGTCTTAAGTAATATTTAGCATCTGAGAGGATCCTATGCGCTTCTTCTATATAGTCTTTTCTATTTTGGACCACCACCCCGCCCCCTTTATCTGCTTGGCATATCACAATATTTGTGTTATTTTTTAAAACCTCCAGAGCCTCTTTCTCTTGCTTAGAAATATTGTTCAAATTTCTTCCTTTATTAAAAACACGTGTATTTTTATTTATTTTCTTACAATTACTATTTCTTATATCCTTCATTAATTTATCACCTTTATTTTCCTTGTTTCCTTCCATAAGTCTGAATTCCTCCTGAACCAATGCAAAAAACGTCTCTATATTATGTCCTCTATATTGTGTGGGGTAAAACCCCGATTTTGGCTGTACCTCTTTATGTATATAATTATTATAAATAATTTTAGAAGATTCCATATCATTCACTGATTTAATATTATTCATATTCAGTATTTTTTTTCTTCCAATAAAAAATGCCGTTTGAGGGTTAATTTTCGTGTAAAGGCGTTTAGATCGAAAAAAAGATCAAACGCATTTGCGTCCTGTGTCGGACAGAAATTTAAACCTTTACTTAAAATTTCTCTTTCTGATTCAGATAAAATATATGAGGATAAATTAAATATTTTTATTGTTGGTATAGATATGCCTTTGGATTCTCCAAGTTCAATTTCCTTATTTTTCTTTTTCTTTCTTCGATTTTTCCTTTCTTTCTTTTTTATTGTGTACCCTTTTCCTCTCGATCCCCTTGCCCTATTTTTCTTTTTTTTGCTCTTTGGTCTACTAATGGTACAAAATAATTTGTTATATGATTCCTTTGTACTGGGCTCAGGTTCTGAGCTAACTGGGAGCAGCTGATTACAGGGGGTAAAATCACTATCTCTGATGTATTTGGTCTTGTTGGACCTATTTCTAAAAAAGAAATATGTGATGGTATTGATGAAGGTGATGGCGAAGGTGCTTGTAATACTGTGGTGAATATTAATGATGGTTCTGTCTCTTCATGTATTGTTAATTCAAGTATATTTAAATCTATTTCAGTTTGATTTTGTTCGTCTACAAGTTCTGATATCTCCAATGGGGAAAAAACTGAATCTTGTGATGGTTGTAACGGGATGTTTTTTTTTATAATATTTGGTTCCAGAGGGGGACGATTTTCTATCAATACCTTAGTCTCCTTTTTCTGTGTTTTCTTACCTGTTGTCTGGTCTTGTGCGGTGGAAGTATTTGGTAATATTTTGTTTTTAGTTTTTGATATAGCTCCTTCTTTATTACTTCCATATTTTATAGTATATCTATCTGTAAATTCTGTTTTTGGGGGGTTTTGAGGTGATGTTAAATTTTTCAGGTTTTTTTTTTAATATTATCTACTTCTTATTCTTATTTTTTGCTTTCTCATTTACCCCATCTTTTTTTTCTAATGGTTTTTCAAATAGTTATTTTTCTTGTGGTTTCATTTTAACTGTATCCCATCTAAACTTTTTTTCAAAAGTTTTTAATCTCCTAGTAATATCATTATTAATGAGATTAAAAAAATCAAGTGATTTATATTTTTCTAGTTCTTTTAGCTGTTTTTCACAGGGTTGCGCTGCTGTACTCGCGGGCTGGGCTGGGCAGGGGTGTTTAGCAGGCAGACTGGGCCCCCACTCTCTGATAGGCTCCCAGCCTTTCCATTATAAACTGCAGTGATCGCACAGAATAATCTGTACGATCTCTGCAGCTTCCCTGGTTGTAGCAGAACTCCCTGCTGTGAGCCTCCTCCTACTGTGAGCCTCCACCTGTAGTGAGCCTCCCCTTGCTGTGAGTTTCCCATTGCTGTGGGGCCTCCCCCTGCAGTGAGCTTCCCCCTGCTGTGAGCCTACCCTTACTGTGAGCCTCCTCATGCAGTGAGCCTCCCCCTGCAGTGAGCCATCCCCTGCAGTGAGCCTCCTGCCTCCCCCTGCTGTGACCCTCCCCCTGCTGTGAACCTCCCCCTGCAGTGAGCCTCTCCCTGCAGTGAGGCTCCCCCTGCAGTGAGCCTCCTGCCTCTCCCTGCTATGAGCCTCCCGCTGCTGTGAGCCTCTACCTGCATTGAGCCTCCCCTTGTTGTGAGCCTCCCCCTTGCTGTGAGCCTCCCCATTGTTGTGAGCCTTTCTCTGCAGTGAGCCTCCTGCCTCCCCCTGCTATGAGCCTCCCTCTGCTGTGAGCCCCCCTTCTCCTGTGAGCTTCCATTTGGTGTGAGCCTCCACCTGCTGTGAGCCTCCCCTTGCTGTAAGCCTCTTGCCTCCCCCTGCAGTGAGCCTCCTGCCTCCCTCTGCTGTGAGCCTCCCCCTGCAGTGAGCCTCCCCCTGCAGTGAGCCTTCCCTTGCTGTGAGCCTCCCCCTTGTTGTGAGCCTCCCCCTGCAGTGAGCCTTCCTCTGCAGTGAGCCTCCCCCTGCTGTGAGCCTCCCCCTGCTGTGAGTTTCCACTTTCAGTGAGCTGCCCCTGCTGTGAGCCTTTCCCTGCAGTGAGCCTCCCCCTGCAGTGAGCCACCACTTGCTGTGAGCCTCCTGCCTCCCCCTGCTATGAGCCTCCCTCTGCTGTGAGCCCCCCTTCTCCTGTGAGCTTCCATTTGGTGTGAGCCTCCACCTGCTGTGAGCCTCCCCTTGCTGTAAGCCTCTTGCCTCCCCCTGCAGTGAGCCTCCTGCCTCCTCTGCTGTGAGCCTCCCCCTGCAGTAAGCCTCCTGCTGTGAGCCTCCTGCCTCCCTTTCCCGCTGCTGTGAGCCTCCTGCCTCCGGCTGCTGTGAGTCTCTTGCCGCTGTGTACGCCCCTAGTACTGTGTGCCACCAACCCAGTGCTGTGCCACCCATGGTGTAGAAATTGGAGGAAAAGTGAGGAATGTGCTCTGGGTTTCATCAGCTATAGGTGACTGTGTTATTTTCTGCAGAGTTGCGTCATGGCAGGAAGAAGTGATGGCGGTCAGTGCCGGATGAAGAGGAAAAACGAAGATGAATAACGTCAGCTAGAGACATCACTGGTAAGTTCGTGTATTACATGTACACACACAAAGTACACTATATGCACAGCTGCTGTGCATAATGTCACTAATTAATGTCACTGGTGATCCCTGTGTGGTGGTAATATGTGATCTGGCCAGAGTGTGGTGGTATTTCTCTGATGTATGTGGTATTACTTGGTCATTTATATGGTCTGCTCATAGTGTTGAGGTATTTCTCCCTTGTGTGTGGTTATGTGGTAATATTCGGTCATTATGTGTTCTGATTATGGTGTGGCGGTATTTCTCTCTTATATGTGGTTGTATTTGGTTACTATGTAGTGGTAATATGTTATTGGTCACGGTGTGGTAGTATTTCTCCCTTGTATGTTGTATTATTGGTCTTGGTATAGTGGATTGTGTTGTGTCTAGAGGACTTTTTTTTTCTCTATCAATAAAGGGAATATTATTTCCAGTAGAGATTAAATACTTGAATGGTTAACCCCTCCTTGTCCTGTGACTATTACACTGTAGCAAATATGCTAAGTAATTGCCTATTCTAAGGCCATGTGCCCATGTTGAGTATTTGGTCAGTATTTTACCTCAGTATTTGTAGCCAAAACCAGGAGTGGTAAAATCAGAGGAAAAGTCTAATAGATACGCCTCTGCATTTTTAACCCACTGCTAGTTTTGGCTTAGAAATGCTGATGTAACATATTGACCAAATACTGAATGTGTGAATGTGTTCTAAGGATAAGTGATAACTTAAGGTGGTGTCACACACAGCGACGACGACAACGACATCGCTGCTATGTCACAATTTTCTGTGACATAGCAGCGACGTCCTGTCGCTGTCGCTGTGTGTGACATCCAGCAACGAGCTAGCCCCTGCTGTGAAGTCGCCGCTCGTTGCTGAATGTCCAGCTTCATTTTTTGGTCGTCGCTCTCCCGCTGTGACGCACACATCGCTGTGTGTGACAGCGAGAGAGCGATGAAATGAAGCGAGCAGGGAGCAGGAGCCAGCATCTGGCAGCTGCGGTAAGCTGTAACCAGGGTAAACATCGGGTAACCAAGGGAAGACCTTTCCCTGGTTACCCAATATTTACCTTTGTTACCAGCGTCCGCCGCTCTTGCTGCCAGTGTCGGTTCCCTGCTCTCTGCACATGTAGCTGCAGTACACATCGGGTAATTAACCCGATGTGTACTGTAGCTAGGAGTGCAGGGAGCCAACGCTAAGCAGTGTGCGCGGCTCCCTGCTCTCTGCACATGTAGCACAGCAACGCATGTCGTTATGATTGCTGCTGCGTCTGCTGTGTTTGACAGCTAAGCAGCGATCATAACAGCGACTTACAAGGTCGCTGTTGCGTCACAGAAAATGGTGACGTAACAGCGACATCGTTGTTGCTGTCGCTATGTGTGAACCCAGCTTAAGTCATCTGCGGGGACCGATTGCTGGGACCTGCACCGATCGTACAACTTTTATTCCCTCGAAAGTGGAGCTGATGTCCGACTCGTCCCCTAATCCATTCATTCAATAAGTCATCACCTACCTAACCTGTGGATCGGTGATCTTTTGTTTTCACCAAAGATCCCCCTTACTGTAAACAACTGTAATTGGACATCAGTTATTGTGTGTGCACAGGAGATGTGCAGGAGCCGGCTGTGCTTCACAGTCAGCGCTCCATCATAACGGGGATAACGGCTAACAGGTATTTGCATATCGCTGTAGGGTGGGCCCCAGACACCCCAGTCCAACGCTGGATAGGCCTGTAATTGACATCAAAGGTAGACCACAACTATGAGAGACAAAATGAGAAAACAAATCCAGAAAATCACTTTGTCTGATTTATTTTCAAATTATGGTGGAAAATAAGTATTTGGTCAATAACAAAAGTTCATCTCAATATTTTGTTATGTATCCTTTGTTTGCAATGACAGCGGTCAAGTGTTTTCTATAAGTCTTCACAAGGTTGGCACACACTGTTGATGGCATGTTGGCCCATTCCTCCATGCAGATCTCCTCTAGAGCAGTGATGTTTTGGGCCTGTCACTGTGCAACATGGACTTTCAACTCCCTCGAAAGGTTTATTATGGGGCTGAGATCTGGAGGCTGGCTAGGCCACTCCAGGATCTTCATCAGACCATATGAAAAATAAAAAACAAAATATTTTATATACCACCTGAGGAAGACAACATACTGGTTGTCAAAACACGTTGTGGCATATTAGGGACCACTAATAGAGGTTTGGATAATTTTTAAAAAAATCCTTTGGTTTCTTTTCCTTATTAGTAGAGTTGAGCGCGGTTCGTGGTTCGAGGTTCTCCAGTTCGCGGCTCGAGTGATTTTGGGGGCTGTTCTAGATCGAACTAGAACTCGAGCTTTTTGCTGAAGCTCGATAGTTCTAGATATGTTCGAGAACGGTTCTAGCAGCAAAAAAACCAGCTAATTCCTAGCTGGCTTTCCGCTGTAATAGTGTAAGTCACTCTGTGACTCACACTATTATGACATTTCAGTGTATAGTGTGCGGGAACAGCGCATTCAGATCACTGCTGTATGGATAATGGCGATCGCCATTTTTTTTTTTTTTCCCTTGTCTTCCTTCCCTAAGCGCGCGCGTGATGTGGGGCGGGCCAGCATGTCAGCCAATCCCAGACACACACACAGCTAAGTGGACTTTTAGCCAGAGAAGTAACGGCATGTGTGATAGGATGTCCATGTCACATGTCCCTGCATTATAAAACCGGACATTTTCCTCCAGCACGCCATTATCTGCCTTCTGCGTCCTTGGTGTCAGACATCACTGGCGCAGCTCCTATCGCCGATACTGCTGTATACGCTCCATACACAGCGCTGGACAGCTTAGGGATAGCACTTTCTATCAGTCCTTTTAAGGGCTCATACCGGCAGGGTCAGAGCCATAGGTGACAGGTCCGTGAAAACAGAGTTTAACAGCTACACAAGATGACAGCGTCTGTGTAGCTAAGGTCAGGGATTTCCTCGCTGCATTTCCCCATTAGGAGGGATAGAAAGGCAGGCTTACTTTCCTCTACCCAGAGACCCACAACCCTGCCACTGTACCCTCCTGCCCTTTGCACACTCCAACTCATTGTTACTAAGCCATTATACTAGCAAACACTGAGTGAACTTAGTGACATCCTAAACGTGGCTGTTGGACTGCTGTATCGTCCCACAAGTGCAAAGATATTTGCAGCACCTCTGCCTGCATTGCACACTCAAACTTATTGTTACTAAGCCATTATACTAGCAAACACTGAGTGAACTAAGTGGCATCCTAAACGTGGCTGTTGGACTTCTGTATCGTCCCACTAGTGCAAAGATATTTGCAGCACGTCTGCCTGCATTGCACACTCAAACTCATTATAACTAAGCCATTATACTAGCAAACACTGAGTGAACTAAGTGGCATCCTAAACGTGGCTGTTGGACTTCTGTATCGTCCCACAAGTGCAAAGATATTTGCAGCACCTCTGCCTGCATTGCACACTCAAACTCATTGTTACTAAGCCATTATACTAGCAAACACTGAGTGAACTTAGTGGCATCCTAAACGTGGCTGTTGGACTTCTGTATCGTCCCACAAGTGCAAAGATATTTGCAGCACGTCTTCCTGCATTGCACACTAAAACTCATTGTTAGTAAGCCATTATACTAGCAAACACTGAGTGAACTTAGTGGCATCCTAAACGTGGCTATTGGACTTCTGTATCGTCCCACTAGTGCAAAGATATTTAGAGCACGTCTGCCTGCATTGCACACTCAAACTCATTATAACTAAGCCATTATACTAGCAATTTATGCTGCCAGTTTAAGGGCCGTAGTTGCATTGTCAGGGATAATTATTCTTTATTATTCTGCTGTTAATAAAGCTAGACCACCGCTGCAATCTACACCACCTCTCAATTTTTACTACCACATTTTAAGTGCACAATCTTGTCTCAATCAACATGAGTGGAAAAATGACAGATGCTTGTGGAAAGGGGAAGAGGCGTGTTGGAAAAGGAAAAAAAGGGTTTGTCCGTGGGGAAGGTGGCAAAGCTCCATTAACATGAAGATAGACCATCTACCAGCAAAAGTAAGATGTCTACTACTTACCGTGGACAATCCGATGTGCTCCCTTTTTTACGGACACGAACAACAGGAACAAAGGTAGATGATGACCAAAAAAGGAAAATGCTTGAATGGATCTCAAGTGGTCCAACAAGTGCCCTCTCAGCCACCTCAACTACCGCATCCAAAAAACACAAGTCCTCTGAGTTGTCATCCCAATCAAACTTGCTTTCTCCCAGCTCTGAAGTCTCCATCAGCCCTGCACAGTATGGTGGAAGTGAGATGGCTGAGTCTGCAGAGCTGTTCAGTCACACTATAGCCTGGGAATCAGAGGTCTGCTCCCAAGCTACAGTGAGTACAGACCAGGAAATGGTCTGCAGTGATGCCCAGAACCTTTGTGACTCTGATTCAGGCCGTGAGGACCAGGTTTCAGAGCATAATGTTGACCCTTTGTCACAAGCTGTAACACCTGTGGTTATAGAAAATGAGGAACATACTAATGACGATGAGACGCAGATACCAGATTGGGATGACAACTTAAATATTCGGTCAGGGCAAGAAGAGACTCGGTCTGAGGGTGAGGGGAGTGCAAACACAACAATTGTTAAGGAAGTTCTAGATCCCACCTACTGTCAACCCACAGTCAGGCACTCGAGGAGGTCAACAGAGGCGGTGGAGGAGGATGCAACTGACGACGAAGTTACCTTGCACCTTCCTGGACAGAGTCGGAGTACTGGTAGCACGTCTACAACTGCATCCTCAGCCACCACTCTGCCTCTGAGCACTAGTCGGGGGGGCTCAGCAGGTCACATGCCCTCTAAGCCTTGCCTAGCCTGGTCCTTTTTTGACATAGCAAAAGATCGCCCAAATTATGTGATCTGTAAAATTTGTCGTGATTCTGTTAGTAGAGGGCAAAACCTCAGCAGTTTGACAACTTCTTCCATGAATCGTCACATGAATAAATATCATATGTCCCAGTGGGAAGCTCACCGTGCCTCAATGCGGCCTTGCGGAGCGAAACATCCACCGCCTGCTCCTTCCAGTGCATCCGCGCGCTCTTCATCTTCTAGGACTGTGGGGACAGCTGTCACACCTGGTTTTCCACGCACAACTTCCACCACTGTAACCGCAACAGGCAGTTTGCTTGGTAGGTCGTCAGTTGGTTTGGAAGGGGAAACAAGTGCGTATGTACAGCTCTCTCAGACATCGATAGCACCAACGTTGGATGAAGGCAACATCATGTCTTCGACTGCACTTTCCTCACAAACCTGCATTTTTCCAGGGACACCCTACTCAACACCGTCTACACACAGCAGCCAGATCTCTGTCCCTCAGATGTGGACAAATAAAAGGCCATTTCCTGCGACCCATGACAAAGCTAAGAGGTTGACTTTATCCCTCTGTAAGCTCTTGGCTACCGAAATTCTGCCTTTCCGCCTGGTGGACACACAGGATTTTCGAGACCTTATGTCTGTCGCTGTGCCCCAGTACCAGATGCCCAGTCGCCACTACTTCTCTAAGAAAGGTGTGCCCACGCTACACCAGCATGTCACACACAACATCACCGCTTCCTTGAGAAACTCTGTGTGTGAACGGGTGCATTTTACCACCGATACTTGGACCAGTAAGCATGGACAGGGACGTTACATGTCGCTGACTGGGCACTGGGTAACTATGGTGATAGATGGTGAAGGGTCTGCTGCACAAGTCTTGCCGTCCCCACGACTTGTGTGTCAATCCTCTGTCTGTCCAAGTTCCGCCACTGCTTCTGCCTCCTCCACCTCATCTGTGTCCTCCACCTCCGCCCCAAGCCTGCCTGGTCAGGCCACCAGCGTTCTCACTGCGCAGAAGGAATCATGCACCCCTCATTACTATGCTGGCAGCAGAGCGCAACGTCATCAGGCGGTCTTTAGCTTGACATGTCTTGGGAATATGAGTCACACAGCTGAGGAGTTGTGGTCAGCTCTGCGGTCCGAGTTTAATAAATGGTTGTCTCCACTCAACCTGCATCCTGGTAAGGCCGTATGCGACAATGCTGCAAACCTGGGTGCGGCCCTTCGCCTGGGCAAGGTGACACACGTACCTTGTATGGCTCACGTGTTGAACCTTGTTGTCCAGCAATTTTTAACACACTATCCCGGCCTAGATGGCCTTCTGACCAGGGCACGAAAACTGTCTGCTCACTTCCGCCGTTCAAGCACCGCAGCTGAGCGACTTGCATCGCTCCAGAAGTCTTTCGGCCTGCCGGTTCATCGCCTGAAATCCGATGTGCCGACACGCTGGAATTCGACTCTCCACATGTTACAGCGACTGTGGCAGCACCGCCGAGCCCTGGTGCAATACGTCATGACGTATAGCCTGGGCCAACGAGATGCAAAGGTGGGGCAGATCACGCTGATGGAGTGGTCTCAGATCAAGGACCTATGCACCCTTCTGCACAGTTTCAACATTGCGACGAATATGTTTAGCGCTGACAATGCCATTATCAGCATGACAATTCCAGTCATTTACATGCTGGAGCACAAGCTAAACACTATTCGGAGTCAGGGGGTGGGACAACAGGAAGGGGAGGAACTACAGGAGGATTCATATGCGCAAGACACAACAACATCACCAAGGTCCAGACGTTCATCATCACCAACGCGGCAGGCATGGGACCATGGGGGACAGGGATCAACAAGGGCGCATGGTAGCAGGCGAAATGTTGAGGAAGGTGCAGGAGAACATGAAGAAATGGAGGACGAACTGTCCATGGACATGGAAGACTCAGCGGATGAGGGAGACCTTGGTCAAATTTCAGTTGAAAGAGGTTGGGGGGAGATGTCAGAGGAAGAAAGAACGGTTAGCACCTCTATGCCACAAACACAGCGTGGACTTGGTCTGCATGGCTGCGCAAGACACATGAGTGCTTTCTTGCTGCACTACCTCCAACATGACCCTCGTATTGTCAAAATTAGAAGTGATAATGACTATTGGCTTGCCACACTATTAGATCCCCGGTACAAGTCCAAATTTTGTGACATAATTCCAGCAATAGAAAGGGACGCACGTATGCAGGAGTATCAGCAGAAGCTGTTACTCGATCTTAGCTCGGCTTTTCCACCAAACAACCGTGCAGGTGTAGGGAGTGAATCTCCCAGTTGTAACTTGACAAACATGGGACGGTCTCGTCATCTTCAACAGTCTACCCATACCAGTAGCACTGTATCTGGTGCTGGTAACAGCAATTTTATGGAATCTTTTCATAATTTTTTTAGACCCTCCTTTGCAAGGCCAACAGAGACAACAAGTCTAACACATAGTCAACGGCTGGAGAGGATGATACAGGAGTATCTCCAAATGAACATCGATGCCATGACTTTGCAAATGGAGCCTTGCTCATTTTGGGCTTCAAATCTTGAAAAATGGCCAGAGCTCTCCACTTACGCCTTGGAGATTTTGTCGTGTCCAGCTGCCAGCGTTGTCTCTGAACGTGTCTTCAGTGCTGCTGGGTGTGTGCTGACAGATAAGCGCACACGTCTGTCCAGTGACAATGTGGACAGACTAACGTTCATCAAAATGAACAAGTCATGGATCCACAAGGAATTTACTACCCCTGTGTCATCCTGGGGAGAGTAAATGCTTGTGGATTTGGAATGTGCTTGATGCAAATCAAAACATCCTGTTTGCAACTAGGGCACAAGTGCTGCCCCTGATGGGGTGTCTGTGTGGCCCAATTTTTTGAAAAAAGGGAGACTCCGCTTGGAGTAACCCTTGCTTACATTGTTTTTAAAAGGAGCCAAGATGAACAAGTCATGGTTCAGCAAAGACTTTGCTACCTACCCCGGTGTCATCCTGGGGACGGTTAAGAATGGCGTATTTTTGAATGTGCTTGATGCCAATCTAGCTGTGAAGTGTACAACTAGGGCACAAGTGCTGCCACTGAATGGGTGGTTGTGTGTGGGGCACAATTTTTGGAAAAAAAGGGAGACTCCGCTTGGAGTAACCCTTGCTTGCTGTGTTTTTTAAAAATGATCCAAGATGAACAGAGCTGGGATCAGGAAAGACTTTGCTACCTACCCCAGTGTCATCCTGGGGATAGTTAATTATGGCGTATTTTTGAATGTGCTTGATGCAAATCAAAACATCCTGTTTGCAACTAGGGCACAAGTGCTGCCACTGATGGGGTGTCTGTGTGGCCCAATTTTTGGCAAAAAGGGAGACTCCGCTTGGAGTAACCCTTGCTTACATTGTTTTTAAAAGGAACCAAGATGAACAAGTCATGGTTCAGCAAAGACTTTGCTACCTACCCCGGTGTCATCCTGGGGACGGTTAAGAATGGCGTATTTTTGAATGTGCTTGATGCCAATCTAGCTGTGAAGTGTACAACTAGGGCACAAGTGCTGCCACTGAATGGGTGGGTGTGTGTGGGGCACAATTTTTGGAAAAAAAGGGAGACTCCGCTTGGAGTAACCCTTGCTTGCTGTGTTTTTTAAAAATTATCCAAGATGAACAGAGCTGGGATCAGGAAAGACTTTGCTACCTACCCTAGTTTCATCCTGGGGACAGTTAATTATGGCGTATTTTTAAATGTCCTTGATGCAAATCAAAACATCCTGTTTGCAACTAGGGCACAAGTGCTGCCACTGATGGGGTGTCTGTGTGGCCCAATTTTTGGAAAAAAGGGAGACTCCGCTTGGAGTAACCCTTGCTTACATTGTTTTTAAAAGGAGCCAAGATGAGCAAGTCATGGTTCAGCAAAGACTTTGCTACCTACCCCGGTGTCATCCTGGGGACGGTTAAGAATGGCGTATTTTTGAATGTGCTTGATGCCAATCTAGCTGTGAAGTGTACAACTAAGGCACAAGTGCTGCCACTGAATGGGTGGGTGTGTGTGGGGCACAATTTTTGGAAAAAAAGGGAGAATCCGCTTGGAGTAACCCTTGCTTGCTGTGTTTTTTAAAAATGATCCAAGATGAACAGAGCTGGGATTAGGAAAGACTTTGCTACCTACCCCAGTGTCATCCTGGGGACAGTTAATTATGGCGTACTTTTGAATGTGCTTGATGCAAATCAAAACATCCTGTTTGCAACTAGGGCACAAGTGCTGCCACTGATAGGGTGTCTGTGTGGCCCAATTTTTGGAAAAAAGGGAGACTCTGCGTGGAGTAACCCTTGCTTACATTGTTTTTTAAAAGGAGCCAAGAACAAGACAAGTCATGGTTCAGCAAAGACTTTGCTACCTACCCCGGTGTCATCCTGGGGACAGTTAAGAATGGCGTATTTTTGAATGTGCTTGATGCAAATCTAGCTGTAAAGTGAACAACTAGGACACAAGTGCTGCCACTGAATGGGTGGGTGTGTGTGGGGCCCAATTTTTGGAAAAAAGGGAGACTCCGCTTGGAGTCACCTTGCGGTGTTTTACATGATTTTAGAAGGGCGTCCCATGCCTATATCTGTGTCTCGTCTTCTTTTTCCTCATTACGCTCTTTTGTTTTCGCATGAGAATTTGTTCTTGTCACTTTCCCATGTGTTTGTGTTGTGTTGTGAGTTGTTTGTCACCTTTTGGACACCTTTGAGGGTGTTTTCTCGGTGTTTTTATGTGTTTGTGAATGCCTGCTATTGTTTCCTATGCGGTTCGAGTTCGGTTCGTCGAACGTTCGACGAACCAAACTCGAACGGGACCTCCGTTCGGCGAACCGACCTCGAGCCGAACCGCGACCGGTTTGCTCATCTCTACTTATTAGTGCTCCACCAGACCGACTTCTTTTGTTTCTTGTATACATTCTCATCAGATCATATGACATTCTTCCAATACTCTTCTGGATAATCCAAATGTGCTCTAGCAGTCTTGAGAAGGGCCTGGACATGTACTAGCTTAAGCAGAAGAGCACGTCTGGCACTGCAGGATCTGAGTCCCTAGCGGCTTAGTGTGTTACTGATGGTAGCCTTTGTTACAGTGGCCTCAGCTCTATGCAGGTCATTCACTAGTTCCCCCATGTGGTTCTGAGATTTTTGCTCATTGTTCTTGTGATCATTTTGACCCCACGGGGTGAGCTCTTGCGTGGAGCCCCAGATTGAGGGAGATTATCAGTGGTCTTTTATGCCTTCAATTTTCTTATTTTTGCACCCAAGTTGATTTCATCACATAAAGCTGCTGCCTATTGCAGATTCAGTCTTCCCAGCCTGGTACAGGGCTACAATTTTGTTTCTGGTGTCCTTCGACAGCTCTTTGGTCTTCACCATAGCTGAGTTTAGAGTGTGACTGTTTGAGGTTGTGGACAGGTGTCTTTTAAACTGATAACAAGTTCAAACAGGTGCCATTAGAACAGGTAATGAGTAGAGATGAGCCACCCCCCTGGAGTTCGAGTTCGAGTTCGGTTCGGTTCATCGAACGGAGGACAAGTTTGACGAACGTTCAATGAACCAACTCGAACCCCATTGAAAACAATGGCAGGCAAACACAAACACATAGAAAACACATTCAAAGGTGTCCAAAAGGTGACAAACAACTCCCAAGACACCACAAACACATGGGAAAGTGACAAGGACATATACTCATGCGAAAACAAAAGAGCTGGACGAGTAAAAAGAGGAGGAGACACAGATATAGGCATGTCATGCCCTTCTAATATCATGTAAAACACAGCAAGGGGACGCCAAGCAGAGTCTCCCTTTTTTCCAAAAATTGGGCCACACACACCACTTCAGTGGCATCACTTGTGTCCCAGTTGAAACTAGACATGTTGATTTGCATCAAGCACATTAAAAAAATACGCCAGCCTAAACTGTCCCCAGGATGACACCGGGGTAGCAAAGTCCTTGCTGAACAATGACTTGTTCATCTTGGATCATTTTTAAAAACACAGCAAGGGGACTCCAAGCAGAGTCTCCTTTTTTTCTAAAAATTGGGCCACACACACCACTTCAGTGGCATCACTTGTGCCCCAGTTGCAAACTTGACAGGTTGATTTGCATGAAGCACATTCAAAAATCCACAAGCATTTACTCTCCCCAGGATGACACCGGGGTAGCAAAGTCCTTGCTGAACCATCACTTGTTCATCTTGGATCATTTTTAAAAACACAGCAAGGGGACTCCAAGCAGAGTCTCCCTTTTTTCCAAAAATTGGGCCACACACACCACTTCAGTGGCATCACTTGTGCCCCAGTTGCAAACTGGACATGTTGATTTGCATCAAGCACATTCAAAAATACGCCAGCCTTAACTGTCCCTAGGATGACATCGGGGTAGGTAGCAAAGTCCTTGCTGAACCATGACTTGTTCATCTTGGATCATTTTTAAAAACACAGCAAGGGGACTCCAAGCAGAGTCTCCCTTTTTCCAAAAATTGGGCCACACACACCACTTTAGTGGCATCGCTTGTGCCCCAGTTGCAAACTGGACATGTTGATTTGAATCAAGCACATTCAAAAATACACCAGCCTTAACTGTCCCCAGGACAACACCAGGGTAGCAAAGTCCTTGCTGAACCATGACTTGTTCATCTTGGATCATTTTTAAAAACACAGCAAAGGGACTCCAAGCAGAGTCTCCCTTTTTTCCAAAAATTGGGCCACACACACCACTTCAGTGGCATCAGTTGTCCCCCAGTTGCAAACTTGACATGTTGATTTGCATGAAGCACATTCAAAAATCCAGAAGCATTTACTCTCCCAAGGATGACACCAGGATAGCAAAGTTTTTGCTGAACCATGACTTGTTTATCTTGGATCATTTTTAAAAACACAGCAAGGGGACTTCAAGCAGAGTCTCCCTTTTTTCCAAAAATTGGGCCACACACACACCACTTCAGTGGCATCACTTGTGCCCCAGTTGCAAACTGGACATGTTGATTTGCATCAAGCACATTAAAAAATACGCCAGCCTTAACTGTCCCTAGGATGACACTGGGGTAAAAAGTCCTTGCTGAACCATGAATTGTTCATCTTGGATCATTTTTAAAAATACAAGGGGACTCCAAGGAGAGTCTCCCTTTTTTCCAAAAATTGGGCCACACACACCACTTCAATGGCATCACTTGTTCCCCAGTTGCAAATTGGACAGGTTGATTTGCATCAAGCACATTCAAAAATACGCCAGCCTTTACTCTGCCCAGGATGACACCAGGGTAGCAAAGTCTTTGCTGATCCATGACTTGTTCATCTTGATGAACGTTAGTCTGTCCACATTGTAACTGGACAGACGCGTGCGCTTATCTGTCAGCACACACCCAGCAGCACTGAATACACGTTCAGAGAAAACGCTGGCTGCGAAACATAACAAGATCTCCAAGGCGTAAGTGGCGAGCTTAGTCCATTTTTCAAGATTGAAAGCCCAAAATGAGCAAGGGTCCAGTTGCACAGTCATAGCATCGATGTTCATTTGGAGATGCTCCTGTACCATCCTCTCCAGCCGTTGACTATGTGTCAGACTTCTTGTTTCTTGTGGCCTTGCAGAGGATGGTCTAAAAAAATTATGAAACGATTCCATAAAATTGCTGTTACCACCAGATACGGTGTGGCTGGTACGGTTTGATTGATGATGACGAGACAGTCCCATGCTTGGCAAGTTACAACTGGGAGATTCACTCTGTGCACCATTGGTGTTTGGTGGAAAAGCCGAGCTAAGATTGCATAACAGCTTCTGCTGATACTCCTGCATACGAGCGTCCCTTTCTATGGCTGGAAATATTTCGCCAAATTTGGACTTGTACCAGGGATCCAAGAGTGTGGCAACCCAGTAGTCATCATTACTTCTAATTCGGTCAATCCGAGGGTCATGTTGTAGGTAGTACAGCAAGAAGGCGCTCATGTGTCTTGCGCATCCATGCGGACCAAGTCCTTGCTGTGTTTGTGGCGGTGAGATGATAACCGTGCTTCCTTCCTCTGACATCTCTCCCTAACCTCGAACAACCGAAATTTGACTAAGGTCTCCCTCATCTGCTGAGTCTTCCATGTCCATGGAGTGTTCATCCTCCATTTCTTCATGTTCTCCTGCACCTTCCTCAACATTTTGCCTGCTACCATGCGCCCTTCTTAATCCCTTTCCCCCATCGTCCTATGCCTGCCGCCTTGGTGATGATGAACGTCTGGACCTTGGTGATGTTGTTATCCCTTGCGCATATGAATCCTCATGTACTTCCTCCCCTTCCTGTTGAACCACCCCCTGACTCCGAATAGTGTTTAGCGTGTGCTATAGCATGAAAATGACTGGAATTATGCTGATAATGGCATTGTCAGCGCTAAACATATTCGTCGCCATGTCAAAGCTGTGCAGAAGGGTGCATAGGTCCTTGATCTGAGACCACTCCATCAGGGTGATCTGCCCCACCTCTGCATCTCGTTGGCCCAGGCTATACGTCATGGCGTATTGCACCAGGGCTCGGCGGTGTTGCCACAGTCGCTGTAACATGTGGAGAGTCGAATTTCAGCGTGTCGGCTCATCGCATTTCAGGCGATGAACCGGCAGGCCGAAAGACTTTTGGAGCGATGCAAGTCGCTCAGCTGCGGCGGTTGAACGGCGAAAGTGAGCAGACAGTTTGTGCCCTGTGCAGAAGGCCATCTAGGCCGGGATAGTGTATTAAAAATTGCTAGACAACAAGGCTCAACACGTGAACCATACAAGGCACGTGTGTCACCTTGCCCAGGCGAAGGGCCACACCCAGGTTTCCAGCATTGTCGCACACGGCCTTACCAGGCTGCAGGTTGAGTGGAGACAACCATTTATGAAACTCGGAAAGCAAAGCTGGCCACAACTCAGCCGCTGTGTGACTCTTATTTCCAAGACATTTCAAGCTAAAGACCACCTGATGCCGTTGCGCTCTGCTGCCAGCATAGTAAGGAGGTGTGCATGATTCATTGTGCGCAGTTACAACGCTGGTGGCCTGACCAGGCAGGCTTGGGGCGGAGGTGGAGGACCCAGACGAGGTTAAGGAGGCAGAAGCGTTGGAGGAACTTATACATACAGAGGATTGATGCACAAGTCGTGGGGACGGCAAGACTTGTTCAGCAGACCCTTCTCCATCTATCCCCATAGTTACCTAGTGCCCAGTCAGCGACATGTAACGCCCCTGTCCATGCTTACTGGTCCAAGTATCGGTGGTGAAATGCACCCGTTCACACACAGAGTTTCTCAAGGAAGCGGTGATGTTGTGTGCGACATGCTGGTGTAGCGCTGGCACACCTTTCTTAGAGAAGTAGTGGCGACTGGGCATCTGGTACTGGGGCACAGCGACGGACATAAGGTCTCGAAAATCCTATGTGTCCACCAGGCGAAAAGGCAGTATTTCAGTAGCCAAGAGCTCACAAAGGGATAAAGTCAACCTCATAGCTTTGTCATGGGTCGCAGGAAATGGCCTTTTATTTGTCCACATCTGAGGGACAGAGATCTGGCTGCTGTGTGTAGACGGTGGTGAGTTGTGTGTCCCTGGAAAATGCAGGTTTGTGAGGAAAGTGCAGGCATAGACATGATGTTGCCTTCATCCAACGTTGGTGCTGTCGATGTCTGAGAGAGCTGTACACCCGCACTTGTTTCCCCTTCCAAACCAACTGACGACCTACCAAGCAAACTGCCTGTTGCGGTTAAAGCGGTGGAAGGTGTGTGTGGAAAACCAGGTGTGACAGCTGTCCCCACTGTCCTAGAAGATGAAGAGCGCACGGATGCACTTGAAAGGGCAGGCGGTGGTTGGCCCGCTACGCTAGGCCGCATTGCAGCACAGTGAGCTTCCCACTGGGAATTATGCTTGGTATTCATGTGACGATTCATGGAAGAAGTTGTCAAACTGGTGAGCTTTTTGCCTCTACTTATAGATTCCCGACAAATTTTACAGATCACATGATTTGGGAGATCATTCGCAAGGTCAAAAAAGGACCAGGCTAGGCAAGGCTTAGAGGACATGCGAACTGCAGAGCCACCCCGACTTGTGCTCAGAGGCAGAGTGGTGGCTGAGGATGCAGTTGTAGATGTGCTACCAGTACCCCGACTCTGTCCAGGAAGGCGCAAGGTAACTTCGTCGTCAGTTGCATCCTCCTCCACCGCCTCTATTGACCTCATCAAGTGCCTGACTGTGGGTTGACAGTAAGTGGGATCTGGAACTTCATCATCAAGCATTGTGTTTGCAATCCCCTTGCCCTCAGACCTAGCCTCTTCCTGTCCTGACCGAATATTTAAGTTATCAACCCAATCTGGTATTTGCGTCTCATCATCATCAGTATGTTCCTCATTGTCTCCATCAACAGGTTTTACAGTTTGGGAATGAGCGTCTACATTATGCTCATAAACTTGGTCATCAGGGCCTGAATCAGAGTCACAAAGCTTCTGGACATCACTGCAGAACATTTCCTGGTCTGTACTCACTGTAGCTTGGGAGCAGACCTCTGATTCCCAGGCTATAGTGTGACTGAACAGCTCTGCAGACTCAGCCATATCCCTTCCACCATACTGTGCAGGGCTGATGGAGACTTCAGAGCTGGGAGAAAGCAAGTTTGATTGGGATGACAACTCAGAGGACTGGTGTTTTTTGGATGCGGTAGTTGAGGTGGCTGAGAGGGCACTTGTTGGACCACTTGAGATCCATTCAAGCATTTTCCTTTTTTGGCCATCATCTACCTTTGTTCCTGTTGTTCGTGTCCGTAAAAAAGGGAGCACATCGGATTGTCCACTGTAAGTAGTAGACATCTTACTTTTGCTGGAAGATGGCTTATCTTCAGCAGATATTAATGTAGCTTTTCCACCTTCCCCATGGACACAAACTTTTTTTGCTTTTCCAACATGCCTGTTCCTCTTTCCACCAGCATTTGTCCTTTTGCCACTCATTTTGTTAGCGACAAGATTAGCCACTTAAAATAAGGTAGCAAAAATTGAGAGGTGGTGTAGTTTGCCGAGGTGGTCTAGCTTTATTGACAGCTGAAGAACCAACTCTGACTATCCCTGACAATGCAACTATAGCCCTAAAACTGGCAGCACTGTTTGTTATAAGAATAGCATAGCAAAATGTGCATGAGGGTAAAATGCAGAGGTAGTGGGACTTGCTTGGCACAAGTGGGACACTAAATTAGTATGGCAGACACTTTGAGGATGCCACTAATTTTCAGCACTGTTTGCTATAAGAATAGCGTAGCAAAATGTGCATGAGGGTTGAATGCAGAGGTGGTGGGACTTGCTTGGCACAAGTGGGACACAAAATTAGTATAGCAGACACTTTGTGGATGCCACTAATTTTCAGCACTGTTTGCTATAAAAACAGCATAGTAAATGTGAATGAGGATTGAATGCGGAGGTGCTGGGACTTGCTTGGCACCAGTAAGACACAATATTAGTATAGCAGACACTTTGTGGATGCCACTAATTTTCAGCACTGTTTGCTATAAGAATAGCATATCAAAATGTGCATGAGGGTTGAATGCAGAGGTGGTGGGACTTGCTTGGCACAAGTGGGACACAAAATTAGTATAGCAGACACTTTGTGGATGTCACTAATTTTCAGCACTGTTTGCTATAAAAATAGCGTAGCAAAATGTGCATGAGGGTTAAATGCAGTGGTGCTGGGACTTGCTTTGCACCAGTGGGACACAAAATTAGTATAGCAGACACTTTCTAGATGCCACTAATTTTCAGCACTATTTGCTATAAGAATAGCGTAGCAAAATGTGCATGAGGGTTGAATTTCAGAGGTGCTGGGACTTGCTTGGCACCACTGGGACACAAAATTAGTAAAGTAGACACTTTGTGAATGCCACTAATTTTCAGCACTGTTTGCTATAAAAATAGCGTAGCAAAATGTGCATGAGGATTAAATGCAGAGGTGCTGGGACTTGCTTAGCACCAGTGGGACACAAAATTAGTATAGCAGACATTTTGTTGATGCCACTAATTTTTAGCACTCTTTGCTATAAGAATAGCTTAGCAAAATGTGAATGAGGGTTGAATGCGGAGGTGCTGGGACTTGCTTGGCACCAGTAAGACACAAAATTAGTATAGCATACACTTTGTGGATGCCACTAATTTTCAGCACTGTTTGCTATAAGAATAGCGTAGCTAAATGTGCATGAGGGTTGAATGCATGGGTGGTGGGATTTGCTTGACACCAGTGGGACACAAAATTAGTATAGCAGACACTTTGTGGATGCCACTAATTTTCAGCACTGTTTGCTATAAGAATAGCATAGCAAAATGTGCATGAGGGTTGAATGCAGAGGTGGTGGGACTTGCTTGGCACAAGTGGGACACAAAATTAGTATAGCAGACACTTTGTGGATGCCACTAATTTTCAGCACTGTTTGCTATAAAAATAGCGTAGCAAAATGTGCATGAGGGTTAAATGCAGAGGTGCTGGGACTTGCTTGGCACCAGTGGGACACAAAATTACTATAGCAGACACTTTCTAGATGCCACTAATTTTCAGCACTGTTTGCTATAAGAATAGCGTAGCAAAATGTGCACGAGGGTTGAATTTCAGAGGTGCTGGGACTTGCTTGGCACCACTGGGACACAAAATTAGTAAAGTAGACACTTTGTGGATGCCACTAATTTTCAGCACTGTTTGCTATAAAAATAGCGTAGCAAAATGTGCATGAGGATTAAATGCAGAGGTGCTGGGACTTGCTTAGCACCAGTGGGACAAAAAATTAGTATAGCAGACACTTTGTGGATGCCACTAATTTTTAGCACTGTTTGCTATAAGAATAGCTTAGCAAAATGTGAATGAGGGTTGAATGCGGAGGTGCTGGGACTTGCTTGGCACCAGTAAGACACAAAATTAGTATAGCAGACACTTTGTGGATGCCACTAATTTTCAGCACTGTTTGCTATAAGAATAGCGTAGCTAAATGTGCATGAGGGTTGAATGCAGGGGTGGTGGGATTTGCTTGACACCAGTGGGACACAAAATTAGTATAGCAGACACTTTGTGGATGCCACTAATTTTCAGCACTGTTTGCTTTAAAAATAGCATAGCAAAACGTGCATTAGGGTTGAATGCAGAGGTGCTGGGACTTGCTTGGCACCAGTGGGACACAAAATTAGTATAGCAGACTCTTTGTGGATGCCACTAATTTTCAGCACTGTTTGCTATAAAAATAGCGTAGCAAAATGTGAATGAGGGTTGAATGCAGAAGTGGTGGGATATGCTTGGCATAAGTGGGACACAAAATTAGTATAGCAAACACTTTGGGAATGCCACTAATTTTCAGCACTGTTTGCTATAAAAATAGCAAAATGTGCATGAGGGTTGAATGCAGAGGTGCTGGGACTTGCTTGGCACCAGTGGGACACAAAATTAGTATAGCAGACACTTTGTGGATGCCACTAATTTTCAACACTGTTTGCTATAAGAATAGCATAGCAAAATGTGCATGAGGGTTGAATGCAGAGGTGCTGGGACTTGCTTGGCACCAGTGGGACACAAAATTAGTATAGCAAACACTTTGTGGATGCCACTAATTTTCAGCACTGTTTGCTATAAAAAGAGCCTAGCAAAATGTGCATGAGGATTGAATGCAGAGGTGGTGGGACTTGCTTGGCACCAGTGAGACACAAAATTACTATAGCAGACTGTTACATGTCGTGGCTCTCTTGTTGCAAGGAATGAAGTGGTCCCCCATTCCTTGTCTGCCACGAGCCCTCCTGCTCAGCAGCGCCAAAGGTCTGGAAGACTGCGCAGTCTGCAGGGGTTGCCTCCTCAGAGACACAGCAGAAGGGTGACACCTAGTGGTTCTCCCCTTGCAAGGAATGGAGCGGTCTCCCATCCCTTGCCTGCCACGAGCTCTCCTGCTCAGCATCACAGAGGCTCTGGGAGGTTGCGCAGTGTGCAAAGAATAGATGCTCAGGGAAGCAGCAAGACTTCCCATGTCTCTGCACATTGTGAAACCGAGGATCCCGCCTTTATGACCCAGAGGCAGGAAGATGAGCATGTGCTCCACGTGACGCCTTCTGATTCGCTCACTGATATCACACGGCCCCATGACGAGGCTGGTGATGTGCTGAATCCTGACTGGCTGGGCCAGGACGTCACGAACCCTGATTGGGTCACGCCCGTCTCGCGCCCGCCCTTGGGTGGAGCTACACCTCCTTAAAAGCTCCCCCTGCCATCATGGCGGCGCGCGACCGTCCTTCTATGTTTTGGATGTCTGGCAGCGTGCTGCCACGCCACTGCTTAGGCATTATTGTCTTTTGTGGGCTTTGCCCTTGCTGCTCAGGCAGCACCTAGTTTGCAGGTCTTGCCCCTGCCGTGCTGCTCCGGCAGTATCCCGTTTAGCAGGCTGTGTTCATGTCCCAGGTGAGCTCCTCGAGTCTCTGTCGGACTCACTTGGTTTCTGAAGCACACGTGCGTGGGCACCTCTGTGCTACCCCCGTGCCATATTTCTGTGACTCCCACTGGCACATGTGTGTAGGCACCTCTGTGCGTCCCCGTGCAACAGGTACACCGTACGAGAAGCCCCGAGCCATACAACCCTCACGGGTTAGGGCGGACCGGTGTACATAGATCGTCTGTGACGTTCCAGACGATCACTAGCAGCAACCCGCTCACTCTTTCCTGACCATAGCAGCGGTCCCTTACACCGCACAGTGGACCTTGACCGGCGGAAGCTGTCCATTTCCCATCTTGGCACGCTTCCCCGGGTCCCCCTCGTAACAGCAGACACTTTGTGGATGGCACTAATTTTCAGCACTGTTTGCTATAAGAATGGTGTAGCAAAATGTGCATTAGGGTTGAATGCAGAGGTGCTGGGACTTGCTTGGCACCAGTGGGACACAAAATTGGTATAGCAGACACTTTGTGGATGCCACTAATTTTCAACACTTTTTGCTATATAATAGCGTAGCAAAATCTGCATGAGGGTTGAATGCAAAGGTGCTAGGACTTGCTTGGCACCAGTGGGACACAAAATTAGTATAGCAGACACTTTGTGGATGCCACTAATTTTCAGCACTGTTTGCCTTAACAATAGCTTAGCAAAATGTGCATGAGGGTTGAATGCAGAGGTGCTGGGACTTGCTTAGCACCAGTGGGTCACAAAATTAGAATAGCAGACAGTTTGTGGATGCCACTAATTTTCAACACTGTTTGCTATATAATAGCGTAGCAAAAAGTGCATGAGGGTTGAATGCAAAGGTGCTGGGACTTGCTTGGCACCAGTGGGACACAAAATTAGTATAGCAGACACTTTGTGGATGCCACTAATTTTCAGCACTGTTTGCTATAACAATAGCTTAGCAAAATGTGCATGAGTGTTGAATGCAGAGGTGCTGGGACTTGCTTGGCACCAGTGCGACACAAAATTAGTATAGCAGACACTTTGTGGATGCCACTAATTTTCAACACTGTTTGCTATATAACAGCGAAGCAAAATGTGCATGAGGGTTGAATGCAAAGGTGCTGGGACTTGCTTGGCACCAGTGGGACACAAAATTAGTATAGCAGACACTTTGTGGATGCCACTAATTTTCAGCACTGTTTGCTATAAAAATAGCCTAGCAAAATGTGCATGAGGGTTTAATGCAGAGGAGCTGGGACTTGCTTGGCACCACTGGGACAAAAAATTTGTACAGTAGACACTTTGTGGATGCCACTAATTTTCATCACTGTTTGCTATAAGCATAGCGTAGCAAAATGTGCATGAGGGTTGAATGCAGAGGTGCTGGGACTTGCTTGGCAAAAGGGATAACAAAATTAGTATAGCAGACATTTTGTGGATGCCACTAAATTTAAGCACTGTTTGCTATAAAAATAGTGTAGCAAAATGTGCATGAGGGATGAATGCAGAGGTGCTGGGACTTGCATGGCACCAGTGGGACACAAAATTAGTTTAGCAGACACTCTGTGGATGCCACTAATTTTCTGCACTGTTTGCTATAAAAATAGCATAGCAAAATGTGCATAAGGGTGGAATGCAGAGGTGCTGGGACTTGCTTGGCACCAGTGGGACACAAAATTAGTATAGCAGACACTTTGTGGATGCCACTAATTTTCAGCACTGCTTGCTAAAAGAATATCGTAGCAAAATGTGCATGAGGGTTGAATGCAGAGGTGCTGGGACTTGCTTGGCACCAGTGGGACACAAAATTAGTATAGCAGACCCTTTGTGGATGCCACTAATTTTAAGCACTGTTTGCTATAAGAATAGCATAGCAAAATGTGCATGAGGGTTGAATGCAGAGGTGCTGGGACTTGCTTGGCACCAGGGGACACAAAATTAGTATAGCAGACACTTTGTGGATGCCAATAATTTTCAGCACTGTTTGCTAAAAGAATAGCGTAGCAAAATGTGCATGAGGGTTGAATGCAGAGGTGCTGGGACTTGCTTGGCACCAGTGGGACCCAAAATAGTATAGCAGACACGTTATGGATGCCACTAATTTTCAGCACTGTTTGCTATAAAAATGACGTAGCAAAATGTGTATGAGGCTTGAATGCAGAGGTGCTGGGACTTGCTGAACCAGTGGGACACAAAATTAGTATAGCAAACACTATGTGGATACCACTAATTTTCACCACTGTTTGCTATAAGAATAGCGTAGCAAAATGTGCATGAGGGTTGAATGCAGAGGTGTAGGGAATTGCTCGGCACAAGTGGGACATAAAATTAGTATAGCAGACACTTTGTGGATGCCACTAATTTTCAGCACTGTTTGCTATAAAAATAGCGTAGATAAATGTGCATGAGGGTTGAATGCAGAGGTGCTGGGACTTGCTTGGCACCAGTGGGATTCAGAATTAGTATAGCAGACAGTTTGTGGATGCCACTAATTTTCAGCACTGTTTGCTATAAGAATAGCGTAGCAAAATGTGCATGATGGTTGAATGCAGAGGTGGTGGGACTTGCTTGGCACAAGTGGGACACAAAATTAGTATAGCATACACTTTGTGGATGCCACTAATTTTCAGCACTGTTTGCTATAAGAATAGTGTAGCAAAATGTGCATGAGGGTTGAATGCAGATGTGGTGGGACTTGCTTGGCACAAGTGGGAAACGAAATTAGTATAGCAGACACTTTGTGGATGCCACTAATTTTCAGCACTGTTTGCTTTAAAAAGAGCGTAGCAAAGTAGGCATGAGGGTGGAATGCAGAGGTGCTGGGACTTGCTTGGCACCAGTGGGACACAAAATTAGTATAGCAGACACTTTGTGGATGCCACTAATTTTCAGCACTGTTTGCTATAAGAATAGCGTAGCAAAATGTGCATGAGGGTTGAATGCAGAGGTGGTGGGACTTGCTTGGCACAAGTGGGACACAAAATTAGTATAGCATACACTTTGTGGATGCCACTAATTTTCAGCACTGTTTGCTGTAAAAATAACGTAGTAAAATGTGCATGAGGGTTGAATGCAGAGGTGCTGGGACTTGCTTGGCACCAGTGGGACACAAAATTAGTATAGCAGACACTTTGTGGATGCCACTAATCTTCTGCATTGTTTGCTATAAGAATAGCATAGCAAAATGTGCATGAGGGTTGAATGCAGAGGTGGTGGGACTTGCTTGGCACCAGTTGGACACAAAATTAGTATAGCAGACACTTTGTGGATGCCACTAATTTTCAGCACTGTTTGCTAAAAGAATAGCGTAGCAAAATGTGCATGAGGGTTGAATGCAGAGGTGCTGGGACTTGCTTGGCACCAGTGCGACACAAAATTAGTATAGCAGACACTTTATTGATGCCACTAATTTTTAGCACTGTTTGCTATAAAAATGACCTAGCAAAATGTGTATGAGAGTTGAATGCAGAGGTGCTGGGACTTGCTGCACCAGTGGGACACAAAATTAGAATAGCAAACACTATGTGGATGCCACTAATTTTCTCCACTGTTTGCTTTAAGAATAGCGTAGCAAAATTGGCATGAGGGTTGAATGCAGAGGTGTTGGGAATTGCTTGGCACAAGAGGGACATAAAATTAGTATAGCAGACACTTTGTGGATGCCACTAATTTTCAGCACTGTTTGCTATAAAAATAGCGTAGATAATTGTCATGAGGGTTGAATGTAGAGGTGCTGGGACTTGCTTGGCACCAGTCGGACACAAAATTAGTATAGCAGACACTTTGTGGATGCCACTAATTTTCAGCACTGTTTGCTATAAGAATAGCATAGCAAAATGTGCATGAGGGTTTAATGCAGAGGTGGTGGGACTTGCTTGGCACCAGTGGGACACAAAATTAGTATAGCAGACACTTTGTGGATGCCACTAATTTTCAGCACCGTTTGCTATAAATCTAGCGTACCAGAATGTGCATTGGGGTTGAATGCAGAGGTGCTGGGACTTGCTTGGCACCAGTGGGACACAAAATTAGTATAGCAGACACTTTGTGGATGCCACTAATTTTCAGCACTGTTTGCTGTAAGAATAGCATAGCAAAATGTGCATGACAGTTGAATGCAGAGGTGGTGGGTCTTGCTTGGCACCAGTGGGACACAAAATTAGTATAGCAGACACTTTGTGGATGCCACTAATTTTCAGCACCGTTTGCTATAAATCTAGGGTACCAGAATGTGCATTGGGGTTGAATGCAGAGGTGCTGGGACTTGCTTGGCACCAGTGGGACACAAAATTAGTATAGCAGACACTTTGTGGATGCCACTAATTTTCAGCACTGTTTGCTGTAAGAATAGTGTAGCAAAATGTGCATGAGGGTTGAATGCAGAGGTGGTGGGACTTGCTTGGCACAAGTGGGACACATACTTAGTATAGCAGACACTTTGTGGATGCCACTAATTTTCAGCACTGTTTGCTATAAAAATAGCGTAGCAACATGTGCATGAGGGTTGAATGCAGAGGTGCTGGGACTTGCTTGGCACAAGTGGGACACAAAATTAGTATAGCAGACACTTTGTGGATGTCACTAATATTCACCACTGTTTGCTATAAAAATAGCGTAGCAAAATGTGCATGAGGGTTGAATGCAGAGGTGCTGGGACTTGCTTGGCACCAGTGGGACTCAAAATTAGTATAGCAGACACTTTGTGGATGCCACTAATTTTCAGCACTGTTTGCTATAAGAATAGCATAGCAAAATGTGCATAATGGTATAATGCAGAGGTGATGGGACTTGCTTTGCACCAGTGGGAAACAAAATTAGTATAGCAGACACTTTGTGGATGCCACTAATTTTCAGCACTGTTTGCTATAAAAGTAGCGTAGCAAAATGTGCATGAGAGTTAAATGCAGAGATGCTGGGACATGCTTGGCACCAGTAGGACATAAAATTAGTATAGCAGACACTTTGTGGATGCCACTAATCTTCAGAACTGTTTGCTATAAGAATTGCATTGCAAAATTTGCATAAGGGTGGAATGCAGTGGTGCTGGGACTTGCTTGGCACCAGTGGGACACAAAATTAGTATAGCAGACACTTTGTGGATGCCACTAATTTTCACCACTGTTTGCTATAAAAATAGCGTGGCAAAATGTGCATGAGGGTTGAATGCAGAGGTGCTGGGACTTGCTTGGCACCAGTGGGACACAAAATTAGTATACCAGACACTTTGTGGATGCCACTAGTTTTCAGCACTGTTTGCTATAAGAATAGCGTAGCAATATGTGCATAAGGGTTGAATGCAGAGGTGCTGTGACTTGCTTGGCACAGGTGGGACACATAATTAGTATAGCAGACACGTTGTGGATGCCACTAATTTTCAGCACTGTTTGCTATAAAAATAGTGTAGCAAAATGTGCATGAGGGTTGAATGCAGAGGTGCTGGGACTTGCTTGGCACAGGTGGGACACAAAATTAGTATAGCAGACACTTTGTGGATGCCACTAATTTTCAGAACTGTTTGCTATAAGAATAGCGTAGCAAAATGTTCATGAGGGTTGAATGCAGGGGTGGTGGGACTTGCTTGGCACCAGTGGGACACAAAATTAGTATAGCAGACACTTTGTGGATGCCACTAATTTTCAGCACTGTTTGCTATAAGAATAGTGTAGCAAAATGTGCATGAGGGTTGAATGCAGATGTGGTGCGACTTGCTTGGCACAAGTGGGACACAAAATTAGTATAGCATACACTTTGTGGATGCCACTAATTTTCAGCACTGTTTGCTATAAGAATAGTGTAGCAAAATGTGCATGAGGGTTGAATGCAGATGTGGTGGGACTTGCTTGGCACAAGTGGGACACAAAGTTAGTATAACAGACACTTTGTGGGTGCCACTAATCTTCTGCACTGTTTGCTATAAGAATAGCATAGCAAAATGTGCATGAGGGTTGAATGTAGAGGTGGTGGGACTTGCTTTTCAAAAGTGGGAAACGAAATTAGTATAGCAGACACTTTGTGGATGCCACTAATTTTCAGCACTGTTTGCTATAAAAAGAACATAGCAAAGTAGGCATGAGGGTGGAATGCAGAGGTGCTGGGACTTGCTTGGCACCAGTGGGACACAAAATTAGTATAGCAGACACTTTGTGGATGCCACTAATTTTCAGCACTGTTTGCTATAAGAATAGCGAAGCAAAATGTGCATGAGGGTTGAATGCAGAGGTGGTGGGACTTGCTTGGCACAAGTGGGACACAAAATTAGTATAGCATACACTTTGTGGATGCCACTAATTTTCAGCACTGTTTGCTGTAAAAATAATGTAGTAAAATGTGCATGAGGGTTGAATGCAGGGGTGCTGGGACTTGCTTGGCACCAGTGGGACACAAAATTAGTATAGCAGACACTTTGTGGATGCCACTAATCTTCTGCACTGTTTGCTATAAGAATAGCATAGCAAAATGTGCATGAGGGTTGAATGCAGAGGTAGTGGGACTTGCTTGGCACCAGTTGGACACAAAATTAGTATAGCAGACACTTTGTGGATGCCACTAATTTTCAGCACTGTTTGCTAAAAGAATAGCGTAGCAAAATGTGCATGAGGGTTGAATGTAGAGGTGCTGGGACTTGCTTGGCACCAGTGCGACACAAAATTAGTATAGCAGACACTTTATTGATGCCACTAATTTTTAGCACTGTTTGCTATAAAAATGACGTAGCAAAATGTGTATGAGAGTTGAATGCAGAGGTGCTGGGACTTGCTGCACCAGTGGGACACAAAATTAGAATAGCAAACACTATGTGGATGCCACTAATTTTCTCCACTGTTTGCTTTAAGAATAGCGTAGCAAAATTGGCATGAGGGTTGAATGCAGAGGTGTTGGGAATTGCTTGGCACAAGAGGGACATAAAATTAGTATAGCAGACACTTTGTTGATGCCACTAATTTTCAGCACTGTTTGCTATAAAAATAGCGTAGATAAATGTCATGAGGGTGGAATGCAGTGGTGCTGGGACTTGCTTGGCACCAGTCGGACACAAAATTAGTATATCAGACACTTTGTGGATGCCACTAATTTTCAGCACTGTTTGCTATAAGAATAGCATAGCAAAATGTGCATGAGGGTTTAATGCAGAGGTGGTGGGACTTGCTTGGCACTAGTGGGACACATACTTAGTATAGCAGACACTTTGTGGATGCCACTAATTTTCAGCACCATTTGCTATCAATCTAGCGTAATAGAATGTGCATTGGGGTTGAATGCAGAGGTGCTGGGACTTGCTTGGCACCAGTGGGACACAAAATTAGTATAGCAGACACTTTGTGGATGCCACTAATTTTCAGCACTGTTTGCTGTAAGAATAGCGTAGCAAAATGTGCATGAGGGTTGAATGCAGAGGTGGTGGGACTTGCTTGGCACTAGTGGGACACATACTTAGTATAGCAGACACTTTGTGGATGCCACTAATTTTCAGCACTGTTTGCTATAAAAATAGCGTAGCAACATGTGCATGAGGGTTGAATGCAGAGGTGCTGGGACTTGCTTGGCACAAGTGGGACACAAAATTAGTATAGCAGACACTTTGTGGATGTCACTAATATTCACCACTGTTTGCTATAAAAATAGCGTAGCAAAATGTGCATGAGGGTTGAATGCAGAGGTGCTGGGACTTGCTTGGCACCAGTGGGACTCAAAATTAGTATAGCAGACACTTTGTGGATGCCACTAATTTTCAGCACTGTTTGCTATAAGAATAGCGTAGCAAAATGTGCATAAGGGTTGAATGCAGAGGTGCTGGGACTTGCTTGGCACAGGTGGGACACAAAATTAGTATAGCAGACACTTTGTGGATGCCACTAATTTTCAGCACTGTTTGCTATAAGAATAGCATAGCAAAATGTGCATAATGGTATAATGCAGAGGTGATGGGACTTGCTTTGCTCCAGTGGGAAACAAAATTAGTATAGCAGACACTTTGTGGATGCCACTAATTTTCAGCACTGTTTGCTATAAAAGTAGCGTAGCAAAATGTGCATGAGAGTTAAATGCAGAGATGCTGGGACATGCTTGGCACCAGTAGGACATAAAATTAGTATAGCAGACACTTTGTGGATGCCACTAATCTTCAGAACTGTTTGCTATAAGAATTGCATAGCAAAATTTGCATAAGGGTGGAATGCAGTGGTGCTGGGACTTGCTTGGCACCAGTGGGACACAAAATTAGTATAGCAGACACGTTGTGGATGCCACTAATTTTCACCACTGTTTGCTATAAAAATAGCGTGGCAAAATGTGCATGAGGGTTGAATGCAGAGGTGCTGGGACTTGCTTGGCACCAGTGGGACACAAAATTAGTATAGCAGACACTTTGTGGATGCCACTAGTTTTCAGCACTATTTGCTATAAGAATAGCGTAGCAATATGTGCATAAGGGTTGAATGCAGAGGTGCTGGGACTTGCTTGGCACAGTGGGACACAAAATTAGTATAGCAGACACGTTGTGGATGCCACTAATTTTCAGCACTGTTTGCTATAAGAATAGCGTAGCAAAATGTGCATGAGGGTTGAATGCTGAGGTAGTGGGACTTGCTTGGCACAAGTGGGACACATATTTAGTATAGCAGACACTTTGTGGATGCCACTAATTTTCAACACTGTTTGCTATAAGAACAGCGTAGCAAAATGTGCATGAGGGTTGAATGCAGAGGTGCTGGGACTTGCTTGGCACCAGTGAGACACAAAATTAGTATAGCAGTTTGTGGATGCCACTAATTTTCAGCACTGTTTGCTTTAAGTATAGCGTAGCAAAATGTGCATGAGGGTTGATCGCAGAGGTGCTGGGACTTGCTTGGCAAAAGTGGGACACAAAATTAGTATAGCAGACACTTTGTGGATGCCACTAATTTTCAGCACTGTTTGCTATAAAAATAGCCTAGCAAAATGTGCATGAGGGTTGAATGCAGAGGTGCCGGGACTTGCTTGGCACCAGTGAGACACAAAATTAGTATAGCAGACACTTTGTGGATGCCACTAATTTTCAGCACTGTTTGCTATAAAAATAGCCCAGCAAAATGTGCATGAGGGTTGAATGCAGAGGTGGTGGGACTTGCTTGGCACCAGTGAGACACAAAATTAGTATAGCAGACACTTTGTGGATGGCACTAATTTTCAGCACTGTTTGCTATAAGATTGGTGTAGCAAAATGTGCATTAGGGTTGAATGCAGAGGTGCTGGGACTTGCTTGGCACCAGTGGGACACAAAATTAGTATAGCAGACACTTTGTGGATGCCACTAATTTTCAGCACTATTTGCTATATAATAGCGTAGCAAAATGTGCATGAGGGTTGAATGCAAAGGTGCTGGGACTTGCTTGGCACCAGTGCAAAAACAAAAGCAAATCCAGCGCCTTGGCAAGGAGACTCGAGTGATAAAACTCCAAACTTTATTGTATCAAAATTAAAAAAATACAGACCACTATGTGGGGGAACAAGAAAAAGTGATCCACAGACAGAGGAAAAATTCCTACATGTTTCGACCAGTAGAGGTCTTAGTCATGGAAGGATCACTTTTTCTTGTCCCCCCACATAGTGGTCTGTATTTTTTTAATTTTGATACAATAAAGTTTAAGTTTTATCACTCGAGTCTCCTTGCCAAGGCGCTGGATTTGCTTTTGTTTTTGCACCGTATGTTCCTGCCTAAGTCCGTGCGTTTTCCTGCGCGCCGCCGGCTCTCCATGGAGTGAAGAGGGGTGAGCTGGAACTCTTTTCTATTTATTCTATAATTGCTTGGCACCAGTGGGACACAAAATTAGTATAGCAGACAGGTTGTGGATGCCACTAATTTTCAACACTGTTTGCTATAAGAATAGCATAGCAAAATGTGCATGAGGGTTGAATGCAGAGGTGCTGGGACTTGCTTGGCACCAGTGGGACACAAAATTAGTATAGCAGTCACTTTGTGGATGCCTCTAATTTTCAGCACTGTTTGCTATAAAAATAGCCTAGCAAAATGTGCATGAGGGTTTATTGCAGAGGAGCTGGGACTTGCTTGGCACCAGTGGGACACAAAATTTGTATAGTAGACACTTTGTGGATGCCACTAATTTTCAGCACTGTTTGCTATAAGAATAGCGTGGCAAAATGTGCATGAGGGTTAAATGCAAAGGTGCTGAGACTTGCTTGGCACCAGTGGGACACAAAATTAGTTTAGCAGACACTTTGTGGATGCCACTAATTTTCAGCACTGTTTGCTATAAGAATAGCGTGGCAAAATGTGCATGAGGGTTGAATGCAGAGGTGTTGGGACGTGCTTGGCACCAGTGGGACACTCAATTAGTATAGCAGACACTTTGTGGATGCCACTAATCTTCAGCACTGTTTGCTAAAAGAATAGCATAGCAAAATGTGCATGAGGGTTGAATGCAGAGGTGGTGTGACTTGCTTGGCACAAGTGGGACACATATTTAGTATAGCAGACACTTTGTAGATGCCACTAATTTTCAGCACTGTTTGCTATACTTATAGCGTAGCAAAATGTGCATGAGGGTTGAATGCAGAGGTGCTGGGACTTGCTTGGCAAAAGTGGGAAACAAAATTAGTATAGCAGACATTTTGTGGATGCCACTAAATTTAAGCACTGTTTGCTATAAAAATAGTGTAGCAAAATGTGCATGAGGGATGAAGGCAGAGGTGCTGGGACTTGCTTGGCACCAGTGGGACACAAAATTAGTATAGCAGACACTTTGTGGATGCCACTAATTTTCAGCACTGTTTGCTATAAAAATAGCCTAGCAAAATGTGCATTGGGGTTGAATGCAGAGGTGCTGGGACGTGCTTGGCACCAGTAGGATACAAAATTAGTATAGCAGACACTTGGTGGATGCCACTAATTTTCAGCACTGTTTGCTCTAAAAATAGCCCAGCAAAATGTGCATGAGGGTTGAATGCAGAGTTGGTGGGACTTGCTTGGCACCAGTGAGACACAAAATTAGTATAGCAGACACTTTGTGGATGCCACTAATTTTCAGCACTGTTTGCTATATAATAGCGTAGCAAAATGTGCATGAGGGTTAAATGCAAAGGAGCTGGGACTTGCTTGGAACCAGTGGGACACAAAATTAGTATAGCAGACACTTTGTGGATGCCACTAATTTTCTGCACTGTTTGCTATAACAATAGCTTAGCAAAATGTGAATGAGGGTTGAATGCAGAGGTGCTGGGACTTGCTTGGCACCAGTGGGACACAAAATTAGTATAGCAGACACTTTGTGGATGCCACTATTTTTCAACACTGTTTGCTATAAGATTAGCATAGCAAAATGTGCATGAGGGTTGAATGCAGAGGTGCTGGGACTTGATTGGCACCAGTGGGACACAAAATTAGTATAGCAAACACTTTGTGGATGCCACTAATTTTTAGCACTGTTTGCTATAAAAAGAGCCTAGCAAAATGTGCATGAGGGTTGAATGCAAAGGTGCTGGGACTTGCTTGGCACCAGTGGGACACAAAATTAGTATAGCAGACACGTTGTGGATGCCACTAATTTTCAGCACTGTTTGCTATAAGAATAGCGTGGCAAAATGTGCATGAGGATGCAAAGGTGCTGAGACTTGCTTGGCACCAGTGGGACACAAAATTAGTATAGCAGACACTTTGTGGATGCCACTAATTTTCAGCACTGTTTGCTATAAGAATAGCGTGGCAAAATGTGCATGAGGGTTGAATGCAGAGGTGCTGGGACTTGCTTAGCACCAGTGGGTCACAAAATTAGAATAGCAGACAGTTTGTGGATGCCACTAATTTTCAACACTGTTTGCTATATAATAGCGTAGCAAAAAGTGCATGAGGGTTGAATGCAAAGGTGCTGGGACTTGCTTGGCACCAGTGGGACACAAAATTAGTATAGCAGACACTTTGTGGATGCCACTAATTTTCAGCACTGTTTGCTATAAAAAGAGCCTAGCAAAATGTGCATGAGGGTTGAATGCAGAGGTGGTGGGACTTGCTTGGCACCAGTAAGACACAAAATTAGCATAGCAGACACTTTGTGGATGACACTAATTTTCAACAATGTTTGCTATATAACAGCGTAGCAAAATGTGCATGAGGGTTGAATGCAAAGGTGCTGGGACTTGCTTGGCACCAGTGGGACACAAAATTAGTATAGCAGACACTTTGTGGATGCCACTAATTTTCAGCACTGTCTGATATAAAAATAGCCTAGCAAAATGTGCATGAGGTTTTAATGCAGAGGAGCTGGGACTTGCTTGGCACCAGGGGGACAAAAATTTGTATAGTAGACACTTTGTGGATGCCACTAATTTTCAGCACTATTTGCTATAAGAATAGCGTAGCAAAATGTGCATGAGGGATGAATGCAGAGGTGCTGGGACTTGCTTGGCAAAAGGGGAAACAAAATTAGTATAGCAGACATTTTGTGGATGCCACTAAATTTAAGCACTGTTTGCTATAAAAATAGTGTAGCAAAATGTGCATGAGGGATGAATGCAGAGGTGCTGGGACTTGCTTGGCACCAGTGGGACACAAAATTAGTTTAGCAGACACTCTGTGGATGGCACTAATATTCTGCACTGTTTGCTATAAAAATAGCATAGCAAAATGTTCATAAGGGTGGAATGCAGAGGTGCTGGGACTTGCTTGGCACCAGTGGGACACAAAATTAGTATAGCAGACACTTTGTGGATGCCACTAATTTTCAGCACTGTTTGCTAAAAGAATATCGTCGCAAAATGTGCATGAGGGTTGAATGCAGAGGTGCTGGGACTTGCTTGGTACCAGTGGGACACAAAATTAGTATAGCAGACACTTTGTGGATGCCACTAATTTTTAGCACTGTTTTCTATATAATAGCGTAGCAAAATGTGCATGAGGGTTAAATGCAAAGGAGCTGGGACTTGCTTGGAACCAGTGGGACACAAAATTAGTATAGCAGACACTTTGTGGATGCCACTAATTTTCTGCACTGTTTGCTATAACAATAGCTTAGCAAAATGTGAATGAGGGTTGAATGCAGAGGTGCTGGGACTTGCTTGAAACCAGTGGGACACAAAATTAGTATAGCAGACACTTTGTGGATGCCACTATTTTTCAACACTGTTTGCTATAAGAATAGCATAGCAAAATGTGCATGAGGGTTGAATGCAGAGGTGCTGGGACTTGATTGGCACCAGTGGGACACAAAATTAGTATAGCAAACACTTTGTGGATGCCACTAATTTTTAGCACTGTTTGCTATAAAAAGAGCCTAGCAAAATGTGCATGAGGGTTGAATGCAAAGGTGCTGGGACTTGCTTGGCACCAGTGGGACACAAAATTAGTATAGCAGACACGTTGTGGATGCCACTAATTTTCAGCATTGTTTGCTATAAGAATAGCGTGGCAAAATGTGCATGAGGGTAAAATGCAAAGGTGCTGAGACTTGCTTGGCACCAGTGGGACACAAAATTAGTATAGCAGACACTTTGTGGATGCCACTAATTTTCAGCACTGTTTGCTATAAGAATAGCGTGGCAAAATGTGCATGAGGGTTGAATGCAGAGGTGCTGGGACTTGCTTAGCACCAGTGGGTCACAAAATTAGAATAGCAGACAGTTTGTGGATGCCACTAATTTTCAACAATGTTTGCTATATAACAGCATAGCAAAATGTGCATGAGGGTTGAATGCAAAGGTGCTGGGACATGCTTGGCACCAGTGGGATACAAAATTAGTATAGCAGACACTTTGTGGATGCCACTAATTTTCAGCACTGTCTGATATAAAAATAGCCTAGCAAAATGTGCATGAGGGTTTAATGCAGAGGAGCTGGGACTTGCTTGGCACCAGTGGGACAAAAATTTGTATAGTAGACACTTTGTGGATGCCACTAATTTTCAGCACTATTTGCTATAAGAATAGCGTAGCAAAATGTGCATGAGGGATGAATGCAGAGGTGCTGGGACTTGCTTGGCAAAAGGGGAAACAAAATTAGTATAGCAGACATTTTGTGGATGCCACTAAATTTAAGCACTGTTTGCTATAAAAATAGTGTAGCAAAATGTGCATGAGGGATGAATGCAGAGGTGCTGGGACTTGCTTGGCACCAGTGGGACACAAAATTAGTTTAGCAGACACTCTGTGGATGGCACTAATATTCTGCACTGTTTGCTATAAAAATAGCATAGCAAAATGTTCATAAGGGTGGAAAGCAGAGGTGCTGGGACTTGCTTGGCACCAGTGGGACACAAAATTAGTATAGCAGACACTTTGTGGATGCCACTAATTTTCAGCACTGTTTGCTAAAAGAATATCGTAGCAAAATGTGCATGAGGGTTGAATGCAGAGGTTCTGGGACTTGCTTGGTACCAGTGGGACACAAAATTAGTATAGCAGACACTTTGTGGATGCCACTAATTTTTAGCACTGTTTGCTATAAGAATAGCATAGCAAAATGTGCATGAGGGTGTAATGCAGCGGTGCTGGGACTTGCTTGGCACCAGTGGGACACAAAATTAGTATAGCAGACACTTTGTGGATGCCACTAATTTTCAACACTGTTTGCTAAAAGAATAGCGTAGCAAAATGTGCATGACGGTTGAATGCAGAGGTGCTGGGACTTACTTGGCACCAGTGGGACACAAAATTAGTATAGCAGACACTTTATGGATGCCACTAATTTTCAGCACTGTTTGCTATAAAAATGACATAGCAAAATGTGTATGAGGGTTGAATGCAGAGGTGCTGGGACTTGCTGAACCAGTGGGACACAAAATTAGTATAGCAAACACTATGTAGATGCCACTTATTTTCACCACTGTTTGCTATAAGAATAGCCTACCAAAATGTGCATGAGGGTTGAATTCAGAGGTGTTGGGAATTGCTCGGCACAAGTGGGGCATAAAATTAGTATAGCAGACACTTTGTGGATGCCACTAATTTTCAGCACTGTTTGCTGTAAAAATAGCGTAGATAAATGTGCATGAGGGTTGAATGCAGAGGTGCTGGGACTTGCTTCGCACCAGTGGGATACAAAATTAGTATAGCAGACACTTTGTGGATGCCACTAATTTTCAGCACTGTTTGCTAGAAGAATAGCGTAGCAAAATGTGCATGAGGGTTGAATGCAGAGGTGGTGGGACTTGCTTGGCAAAAGTGGGAAACGAAATTAGTATAGCAGACACTTTGTGGATGCCACTAATTTTTAGCACTGTTTGCTATAAAAAAGAGCGTAGCAAAGTGGGCATGAGGGTGGAATGCAGAGGTGGTGGGACTTGCTTGGCACCAGTGGGACACAAAACTAGTATAGTAGACACTTTGTGGATGCCACTAATTTTAAGCACTGTTTGCTATAAGAATAGCGTAGCAAAATGTGCATGAGGGTTGAATGCAGAGGTGGTGGGACTTGCTTGGCACAAGTTGGACACAAAATTAGTATAGCAGACACTTTGTGGATGCCACTAATTTTCAGCACTGTTTGCTGTAAAAATAATGTAGCAAAATGTGCATGAGGGTTGAATGCAGAGGTGCTGGGACTTGCTTGACACCAGTGGGACACAAAATAAGTATAGCAGACACTTTGTGGATGCCACTAATTTTCAGCACTGTTTGCTAAAAGAATATCGTAGCAAAATGTGCATGAGGGTTGAATGCAGAGGTGCTAGGACTTGCTGCACCAGTGGGACACAAAATTAGTATAGCAAACACTATGTGGATGCCACTAATTTTCACCACTGTTTGCTATAAGAATAGCGTAGCAAAATGTGCATGAGGGTTAAATGCAGAGGTGTTGGGAATTGCTCGGCACAAGTGGGACATAAAATTAGTATAGCAGACACGTTGTGGATGCCACTAATTTTCAGCACTGTTTGCTATAAAAATAGTGTAGATAAATGTGCATGAGGGTTAAATGCAGAGGTGCTGGGACTTGCTTTTCAAAAGTGGGATACAAAATTAGTATAGCAGACACTTTGTGGATGCCACTAATTTTCAGCACTGTTTGCTATAAAAAAAAGAGCGTAGCAAAATGTGCATGAGGGTTGAATGCAGAGGTGGTGGGACTTGCTTGGCACAAGTGGGACACAAAATTAGTATAGCATACACTTTGTGAATGCCACTAATTTTCAGAACTGTTTGCTGTAAAAATAACGTAGCAAAATGTGCATGAGGGTTGAATGCAGAGGTGCTGGGACTTGCTTGGCACCAGTGGGACACAAAATTAGTATAGCAGAAACTTTGTGGATGCCACTAATTTTCTGCACTGTTTGCTATAAGAATAGCATAGCAAAATGTGCATAAGGGTGGAATGCAGAGGTGCTGGGACTTGCTTGGCACCAGTGGGACACAAAATTAGTATAGCAGACACTTTATGGATGCCACTAATTTTTAGCACTGTTTGCTATAAAAATGACGTAGCAAAATGTGTATGAGGGTTGAATGCAGAGGTGCTGGGACTTGCTGCACCAGTGGGACACAAAATTAGAATAGCAAACACTATGTGGATGCCACTAATTTTCACCACTGTTTGCTATAAGAATAGCGTAGCAAAATTGGCATGAGGGTTGAATGCAGAGGTGTTGGGAATTGCTCGGCACAAGTGGGACATAAAATTAGTATAGCAGACATTTTGTGGATGCCACTAATTTTCAGCACTGTTTGCTATAAAAATAGCGTAGATAAATGTGCATGAGGGTTGCATGCATAGGTGCTGGGACTTGCTTGGCACCAGTCGGACACAGAATTAGTATAGCAGACACTTTGCGGATGCCACTAATCTTCATAACTGTTTGCTATAAGAATAGCATAGCAAAATTTGCATAAGGGTGGAATGCAGTCGTGCTGGGACTTGCTTGGCACCAGTCGGACACAAAATTAGTATAGCAGACACTTTGTGGATGCAACTAATTTTCAGCACTGTTTGCTATAAGAATAGCGTAGCAAAATGTGCATGAGGGTTGAATGCAGAGGTTGTGGGACTTGCTTGGCAAAAGTGGGAAACGAACTTAGTATAGCAGACACTTTGTGGGTGCCACTAATTTTCAGCACTGTTTGCTATAAAAAAGAGAGTAGCAAAGTTTGCATGAGGGTTGAATGCAGAGGTGCCGGGACTTGCTTGGCACAAGTGGGACACAAAATTAGTATAGCTGACACTTTGTGGATGCCACTAATTTTCAGCACTGTTTGCTATAAATCTAGCGTACGAGAATGTGCATTGGGGTTGAATGCAGAGGTGCTGGGACTTGCTTGGCACCAGTGGGACTCAAAATTAGTATAGCAGACACTTTGTGGATGCAACTAATTTTCAGCACTGTTTGCTATAAGAATAGCGTAGCAAAATGTGCATAAGGGTTGAATGCAGAGGTGCTGTGACTTGCTTGGCACAGATGGGACACAAAATTAGTATAGCAGACACTTTGTGGATGCCACTAATTTTCAGCACTGTTTGCTATAAGAATAGCGTAGCAAAATGTGCATAAGGGTTGAATGCAGATGTGCTGGGACTTGCTTTGCACCAGTGGGAAAAAAAATTAGTATAGCAGACACTTTGTGGATGCCACTTATTTTCAGCACTGTTTGCTGTAAAAGTAGCGTAGCAAAATGTGCATGAGAGTTAAATGCAGAGGTGCTGGGACATGCTTGGCACCAGTAGGACATAAAATTAGTATAGTGGACACTTTGTGGATGCCACTAATCTTCAGAACTGTTTGCTATAAGAATAGCATAGCAAAATTTGCATAACGGTGGAATGCAGTGGTGCTGGGACTTGCTTGGCACCAGTGGGACACAAAATTAGTATAGCAGACACTTTGTGGATGCTACTAATTTTCAGCACTGTTTGCTATAAATCTAGCGTAGCAGAATGTGCATTGGGGTTGAATGCAGAGGTGCTGGGACTTGCTTGGCACAAGTGGGACACAAAATTAGTATAGCAGACAGTTTGTGGATGCCTCTAATTTTCACCACTGTTTGCTATAAAAATAGCGTAGCAAAATGTGCATGAGGGTTGAATGCAGAGGTGCTGGGACTTGCTTGGCACCAGTGGGACACAAAATTAGTATAGCAGGCACTTTGTGGATGCCACTAGTTTTCAGCACTGTTTGCTATAAGAATAGCGTAGCAAAATGTGCATAGGGGTTGAATGCAGAGGTGCTGTGACTTGCTTGGCACAGGTGGGACACAAAATTAGTATAGCAGACACTTTGTGGATGCCACTAATTTTCAGCACTGTTTGCTATAAAAATAGCGTAGCAAAATGTGCATGAGGGTTGAATGCAGAGGTGCTGGGACTTGCTTGGCACAGGTGGGACATAAAATTAGTATAGCAGACACTTTGTGGATGCCACTAATTTTCAGCACTGTTTGCTATAAGAATAGCATAGCAAACTGTGCATAATGGTATAATGCTGAGGTGCTGGGACTTGCTTTGCACCAGTGGGAAACAAAATTAGTATAGCAGACACTTTGTGGATGCCACTAATTTTCAGCACTGTTTGCTATAAAAGTAGCGTAGCAAAATGTGCATGAGAGTTAAATGCAGAGGTGCTGGGACATGCTTGGCACCAGTAGGACATAAAATTAGTATAGCAGACACTTTGTGGATGCCACTAATCTTCAAAACTGTTTGCTATCAGAATAGCATAGCAAAATTTGCATAAGGGTGGAATGCAGTGGTGCTGGGACTTGCTTGGCACAGGTGGGACACAAAATTAGTATAGCAGACACTTTTTGGATGCCACTAATTTTCAGCACTAACAAAAAAGACCAAAGACCAAAGGGAAAAGGGCTGTGAAATCATTATATCAATCCCCAAAGATCTCTTATATTGCCCTTAAAGTAGGATTAGATGTCTGGAAAAACTCCATCATAATGACTACTAAAATGGTGTGTGCACACACAAAAAGGCGTACGATTTCCATAAAATATAGTAATCTTTATTAGAAAAATAGAGTAAAAACACTATACATACAAAATAGTATTACATCAATTGTGAGGATAAAGGAGGACCTCTACCAAAACATCACCCCCCACAGTAGTGTATGTGTGTGCTCAATAAGAGCATATAATAATGCCTGTGACAACCATGCAGACAGAAAAAGTAAACATATCCTAAGATCAGATAGTAAACTGCTGCATTGAATGCACAGAGGCTCCAAAACTTGGCCAAGAGTAAATACCTATATACCTTAGAGTAACACCAGATGGAGTAATCGATATAACTTACCTATGCAGGGACAGAAGGAGCACAAGAGCACACACAGTGGGGGGAAGAGGAACCGCAACCAATCCCGAACGCGTATCGCTATTGCTTCCTCAGCAGGACGGATGCAGGGGTGGAAGTGCGTTCATTCCCCAGTGATCAGCTTTAAATTCCCTAAGTCATTCAATCAGTCCCCAGGTGGCGCGCCAGCGTCATAGCGGCGCACACGCAATGAGCAACCCCCAGTGATTGTGTACTTCACTGTGCAGCACTCACGCCTCAGTGCATGTCCCGGAAAAAGTTCCGATGACGTCATTGAGCATGCGCACTGGGCTAAAAGAGGCCGCAAGGTGCATACACCCGGAGGGACTGCCAGAGGGTGCGCGCACCAACGCATGCACGTCACAGGGGGACAGAGAGCAGCTATAAACACCAACAAAATACATAGTAAGTATAGAAAATACAATGTAGTCCCGATTTCGCCGATGTACATGCAAAACAGACATGCACAGGTGGAGGAAATATTAACCATCTAAAAATGGATGGAATAAATATATGATCATTTCTTCTCTACAGTAGGGAAAAACGATCCACCCTGGCGATAATCACATTATTACAGCACTTAAGTAAGTGCATTACAAACATATGTGTGCATACATGTATAACTGCATACATACAGTTAGGTCCAGAAATATTTGGACAGTGACACAATTTTCGCGAGTTGGGCTCTGCATGCCACCACATTGGATTTGAAATGAAACCTCTACAACAGAATTCAAGTGCAGATTGTAACGTTTAATTTGAAGGTTTGAACAAAAATATCTGATAGAAATTGTAGGAATTGTACACATTTCTTTACAAACACTCCACATTTTAGGAGGTCAAAAGTAATTGGACAAATAAACCAAACCCAAACAAAATATTTTTATTTTCAATATTTTGTTGTGAATCCTTTGGAGGCAATCACTGTCTTAAGTCTGGAGCCCATGGACATCACCAAACGCTGGGTTTCCTCCTTCTTAATGCTTTGCCAGGCCTTTACAGCCGCAGCCTTCAGGTCTTGCTTGTTTGTGGGTCTTTCCGTCTTAAGTCTGGATTTGAGCAAGTGAAATGCATGCTCAATTGGGTTAAGATCTGGTGATTGACTTGGCCATTGCAGAATGTTCCACTTTTTTGCACTCATGAACTCCTGGGTAGCTTTGGCTGTATGCTTGGGGTCATTGTCCATCTGTACTATGAAGCGCCGTCCGATCAACTTTGCGGCATTTGGCTGAATCTGGGCTGAAAGTATATCCCGGTACACTTCAGAATTCATCCGGCTACTCTTGTCTGCTGTTATGTCATCAAAAAACACAAGTGACCCAGTGCCATTGAAAGCCATGCATGCCCATGCCATCACGTTGCCTCCACCATGTTTTACAGAGGATGTGGTGTGTCTTGGATCATGTGCCGTTCCCTTTCTTCTCCAAACTTTTTTCTTCCCATCATTCTGGTACAGGTTGATCTTTGTCTCATCTGTCCATAGAATACTTTTCCAGAACTGAGCTGGCTTCATGAGGTGTTTTTCAGCAAATTTAACTCTGGCCTGTCTATTTTTGGAATTGATGAATGGTTTGCATCTAGATGTGAACCCTTTGTACTTACTTTCATGGAGTCTTCTCTTTACTGTTGACTTAGAGACAGATACACCTACTTCACTGAGAGTGTTCTGGACTTCAGTTGATGTTGTGAACGGGTTCTTCTTCACCAAAGAAAGTATGCGGCGATCATCCACCACTGTTGTCATCCGTGGACGCCCAGGCCTTTTTGAGTTCCCAAGCTCACCAGTCAATTCCTTTTTTCTCAGAATGTACCCGACTGTTGATTTTGCTACTCCAAGCATGTCTGCTATCTCTCTGATGGATTTTTTCTTTTTTTTCAGCCTCAGGATGTTCTGCTTCACCTCAATTGAGAGTTCCTTAGACCGCATGTTGTCTGGTCACAGCAACAGCTTCCAAATGCAAAACCACACACCTGTAATCAACCCCAGACCTTTTAACTACTTCATTGATTACAGGTTAACGAGGGAGACGCCTTCAGAGTTAATTGCAGCCCTTAGAGTCCCTTGTCCAATTACTTTTGGTCCCTTGAAAAAGAGGAGGCTATGCATTACAGAGCTATGATTGCTAAACCCTTTCTCTGATTTGGATGTGAAAACTCTCATATTGCAGCTGGGAGTGTGCACTTTCAGCCCATATTATATATATAATTGTATTTCTGAACATGTTTTTGTAAACAGCTAAAATAACAAAACTTGTGTCACTGTCCAAATATTTCTGGACCTAACTGTAGATCCAAGTGATTAAATATAGTAATAGCACCAAAATTGGGACCACGGGTGGCAAAGAAGCAATCCACAAAGGTGTGAATCATCAACTAGGTTATATTCATACCATAGATGTACCATGGACATATATAATACATATACAAGGCCATATGCAGAAAAGCCACAATACAACAAGGCATATGTAGAAAATTAATGAGGAACATTCAATTCCATCTTATTATTACAAAAAGTCAGAGGTCATATGTAGTTACCACCAATGGGAAGTTGTGTCACCCGGGGTGCCAAAGCAAGACAAAACAATTATACAATGCAAGAAATAGTATCTAGTAGATACAAAGTCCATAAATTCCATGTATGTATTCGTCAGCTCAAATACACTGGTGTCTCCTCCACACTCAAGATGGGGATTCGGGTAAACAGGTGGTGTTCCAGAATGCTCGGCTCCATAGATTACAAGGGCATAAATCCAAATGATGCAACATCACTTAAAAACAAGAGAACAAACAAGACACAATTAAAAATGAATCACAAAATGCCATAGATACGAGTTAACTCCTGACTCTCTACAAAAATGAGGCGAAGCTAAGCTTCTCATTAAGCCCACTTGGTGTCATGGTGCCAAGGGTGACTATCCATCTGCACTCTAGTTGTGCCAGTTGTTTTTTTAGGTCACCCCCTCTGATACCACAATGTAAGATGTCAATGCCTTTCAGCTTTAGTCCAGACGCGTCACACCCATGGAAAGTTTTGAAATGCCTGGGGATTGTCCTGAGGGTTGTATCATCTGTCACCTCTCTCGAGTTTATAATATCTCGAACGTGCTCCCTTGTTCTTACCCGAAGTTGTCTTGAAGTCAGACCAACATATAGTTTGGAACAGGGGCACGTAGCGAGGTATATAACAAAAGAACTCTTGCAGGTTATGCACTTTTGGATCTTAAAATACTTTTTACCATCAGATGATCGAAAATCAGTACCCTGGACAATGGTGTTATCCTTACAGGCCAAGCATTCACCACATGTAAAACAGCCCCTTCTCCTGATGGGCTGTTGTGTCAGGAATGGATTAGTCACCTGGGCCACATAATGGCTATCGACAAGAATGTCTCTGAGATTCCTCCCACGACGTGGTGTCATCAGGGGAACCCCCGAGACATTCCCAGCTAAGATCTTATCTGTTTTTAAGATTGCCCAATGTTTTTTCAAACAATCTCTCATTCTGTCCCATTGACAGTTGAATGTTGATATAAACCTAATCTCATTACTTTGACTTCTCGATCTCTTTGAGTCAACCGTCTTAAATAATAGATGTTCCCTAGTGGTGTGCTTGGCTCTGAGGTATCCCCTCTTTATATCGCGGTTACTGTATCCCCTCTGTTGGAATCTTATCCTCAGATCCTGTGACTGCCTTTCGAATTTTTGGTCCGTCGAGCAGACACGCCTCACTGTTGTGAATGTTAGTTATGTCTTGGCTGCTGGGAGGCTCCCTCTGGTGGCCAGGAAGGGTTTGGACAGAGACCAGGTGGGTTGTGCAGTGGGTGTTTCCTTTCCTAATTCTCTGCTTATTTAAGTCCTGGTCTGATTGCAGGCTGTTGCCGGATGTCAGTTGTACTTTGTATTTTCAGCCTGCTTAATCCTGCTCTACACATCTTCCACAGATAAGTTCTTGCTCTTTATTTATTGCCTGGTTCTTTTGTTTATCTGGGTTTGTCATTTGTTGTGGTTGGTTTCTGTTTATTTCCTTCAGGGATTTTCCCCCTCAGTGGAATGTTGAGGAACTTCCTGCAGTTCTGTGTGGAGTATAGCTCCTTTAGGTCCATGTGTTTATGGCTTGTTGAATTTGTTATAATTCTTGTTTTCTGTTCATTGGTATGACAAGGGCACCTGGTATAGGACGGAGTTCAGATCAAGCGATCTGAGGGCCTTTTTGTACTATCAGGAAGTTGGTATTTTGTAGGGTTTTTCTCTGGCTACCATCAGTTCCTTTCCTGTACTTTCCTATTTTAGTCAGCGGGGGCCTCACCTTTTGCTAATCCTGTCATCTACCTGTGTATTGTGTTTTTCCTATATCACCGCAGTCTTTCAATGTGGGGGGCTTGCTATTCTTGTCTATTTTCTGAGGCAGAGAGTTATTCATCTTTCCTACCTTTAGGATAGCTAGTTCTCCGGCTGGGTTCGCGGTGCACAGGATGTTAGTTCACCCCTCGGCTACTTCTAGTTGTGTTGGTTAGTAAGGGGATGGCGGCCAGATTAGTTGCCAATGCTCTTGTCACCTTTTTTGCCAATGATTTGTGGTGGTCTTCCATGGCTCCGGATCATAACACCTCACCCTCAGAAATTGGCCCATCGGAACGGCCCTAATCGTGGACTTGGTGTGAGCCGATGACGCATGCAACAATGAATTCACGGAAGTTTCCTTCCTATGAATATCAGTGTGCAACGCGCCATCAGCCCCCACTTCAAAATGAATATCCAAAAAATCCAGTTGTTTTTGACTTGCAATATGGGTTAGTCTGATATTCAAATTATTTTTATTCAAATAAATCATAAATTCATCCAGCAGAGACGCTGCACCTTGCCACAGGAACAGCACATCGTCGATATATCTATACCAACATATCACATGTTGGGAGAAGAGGTCATCCGCATGGAACAACCCCCTCTCCCACATGCCCAGAAATAGATTTGCTTAAGATGGCGCACATGCTGCCCCCATGGCGGTGCCACGTCTCTGGAGATAAAATCTATCCTTAAATAAAAAAGTGTTACGAGTTAAAATAAAATCCAATAATTCTAGAACAAGTTCACGAATAAGACCGTCCAGACGGCTGCCATTGAGAAAAAGGCATGCCGCCTCTAGACCATCCGCATGTGCTATACACGTGTAGAGGGACTCCACATCCGCCGCCACCAACCACATATCAGGCTCGATGTGGAGTCCCTCCATCTTAGTCAGCACATCGGAAGTGTCACGTATGTATGAGGGTAATTTTCAGCACTGTTTGCTATAAGAATAGCATAGCAAAATGTGCATAATGGTGAAATGCAGAGGTGCTGGGACTTGATTTGCACCAGTGGGAAACAAAATTAGTATAGCAGACACTTTGTGGATGCCACTAATTTTCAGCACTGTTTGCTATAAAAGTAGCATAGCAAAATGTGCATGAGAGTTAAATGCAGAGGTGCTGGGACATGCTTGGCACCAGTAGGACATAAAATTAGTACAGCAGACACTTTGTGGATGCCACTAATCTTCAGTACTGTTTGCTATAAGAATAGCATAGCAAAATGTGCATGAGGGTTGAATACAGAGGTGGTGGGACTTGCTTGGCACAAGTGGGACACAAAATTAGTATAGCAGACACTTTGTGGATGCCATTATTTTTCAGCACTGTTTGCTATAAAAATAGCGTAGCGAAATGTGCATTGGGGTTGAATGCAGAGGTGCTGGGACTTGCTTGGCACCAGTGGGACAAAAAATTAGTATAGCAGACACTTTGTGGATGTCACTAATTTTCAGCACTGTTTGCTATAAGAATAGCATAGCAAAATGTGCATGAGGGTTGAATGGAGAGGTGGTGGGACTTGCTTGGCACAAGTGGGACACATAGTATAGCAGACACTTTGTGGATGCCACTAATTTTCAGTACTGTTTGCTATAAGAATAGCGTAGCAAAATGTGCATGAGGGTTGAATGCAGAGGTGCTGGGATTTGCTTGGCAAAAGTGGAAAACAAAATTAGAATAGCAGACATTTTGTGGATGCCACTAAATTTCAGCACTGTTTGCTATAAAAATAGTGTAGCAAAATGTGCATGAGGGATGAATGCAGAGGTGCTGGGACTTGCTTGTCACCAGTGGGACACAAAATTAGTATAGCAGACACTTTGTGGATGCCATTAATTTTCAGCACTGTTTGCTATAAGAATAGCGTAGCAAAATGTGCATGAGGGTTGAATGCAGACGTGCTGGGACTTGCTTGGCACAGGTGGGACACAAAATCAGTATAGCAGACTCTTTGTGGATGCCACTAATTTTCTGCACTGTTTGCTATAAGAATAGCATAGAAAAATGTGCATAAGCGTGGAATGCTGAGGTGCTGGGACTAGAGTTGAGCGCGGTTCGTGGTTCGAGGTTCTCCAGTTCTAGGCTCGAGTGATTTTGGGCCCTGTTCTAGATCGAACTAGAACTCGAGCTTTTTGCAAAAGCTCGATAGTTCTAGAAACGTTCGAGAACGGTTCTAGCAGCAAAAAACCAGCTAAATCTTAGCTTGGTTTCCGCTGTAATAGTGTAAGTCACTCTGTGAATCACACTATTATGACATTTCAGTGTATAGTGTGCGTGAACAGCGCCTTCAGATCACTGCTGTTTCTATAATGGCGATCGCCATTTTTTTTTTCCTTGTCTTCCTTCCCTAAGCGCGCGCGTGTAGTGGGGCGGAACAGCATGTCAGCCAATCCCAGACACACACACAGCTAAGTGGACTTTTAGCCAGAGACGCAACGGCATGTGTGATAGGATGTCCATGTCACATGTCCCTGCATTATAAAACTGGACATTTTCCTCCAGGACGCCATTATCTCTTCTGCGTCTTTGGTGTCAGACATCACTGTCGCAGCTCCGTCCTTTGTCCTATCGCTGATACAGCTGTATGCGCTCCATACACAGCGCTGGACAGCTTAGGGAGAGCACTTTCTAGCAGTCCTTTTAAGGGCTCAAACCGGCATGGTCAGAGTTAAGGTGACAGGTCCTAAAAACAGCGACAGCGTCTGTGTAGCCAAGGTCAGGGATTTCCTCCCTGCATTTCCCTATTAGGAGGGAATAGAAAGGCAGGCTTCCATTCCTCTACCCAGAGCCCCACAATCCTGGCACTGTACCCTCCTGCCCTCTGCACACTCCAACTCATTATAACTAAGCCATTATACTAGCAAACACTCAGTGTACCTAGTGGCATCCTAATCGTGGCTATTGGACTTTGCTATAGTCACACTAGTGCAAAGACATTTGCAGAGCACGTCTGCCTGCATTGCACACTCCAACTCATTATAACTAAGCCATTATACTAGCAAACACTCAGTGTACCTAGTGGCATCCTAAACGTGGCTATTGGACTTTGCTATAGTCCCACTAGTGCAAAGACATTTGCAGAGCACGTCTGCCTGCATTGCACACTCCAACTCATTATAACTAAGCCATTATACTAGCAAACACTCAGTGTACCTAGTGGCATCCTAAACGTGGCTATTGTACTTTGCTATAGTCACACTAGTGCAAAGACATTTGCAGAGCACGTCTGCCTGCATTGCACACTCCAACTCATTATAACTAAGCCATTATACTAGCAAACACTCAGTGTACCTAGTGGCATCCTAAACGTGGCTATTGGACTTTGCTATAGTCCCACTAGTGCAAAGACATTTGCAGAGCGCGTCTGCCTGCATTGCACACTCCAACTCATTATAACTAAGCCATTATACTAGCAAACACTCAGTGTACCTAGTGGCATCCTAAACGTGGCTATTGGACTTTGCTATAGTCCCACTAGTGCAAAGACATTTGCAGAGCACGTCTGCCTGCATTGCACACTCCAACTCATTATAACTAAGCCATTATACTAGCAAACACTCAGTGTATCTAGTGGCATCCTAAACGTGGCTATTGTACTTTGCTATAGTCCCACTAGTGCAAAGACATTTGCAGAGCACGTCTGCCTGCATTGCACACTCCAGCTCATTATAACTAAGCCATTATACTAGCAAACACTCAGTGTACCTAGTGGCATCCTAAACGTGGCTATTGGACTTTGCTATAGTCCCACTAGTGCAAAGACATTTGCAGAGCGCGTCTGCCTGCATTGCACACTCCAACTCATTATAACTAAGCCATTATACTAGCAAACACTCAGTGTACCTAGTGGCATCCTAAACGTGTCTATTGGACTTTGCTATAGTCCCACTAGTGCAAAGACATTTGCAGGACCTCTGTCTGCATTGCACACTCCAACTCATTATAACTAAGCCATTATACTAGCAAACACTCAGTGTACCTAGTGGCATCCTAAACGTGGCTATTGGACTTTGCTATAGTCCCACTAGTGCAAAGACATTTGCAGAGCACGTCTGCCTGCATTGCACACTCCAACTCATTATAACTAAGCCATTATACTAGCAAACACTCAGTGTACCTAGTGGCATCCTAAACGTGGCTATTGGACTTTGCTATAGTCCCACTAGTGCAAAGACATTTGCAGAGCGCGTCGGCCTGCATTGCACACTCCAACTCATTATAACTAAGCCATTATACTCGCAATTTTTGCTGCCAGTTTAAGGGCCGTAGTTGCATTGTCAGGGATATTTATTCTTTATTATTCTGCTGTTAATAAAGCTAGACCACCACTGCAATCTACACCACCTCTCAATTTTTACTACCACATTTTCAGTCCACAATCTTGTCGCAATCAACATTTGTGGCAAAATGACAGATGCTGGTGGAAAGGGGAAGAGGCGTGGTGGAAAAGGCAAAAAAGGTTTTGTCCGTGGGGAAGGTGGCAAAGCTCCATTATCATCTGCTGAAGATAGACCATCTACCAGCAAAAGTAAGATGTCTACTACTTACCGTGGACAATCCGATGTGCTCCCTTTTTTACGGACACGAACAACAGGAACAAAGGTAGATGATGGGCAAAAAAGGAAAATGCTTGAATGGATCTCAAGTGGTCCAACAAGTGCCCTCTCAGCCACTTCAAGTACCGCATCCAAAAAACACCAGTCCTCTGAGTTGTCATCCCAATCAAACTTGATTTCTCCCAGCTCTGAAGTCTCCATCAGCCCTGCACAGTATGGTGGAACTGAGATGGCTGAGTCTGCAGAGCTGTTCAGTCACACTATAGCCTGGGAATCAGAGGTCTGCTCCCAAGCTACAGTGAGTACAGAACAGGAAATGGTCTGCAGTGATGCCCAGAACCTTTGTGACTCTGATTCAGGCCGTGAGGACCAAGTTTCGGAGCATAATGTTGACCCTTTGTCACAAACTGTAACACCTGTGGTTATAGACAATGAGGAACATACTGATGAAGATGAGACTCAGATACCCGATTGGGATGACAACTTAAATATTCGGTCAGGGCAAGAAGAGGCTCGGTCTGGGGGGGAGGGGAGTGCAAACACAACAATTGATGATGAAGTTCTAGATCCCACCCACTGTCAACCCACAGTCAGGCACTCGAGGAGGTCAACAGAGGTGGTGGAGGAGGATGCAACTGATGACGAAGTTACCTTGCGCCTTCCTGGACAGAGTCGGAGTACTGGTAGCACGTCTACAACTGCATCCTCAGCCACCACTCTGCCTCTGAGCATTATTCGGGGTGGATCAACAGGTCGCATGGCCTCTAAGCCTTGCCTAGCCTGGTCCTTTTTTGACATAGAAAAAGATCGCCCAAATTATGTGATCTGTAAAATTTGTCATGGTTCTCTTAGTAGAGGTCAAAACCTCAGCAGTTTGACAACTTCTTCCATGAATCGTCACATGAATAAATATCATATGGCCCGGTGGCAAGCTCACCGTGCTGCAATGCGGCCTAGCGGAGCGAACCATCCACCGCCTGCCCCTTCCAGTGCATCCGCGCGCTCGTCATCTTCTAGGACTGTGTGGACAGCTGTCACACCTGTTTTTCCACCCACAACTTCCACCACTGTAACCGCAACAGGCAGTTTGCTTGGTAGGTCGTCAGTTGTTTTGGAAGGGGAAACAAGTGAGTGTGTACAGCTCTCTCAGACATCGATAGCATCAACTTTGGATGAAGGCAACATCATGTCTCCGCCTGCATTTTCCTCACAAACCTGCATTTTTCCAGGGACACCCTACTCAACACCGTCTACACACAGCAGCCAGATCTCTGTCCCTCAGATGTGGACAAATAAAAGGCCATTTCCTGCGACCCATGACAAAGCTAAGAGGTTGACTCTATCCCTCTGTAAGCTGTTGGCTACAGAAATGCTGCCTTTCCGCCTAGTGGACACACAGGATTTTAGAGACCTTATGTCTGTCGCTGTGCCCCAGTACCAGATGCCTAGTCGCCACTACTTTTCTAAGAAAGGTGTGCCCGCGCTACACCAGCATGTCGCACACAACATCACCGCTTCATTGAGAAACTCTGTGTGTGAACGGGTGCATTTCACCACCGATACTTGGACCAGTAAGCATGGACAGGGACGTTACATGTCGCTCACTGGGCACTGGGTAACTATGGTGATAGATGGTGAAAGGTCTGCTGCACAAGTCTTGCCGTCCCCACGACTTGTGTGTCAATCCTCTGTCTGTCCAAGTTCCGCCACTGCTTCTGCATCCTCCACCTCATCTGGGTCCTCCACCTCCGCCCCAAGCCTGCCTGGTCAGGCCACCAGCGTTCTCACTGCGCAGAAGGAATTAAGCACCCCTCATTACTATGCTGGCAGCAGAACGCAACGGCATCAGGCGGTCTTTAGCTTGACATGTCTTGGGAATAAGAGTCACACAGCTGAGGAGTTGTGGTCAGCTCTGCGGTCCGAGTTTAATAAATGGTTGTCTCCACTCAACCTGCAGCCTGGTAAGGCCGTGTGCGACAATGCTGCAAACCTGGGTGCGGCCCTTCGCCTGGGCAAGGTGACACACGTACCTTGTATGGCTCACGTGTTGAACCTTGTCGTGCAGCAATTTTTAACACAGTATCCCGGCCTAGATGGCCTTCTGAACAGGGCACGAAAACTGTCTGCTCACTTCCGCCGTTCAAGCGCCGCAGCTGAGCGACTTGCATCGCTCCAGAAGTCTTTCGGCCTGCCGGTTCATCGCCTGAAATGCGATGTGGCGACACGCTGGAATTCAACTCTCCACATGTTACAGCGACTGTGGCAGCACTGCCGTGCCCTGGTGCAATACGTCATGACATATAGCCTGGGCCAACGAGATGCAGAGGTGTGGCAGATCACCCTGATGGAGTGGTCTCAGATCAAGGACCTATGCACCCTTCTGCACAGTTTCGACATGGCGACGAATATGTTTAGCGCTGACAATGCCATTATCAGCATGACGATTCCAGTCATTTACATGCTGGAACACACGCTAAACACTATTCGGAGTCAGGGGGTGGGACAACAGGAAGGGGATGAACTACAGGAGGATTCATATGCGCAAGACACAACAACATCACCAAGGTCCAGACGTTCATCATCACCAAGGCGCCAGGCATGGGAGCATGGGGGACAGGGATCAACAAGGGCGCATGGTAGCAGGCGAGATGTTGAGGAAGGTGCAGGAGGACATGAAGAAATGGAGGACGAACTGTCCATGGACATGGAAGACTCAGCAGATGAGGGAGACCTTGGTCAAATTTCAGTTGAAAGAGGTTGGGGGGAGATGTCAGAGGAAGAAAGAACGGTTAGCACCTCTATGCCACAAACACAGCGTGGACTTGGTCCGCATGGCTGCGCAAGACACATGAGTGCCTTCTTGTTGCACTACCTCCAACATGACCCTCGTATTGTCAAAATTAGAAGTGATGATGACTACTGGCTTGCCACACTATTAGATCCCCGGTACAAGTCCAAATTTTGTGACATAATTCCAGCCATAGAAAGGGACGCACGTATGCAGGAGTATCAACAGAAGCTGTTACTCGATCTTAGATCCGCTTTTCCACCAAACAACCGTGCAGGTGCAGGGAGTGAATCTCCCAGTTGTAACTTGACAAACATGGGACGGTCTCGTCATCTTCAACAGTCTACACGTACCAGTAGGACCGTATCTGGTGCTGGTAACAGCAATTTTATGGAATCTTTTCATAATTTTTTTAGACCCTCCTTTGCAAGGCCACCAGAGACAACAAGTCTGACACATAGTCAACGGCTGGAGAGGATGATACAGGAGTATCTCCAAATGAACATCGATGCCATGACTTTGCAAATGGAGCCTTGCTCCTTTTGGGCTTCAAACCTAGAAAAATGGCCAGAGCTCTCCACTTACGCCTTGGAGATTTTGTCGTGTCCAGCTGCCAGCGTTGTCTCTGAACGTGTCTTCCGTGCTGCTGGGTGTGTGCTGACAGATAAGCGCACGCGTCTGTCCAGTGACAATGTGGACAGACTGACGTTCATCAAAATGAACAAGTCATGGATCCAGAAGGAATTTACAACCCCTGTGTCATCCTGGGGAGAGTAAATGCTTGAGGATTTGGAATGTGCTTGATGCAAATCTAGCTGTGAAGTGTACAACTAGGGCACAAGTGCTGCCACTGAATGGGTGGGTGTGTGTGGGGCACAATTTTTGGAAAAAAAGGGAGACTCCGCTTGGAGTAACCCTTGCTTACATTGTTTTTAAAAGAAGCCAAGATGAACAAGTCATGGTTCAGCAAAGACTTTATCTACCTACCCCGGTGTCATCCTGGGGACGGTTAATTATGGCGTATTTTTGAATGTGCTTGATGCAAATCTAGCTGTGAAGTGTACAACTAGGGCCCAAGTGCTGCCACTGATGGGGTGGGTGTCTGTGTGGCCCAATTTTTGGAAAAAAGGGAGACTCCGCTTGGAGTAACCCTTGCTTGCTGTGTTTTTAAAAGAAGCCAAGATGAACAGAGCTGGGATCAGGAAAGACTTTGCTACCCACCCTGGTGTCATCCTGGGGACGGTTAATTATGGCGTATTTTTGAATGTGCTTGATGCAAATCTAGCTGTGAAGTGTACAACTAGGGCACAAGTGCTGCCACTGAATGGGTGGGTGTGTGTGGGGCACAATTTTTGGAAAAAAAGGGAGACTCCGCTTGGAGTAACCCTTGCTTGCTGTGTTTTTAAAAGAAGCCAAGATGAACAGAGCTGGGATCAGGAAAGACTTTGCTACCTACCCTGGTGTCATCCTGGGGACGGTTAATTATGGCGTATTTTTGAATGTGCTTGATGCAAATCTAGCTGTGAAGTGTACAACTAGGGCACAAGTGCTGCCACTGAATGGGTGGGTGTGTGTGGGGCACAATTTTTGGAAAAAAAGGGAGACTCCGCTTGGAGTAAGCCTTGCTTACATTGTTTTTAAAAGAAGCCAAGATGAACAAGTCATGGTTCAGCAAAGACTTTATCTACCTACCCCGGTGTCATGCTGGGGACGGTTAATTATGGCGTATTTTTGAATGTGCTTGATGCAAATCAAAACATCCTGTTTGCAACTAGGGCCCAAGTGCTGCCACTGATGGGGTGGGTGTCTGTGTGGCTCAATTTTTGGAAAAAAGGGAGACTCCGCTTGGAGTAACCCTTGCTTACATTGTTTTTAAAAGAAGCCAAGATGAACAAGTCATGGTTCAGCAAAGACTTTATCTACCTACCCCGGTGTCATGCTGGGGACGGTTAATTATGGCGTATTTTTGAATGTGCTTGATGCAAATCAAAACATCCTGTTTGCAACTAGGGCCCAAGTGCTGCCACTGATGGGGTGGGCGTCTGTGTGGCCCAATTTGTGGAAAAAAGGGAGACTCCGCTTGGAGTAACCCTTGCTTGCTGTGTTTTTAAAAGAAGCCAAGATGAACAGAGCTGGGATCAGGAAAGACTTTGCTACCTACCCTGGTGTCATCCTGGGGACGGTTAATTATGGCGTATTTTTGAATGTGCTTGATGCAAATCTAGCTGTGAAGTGTACAACTAGGGCACAAGTGCTGCCACTGAATGGGTGGGTGTGTGTGGGGCACAATTTTTGGAAAAAAAGGGAGACTCCGCTTGGAGTAACCCTTGCTTACATTGTTTTTAAAAGAAGCCAAGATGAACAAGTCATGGTTCAGCAAAGACTTTATCTACCTACCCCGGTGTCATGCTGGGGACGGTTAATTATGGCGTATTTTTGAATGTGCTTGATGCAAATCAAAACATCCTGTTTGCAACTAGGGCCCAAGTGCTGCCACTGATGGGGTGGGTGTCTGTGTGGCCCAATTTGTGGAAAAAAGGGAGACTCCGCTTGGAGTAACCCTTGCTTGCTGTGTTTTTAAAAGAAGCCAAGATGAACAGAGCTGGGATCAGGAAAGACTTTGCTACCTACCCTGGTGTCATCCTGGGGACGGTTAATTATGGCGTATTTTTGAATGTGCTTGATGCAAATCTAGCTGTGAAGTGTACAACTAGGGCACAAGTGCTGCCACTGAATGGGTGGGTATGTGTGGGGCACAATTTTTGGAAAAAAAGGGAGACTCCGCTTGGAGTAACCCTTGCTTACATTGTTTTTAAAAGAAGCCAAGATGAACAAGTCATGGTTCAGCAAAGACTTTATCTACCTACCCCGGTGTCATGCTGGGGACGGTTAATTATGGCGTATTTTTGAATGTGCTTGATGCAAATCAAAACATCCTGTTTGCAACTAGGGCCCAAGTGCTGCCACTGATGGGGTGGGTGTCTGTGTGGCCCAATTTTTGGAAAAAAGGGAGACTCCGCTTGGAGTAACCCTTGCTTGCTGTGTTTTTAAAAGAAGCCAAGATGAACAGAGCTGGGATCAGGAAAGACTTTGCTACCTACCCTGGTGTCATCCTGGGGACGGTTAATTATGGCGTATTTTTGAATGTGCTTGATGCAAATCTAGCTGTGAAGTGTACAACTAGGGCACAAGTGCTGCCACTGAATGGGTGGGTGTGTGTGGGGCACAATTTTTGGAAAAAAGGGAGACTCCGCTTGGAGTAACCCTTGCTTGCTGTGTTTTTAAAAGAAGCCAAGATGAACAGAGCTGGGATCAGGAAAGACTTTGCTACCTACCCTGGTGTCATCCTGGGGACGGTTAATTATGGCGTATTTTTGAATGTGCTTGATGCAAATCTAGCTGTGAAGTGTACAACTAGGGCACAAGTGCTGCCACTGAATGGGTGGGTGTGTGTGGGGCACAATTTTTGGAAAAAAAGGGAGACTCCGCTTGGAGTAACCCTTGCTTACATTGTTTTTAAAAGAAGCCAAGATGAACAAGTCATGGTTCAGCAAAGACTTTGCTACCTACCCTGGTGTCATCCTGGGGACGGTTAATTATGGCGTATTTTTGAATGTGCTTGATGCAAATCTAGCTGTGAAGTGTACAACTGGGGCACAAGTGCTGCCACTGAATGGGTGGGTGTGTGTGAGGCCCAATTTTTGGAAAAAAGGGAGACTCCGCTTGGAGTCACCTTGCGGTGTTTTACATGACTTTAGAAGGGCGTGCCATGCCTATATCTGTGTCTCCTCCTCTTTTTCCTTGTCCAGCTCTTTTGTTTTTGCATAAGTATATGTCCTTGTCACTTTCCCATGTGTTTGTGTTGTGTTGTGAGTTGTTTGTGACCTTTTGGACACCTTTGAGGGTGTTTTCTAGGTGTTTTTATGTGTTTGTGATTGCCTGCCATTGTTTCCTATACAGTTCGAGTTCGGTTCGTCGAACGTTCGACGAACCGAACTCGAACGGGACCTCCGTTCGGCGAACCGACCTCGAGCCGAACCGGGACCAGTTCGCTCATCTCTAGCTGGGACTTGCTTGGCACCAGTGGGACACAAAATTAGTATAGCAGACACTTTGTGGATGCCACTAATATTCAGCACTGTATGATAAAATAATAGCGTAGCAAAATGTGTATGAGGGTTAAATGCAGAGGTGCTGGGACTTGCTTGGCACCAGTGGGACATAAAATTAGTATAGCAGACACTTTGTGGATGCCACTAATTTTTAGCATTGTTTGCTATAAAAGGAGCGTAGCAAAATGTACATGAGGGTTGAATGCAGAGGTGCTGGGACTTGCTTGGCACCAGTGGGACACAAAATTAGTATAGCAGACACTTTGTGGATGCCACTAATATTCAGCACTGTATGATAAAATAATAGCGTAGCAAAATGTGTATGAGGGTTAAATGCAGAGGTGCTGGGACTTGCTTGGCACCAGTGGGACATAAAATTAGTATAGCAGACACTTTGTGGATGCCACTAATCTTCAGCACTGTTTGCTATAAGAATAGCGTATCAAAATGTGCATGAGGGTTGAATGCAGAGGTGGTGGGACTTGCTTGGCACAAGTGGGACACAAAATTAGTATAGTAGACACTTTGTGGATGCCATTATTTTTCAGCACTGTTTGCTATAAAAATAGCGTAGCAAAATGTGCATTGGGGTTGAATGCAGAGGTGCTGGGACTTGCTTGGCACCAGTGGGACACAAAAGTAGTATAGCAGACACTTTGTGGATGCCACTAATTTTTAGCACTGATTGCTATAAGAATAGCATAGCAAAATGTGCATGAGGGTTGAATGCAGAGGTGGTGGGACTTGCTTGGCACAAGTGGGACAAATACTTAGTATAGCAGACACTTTGTGGATGCCACTAATTTTCAGCACTGTTTGCTATAAGAATAGCGTAGCAAAATGTGCATGAGGGTTGAATGCAGAGGTGCTGGGACTTGCTTGGCAAAAGTGGGAAACACAATTAGTATAGCAGACATTTTGTGGATGTCATTAATTTTCAGCACTGTTTGCTATAAGAATAGCATAGAAAAATATGCATGAGGGTTGAATACAGAGGTGCTGGGACTTGCTTGGCACAGGTGGGACACAAAATTAGTATAGCAGACACTTTGTGGATGCCACTAATTTTCTGCACTGTTTGTCATAAGAATAGCATAGCAAAATGTGCATGAGGGTTGAATGCAGAGGTGCTGGGACTTGCTTGGCACCAGAGGGACACAAAATTAGTATAGCAGACACATTGTGGATGCCACTAATTTTCAGCACTGTTTGCTAAAAGAATATCGTAGCAAAATGCGCATGAAGGTTGAATGCAGAGGTGCTGGGACTTGCTTGGCACAGGTGGGACACAAAATTAGTATAGCAGACTTCCGGATCCTGCACTGATCATGTAGGACACAGGACGCCTGAGCTCTGTCATTCTCTGCAGCTCTGACATATATACCGGACAACCCACCAGCCTCCCCCACTCCATACCACCGGTGAGTGATGTTGCTGCATGCAGGGAAGCTCATGGAGAGTCGTGGAGACAATCAGTTGAAACAGCGGCGGTGAACTTCACTCTCCCCCTCTCTCTCAAGATCTGGCAGCGTGATAAAGATGGCGCCGGAGCCTGCCCCGCACTAAAATCAGATCTGTGCACAGAGAGCAGGACACAGCTGAGGGCTTACCTTGCAGAGATCTCTCACTCCCCCAGCACTAACCAGTTAACAGGCAGCAGAATAATAAATCTCCTGGAGTCCTGATAAGATATCAGCAGCAAACAATGCTACTCACAAGTTCTGCAAAGAGCAGAGTTAGGCTATGTGCACACGCTGCGTTTTTTTGACGCTGCGTTTTTGTGCGTTTTTGGCCGCTAAAAACGCACAAAAACGCACCTGCGTCGAAAAAACGCGGCAAAAAACGCACGCGTTTTGCCGCGATTTGGTGCTTTTTTTGCTGCGTTTTGCTGCGTTTTTGCTCACTGCGTCCTTATGCGTTTTTTATCAGTGAACAAAAAAAAAAAAGGTCTGATGTCATTTCCTTCTTCAATGTGTTCTTCATTCTCCACTAGTGTATGCAGAAGAGCAGACAGCTGCAGAACTACAAGGCTCAGCATCCTCGATCCAATAGTGTATGCAGGAGAGCAGACAGCAGCTGTCGAACTACAAGGCTCAGCATCCTCCATCCAATAGTGTATGCATGAGAGCAGACAGCAGCTGTCGAACTACAAGGCTCAGCATCCTCCTTCCAGGACTGTATGCAGGATTTCTTTGCCCCCCCCAAAAAAAAAATGACGTGGGCTTCGCCATATTTTTGTATGCTAGCCGGGTACAGCAGGCAGGTACGGGCTGCCCCCAACCCCCAGCTGCCTATTTGTACCCGGCTGGGAACCAAAAATATAGGGAAGCCCTTTTTTTTTAAATTATTTCATGAATTTCATGAAATAATTTTAAAAAAAAATGACGTGGGCTTCGCCCAATTCTTGAGTCCAGCCGGGTACAACTAGGCAGCTGGGGATTGGAATCCACAGTGCAGGGTGCCCATGCTTTCTGGGCACCCCCGCTGTGAATTGCAGTCCCGCAGCCACCCATAGAAGCGCCATCTTCTGGCGCTGTATCCAACTCTTCCGGCTGCCCTGGTGACGGGTGGCTCGCCGGGTAATAATGGGGTTAGGGCTAGCTGTATATTATCAGCTGGCCCTAAGCCCGAAATTCATGGTGTCACGCCAATATTAGACATGGCCACCATGAATTTCTAGTAAAGATAAAAAAAAACACAACACAGAAAAATATTTTTATTAGAAATAAAACACAACACAATTAGTGACTCCATCTTTATTGAAATAAGAAGCCCCCCTCCGCAGTAATCCTGGGTCAGGGTCCCGTGCCGTCCAATCCGGATCCAATTTCATCTGATCGGTTTGCTGGAAGGCAAAGCGATCAGATGATGTGTCAGGATCAAGTGCCTGAATCCCATCACACATCAGCTGATTGTATAATCGGCTTTTATACAATCAGCTGATGCATCGGTGCAAAAAAAAAAAAATAAATAATACTCACTTATGTGCTGATTACCGGCAGCTCCTGGAGCGATGGGGCGGGAGTCTGATCCCGTCCGATCGCTGCAGCAGCTGCCGGTAATCAGGGATGAAGTCTCCTGACGCATCCGCTGATACCGGCCGGGCGCCGCGTCACCGCGATACTTACGATCACCTGATGCGTCAGGTGACTGCATCAGGTGATCCATCGCCAGGTCCTGCATCCATCGGACCTTTCCCGGCCGTCTGCACACAGCCGGAGCGGGGGTGGCGATACCGTGAGAGGAGCTGGGAGCGGGCATGGCACCGGGAGGCTGCAGACAGGTGAGTATAACTTTTTTTTTTTTTCTACTGTTAACTTTTGTTTTCGCAGCCGCTTCCATCTCCCGCCCAGACATGGCGCCGCACGGCAGCATACATGCACAGGACGGGAGGTGGACGCGGTGGTGACGGTACCGGGAGGATTCACGCTTCTGTATATACTGACAGAAGGAATCCTCTTCCTGTACACGTCACTTTACAACCCACCTCCTGCGTTTATAGCTGCGTTTTTGGTCTTAGAAATGCACCAAAACGCACCAAAACGCAGCTATTTGCGTTTCTCATTGCGTCTTTCAACATCCCATTGAACTCAATGGATGAAAAGCGCAGTGAAAAACGCGGGAATAATTGACATGCTGCGTTTTTGTGGTCACCACAAAAACGCAGCTGAAAAAAAACGCTGTGTGGGGACAGCAAAAATGAAAACTCATAGACTTTGCTGGGGAAGCAAAGTCATGCAGTTTTGAGGCCAAAAACGCACCCGAAAAATGCGCAAAAACGCCGAGAAAAACGCACCGTGTGCACATAGCCTTAAAAAGCAGGGAATCCCTGGGCCCTTCTTCATCCTGTCCAGACCTGTGCTTAACAAGCAGGGGCTGAATCTCTAGACATACAGACTCAGTGCAAGGCTCCTGAAAAAGTGAGGGAAGCTGAAGGAGGGAAGTTTAAACATACATCCCTGCAAAGTTACAGGACAGTGAGAATTCATATAACTCTGGCAGGGGGGAGAAAGGGGTGAAAGTGAGAATAAACAAAAGCGGGAGCAGAATTAAGATTTGTCTGACAACCCACACTAAATCAGTGTCAAAACTTACGTCCCTTCATTCACTATTTGATGGAAAGATACCTGCTGCGCAACAGCTCCAAAACACAAAATCCTCATACATCCAGCGTACAGTGTAAAAAAAAGATTGTGACTTCCCATACAGAATTAAGTGTCCCTCGGTCACCTGAAATTACTCATCAGATGGAGATGGAGGATTCCCTGGGGACCCCGGATGTATTCAAAACAATGGAGGGTATGGATTATAAGCGTTTGGCTGATGAAGTCGCCAATCGTTTGCTACCTGACATTTCCGCTACTATTAAAGCATCAATAGCAACAGCTCTCAGTGCCATACAGAACCAACTTGATGAGACGGTGGAACAGGTTGCGGCTATGGAAACCAGAATGTCGACGTTAGAGGAGGACTTCAGCTCTGACCATACTACAGTCATGCGTCTGGCCAGGGAGAATCTGATCCTGAGGGACCGTGTGGATGATCTGGAGAACCGCTCCAGAAGGAGCAATTTGCGCATTGTCGGTCTCCCTGAAACATACCCAGTTGGTGAGCTACGTACATTGTGTGAATCAACTATTCCTACAACCCTGGGAGTAGCAGGAAGGAGAAAAGTGGAAAGGGTGCACCGCATTGGTCCGCCAAGGAGAGGTGATGAGAGTGAAAATAACAGACGCCCAAGACAAGTCATAATGAAATACTTGGACTTCTCCGATAAACAGGAAATATTACAGGCGTACAAGAAATTGAAACATCCCTTGGAGGTGAAAGGCTCGCGCATCTTGCTCTTCGAGGATTTTTCTGCGGAGGTCACACGGCAGCGGAGGGCATTCACATACATATGCTCAGCCTTATTTAAGAGAAATATACGCTTCCAGTTAAAGTACCCGGCAACGTTGATTATCAGACATCAGGATGGATCCTACAATTCTTTCTCAAGCCCAAAGGAGGCAGAGGCCTTTATTGAGCGGATCAGCAGTCCTCGTGACCTCAGGAATTCTCCAGGACAAGGGCGCAACAACTCACCGGACCAGAGAGGGACCAAAGGGAGCTCTGTGAAGTTCGCTACAGCTTCCCCGAAGGACCGGAGACAACAAAACAAGGAACTTAAGGGAACCTGAGACAAATAGACAAATGTCGGATGTGTAAAGTTCAAGGTGGGACACCTGTTTTTGATTTTGATTTAGGTTGGAGAAGCCACAGTGGAAAAAGTTCAAGAAATCTGAGGAGGAGGAAAGGAAAGAGAACCTTTTTTTTTGTTTGTTTTTTTCTTCTCTCTCTTTCTTTGTAGGTGGGACACTCCTTTATATTGGTTAAATGCTATACAAGTATAAGGTTGAATGAGCTTGGAAAATGATCAGAAAAAAGTGAAGTCTGAGTATTATGGTATAGTTGGGGGGGAGGAGAGGGAGATGTTTGAAATGTTTGGGGATTTTGGATTCAAGTGAAGTAGCAAAGATTTTACACAGAGTTATTATTATTACTACTACTCTCGTTATTGCAAGTGAGCACTATGTTCAATTGTCTAATTGGTTGAATTTTTTTTTGGCAAGGGAGGGCAGCAAAAACATGGTAAACGAAAGGCAGGATTTCCATTTATTACATGTTCTTTATGAGAATAGTCACCTGGAATGTTAAGGGGTTACGTTCCCCCCAAAAAAGAATTAAGATATTACGCCACCTTAATCGCCTCAAACCGGACATTGCGCTCCTTCAGGAAACTCATCTGGAAGGTTCAGACATGCAGAGGATGGGGAAATTGTGGGTTGGAGGAGTCTACGGGTCATCTTCAGTTAAAAGGAAAGCAGGGGTTATTACATTAGTCAGTAGGAGATTACAACATCAAGTCCTGGAAACATATGCGGACACGGAAGGTAGGGTTCAGATGGTCTCAGTGGAGATCCCTGGAGGAATTTATAAAATCTTTAATATTTATGCCCCGAACGAAAACAACTCGGTGGTATCTGTGCTAGAGGACAGGAAAAATGCTAAAGGCCCCCCAAATGTACCGCGCGGCCATGATAAAGTTATGAGTCCTCTCTTAAGTGCCACAGCCTTATGGGATGCGTGGAGACTATTGCACCCTCAGGATAGGGAATTTACGCACTATTCACATGCTAATAGCTCCTGGTCTCGCATTGACTACTTTCTTATTTCAGGGAACCTGGTACGTGCGCTCCACTCAGCTACTATCCAGGATTTGGTGATTTCTGACCATGCCCCGGTGGTGCTAGACCTAGCAAACATCTATCCCAGAGGAACGGACTATCTGTGGAGATATCCTTCCTTCCTTAAAGATAACGAAGATTTTTCCTTGAAATTAAAGGAATGGTGGACGGAATTTATGGTACATAATGATCAACATAAAGACACACCTATGTTATTATGGGACACGGCGAAGGCAGTATTATGGGGCAGAACGATAGCACATGTTTCCTATTTGAAGAAAAAGGCTCAACTTAAATTTACTGAAACCTCCCATAAATTGAGGGAAGCATATACTTCTTTTCAAAAGCATCCTGATAGGGACCATAGAGATAGATGGGTAATAGCCCAAAGGGCTTTTAATGGGTGGGCGGAAAAATGGGAACAAATGGCTAGGTCAATGCAAGAAGCTACATTACATCGCTTTGGAAATAAAGCAGGGAAAATACTGGCCAACTTAGCGAAAAATAGGATTATAACTCAGGGACCCATGCAAATAAAAAGTCAAAAGGGGGAGATACACAAAAACCCTAAGACAATAATTGAGACTTTAGGCACGTATTATAGAAACCTTTATTCGTCGGAAAAGCGAGACAAATTTCCTGATAATAATCTTTTATCTAAAGTGACACTACCTCGACTCACAGAAGAGCATCGCACTTTTCTGAATGCCAAAATTACGGGGGAAGAAGTATTGGGGACAATCAACTCCATGCATAATTATAAAGCCCCTGGCCCTGACGGATTTACGGTAGAATTCTATAAAACAGTAAAGGAAGAGATCTTACCTACATTACTAGAGCTGTATAATAGCATACTAGACGGTAATGCGTCTTTCCAAAATAATAACCGGGCATATATAAAATTGATCCCTAAACAGGAGAAGGACCCGAAGGATCCTGGTTCGTACAGGCCCATATCACTTATCAACCTAGATATGAAGATAATGTCAAAGATTATGGCAAATCGTCTAGCTATAATTCTTCCCCAACTGATTTCCCCAGCACAGGCCGGCTTCATTCAGAAAAGATCAGGGACACTAAATATTAGAAAAGTTCTTCTTGTCCTGGATAGGGTTAACCTTCGGCCTCTGAAAGGAGAATCTCCCGCTTTGCTTACAATAGATGCCGAGAAAGCCTTTGACAATATTGAGTGGTCATGGCTTTATAGAGTTCTAGATGAAATGCGTTTTTCGGGGTCATTTTATACCTGCATTAGAGAAATTTACACAAATCCGAAGGCTCAAGTTTACATTCCAGGATATCTGTCAGCTCCTTTTCCGTTACTGAAAGGAACCAGACAGGGTTGCCCCCTTTCCCCATTACTTTTTAATCTGGCTCTGGAACCATTGGTACGATTGTTATCTACACATAGCACCTTCCAGGGTATTTCTGTAAATAATAGACAAATTCAGTCAGCTTTTTTTGCGGATGACATTTTGCTTTTCCTTTCGAATCCAGCTCAGCAGGTCCCCGAGATTTTACAAATTTTGCGAGAGTTTGGAGCGTATTCAGGCTTCAAGATTAATGCGTCAAAGTGCGAGCTCCTATACCTGGGAGGGACAAATGTTCAAACACGGGAGCAGAACCCTTTTGAAGGAATTACAGTGGCTAAGTCATATATCACATACTTGGGAGTTAAAATAGGTAAGGTTCCGGCAACCCTCTATAGTCTAAACTATCCACCCCTTCTGAGCCAAATAGAGCAAGATCTTAAAAGATGGCACGACCTTCCATTGAACATAATTGGTAGAGTCCACCTAATTAAGATGATGTCGATATCAAAATTAATGTATCATCTTCAAACACTTCCCCTGCTTCTCAAGCATAAAGATATTGATGCATAAGATGCAAAATGTGCATGAGGGTGGAATGCAGAGGTGCTGGGACTTGCTTTGCACCAGAAGAACATAAAATTAGTATAGCAGACACATTGTGGATGCCACTAATTTTCAGCACTGTTTGCTGTAAAAATAGTGTAGCAAAATGTGCATAAGGGTTGAATACAGAGGTGGTGAGACTTGCTTGTTACCAGTGGGACACAAAATTAGTATAGCAGACACTTTGTGGATGCCACTAATTTTCAGCACTTTTTGCTATAAGAATAGCGTAGCAAAATGCGCATGAGGGTTGATTGCAGAGGTGCTGGGACTTGCTTGGCACCATTGGGACACAAAATTAGTATAGTAGACACTTTTTGGATGCCACTAATTTTCAGCACTGTTTCTATAAGAATAGCGTAGCAAAATGTGCATGAGGGTTGAATGCAGATGTGGTGGGACTTGCTTGTCACAAGTGGGACACAAAATTAGTATAGCAGACACTTTGTGGATGCCACTAATTTTCAGCACTCTTTGCTATAAGAATTGCTCAGCAAAATGTGCATGAGGGTTTAATGCAAAGGTGGTGGGACTTGCTTGGCACCAGTGGGACACAAAATTAGTATAGCAGACACTTTGTGGATGCCACTAATTTTCAGCACTTTTTGCTTTTAGAATAGCGTAGCAAAATGTGCATGAGGGTTGAATGCAGAGGTGCTGGGACTTGCTTGGCACCATTGGGACACAAAATTAGTATAGCAGACACTTTTTGGATGCCACTAATTTTCTGCACTGTTTGCTATAAAAATAGCGTAGCAAAATGTGCATGAGTGTTGAATGCAGAGGTGCTGGGACTTGCTTGGCACCAGTGGGACACAAAATTAGTATTGCAAACAGTTTGTGGATGCCACTAATTTTCTGCACTGTTTGCTATAAAAATAGCGTAGCAAAATGTGCATAAGTGTTGAATGCAGAGATTATGGGACTTGCTTGGCACAAGTGGGACACAAAATTAGTATAGCAGACACTTTGTGGATGCCACTAATTTTCAACACTGTTTGCTATAAGAATAGCGTAGCAAAATGTGCATGAGAGTGGAATGCAGAGGTGCTGGGACTTGCTTTGCACCAGAAGGACATAAAATTAGTATAGCAGACACATTGTGGATGCCACTAATTTTCAGCACTGTTTGCTGTAAAAATAGTGTAGCAAAATGTGCATAAGGGTTGAATACAGAGGTGGTGAGACTTGCTTGTTACCAGTGGGTCACAAAATTAGAATAGCAGACACTTTGTGGATGCCACTAATTTTCAGCACTGTTTGCTATAAGAATAGTGTAGCAAAATGTGCATGAGGGTTGAATGCAGAGGTGGTGGGACTTGCTTGGCACAAGTGGGACAAATACTTAGTATAGCAGACACTTTGTGGATGCCACTAATTTTTAGCACTGTTTGCTATAAGAATAGCTTAGCAAAATGTGCATGAGGGTTAAATGCAGAGGTGCTGGGACTTGCTTGGCACCAGTGGGACACAAAATTAGTATAGCAGACACTTTGTGGATGCCTCTAATTTTCAGCACTGTTTGCTATAAGAATAGCGAAGCAAAATGTGCATGAGGGTTGAATGCAGAGGTGGTGGGACTTGCCTGGCAAAAGTGGGAAACAAAATTAGTATAGCAGACACTTTGTGGATGCCACTATTTTTCAACACTGTTTGCTATAAGAATAGCGTAGCAAAATGTGCATGAGGGTTGAATGCAGTAGTGCTGGGACTTGCTTGGCACAGGTGGAACACAAAATTAGTATAGCAGACACTTTGTGGATGCCACTAATTTTCAGCACTCTTTGCTATAAGAATAGCTCAGCAAAATGTGCATGAGGGTTTAATGCAGAGGTGGTGGGACTTGCTTGGCACCAGTGGGACACAAAATTAGTATAGCAGACACTTTGTGGATGCCACTAATTTTCAGCACTTTTTAATATTAGAATAGCGTAGCAAAATGTGCATGAAGGTGGAATGCAGAGGTGCTGGGACTTGCTTTGCACCAGAAGGACATAAAATTAGTATAGCAGACACATTGTGGATGCCACTAATTTTCAGCACTGTTTGCTGTAAAAATAGTGTAGCAAAATGTGCATAAGGGTTGAATACAGAGGTGGTGAGACTTGCTTGTTACCAGTGGGACACAAAATTAGTATAGCAGACACTTTGTGGATGCCACTAATTTTCAGCACTTTTTGCTATAAGAATAGCGTAGCAAAATGCGCATGAGGGTTGATTGCAGAGGTGCTGGGACTTGCTTGGCACCATTGGGACACAAAATTAGTATAGTAGACACTTTTTGGATGCCACTAATTTTCAGCACTTTTTCTATAAGAATAGCGTAGCAAAATGTGCATGAGGGTTGAATGCAGATGTGGTGGGAGTTTCTTGGCACAAGTGGGACACAAAATTAGTATTGCAGACACTTTGTGGATGCCACTAATTTTCAGCACTGTTTGCTATAAAAAGAGCTTAGCAAATTGTGCATTGGCTTAAATGCAGTAGTGCTGGGACTTGCTTGGCACTAGTGGGACACAAAATTAGTATAGCAGACACTTTGTGGATGCCAGTAATTTTCAGCACTTTTTGCTATAAGAATAGCAAAGCAAAATGTGCATGAGGGTTTAATGCAGAGGTGGTGGGACTTGCTTGGCACAAGTGGGACAAATACTTAGTATAGCAGACACTTTGTGGATGCCACTAATTTTTAGCACTGTTTGCTATAAGAATAGCTTAGCAAAATGTGCATGAGGGTTAAATGCAGAGGTGCTGGGACTTGCTTGGCACCAGTGGGACACAAAATTAGTATAGCAGACACTTTGTGGATGCCACTAATTTTCAGCACTGTTTGCTATAAGAATAGCAAAGCAAGATGTGCATGAGGGTTGAATGCAGAGGTGGTGGGACTTGCCTGGCAAAAGTGGGAAACAAAATTAGTATAGCAGACACTTTGTGGATGCCACTATTTTTCAACACTGTTTGCTATAAGAATAGCGTAGCAAAATGTGCATGAGGGTTGAATGCAGAGGTGCTGGGACTTGCTTGGCACAGGTGGGACACAAAATTAGTATAGCAGACATTTTGTGGATGCCAGTAATTTTCTGCACTGTTTGCTATAAGAATAGTGTAGCAAAATGTGCATAAGGGTTGAATGCAGAGGTTGTGGGACTTGCTTGTCACAAGTGGGACACAAAATTAGTATAGCAGACACTTTGTGGATGCCACTAATTTTCAGCACTCTTTGCTATAAGAATAGCTCAGCAAAATGTGCATGAGGGTTTAATGCAGAGCTGGTGGGACTTGCTTGGCACCAGTGGGACACAAAATTAGTATAGCAGACACTTTGTGGATGCCACTATTTTTCAACACTGTTTGCTATAAGAATAGCGTAGCAAAATGTGCATGAGGGTTGAATGCAGAGGTGCTGGGACTTGCTTGGCACAGGTGGGACACAAAATTAGTATAGCAGACATTTTGTGGATGCCAGTAATTTTCTGCACTGTTTGCTATAAGAATAGTGTAGCAAAATGTGCATAAGGGTTGAATGCAGAGGTTGTGGGACTTGCTTGTCACAAGTGGGACACAAAATTAGTATAGCAGACACTTTGTGGATGCCACTAATTTTCAGCACTCTTTGCTATAAGAATAGCTCAGCAAAATGTGCATGAGGGTTTAATGCAGAGCTGGTGGGACTTGCTTGGCACCAGTGGGACACAAAATTAGTATAGCAGACACTTTGTGGATGCCACTAATTTTCAGCACTTTTTGCTGTTAGAATAGCGTAGCAAAATGTGCATGAGGGTGAATGCATAGGTGCTGGGACTTGCTTTGCACCAGAAGGACATAAAATTAGTATAGCAGACACATAGTTGATGCCACTAATTTTCAGCACTGTTTACTGTAAAAATAGTGTAGCATAATGTGCATAAGGGTTGAATACAGAGGTGGTGAGACTTGCTTGTTACCAGTGGGACACAAAATTAGTATAGCAGACACTTTGTGGATGCCAATAATTTTCAGCACTTTTTGCTATAAGAATAGCGTAGCAAAATGCGCATGAGGGTTGAATGCAGAGGTGCTGGGACTTGCTTAGCATCATTGGGACACAAAATTAGTATAGTAGACACTTTTTGGATGCCACTAATTTTCAGCACTGTTTCTATAAGAATAGCATAGCAAAATGTGCATGAGGGTTGAATGCAGATGTGGTGGGAGTTTCTTGGCACAAGTGGGACACAAAATTAGTATAGCAGACACTTTGTGGATGCCACTAATTTTGCAGCACTGTTTGCTATAAAAATAGCGTAGCAAATTGTGCATTGGTTTGAATGCAGTAGTGCTGGGACTTGCTTGGCACCAGTGGGACACAAAATTAGTATAGCAGACACTTTGAGGATGCCACTAATTTTCAGCACTTTTTGCTATAAGAATAGCAAAGCAAAATGTGCATGAGGGTTTAATGCAGAGGTGGTGGGACTTGTTTGGCACAAGTGGGACAAATACTTAGTATAGCAGACAGTTTATGGATGCCATTAATTTTCAGCACTGTTTGCTATAAGAATAGCTTAGCCAAATGTGCATGAGGGTTGAATGCAGAGGTGCTGGGTCTTGCTTGGCACCAGTGGGACACAAAATTAGTATAGCAGACACTTTGTGGATGTCACTAATTTTCAGCACTGTTTGCTATAAGAATATCGAAGAAAAATGTGCATGAGGGTTGAATGCAGAGGTGTTGGGACTTGTTTGGCAAAAGTGGGAAACAAAATTAGTATAGCAGACACTTTGTGGATGCCACTATTTTTCAACACTGTTTGCTATAAGGATAGCGTAGCAAAATGTGCATGAGGGTTGAATGCAGAGGTGCTGGGACTTGCTTAGCACAGGTGGAACACAAAATTAGTATAGCAGACACTTTGTGGATGCCAGTAATTTTCTGCACTGTTTGCTATAAGAATAGCGTAGCAAAATGTGCATAAGGGTTGAATGCAGAGGTTGTGGGACTTGCTTGGCACAAGTGGGACACAAAATTAGTATAGCAGACACTTTGTGGATGCCACTAATTTTCAGCACTCTTTGCTATAAGAATAGCTCAGCAAAATGTGCATGAGGGTTGAATGCAGAGGTGCTGGGACTTGCTTGGCACCAGTGGGACACAAAATTAGTCTAGCATACACTTTGTGGATGCCACTGATGTTCAGCACCGTTTGCTATAAGAATAGCGTAGCAAAATGTGCATAAGGGTTGAATGCAGAGGTTGTGGGACTTGCTTGGCACAAGTGGGACACAAAATTAGTATAGCAGACACTTTGTGGATGCCACTAATTTTCAACACTGTTTGCTATAAGAATAGCGTAGCAAAATGTGCATGAGGGTGGAATGCAGAGGTGCTGGGACTTGCTTTGCACCAGAAGGACATAAAATTAGTATAGCAGACACTTTGTGGATGCCACTAATTTTCAGCACTGTTTGCTGTAAAAATAGCGTAGCAAAATGTGCATAAGCGTTGAATACAGAGGTGGTGAGACTTGCTTGTTACCAGTGGGATACAAAATTAGTATAGCAGACACTTTGTGGATGCCACTAATTTTCAGCACTTTTTGCTTTAAGAATAGCGTAGCAAAATGTGCATGAGGGTTGAATGCAGAGGTGCTGGGACTTGCTTGACACCATTGGGACACAAAATTAGTATAGTAGACACTTTTTGGATGTCACTAATTTTCAGCACTGTTTGCTATAAGAATAGCGTAGCAAAATGTGCATGAGGGTTGAATGCAGATGTGGTGGGAGTTTCTTGGCACAAGTGGGACACAAAATTAGTATAGCAGACACTTTGTGGATGCCACTAATTTTCAGCACTGTTTGCTATAAAAATAGCGTAGCAAAATGTGCATTGGTTTGAATGCAGTAGTGCTGGGACTTGCTTGGCACCAGTGGGACACAAAATTAGTATAGCAGACACTTTGTGGATGCCACTAATTTTCAGCACTTTTTGCTATAAGAATAGGAAAGCAAAATGTGCATGAGGGTTGAATGCAGAGGTGGTGGGACTTGCTTGGCACAAGTGGGACAAATACTTAGTATAGCAGACACTTTGTGGATGCCACTAATTTTTAGCACTGTTTGCTATAAGAATAGCTTAGCAAAATGTGCATGAGGGTTAAATGCAGAGGTGCTGGGACTTGCTTGGCACCAGTGGGACACAAAATTAGTATAGCAGACACTTTGTGGATGCCACTAATTTTCAGCACTGTTTGCTATAAGAATAGCGAAGCAAAATGTGCATGAGGGTTGAATGCAGAGGTGGTGGGACTTGCCTGGCAAAAGTGGGAAACAAAATTAGTATAGCAGACACTTTGTGGATGCCACTATTTTTCAACACTGTTTGCTATAAGAATAGCGTAGCAAAATGTGCATGAGGGTTGAATGCAGTAGTGCTGGGACTTGCTTGGCACAGGTGGGACACAAAATTAGTATAGCAGACATTTTGTGGATGCCAGTAATTTTCTGCACTGTTTGCTATAAGAATAGTGTAGCAAAATGTGCATAAGGGTTGAATGCAGAGGTTGTGGAACTTGCTTGTCACAAGTGGGACACAAAATTAGTATAGCAGACACTTTGTGGATGCCACTAATTTTCAGCACTCTTTGCTATAAGAATAGCTCAGCAAAATGTGCATGAGGGTTTATTGCAGAGGTGGTGGGACTTGCTTGGCACCAGTGGGACACAAAATTAGTATAGCAGACACTTTGTGGATGCCACTAATTTTCAGCACTTTTTGCTATTAGAATAGCGTAGCAAAATGTGCATGAGGGTGGAATGCAGAGGTGCTGGGACTTGCTTTGCACCAGAAGGACATAAAATTAGTATAGCAGACACATTGTGGATGCCACTAATTTTCAGCACTGTTTGCTGTAAAAATAGTGTAGCAAAATGTGCATAAGGGTTGAATACAGAGGTGGTGAGACTTGCTTGTTACCAGTGGGACACAAAATTAGTATAGCAGACACTTTGTGGATGCCACTAATTTTCAGCACTTTTTGCTATAAGAATAGCGTAGCAAAATGCGCATGAGGGTTGATTGCAGAGGTGCTGGGACTTGCTTGGCACCATTGGGACACAAAATTAGTATAGTAGACACTTTTTGGATGCCACTAATTTTCAGCACTGTTTCTATAAGAATAGCGTAGCAAAATGTGCATGAGGGTTGAATGCAGATGTGGTGGGACTTGCTTGTCACAAGTGGGACACAAAATTAGTATAGCAGACACTTTGTGGATGCCACTAATTTTCAGCACTCTTTGCTATAAGAATTGCTCAGCAAAATGTGCATGAGGGTTTAATGCAAAGGTGGTGGGACTTGCTTGGCACCAGTGGGACACAAAATTAGTATAGCAGACACTTTGTGGATGCCACTAATTTTCAGCACTTTTTGCTTTTAGAATAGCGTAGCAAAATGTGCATGAGGGTTGAATGCAGAGGTGCTGGGACTTGCTTGGCACCATTGGGACACAAAATTAGTAGAGCAGACACTTTTTGGATGCCACTAATTTTCTGCACTGTTTGCTATAAAAATAGCGTAGCAAAATGTGCATGAGTGTTGAATGCAGAGGTGCTGGGACTTGCTTGGCACCAGTGGGACACAAAATTAGTATTGCAAACAGTTTGTGGATGCCACTAATTTTCTGCACTGTTTGCTATAAAAATAGCGTAGCAAAATGTGCATAAGTGTTGAATGCAGAGATTATGGGACTTGCTTGGCACAAGTGGGACACAAAATTAGTATAGCAGACACTTTGTGGATGCCACTAATTTTCAACACTGTTTGCTATAAGAATAGCGTAGCAAAATGTGCATGAGAGTGGAATGCAGAGGTGCTGGGACTTGCTTTGCACCAGAAGGACATAAAATTAGTATAGCAGACACATTGTGGATGCCACTAATTTTCAGCACTGTTTGCTGTAAAAATAGTGTAGCAAAATGTGCATAAGGGTTGAATACAGAGGTGGTGAGACTTGCTTGTTACCAGTGGGTCACAAAATTAGAATAGCAGACACTTTGTGGATGCCACTAATTTTCAGCACTGTTTGCTATAAGAATAGTGTAGCAAAATGTGCATGAGGGTTGAATGCAGAGGTGGTGGGACTTGCTTGGCACAAGTGGGACAAATACTTAGTATAGCAGACACTTTGTGGATGCCACTAATTTTTAGCACTGTTTGCTATAAGAATAGCTTAGCAAAATGTGCATGAGGGTTAAATGCAGAGGTGCTGGGACTTGCTTGGCACCAGTGGGACACAAAATTAGTATAGCAGACACTTTGTGGATGCCTCTAATTTTCAGCACTGTTTGCTATAAGAATAGCGAAGCAAAATGTGCATGAGGGTTGAATGCAGAGGTGGTGGGACTTGCCTGGCAAAAGTGGGAAACAAAATTAGTATAGCAGACACTTTGTGGATGCCACTATTTTTCAACACTGTTTGCTATAAGAATAGCGTAGCAAAATGTGCATGAGGGTTGAATGCAGTAGTGCTGGGACTTGCTTGGCACAGGTGGGACACAAAATTAGTATAGCAGACATTTTGTGGATGCCAGTAATTTTCTGCACTGTTTGCTATAAGAATAGTGTAGCAAAATGTGCATAAGGGTTGAATGCAGAGGTTGTGGAACTTGCTTGTCACAAGTGGGACACAAAATTAGTATAGCAGACACTTTGTGGATGCCACTAATTTTCAGCACTCTTTGCTATAAGAATAGCTCAGCAAAATGTGCATGAGGGTTTAATGCAGAGGTGGTGGGACTTGCTTGGCACCAGTGGGACACAAAATTAGTATAGCAGACACTTAGAAAGCCACGGACCCACTTGGGGGGAGGGGCGACATGACCAAGGGGGAGGTAGGGAGTGATGGGTTAATAGGGACAGTGGTATATGCCTAATATGGCTTTGGGGGATGGTTTTAGCCGGGGAGGAAGAGGAGGAGCAGGGAAAGGGTTAGCTGGGAGAGGAAGGAGTTACCTCCTCTTCTGTTTCCGGACGCTGAACGATCTGCACGTGCACCTCCATGGCAGATCTTCAGGAGCTCCAGCGTCTGATTCAGGCAGCGGTCGCAGCGCACGGGCCCCTGGCAGTGCAGACCCACATCAGGGCTGCCGGGGTTAACCCGTCGGCGCTTGCCCCTCGTCCCCCCAGCAGCGGCGGGCGCCAGTCGCGGCCCCCCCGCAGGTATTCCCCGGGCGCGGGGGGGGCGAGGAGGAGATGTAAGAGCCCCTCCAGGGACCCTCCGCAGAGTGCAGCGCAGCAGCAGCGTCTGGCTGCTGCAGAGGCCGGCGGGAGGAATCTTCGTTCCAGCCGCGGCGGTCGGGAGGTGGGAGTGGCCAGCACGGGGCCTGCTTCCGGTCCCGGCCTCCGGGCTGGAGTTACTGAGACTGCAGCGGCTCCAGGCCGGGAGCGCGCTCGGCGCAGGAGAGAGGCCAGCAGATCCCCCTGCAGTCGGCGGGGGGACCGCGGGGCTGCACGTGGCGGTAGGTCCGGCGCCGGGGGGGGGTCTGCGGTGCCTGACCCCGGTGCGGCTGAGAGAAGGAGTGACGGCGGGAGCCCTGCGGCAACCGTCGGGTCACTCAGTACCGCTGTGCAGCCCCCGGATGTGGCAGTCTCCCGTGGGAGCGGGAGGACTCGGCGGATGGAGGCCTGCAATAGCCCAGGAGGGCCAGAGGCGACGACGGCTGAGATCCGGAGCCGGGCGTCTGGTCGTCCGCGCCCAGAGGCCCCTTGCAGTCGGCAGGGGGGCGGGCGCAAGAGGTCGAGGCCCGGGGTGCCGGCGCGGGGGACAGGACGGTCTCCTGGGTTGTCACCCCGGGGCAAGAGATGGAGCGGGGATGACTCTGCCCACGCGGCGGCCCTGTCTGGCGGCCGTGGTGGGGGGGGTGCTGCGGCGGCGCCCCCCGGATGTCGGATGGAAGATGAGGCCAGCGGCGAGGAGGGGGAAGAGGCTTTCGGTTCGGAGGAGTCGGATGGACGTCAGACGGAGGACAGCGAGGCGGCGGTCTCGGGAGACGCCGAGCGGCGGTCGGGTGAGACGGCCGCGGAGGCGGCAGGGGCTGCGCTGGCGGGGGGCTTCGGGGGGGGGGCGGCTGCGGCTACGGCAGCGCCCGCTGGTTTCGCAGTGTGGAGTCAATTGTTGGGGCTGTTGCAGGGGCTGGCGGCGGCTTCGGGAGCGGGGGGGGAGGGGGCCCAGGCGCCGGTGGCGGCGTGGGTGGGTGCAGCCGGTTTAGGGGCCTCGGCGGCGACGGGGGGTGACGGAGCGGGTGCGAGTAGAGGGGGGGGCGAAGGGGGGAGTGAGACGGGGGGGGGAAAGGAGAAGGAAAAGGAGAAGGAAAAGGAGAAGGAAAAGGAGAAGGAGGATGAGGTGGTGCGCTTAGATGATAGGGCTAAAAGCGAAGTTTATGTTTGTTTTGAGGGCCCGCTGGGGGCCCATTTAAAGAAGGAGGTGCGGGAAAAAATTTGGAAAGGGGAATATGTGGAGATATTTTCTCTGCTTCCCCTGGAGAAATTTAATTTGGATAGGGTTAAGCCGAGTGATTCCAAAAAGGAGAAGGACGAGGAGGAAAAGCGCCGTTATAGGCTTATTCCTCGGACTTTTGCCAACTGGCTACAGGCATTTGCGATTTTGGCGAGCGTGGTCGGGGAGAAGGAGCCGGAGCATTGTTCGGCTTTGTTCGGCTACATGGATGCGATAGGGGAGGCTTATCGAGTTTATGGCGGACTGGCGTGGCTGCGCTACGACGAGCAATTTAGGCAGCGGAAGGCATTGCGGCCAGATATGCGTTGGGACCATAAGGATATTTCCTTATGGATGCGATTGATGTCGGCACCGGCTCAGCCCTTTCGGGGGGGCGCCGGGGGTTCGGGGGGGGCCGGGTCCCCGGCAAGTTTCAAGAAAGGTTTGTGTTGGCAGTACAATGAAGGGCAGTGCAGGTTTGGAGCGGCGTGCCGTTTTAAGCATGAATGCTCCGGATGTGGGGGGGGACATAGCTTGTCCAAATGTTTTAAAAAAGGAAAAGGAAAGGCTGGTGATGGGGCTGGTAAGAGGGACGACGCCGGTGAAGGTAGAAGTGATGGTTCCGTTTTTAAATAGGTATCCGGACAAGGAGGCGGCGGCGTTGTTAATTTCTGGTTTTTCGGATGGTTTTCATATTCCGTCGGTTGTTAATGCATCGGTTCCGCCGTATCGTAATTTGCGTTCCGCTCGGGATCACCCGGAAGTGGTGGATGAGAAGCTGGAAAGGGAGGTGGCTTTGGGCAGGATGGGCGGCCCTTATGTCGCCCCGCCGTGCGGGAATTTGGTGGTGTCACCGTTGGGGGTGGTACCAAAGAAGGAGCGGAATAAATTTCGGCTGATTCATCATTTGTCTTACCCGGAAGGGTTATCGGTGAATGATGGCATTGCGCCGGAGTTGTCGGCGGTATATTATGTGTCGTTCGATAAGGCGTTGGACCTGGTTAGGGCGGCGGGGCGGGGTGCATTGATGGCAAAGGCGGATGTGGAAGCAGCGTTTCGGTTGTTACCGGTTCATCCAGATAGTCAGCATTTGTTGGGTTGCTGGTGGGATGGCAGTTATTATGTTGATCGTTGTTTGCCAATGGGCTGTTCCATTTCGTGTTCGTACTTTGAGGCATTTAGTTCGTTTGTTGAGTGGGTGGTTCGGGACGTGTCCGGGCTTACGTCCATCATTCATTACTTGGATGATTTCCTGTGTGTCGGGCCGGCGGGTTCGATGGTTTGTGCGGGTTTGCTATTTGCGTTGCAAAAAAGTTGCGGCCAGTTTCGGGATTCCTTTGGCGCCGGATAAGACGGAAGGCCCGGCGCCGGTGATATGTTTTCTGGGAATTGAAATTGACACCATTGCTATGGAATGCAGGTTGCCGGCGGAGAAGGTCCGTGATTTGAGGTCCGCAGTGTCAGGGGTAAAAGCGGCGAAGAAGGTGCGGCTTAAGGCGGTGCAGTCTTTGCTTGGAAAATTGAATTTTGCTTGCAGAATTGTGCCAATGGGGAGAGTGTTTGCGAGGCGTTTGGCGACGGCGACGGCCGGGGTACGGTTGCCGGCGCATTTTGTGCGGATCACAAAGGCGATCAGGGACGATTTGGAAGTATGGGATCAATTTTTGCAGCATTTCAACGGCCGGACGCTGGTGATGGAGAGGGTGGCGTCTAACGGGGCGTTGCAGCTGTTTACGGATGCGGCGGGGTCGGCCGGGTTTGGGGCTGTCTTCAGAGGTCATTGGTGTGTCGGGCAGTGGCCACAGGCGTGGCGGGAGAGCGGCTTGGTTAGGAATTTGGCTCTGTTAGAGCTATTCCCCATTGTAGTGGCAGTGGAGCTATGGGGGTCGCACTTTGCCGGAAGGAAAGTGTGTTTTCATTGTGATAACCAGGCGGTGGTGCACGCGATTAACAACTTGTCTGCTAAGTCGGAGCCGGTGGTGGTGTATTTGCGGCATTTAGTGTTGAGATGTCTGCAGTTGAATGTGCAGGTAGTGGCAAGGCACGTTCCGGGTGTTGACAACGAGGTGGCTGATGCTTTGTCTCGTTTTCAGTTCAGCAGGTTTCGGGCGCTGTTGCCGTGGGCGGACGAAGTTGGAGTGGAGTGCCCCGAGGATTTGTGGCATCTGGTGAGGCGGTGATCTCAGACTTGATTCGGAACTCGGTGACCGAGGTGACTTGGTGCCGGTATGCTAAGGTGTGGGCTGAATGGGAGGAGTTGTTGCGTCTGATGTTTGGTGGGGAAAGCGTGGATTACTTGGTGGCTTTGTTGTCATTGGTGAGTACGGATTTTTCAGCCGGGCGATCGGCATCGGCTGTGGCACATCGGGTGTCGGCAGTGGCATTTTGGTTAAAAATGAGAGGGGAGCGTGATGTTTCACAGGATTTTCGGGTTCGTCAGGCTTTGCGGGGCTTTCGCCGTGGCGTACGGGAGAGGGACAAGAGGCGCCCTGTATCGTTTGGTTTGTTGAGCCGGATGGTGGGTGGCCTGAGCGGCATTTGTGAGTCTGTGTACGAGACGGTTCTATTTACAACGGCTTTCGGTCTCGCTTTTTATGGGGCGTTCCGGATAGGCGAGCTGGTGAGCCCGTCCAGGGTGACGGGTGGTGGTTTGATGTTTGAGGACGTGCAAGTGAGCAGTAGTCAGGTGGAGTGCCGGATTCGCCGGTCAAAAATGGATCAGCTGGGCCGTGGTAGATTGGTGGTGTTATATGCGGTTCCAGGAGAGGAATTGTGCCCTGTGCGTTTAGTCGAGAGATTTATGGCCGTGAGGGGAGGCTTACCTGGCCCGTTGTTGCGGCATTTGAATGGGTCGTTTTTGTCGAGGTTTCAGTTTGTGGCGGTGCTGCGGCTAAGTCTACGTAACGCGGGGGAGCGCCCGGAGGAATTCGGGTCGCATTCATTCCGAATTGGTGCAGCAACGGAGGCAGCCCGTTGGGGGCTTGGAGATGAGGTGGTAAAGCGTATTGGTAGATGGGAATCTTCTTGTTTTCGGCGGTATGTGAGACCGCAGTTGTTGTAGCATCATGGGACTTTGGTTACGTGCGGAAGGTTTGAGGAAAGGGGTGTTTTTTTTGATGTGTTGGTGGTTGTGCTGTTATTGGTTTTGATATTTTCGTTTTGTTTTATTTGTTATAGGGAAGTGCCTGATCTGGATCTTGGGGCACTCCTTCGTATTTTGGGGTGCCCGTCGGGCGGAGGTCCGCCCGAATGGTCGACAGCTGGGTTTGGATCGTGCGCAGGCGACTGTTCGATGGATCGGAGTTCGGGGCATGGAGTGGGGCAGGGTGGTCCCGGAATTTCGTTTCCATTGTAAAGTTGAGCGGCCCCCGGATGTGCTGGTATTGCATGTGGGGGGTAATGATCTTGGTGCCAGGGCGTCGCGGGATTTGATCCGAGACATAAAGATTGATTTACTGCAGTTGTGGAAGCGGTATCCTGGTTTGCTGGTCGTATGGTCTGACATAGTGACCAGGTTGGCATGGAGAGGGGCTCGGTCGGTGGAGAAGGTTAATAAGGCCAGGGCCCAGGTGAATAGGGTAGTGGCTAGGTTTGTGACCAGGAATGGTGGGATTGTGGTACGGCACAGGGATTTGGAGCCGGCTGATTGGCGATTTCGGAGGGGTGATGGTGTGCACCTCAACGAGGTCGGTCTGGATTTATGGGCGTTGGGTCTGCAGGATGGTGTGGAGCGTGCTTTTGGTGTGTGGCGGGTCCAGGCCACGTAAGGTGTCACGTGGTCTGTCCTGTGGCGGTGGGGGTAGGTCTGGTCCAGAGGTTTGGAAGTGATTGGTGGCTGGACCGGGAGTCATTGTCTTGGTATGGTGGCTCTCGGTTTCCGGGATGTGGCAGGCACGGGGTTCTGCCAAAGTGTGGGGGTCAATCCGTGGGTGATTGGCACCTCGTCTCTGGGTCGGTGTGTTGCGGCCGGGGACAGGGGGAGTAGTAGTAGTGGACTGGGCCTACCCCGGGGGGTATTGTAAATGTTATTGTCTATTGTTACCGTTATGTGGTTGTTTTGGGTCGCCCGTTGGACGGCGTCCCTAAGGTACTAGTCTGTAAAACAATAGGCAATAAAAAGGCTGCTGTGGCCATTTGAACCAAGTCGCATGCAGTCCGTGTGTTTAATTTTAGAGGATAAGGGGGTTTGGTTACACAGACATCATGACCGGAGAATCCTCCCTCAGCTGGTCAAGAAAGCCACGGACCCACTTGGGGGGAGGGGCGACATGACCAAGGGGGAGGTAGGGAGTGATGGGTTAATAGGGACAGTGGTATATGCCTAATATGGCTTTGGGGGATGGTTTTAGCCGGGGAGGAAGAGGAGGAGCAGGGAAAGGGTTAGCTGGGAGAGGAAGGAGTTACCTCCTCTTCTGTTTCCGGACGCTGAACGATCCCCGCCCACCCTCCCTTTGTGTTGTCATGTGGGAGATGTTTTTGGGTAGTTGGGATACCTTTTGTCACAGTAGCGGTGGGGGTAGGTCTGGTCCAGAGGTTTGGAAGTGATTGGTGGCTGGACCGGGAGTCATTGTCTTGGTATGGTGGCTCTCGGTTTCCGGGATGTGGCAGGCACGGGGTTCTGCCAAAGTGTGGGGGTCAATCCGTGGGTGATTGGCACCTCGTCTCTGGGTCGGTGTGTTGCGGCCGGGGACAGGGGGAGTAGTAGTAGTGGACTGGGCCTACCCCGGGGGGTATTGTAAATGTTATTGTCTATTGTTACCGTTATGTGGTTGTTTTGGGTCGCCCGTTGGACGGCGTCCCTAAGGTACTAGTCTGTAAAACAATAGGCAATAAAAAGGCTGCTGTGGCCATTTGAACCAAGTCGCATGCAGTCCGTGTGTTTAATTTTAGAGGATAAGGGGGTTTGGTTACACAGACATCATGACCGGAGAATCCTCCCTCAGCTGGTCATGTGGATGCCACTAATTTTCAGCACTTTTTAATATTAGAATAGCGTAGCAAAATGTGCATGAAGGTGGAATGCAGAGGTGCTGGGACTTGCTTTGCACCAGAAGGACATAAAATTAGTATAGCAGACACATTGTGGATGCCACTAATTTTCAGCACTGTTTGCTGTAAAAATAGTGTAGCAAAATGTGCATAAGGGTTGAATACAGAGGTGGTGAGACTTGCTTGTTACCAGTGGGACACAAAATTAGTATAGCAGACACTTTGTGGATGCCACTAATTTTCAGCACTTTTTGCTATAAGAATAGCGTAGCAAAATGCGCATGAGGGTTGATTGCAGAGGTGCTGGGACTTGCTTGGCACCATTGGGACACAAAATTAGTATAGTAGACACTTTTTGGATGCCACTAATTTTCAGCACTGTTTCTATAAGAATAGCGTAGCAAAATGTGCATGAGGGTTGAATGCAGATGTGGTGGGAGTTTCTTGGCACAAGTGGGACACAAAATTAGTATTGCAAACACTTTGTGGATGCCACTAATTTTCAGCACTGTTTGCTATAAAAAGAGCGTAGCAAATTGTGCATTGGTTTAAATGCAGTAGTGCTGGGACTTGCTTGGCACTAGTGGGACACAAAATTAGTATAGCAGACACTTTGTGGATGCCAGTAATTTTCAGCACTTTTTGCTATAAGAATAGCAAAGCAAAATGTGCATGAGGGTTTAATGCAGAGGTGGTGGGACTTGCTTGGCACAAGTGGGACAAATACTTAGTATAGCAGACACTTTGTGGATGCCACTAATTTTTAGCACTGTTTGCTATAAGAATAGCTTAGCAAAATGTGCATGAGGGTTAAATGCAGAGGTGCTGGGACTTGCTTGGCACCAGTGGGACACAAAATTAGTATAGCAGACACTTTGTGGATGCCACTAATTTTCAGCACTGTTTGCTATAAGAATAGCGAAGCAAGATGTGCATGAGGGTTGAATGCAGAGGTGGTGGGACTTGCCTGGCAAAAGTGGGAAACAAAATTAGTATAGCAGACACTTTGTGGATGCCACTATTTTTCAACACTGTTTGCTATAAGAATAGCGTAGCAAAATGTGCATGAGGGTTGAATGCAGAGGTGCTGGGACTTGCTTGGCACAGGTGGGACACAAAATTAGTATAGCAGACATTTTGTGGATGCCAGTAATTTTCTGCACTGTTTGCTATAAGAATAGTGTAGCAAAATGTGCATAAGGGTTGAATGCAGAGGTTGTGGGACTTGCTTGTCACAAGTGGGACACAAAATTAGTATAGCAGACACTTTGTGGATGCCACTAATTTTCAGCACTCTTTGCTATAAGAATAGCTCAGCAAAATGTGCATGAGGGTTTAATGCAGAGCTGGTGGGACTTGCTTGGCACCAGTGGGACACAAAATTAGTATAGCATACACTTTGTGGATGCCACTAATTTTCAGCACTTTTTGCTGTTAGAATAGCGTAGCAAAATGTGCATGAGGGTGAATGCAGAGGTGCTGGGACTTGCTTTGCACCAGAAGGACATAAAATTAGTATAGCAGACACATTGTTGATGCCACTAATTTTCAGCACTGTTTACTGTAAAAATAGTGTAGCATAATGTGCATAAGGGTTGAATACAGAGGTGGTGAGACTTGCTTGTTACCAGTGGGACACAAAATTAGTATAGCAGACACTTTGTGGATGCCACTAATTTTCAGCACTTTTTGCTATAAGAATAGCGTAGCAAAATGCGCATGAGGGTTGAATGCAGAGGTGCTGGGACTTGCTTAGCATCATTGGGACACAAAATTAGTATAGTAGACACTTTTTGGATGCCACTAATTTTCAGCACTGTTTCTATAAGAATAGCATAGCAAAATGTGCATGAGGGTTGAATGCAGATGTGGTGGGAGTTTCTTGGCACAAGTGGGACACAAAATTAGTATAGCAGACACTTTGTGGATGCCACTAATTTTGCAGCACTGTTTGCTATAAAAATAGCGTAGCAAATTGTGCATTGGTTTGAATGCAGTAGTGCTGGGACTTGCTTGGCACCAGTGGGACACAAAATTAGTATAGCAGACACTTTGAGGATGCCACTAATTTTCAGCACTTTTTGCTATAAGAATAGCAAAGCAAAATGTGCATGAGGGTTTAATGCAGAGGTGGTGGGACTTGTTTGGCACAAGTGGGACAAATACTTAGTATAGCAGACACTTTATGGATGCCACTAATTTTCAGCACTGTTTGCTATAAGAATAGCTTAGCCAAATGTGCATGAGGGTTGAATGCAGAGGTGCTGGGTCTTGCTTGGCACCAGTGGGACACAAAATTAGTATAGCAGACACTTTGTGGATGTCACTAATTTTCAGCACTGTTTGCTATAAGAATATCGAAGAAAAATGTGCATGAGGGTTGAATGCAGAGGTGTTGGGACTTGTTTGGCAAAAGTGGGAAACAAAATTAGTATCGCAGACACTTTGTGGATGCCACTATTTTTCAACACTGTTTGCTATAAGGATAGCGTAGCAAAATGTGCATGAGGGTTGAATGCAGAGGTGCTGGGACTTGCTTAGCACAGGTGGAACACAAAATTAGTATAGCAGACACTTTGTGGATGCCAGTAATTTTCTGCACTGTTTGCTATAAGAATAGCGTAGCAAAATGTGCATAAGGGTTGAATGCAGAGGTTGTGGGACTTGCTTGGCACAAGTGGGACACAAAATTAGTATAGCAGACACTTTGTGGATGCCACTAATTTTCAGCACTCTTTGCTATAAGAATAGCTCAGCAAAATGTGCATGAGGGTTTAATGCAGAGGTGGTGGGACTTGCTTGGTACCATTGGGACACAAAATTAGTATAGCAGACACTTTGTGGATGCCACTAATTTTCAGCACTCTTTGCTATAAGAATTACATAGCAAAATGTGCATGAGGGTTGAATGCAGAGGTGCTGGGACTTGCTTGGCACCAATGGGACACAAAATTAGTATAGTAGACACTTTTTGGATGCCACTAATTTTCAGCACTGTTTCTATAAGAATAGCGTAGCAAAATGTGCATGAGGGTTGAATGCAGATGTGGTGGGAGTTTCTTGGCACAAGTGGGACACAAAATTAGTATAGCAGACACTTTGTGGATGCCACTAATTTTCAGCACTGTTTGCTATAAGAATAGCAAAGCAAAATGTGCATGAGGGTTTAATACAGAGGTGGTGGGACTTGCTTGGCACAAGTGGGACAAATACTTAGTATAGCAGACACTTTATGGATGCCACTAATTTTCAGCACTGTTTGCTATAAGAATAGCTTAGCAAAATGTGCATGAGGGTTGAATGCAGAGGTGCTGGGTCTTGCTTGGCACCAGTGGGACACAAAATTAGTATAGCAGACACTTTGTGGATGCCACTAATTTTCAGCACTGTTTGCTATAAGAATAGCGAAGAAAAATGTGCATGAGGGTTGAATGCAGAGGTGGTGGGACTTGCTTGGCAAAAGTGGGAAACAAAATTAGTATAGCAGACACTTTGTGGATGCCACTATTTTTTAACACTGTTTGCTATAAGGATAGCAAAGCAAAATGTGCATGAGGGTTGAATGCAGAGGTGCTGGGACTTGCTTGGCACAGGTGGGACACAAAATTAGTATAGCAGACACTTTGTGGATGCCAGTAATTTTCTGCACTGTTTGCTATAAGAATAGCGTAGCAAAATATGCATAAGGGTTGAATGCAGATGTTGTGGGACTTGCTTGGCACAAGTGGGACATAAAATAAGTATAGCAGACACTTTGTGGATGCCAATAATTTTCAGCACTCTTTGCTATAAGAATAGCTCAGCAAAATGTGCATGAGGGTTTAATGCAGAGGTGGTGGGACTTGCTTGGTACCAGTGGGACACAAAATTAGTATAGCAGACACTTTGTGGATGCCACTAATTTTCAGCACTCTTTGCTATAAGAATTACATAGCAAAATGTGCATGAGGGTTGAATGCAGAGGTGCTGGGACTTGCTTGGCACCAATGGGACACAAAATTAGTATAGTAGACACTTTTTGGATGCCACTAATTGTCAGCACTGTTTGCTATAAAAATAGCGTAGCAAAATGTGCATTGGGTTGAATGCAGTAGTGCTGGGAATTGATTGGCACCAGTGGGACACAAAATTAGTATAGCAGACACTTTGTGGATGCCAGTAATTTTCTGCACTGTTTGCTATAAGAATAGCGTAGCAAAATGTGCATAAGGGTTGAATGCAGAGGTTGTGGGACTTGCTTGGCACAAGTGGGACACAAAATTAGTATAGCAGACACTTTGTGGATGCCACTAATTTTCAGCACTCTTTGCTATAAGAATAGCTCAGCAAAATGTGCATGAGGGTTTAATGCAGAGGTGGTGGGACTTGCTTGGCACCAGTGGGACACAAAATTAGTATAGCAGACACTTTGGGGATGCCACTAATTTTCAGCACTGTTTGCTATAAGAATAGCATAGCAAAATGTGCATGAGGGTTGAATGCAGAGGTGCTGGGACTTGCTTGGCACCAGTGGGACACAAAACTAGTATAGCAGACACTTTGTGGGTGCCACTAATTTTCAGCACTTTTTGCTATAAGAATAGCAAAGCAAAATGTGCATGAGGGTTTAATGCAGAGGTGGTGGGACTTGCTTGGCACAAGTGGGACAAATACTTAGTATAGCAGACACTTTGTGGATGCCACTAATTTTTAGCACTGTTTGCTATAAGAATAGCTTAGCAAAATGTGCATGAGGGTTAAATGCAGAGGTGTTGGGACTTGCTTGGCACCAGTGGGACACAAAATTAGTATAGCAGACACTTTGTGGATGCCACTAATTTTCAGCACTGTTTGCTATAAGAATAGTTTAGCCAAATGTGCATGAGGCTTGAATGCAGAGGTGCTGGGTCTTGCTTGGCACCAGTGGGACACAAAATTAGTATAGCAGACACTTTGTGGATGTCACTAATTTTCAGCACTGTTTGCTATAAGAATAGCGAAGAAAAATGTGCATGAGGGTTGAATGCAGAGGTGTTGGGACTTGTTTGGCAAAAGTGGGAAACAAAATTAGTATAGCAGACACTTTGTGGATGCCACTATTTTTCAACACTGTTTGCTATAAGGATAGCGTAGCAAAATGTGCATGAGGGTTGAATGCAGAGGTGCTGGGACTTGCTTAGCACAGGTGGAACACAAAATTAGTATAGCAGGCACTTTGTGGATGCCAGTAATTTTCTGCACTGTTTGCTATAAGAATAGCGTAGCAAAATGTGCATAAGGGTTGAATGCAGAGGTTGTGGGACTTGCTTGGCACAAGTGGGACACAAAATTAGTATAGCAGACACTTTGTGGATGCCACTAATTTTCAGCACTCTTTGCTATAAGAATAGCTCAGCAAAATGTGCATGAGGGTTTAATGCAGAGGTGGTGGGACTTGCTTGGTACCATTGGGACACAAAATTAGTATAGCAGACACTTTGTGGATGCCACTAATTTTCAGCACTCTTTGCTATAAGAATTACATAGCAAAATGTGCATGAGGGTTGAATGCAGAGGTGCTGGGACTTGCTTGGCACCAATGGTCCACAAAATTAGTATAGTAGACACTTTTTGGATGCCACTAATTTTCAGCACTGCTTCTATAAGAATAGCGTAGCAAAATGTGCATGAGGGTTGAATGCAGATGTGGTGGGAGTTTTTTGGCACAAGTGGGACACAAAATTAGTATAGCAGACACTTTGTGGATGCCACTAATTTTCAGCACTGTTTGTTATAAGAATAGCGTAGCAAAATGTGCATGAGGGTTTAATGCAGAGGTGGTGGGACTTGCTTGGCACAAGTGGGACAAATACTTAGTATAGCAGACACTTTTTGGATGCCACTAAGTTTCAGCACTGTTTGCTATAAGAATAGCTTAGCAAAATGTGCATGAGGGTTGAATGCAGAGGTGCTGGGTCTTGCTTGGCACCAGTGGGACACAAAATTAGTATAGCAGACACTTTGTGGATGCCACTAATTTTCAGCACTGTTTGCTATAAGAATAGCGAAGAAAAATGTGCATGAGGGTTGAATGCAGAGGTGGTGGGACTTGCTTGGCAAAAGTGGGAAACAAAATTAGTATAGCAGACACTTTGTGGATGCCACTATTTTTCAACACTGTTTGCTATAAGGATAGCGTAGCAAAATGTGCATGAGGGTTGAATGCAGAGGTGCTGGGACTTGCTTGGTACCAGTGGGACACAAAATTAGTATAGCAGACACTTTGTGGATGCCACTAATTTTCAGCACTCTTTGCTATAAGAATTACATAGCAAAATGTGCATGAGGGTTGAATGCAGAGGTGCTGGGACTTGCTTGGCACCAATGGGACACAAAATTAGTATAGTAGACACTTTTTGGATGCCACTAATTGTCAGCACTGTTTGCTATAAAAATAGCGTAGCAAAATGTGCATTGGGTTGAATGCAGTAGTGCTGGGACTTGATTGGCACAAGTGGGACACAAAATTAGTATAGCAGACACTTTGTGGATGCCAGTAATTTTCTGCACTGTTTGCTATAAGAATAGCGTAGCAAAATGTGCATAAGGGTTGAATGCAGAGGTTGTGGGACTTGCTTGGCACAAGTGGGACACAAAATTAGTATAGCAGACACTTTGTGGATGCCACTAATTTTCAGCACTCTTTGCTATAAGAATAGCTCAGCAAAATGTGCATGAGGGTTTAATGCAGAGGTGGTGGGACTTGCTTGGCACCAGTGGGACACAAAGTTAGTATAGCAGACACTTTGTGGATGCCACTAATTTTCAGCACTGTTTGCTATAAGAATAGCGAAGCAAAATGTGCATGAGGGTTGAATGCAGAGGTGGTGGGACTTGCCTGGCAAAAGTGGGAAACAAAATTAGTATAGCAGACACTTTGTGGATGCCACTATTTTTCAACACTGTTTGCTATAAGAATAGCGTAGCAAAATGTGCATGAGGGTTGAATGCAGAGGTGCTGGGACTTGCTTGGCACAGGTGGGACACAAAATTAGTATAGCAGACATTTTGTGGATGCCAGTAATTTTCTGCACTGTTTGCTATAAGAATAGTGTAGCAAAATGTGCATAAGGGTTGAATGCAGAGGTTGTGGGACTTGCTTGTCACAAATGGGACACAAAATTAGTATAGCAGACACTTTGTGGATGCCACTAATTTTCAGCACTCTTTGCTATAAGAGTAGCTCAGCAAAATGTGCATGAGGGTGGAATGCAGAGGTGGTGGGACTTGCTTGGCACCAGTGGGACACAAAATTAGTATAGCAGACACTTTGTGGATGCCACTAATTTACAGCACTTTTTGCTGTTAGAATAGCGTAGCAAAATGTGCATGAGGGTGGAATGCAGAGGTGCTGGGACTTGCTTTGCACCAGAAGGACATAAAATTAGTATAACAGACACATTGTTGATGCCACTAATTTTCAGCACTGTTTACTGTAAAAATAGTGTAGCAAAATGTGCATAAGGGTTGAATACAGAGGTGGTGAGACTTGCTTGTTACCAGTGGGACACAAAATTAGTATAGCAGACACTTTGTGGATGCCACTAATTTTCAGCACTTTTTGCTATAAGAATAGCGTAGCAAAATGCGCATGAGGGTTAAATGCAGAGGTGCTGGGACTTGCTTGGCACCATTGGGACACAAAATTAGTATAGTAGACACTTTTTGGATGCCACTAATTTTCAGCACTGTTTCTATAAGAATAGCGTAGCAAAATGTGCATTGGTTTGAATGCAGTAGTGCTGGGACTTGCTTGGCACCAATGGGACACAAAATTAGTATAGCAGACACTTTGAGGATGCCACTAATTTTCAGCACTTTTTGCTATAAGAATAGCAAAGCAAAATGTGCATGAGGGTTTAATGCAGAGGTGGTGGGACTTGCTTTGCCCAAGTGGGACAAATACTTAGTATAGCAGACACTTTATGGATGCCACTAATTTTCAGCACTGTTTGCTATAAGAATAGCTTAGCCAAATGTGCATGAGGGTTGAATGCAGAGGTGCTGGGTCTTGCTTGGCACCAGTGGGACACAAAATTAGTATAGCAGACACTTTGTGGATGTCACTAATTTTCAGCACTGTTTGCCATAAGAATAGCGAAGAAAAATGTGCATGAGGGTTGAATGCAGAGGTGTTGGGACTTGTTTGGCAAAAGTGGGAAACAAAATTAGTATAGCAGACACTTTGTGGATGCCACTATTTTTCAACACTGTTTGCTATAAGGATAGCGTAGCAAAATGTGCATGAGGGTTGAATGCAGAGGTGCTGGGACTTGCTTAGCACAGGTGGAACACAAAATTAGTATAGCAGACACTTTGTGGATGCCAGTAATTTTCTGCACTGTTTGCTATAAGAATAGCGTAGCAAAATGTGCATAAGGGTTGAATGCAGAGGTTGTGGGACTTGCTTGGCACAAGTGGGACACAAAATTAGTATAGCAGACACTTTGTGGATGCCACTAATTTTCAGCACTCTTTGCTATAAGAATAGCTCAGCAAAATGTGCATGAGGGTTTAATGCAGAGGTGGTGGGACTTGCTTGGTACCATTGGGACACAAAATTAGTATAGCAGACACTTTGTGGATGCCACTAATTTTCAGCACTCTTTGCTATAAGAATTACATAGCAAAATGTGCATGAGGGTTGAATGCAGAGGTGCTGGGACTTGCTTGGCACCAATGGGACACAAAATTAGTATAGTAGACACTTTTTGGATGCCACTAATTTTCAGCACTGCTTCTATAAGAATAGCGTAGCAAAATGTGCATGAGGGTTGAATGCAGATGTGGTGGGAGTTTCTTGGCACAAGTGGGACAAATACTTAGTATAGCAGACACTTTATGGATGCCACTAATTTTCAGCACTGTTTGCTATAAGAATAGCTTAGCAAAATGTGCATGAGGGTTGAATGCAGAGGTGCTGGGTCTTGCTTGGCACCAGTGGGACACAAAATTAGTATAGCAGACACTTTGTGGATGCCACTAATTTTCAGCACTGTTTGCTATAAGAATAGCGAAGAAAAATGTGCATGAGGGTTGAATGCAGAGGTGGTGGGACTTGCTTGGCAAAAGTGGGAAACAAAATTAGTATAGCAGACACTTTGTGGATGCCACTATTTTTCAACACTGTTTGCTATAAGGATAGCGTAGCAAAATGTGCGTGAGGGTTGAATGCAGAGGTGCTGGGACTTGCTTGGCACAGGTGGGACACAAAATTAGTATAGCAGACACTTTGTGGATGCCAGGAATTTTCTGCACTGTTTGCTATAAGAATAGCGTAGCAAAATATGCATAAGGGTTGAATGCAGATGTTGTGGGACTTGCTTGGCACAAGTGGGACACAAAATAAGTATAGCAGACACTTTGTGGATGCCAATAATTTTCAGCACTCTTTGCTATAAGAATAGCTCAGCAAAATGTGCATGAGGGTTTAATGCAGAGGTGGTGGGACTTGCTTGGTACCAGTGGGACACAAAATTAGTATAGCAGACACTTTGTGGATGCCACTAATTTTCAGCACTCTTTGCTATAAGAATTACATAGCAAAATGTGCATGAGGGTTGAATGCAGAGGTGCTGGGACTTGCTTGGCACCAATGGGACACAAAATTAGTATAGTAGACACTTTTTGGATGCCACTAATTGTCAGCACTGTTTGCTATAAAAATAGCGTAGCAAAATATGCATTGGGTTGAATGCAGTAGTGCTGGGACTTGATTGGCACCAGTGGGACACAAAATTAGTATAGCAGACACTTTGTGGATGCCAGTAATTTTCTGCACTGTTTGCTATAAGAATAGCGTAGCAAAATGTGCATAAGGGTTGAATGCAGAGGTTGTGGGACTTGCTTGGCACAAGTGGGACACAAAATTAGTATAGCAGACACTTTGTGGATGCCACTAATTTTCAGCACTCTTTGCTATAAGAATAGCTCAGCAAAATGTGCATGAGGGTTTAATGCAGAGGTGGTGGGACTTGCTTGGCACCAGTGGGACACAAAATTAGTATAGCAGGCACTTTGTGGATGCCACTAATTTTCAGCACTGTTTGCTATAAGAATAGCATAGCAAAATGTGCATGAGGGTTGAATGCAGAGGTGCTGGGACTTGCTTGGCACCAGTGGGACACAAAATTAGTATAGCAGACACTTTGTGGATGCCACTAATTTTCAGCACTGCTTGCTATAAAAATAGCATAGCAAAATGTGCATGAGGGTTGAATGCAGATGTGGTGGGACTTGCTTGGGACAAGTGGGACACAAAATTAATATAGCAGACACTTTGTGGATGCCACTAATTTTCAGCACTGTTTGCTATAAAAAATAGCGTAGCAAAATGTGCATGAAGGTTGAATGCAAATGTGCTGTTCTGTCACCGCCGTAGTCTGCTCCAGCGACTTCCGCTCCGATCACCAGGCGACGCCGTGTTCCTGCCATGAATAGTGCTGGTGATGGGAGAGAAGTCAATGCCAGCGGCATCAGTGGGCGCAGGCTCTTATCATCCACTGGGCTCGGTTAGCTTGGGATCTGCAGTACTGCTGGCTGACTGGGGGTTGCATGTGTCTTCCAGCTGAAGTTGCCAGCGTTCAGCTACAGCCAATGGGAAGACACCACACCCTTTTTATTTCTTCTCCTGTCACATGATTACTGCCAGATATAGTTCTGGTTTTCCTGGCTCCTGTTACGTCCTATTCTGTTGGTGATTCCTGTGTTGACTTTTGCGTGTTTTGACTACTTTTCTGCCTACTGTTTTTGTACCTTGCTGCCCGACCCGGATCTGACCTCTGCTTCGTTTGCTGACTACGTCACTGCCTGCCGATTCTGTCCCTCTTCCGCAATTCCTGGTTTGACCCTGCCTGACTACTACTCTCATCGGACTGCAGACTTCCACAGGTAGTGATCTCCAGTTCCCTGTGTAATTCCAAATCCCTGTATAGGGTTTAAAGGGTTTCAGGGTTCTGGGGGTCCTACTTGGTGAGTGGCTTCCTAATAGCCTTCTCTTTACAGCCCATCTAAGTCTGTGGATCCAGGCAGGCGTTACAGGTGCTGGGACTTGCTTGGCACCAGTGGGGCACAAAATTAGTATAGCAGACACTTTGTGGATGCCACTAATTTTCAGCACTTTTTGCTATAAGAATAGCGTAGCAAAATGTGCAAGAGGGTTGAATGCAGAGGTGGTGGGACTTGATTGGCACAAGTGGGACAAATACTTAGTATAGCAGACACTTTGTGGATGCCACTAACTTTCAGCACTGTTTGCTATAAAAATAGCGTAGCAAAAGGTGCATAAGGGTTGAATGCAGAGGTGCTGGGAGTTGCTTGGCACCAGTGGGACACAAAGTTAGTATAGCAGACACTTTGTGGATTCCACTATTTTTCAACACTGTTTGCTATAAGAATAGCGTAGTAAAATGTGCATGAGGGTTGAATGCAGAGATGCTGGGACTTGCTTGGCACAGGTGGGACACAAAATTAGTATAGTAGACGCTTTGTGGATGCTACTAATTTTCAGCACTGTTTGCTATAAGAATAGCGTTGCAAAATGTGCATGAGGGTTGAATGCAGAGGTGGTGGGACTTGTTTGGCACAACTGGGACACAAAATTAGTATAGCAGACACTTTGTGGATGCCATTATTTTTCAGCACTGTTTGCTATAAAAATAGCGTAGCAAAATGTGCATTATGGTTGAATGCAGAGGGGCTGGGAATTGCTTGGCACCAGTGGGACACAATTAGTATAGCAGACACTTTGTGGATGCTACTTATTTTCAGCACTGTTTGCTATAAGAATAGCGTAGCAAAATGTGCATGAGGGTTGAATGCCGAGGTGGTAGGACTTGCTTGGCATAAGTGGGACACAAAATTAGTATAGCAGACACTTTGTGGATGCCACTAATTTTCAGCACTGTTTGCTATAAAAAAATAGCGTAGCAAAATGTGCATGAGGGTTGAATGCAGAGGTGCTGGGACTTGCTTGGCACCAGTGGGACACAAAATTAGTATAGCAGACACTTTGTGGATGCCACTGGTTTTCAGCACCGTTTGCTATAAGAATAGCGTAGCAAAATGTGCATGAGGGTTGAATGCAGAGGTGGTGGGACTTGCGTGGCACAGGTGGGACACAAAATTAGTATAGCAGACACTTTGTGGATGCCACTAATTTTCAGCACTGTTTGCTATAAAAATAGCATAGCAAAATGTGCATGAGGGTTGAATGAAGAGGTGCTGGGACTTGCTTGCCACCAGTGGGACACAAAATTAGTATAGAAAAACTCTTTGTGGATGCCACTAATTTTCAGCACTGTTTGCTATAAGAATAGCGTAGCAATATGTGCATAAGTGTTGAATGCAGAGGTGGTGGGACTTGCTTGGCACAAGTGGGACACAAAATTAGTATAGAAGACACTTTGTGGATGCCACTAATTTTCAGCACTGTTTGCTATAAGAATAGCGTAGTAAATGTGCATGAGGGTTGAATGCAGAGGTGGTGGGATTCGCTTGTCACAAGTGGGACACAAAATTAGTATAGAAGACACTTTGTGGATGCCATTATTTTTCAGCACTGTTTGCTATAAAAATAGCGTAGCAAAATGTGCATTATGGTTGAATGCAGAGAGGCTGGGAATTGCTTGGCACCAGCGGGACACAATTAGTATAGCAGACACTTTGTGGATGCTACTTATTTTCAGCACTGTTTGCTATAAGAATAGCGTAGCAAAATGTGCATGAGGGTTGAATGCAGAGGTGGTAGGACTTGCTTGGCATAAGTGGGACACAAAATTAGTATAGCAGACACTTTGTGGATGCCACTAATTTTCAGCACTGTTTGCTATAAAAAAATAGCGTAGCAAAATGTGCATGAGGGTTGAATGCAGAGGTGCTGGGACTTGCTTGGCACCAGTGGGACACAAAATTAGTATAGCAGACACTTTGTGGATGCCACTGATTTTCAGCACCGTTTGCTATAAGAATAGCGTAGCAAAATGTGCATGAGGGTTGAATGCAGAGGTGGTGGGACTTGCGTGGCACAGGTGGGACACAAAATTAGTATAGCAGACACTTTGTGGATGCCACTAATTTTCAGCACTGTTTGCTATAAAAATAGCATAGCAAAATGTGCATGAGGGTTGAATGAAGAGGTGCTGGGACTTGCTTGCCACCAGTGGGACACAAAATTAGTATAGAAAAACTCTTTGTGGATGCCACTAATTTTCAGCACTGTTTGCTATAAGAATAGCGTAGCAATATGTGCATAAGTGTTGAATGCAGAGGTGGTGGGACTTGCTTGGCACAAGTGGGACACAAAATTAGTATAGAAGACACTTTGTGGATGCCACTAATTTTCAGCACTGTTTGCTATAAGAATAGCGTAGTAAATGTGCATGAGGGTTGAATGCAGAGGTGGTGGGATTCGCTTGTCACAAGTGGGACACAAAATTAGTATAGCAGACACTTTGTGGATGCCACTAATTTTCAGCACTGTTTGCTATAAAAATAGCATAGCAAAATGTGCATGAGGGTTGAATGCAGAGATGCTGGGACTTGCTTGGCACCAGTGGGACACAAAATTAGTATAGCAGATGTGACGACATGGACTCTTATGGGTCAAAGTTTCTTAAAATTCATCCAGACAGCATGATAGATTGTTTATAGACGGGGGAGAAGTCCCTCATTGTTTTTACAAGACTCTTGTTGACTCAATGTAATTGTGTTGGCCACTGAAAGCCAGACGTATTGTTCTCCATACTTTTCCAGTAACCATTGTATTGTAGTTGTGTATTGCTAATGTGATTACCTTAGTAGCCATTGTCTAGTCGGTAACTCCCAGTCTACAAATATACCCTCATATATCTTGATTAGAACCTGGCTCAACCAAACAAATAACAGGTGCTCTGGAGAAACAGTAGACTATATAGAAAATATACTCCGGCACTCAAATAGAAAAAAGAAAGGAGAAGTCCAATATGATGCTCAATATTGTCTTTATTTTATTGTGAAAAATAGTCCGACGTTTCAACCCATCCAGGGTTTTCCTCAGGGACTAATATAATAACAAAGAGAAGAAATATATACATTGTCACAATCATACATCATTGTTACAAAACAATACATATCACACACAGGTGAAAATCACGTTTTACATTGTTTCAAAAAAAATTTTTTATATATGCTGAGCTCTTCATAAAGAATGCACAAGGAAAATACCCGTGGACTAAATATAATGAATACAAAGGGACACTTTATTTGCTGTAGAAATCAATGTACGATATAGTCATAACACTAAGGAGACCAGAAATCAGGACATACCTATGATAGATAAGATTACGTTTCCTTGAACGAGCACCGAAATTGTGATGAACAATTAGACACTTTGGTGTCAACGGAAGGTACTAGAGGGTGAGACATGAATATGTTAATACCATAAATGCATATAAGAAAAAGGGAACTATGTGTTTATAGGGGTTCAGGAGTGTGTACCTCAATGGATCAATGCTGAGATCAAAACATCCAATCAGGACAGTAAGAGAAAACATAAACAACCTCCACTGATATATTGAAAGGGTTCAGTATGTGAATTCCTAGTGGGTCATGTGCCACAAGTTTCTAAATAAAAAAAAAAAAAAAATCATTCATCTATTAGAAATGAGCGCATATGGGCTCCAGGAGATAATTGATCTATCAGAAAAAGAGTACCTCATGGGCGGGACCAAGTATGAGCTGGAATATCCCGGTTGCGTTTAAGTCAAATTGACCAGTACGAATGAGTAAGTGGTACTACAATCTACAAAAGGATGAAATCCAAATTAAGATCAAACAAAACTATAAAAGAACCAAGAGTAAGGCAAAAATATTACCTATGGGTATGGAAAAAAAGTTTCCATGAGTGCTCCAGCCGTTTAAAGAATCCAAACACACATAAGGTTATTAACAACGACAGGTAGACCACATGAGAGTAAGTTGTATTAGCCCATGGACCCAAGGAGGTGAGTTTATGACCTGTTCTGAGAAAACGTATATGAGTATATGACACGTTAGTATGGACACTAATGATCAATATTGTAATATATGATGGATCCATCAAAAATAACTGCGTCGTACCTTATGAGTATAATGATACACAAAATGTGACTAAGGCTGCCTCTGTGTTGTCGCAAGGCGGCAGTGCAGATGTGTGTGCACCGTAAATGGGCAGGAGACTGTCGTGAGGCAAAGACAGAGACAGATACTTAAGGACACCAATAATCAACCAGCAAGAGACATACGCAGCAATGAGACCACGTACCTGACCTAATGATGAGTGAACAAAGGGTCTAATAATGAGCAGGCCAAAGGCTCTATAGGGAATAAGGAAAATAGGGAATATGAAAGAGATAATGTAGAAGAAACAATGCCATGGAAACGATATCAAGAAAGCGAGGGCAAGTAGTGGCAAATAAGTATATGAAATATATGTCATACCTGTGAAATACACCACCACGTGCGGGGCGCCGGACACCCTATATTGGCAGTACGTGCTATTTATATAGAACCCGGAAGTCGTGGCTCCCGTTGTATGGGTCTCGTGCACGTCACACATCACGTGTGCGTGCGGGGACGTGATGACGTCGTGCGTCGCGCATGCGCGGTAGGTCCGATCGCCGCCTCGGCAGCATCAGCGCCGCGCATGCGCGGCAGACAAGGTCCACACGTCAGCAGGTGAGGTAATGGGAGAAGTGTATATACGTTGACGTGATGACGTCGCGAGCCGCGCACGCGCGGTAAGGCCGATCGCCGCCAAGGTAGCGTCAGCACCGCGCATGCGTGGCAGACAAAGCCATCACGCCGGCGAGTGAAGTAGTGGGGATCAGTGTGTGTAATGGCCCGCGCACGCGCGGAGGGACACGCCTCCCCGTCATATCCGCGCGTGCGCGGAAGCCAAGCACACAACCTAGGATGATGTATTACGCGCGTGCGCGTAGGGGCCCATGGCCAAGGAGCGCGCCTCGGGGCAGGGCGCCACTTGGACGCCGTGCGCCGAGGGCGCGCGAAGGGCAGGAGACCCCGCGCACGCGCCTGTGTGAACTATACAAACCGTGGTATAAGTGCTGTTTATGATACACGGGTGGCGCAAGTGGTATTCAGGTGTTGTGGGTGACCTATGAAAAAAAGAAGAAAATGTTAGAGATGCATTGTATTCGCAAATGCTATACTCCTGTGGAAGGAAATAAGGTATAACCATAAAACGCTAGTTATCAATCCAACCTATTACATTCCCACAACTCAACCATCTAAGTAATCACATCAAATTCGCGATTTAACCCATGTGGTTCCAAGGTTCTTAGAGTATGGATCCAGTAGGCCTCGCGCTGCTTCAACACCTTGATCCTATTGCCGCCCCTTCTAATGGGGGGTACATGTTCCAAAATTTGGAACTTCAGTTGTGCTACCGTATGTTTAAAAGTGACAAAATGGTGTGGAATGGGCAATAGGGTTTGTTGGCAACGGATAGTAGATTTGTGCTTATTAATACGGTCTCGGACATGCTGGGTGGTTTCCCCAACATATCCGAGACCGCACGGACATTTAATGAGATATACCACAAATGAGGAGTCACATGTTAGGTAATCCCGTATGTGAAATACCCTACCGGTATGTGGATGGGTGAATGTGTCTCCCCGGGTTAAATTATTGCACTGTAAGCAATGTAGACAAGGAAAATTGCCTACTTTCGGAGTCCCCAAAAAGGTCTGTCGTGGTGTGATGGTGGTAGACCCTACGTCGGCCCGTACTAACTTGTCTCTAAGATTTTTGGATCGTTTATAGCAAAACAGTGGGGGTTGGGAAAATTCAGGAACAGTAGGATAAGCGGTATGGAGTAACGGCCAATGCTGCGCAACAACACCTTTGATGAGTGGTGAAAACGGATGATACGTATTGACACATGCTACACGGGGCTCGTTGGACCGAGTGATGTCAGTTTGTGATGTGCGGTTACCTGCTATATGAGCAGGATAGCCTCTGGCTGCGAACTTTGAACCCATCTCTTTCATTCTAAGTTCACGTGTCTCAGGGTCTGAAACAATTCTCTCCACCCGTTTATATTGCGATATGGGAAGGGCTCTTTTGGTGTGAGCTGGGTGACAACTCGTGTAATGGAGAAGGCTGTTCCGATCAGTGGGTTTCACGAAGAGGTCAGTTTCAATATGACCCTCTGGAGAAAGACACACTAAAGTGTCAAGAAAGCTGATGGAATGGACATCATGGTGTATGGTGAAACTAAGACCTGATCTGTAGGCATTGATTTGTTGGAAGAAAAGCTCCAGGGAGGAAGAGTCACCGTGCCAGATCATGAAAATATCGTCAATGAATCTCTTCCATACCACTGAGTGCTTCTTCCACAAAGAGTTCTGATATACATAAAGTGCCTCGAAATGTGCCATGTAAATGTTCGCGTAAGGTGGTGCCATATTTGACCCCATCGCTGTGCCCTTACATTGTAGAAAGAAAGAATCTTCAAAAATGAAGAAGTTATTTCCCAAAATTGTATGTATGAGGTCCATACACAAGGACTGTTGCGCTGTGGTGAAGGTGCCTTGTGATTCAAGGAACCAGTCCACCGCCTGTATTCCATCTGTATGCGCTATGCTTGTATACAAACTGTTCACATCTAGTGTAACCAAGAGAGAGTTAGATGGAATATTTTTAAGTAAACGTAGATGACCCAGAAAATCAGAGGTGTCTCTAAGGTAAGACGTTATGGTGGGAATCAAGGGTGTCAAAATCCTATCAACAGTAATAGCTAAGGGGGACAACACAGAATCCGTGGAAGCTACAATTGGACGGCCGGGTGGTGCCCGGAGGTTTTTATGAATCTTAGGCAAAGTGTAAAAGACTGGTGTAACAGGGTCAGATTTGATCAGGAACTCAGCCAGTTTGTTGTCAATGCTGCCTTGTGACAGATGGTAATTCACCAAGTCTTTAATCTTTATCTGAATATCCCTTGATGGGTCCTTAGGGATAGGACAATATGTCTGCCTATCCTGTAGTTGTTTATGGATTTCAGAGATGTAGTAAGATTTATCTAAAACCACTATTGCCCCACCCTTGTCTGCTGGTTTAATGATAATTTGGGTGTTGTCCCTAAGCGCTCGGATGGCCCTATGTTCTTCAGGTGTAACATTACTCTTGACCTGGTACTCACCCCTCTCAATGGATTTTAGTATCCTCTCAATGTCCTTGGAGACCAGTGAGATATAAGTCTCTACAGGGTGATAATTTCTGGGGGGACTGAATTTACTGGGATTTTTCAAATCGAGACCACGTAATGTAAAGGTCCCCGAGGAATTATCTGAACTAAATGTAGATGATGAAGTATCAGAGTTAGAGAAATGGGCCTTAAGACGTAGAGTTCTATAAAACCGTCTGAGTTCCTGATCTAATAAAAACGAATCAAATGGTGGTGTAGGACAAAATGTGAGGCCTTTTTGCAATACCTGCGTTTCAGATACAGAAAGATTATATGCAGAAATATTGAACACCAGATTCCTCATACCTGAGAACGAGTTTGAACCCGATGGGGTGTGTATGCCTTTCCTCTTCCCCCGCCTGGTCGCCCTCTTGTGGATGAACGTTGTTCTAAAAAATGGGGAGGTCGGGAGAAGAAAGAATCACTGTCCGAGCCAGAAGAGGCTGAATAACGTGAAGGACCCGAAGAACGTCTTGAGAAGGTGTCGAATGACCGCCACTTGTAGACTCGGTCCCTGGAGTAGTCCTCCTGGTCTCGGACAAATTTCTGGCGTTTCCTCTCTTGTAGAGTTTTCTGAAATTCCGAAATCGTCTCCTGGGTTTTTTTGTGGATTTTATCCCACTCAGTGCTAGGTAGACAGTTGGTGAGTTGGTCCTCGATGGAACGGATCTTGGGTCCAAGTTCCTCTATTTCCTTTTGTAAGAACTCAATGGTCAATACGATGATGTCCATTGAACATTTATTTAATATGCTCTCGAATTTGGAACAATAATCTACGTTTTCTGAAAAAAGGGTGGGTCGTAATGACACCCTTAAACCCCTTGGTATCCGTTGTACTCGATGATATTGTGCCAGTGTGGCACAATGTAATTCATATGCAGTCCGTTTCCTAAGTTCTTTTTCGTAATCGCGGGTGCGAATTTCCTCTGTTGGTGTAGAAAGAAAGGAATCTGGAATGGTGACTCTCGATAATATGTCGGTGACCTCATTGGCTCCATAAGAGAAAGTGGAGAAAGACATCAAGAAATCTTCTTATAAAACAAATGGAATCTCGGGTAGATGGGGGCACAGGTAAAAAATAGTAATATATCTTGATTAGAACCTGGCTCAACCAAACAAATAACAGGTGCTCTGGAGAAACAGTAGACTATATAGAAAATATACTCCGGCACTCAAATAGAAAAAAGAAAGGAGAAGTCCAATATGATGCTCAATATTGTCTTTATTTTATTGTGAAAAATAGTCCGACGTTTCAACCCATCCAGGGTTTTCCTCAGGGACTAATATAATAACAAAGAGAAGAAATATATACATTGTCACAATCATACATCATTGTTACAAAACAATACATATCACACACAGGTGAAAATCACGTTTTACATTGTTTCAAAAAAAAATTTTTTATATATGCTGAGCTCTTCATAAAGAATGCACAAGGAAAATACCCGTGGACTAAATATAATGAATACAAAGGGACACTTTATTTGCTGTAGAAATCAATGTACGATATAGTCATAACACTAAGGAGACCAGAAATCAGGACATACCTATGATAGATAAGATTACGTTTCCTTGAACGAGCACCGAAATTGTGATGAACAATTAGACACTTTGGTGTCAACGGAAGGTACTAGAGGGTGAGACATGAATATGTTAATACCATAAATGCATATAAGAAAAAGGGAACTATGTGTTTATAGGGGTTCAGGAGTGTGTACCTCAATGGATCAATGCTGAGATCAAAACATCCAATCAGGACAGTAAGAGAAAACATAAACAACCTCCACTGATATATTGAAAGGGTTCAGTATGTGAATTCCTAGTGGGTCATGTGCCACAAGTTTCTAAATAAAAAAAAAAAAAAAATCATTCATCTATTAGAAATGAGCGCATATGGGCTCCAGGAGATAATTGATCTATCAGAAAAAGAGTACCTCATGGGCGGGACCAAGTATGAGCTGGAATATCCCGGTTGCGTTTAAGTCAAATTGACCAGTACGAATGAGTAAGTGGTACTACAATCTACAAAAGGATGAAATCCAAATTAAGATCAAACAAAACTATAAAAGAACCAAGAGTAAGGCAAAAATATTACCTATGGGTATGGAAAAAAAGTTTCCATGAGTGCTCCAGCCGTTTAAAGAATCCAAACACACATAAGGTTATTAACAACGACAGGTAGACCACATGAGAGTAAGTTGTATTAGCCCATGGACCCAAGGAGGTGAGTTTATGACCTGTTCTGAGAAAACGTATATGAGTATATGACACGTTAGTATGGACACTAATGATCAATATTGTAATATATGATGGATCCATCAAAAATAACTGCGTCGTACCTTATGAGTATAATGATACACAAAATGTGACTAAGGCTGCCTCTGTGTTGTCGCAAGGCGGCAGTGCAGATGTGTGTGCACCGTAAATGGGCAGGAGACTGTCGTGAGGCAAAGACAGAGACAGATACTTAAGGACACCAATAATCAACCAGCAAGAGACATACGCAGCAATGAGACCACGTACCTGACCTAATGATGAGTGAACAAAGGGTCTAATAATGAGCAGGCCAAAGGCTCTATAGGGAATAAGGAAAATAGGGAATATGAAAGAGATAATGTAGAAGAAACAATGCCATGGAAACGATATCAAGAAAGCGAGGGCAAGTAGTGGCAAATAAGTATATGAAATATATGTCATACCTGTGAAATACACCACCACGTGCGGGGCGCCGGACACCCTATATTGGCAGTACGTGCTATTTATATAGAACCCGGAAGTCGTGGCTCCCGTTGTATGGGTCTCGTGCACGTCACACATCACGTGTGCGTGCGGGGACGTGATGACGTCGTGCGTCGCACATGCGCGGTAGGTCCGATCGCCGCCTCGGCAGCATCAGCGCCGCGCATGCGCGGCAGACAAGGTCCACACGTCAGCAGGTGAGGTAATGGGAGAAGTGTATATACCTTGACGTGATGACGTCGCGAGCCGCGCACGCGCGGTAAGGCCGATCGCCGCCAAGGTAGCGTCAGCACCGCGCATGCGTGGCAGACAAAGCCATCACGCCGGCGAGTGAAGTAGTGGGGATCAGTGTGTGTAATGGCCCGCGCACGCGCGGAGGGACACGCCTCCCCGTCATATCCGCGCGTGCGCGGAAGCCAAGCACACAACCTAGGATGATGTATTACGCGCGTGCGCGTAGGGGCCCACTGGCCAAGGCCAAGGAGCGCGCCTCGGGGCAGGGCGCCACTTGGACGCCGTTCTCCAGAGCACCTGTTATTTGTTTGGTTGAGCCAGGTTCTAATCAAGATATATTACTATTTTTTACCTGTGCCCCCATCTACCCGAGATTCCATTTGTTTTATAAGAAGATTTCTTGATGTCTTTCTCCACTTTCTCTTATGGAGCCAATGAGGTCACCGACATATTATCGAGAGTCACCATTCCAGATTCCTTTCTTTCTACACCAACAGAGGAAATTCGCACCCGCGATTACGAAAAAGAACTTAGGAAACGGACTGCATATGAATTACATTGTGCCACACTGGCACAATATCATCGAGTACAACGGATACCAAGGGGTTTAAGGGTGTCATTACGACCCACCCTTTTTTCAGAAAACGTAGATTATTGTTCCAAATTCGAGAGCATATTAAATAAATGTTCAATGGACATCATCGTATTGACCATTGAGTTCTTACAAAAGGAAATAGAGGAACTTGGACCCAAGATCCGTTCCATCGAGGACCAACTCACCAACTGTCTACCTAGCACTGAGTGGGATAAAATCCACAAAAAAACCCAGGAGACGATTTCGGAATTTCAGAAAACTCTACAAGAGAGGAAACGCCAGAAATTTGTCCGAGACCAGGAGGACTACTCCAGGGACCGAGTCTACAAGTGGCGGTCATTCGACACCTTCTCAAGACGTTCTTCGGGTCCTTCACGTTATTCAGCCTCTTCTGGCTCGGACAGTGATTCTTTCTTCTCCCGACCTCCCCATTTTTTAGAACAACGTTCATCCACAAGAGGGCGACCAGGCGGGGGAAGAGGAAAGGCATACACACCCCATCGGGTTCAAACTCGTTCTCAGGTATGAGGAATCTGGTGTTCAATATTTCTGCATATAATCTTTCTGTATCTGAAACGCAGGTATTGCAAAAAGGCCTCACATTTTGTCCTACACCACCATTTGATTCGTTTTTATTAGATCAGGAACTCAGACGGTTTTATAGAACTCTACGTCTTAAGGCCCATTTCTCTAACTCTGATACTTCATCATCTACATTTAGTTCAGATAATTCCTCGGGGACCTTTACATTACGTGGTCTCGATTTGAAAAATCCCAGTAAATTCAGTCCCCCCAGAAATTATCACCCTGTAGAGACTTATATCTCACTGGTCTCCAAGGACATTGAGAGGATACTAAAATCCATTGAGAGGGGTGAGTACCAGGTCAAGAGTAATGTTACACCTGAAGAACATAGGGCCATCCGAGCGCTTAGGGACAACACCCAAATTATCATTAAACCAGCAGACAAGGGTGGGGCAATAGTGGTTTTAGATAAATCTTACTACATCTCTGAAATCCATAAACAACTACAGGATAGGCAGACATATTGTCCTATCCCTAAGGACCCAACAAGGGATATTCAGATAAAGATTAAAGACTTGGTGAATTACCATCTGTCACAAGGCAGCATTGACAACAAACTGGCTGAGTTCCTGATCAAATCTGACCCTGTTACACCAGTCTTTTACACTTTGCCTAAGATTCATAAAAACCTCCGGGCACCACCCGGCCGTCCAATTGTAGCTTCCACGGATTCTGTGTTGTCCCCCTTAGCTATTACTGTTGATAGGATTTTGACACCCTTGATTCCCACCATAACGTCTTAGTATCATAGTATCATAGTATCATAGTTTTTAAGGTTGAAGGGAGACTCTAAGTCCATCTAGTTCAACCTGTAGCCTAACATGTTGATCCAGAGGAAGGCAAAAAAACCCCAATGTGGCAAACAAGTTCCAATGGGGAAAAAATTTCCTTCCTGACTCCACATCCGGCAATCAGACTAGTTCCCTGGATCAATACCCTGTCATAAAATCTAATATACATAACTGGTAATATTACATTTTTCCTTACCTTAGAGACACCTCTGATTTTCTGGGTCATCTACGTTTACTTAAAAATATTCCATCTAACTCTCTCTTGGTTACACTAGATGTGAACAGTTTGTATACAAGCATAGCGCATACAGATGGAATACAGGCGGTGGACTGGTTCCTTGAATCACAAGGCACCTTCACCACAGCGCAACAGTCCTTGTGTATGGACCTCATACATACAATTTTGGGAAATAACTTCTTCATTTTTGAAGATTCTTTCTTTCTACAATGTAAGGGCACAGCGATGGGGTCAAATATGGCACCACCTTACGCGAACATTTACATGGCACATTTCGAGGCACTTTATGTATATCAGAACTCTTTGTGGAAGAAGCACTCAGTGGTATGGAAGAGATTCATTGACGATATTTTCATGATCTGGCACGGTGACTCTTCCTCCCTGGAGCTTTTCTTCCAACAAATCAATGCCTACAGATCAGGTCTTAGTTTCACCATACACCATGATGTCCATTCCATCAGCTTTCTTGACACTTTAGTGTGTCTTTCTCCAGAGGGTCATATTGAAACTGACCTCTTCGTGAAAACCACTGATCGGAACAGCCTTCTCCATTACACGAGTTGTCACCCAGCTCACACCAAAAGAGCCCTTCCCATATCGCAATATAAACGGGTGGAGAGAATTGTTTCAGACCCTGAGACACGTGAACTTAGAATGAAAGAGATGGGTTCAAAGTTCGCAGCCAGAGGCTATCCTGCTCATATAGCAGGTAACCGCACATCACAAACTGACATCACTCGGTCCAACGAGCCCCGTGTAGCATGTGTCAATACGTATCATCCGTTTTCACCACTCATCAAAGGTGTTGTTGCGCAGCATTGGCCGTTACTCCATACCGCTTATCCTACTGTTCCTGAATTTTCCCAACCCCCACTGTTTTGCTATAAACGATCCAAAAATCTTAGAGACAAGTTAGTACGGGCCGACGTAGGGTCTACCACCATCACACCACGACAGACCTTTTTGGGGACTCCGAAAGTAGGCAATTTTCCTTGTCTACATTGCTTACAGTGCAATAATTTAACCCGGGGAGACACATTCACCCATCCACATACCGGTAGGGTATTTCACATACGGGATTACCTAACATGTGACTCCTCATTTGTGGTATATCTCATTAAATGTCCGTGCGGTCTCGGATATGTTGGGGAAACCACCCAGCATGTCCGAGACCGTATTAATAAGCACAAATCTACTATCCGTTGCCAACAAACCCTATTGCCCATTCCACACCATTTTGTCACTTTTAAACATACGGTAGCACAACTGAAGTTCCAAATTTTGGAACATGTACCCCCCATTAGAAGGGGCGGCAATAGGATCAAGGTGTTGAAGCAGCGCGAGGCCTACTGGATCCATACTCTAAGAACCTTGGAACCACATGGGTTAAATCGCGAATTTGATGTGATTACTTAGATGGTTGAGTTGTGGGAATGTAATAGGTTGGATTGATAACTAGCGTTTTATGGTTATACCTTATTTCCTTCCACAGGAGTATAGCATTTGCGAATACAATGCATCTCTAACATTTTCTTCTTTTTTTCATAGGTCACCCACAACACCTGAATACCACTTGCGCCACCCGTGTATCATAAACAGCACTTATACCACGGTTTGTATAGTTCACACAGGCGCGTGCGCGGGGTCTCCTGCCCTTCGCGCGCCCTCGGCGCACGGCGTCCAAGTGGCGCCCTGCCCCGAGGCGCGCTCCTTGGCCATGGGCCCCTACGCGCACGCGCGTAATACATCATCCTAGGTTGTGTGCTTGGCTTCCGCGCACGCGCGGATATGACGGGGAGGCGTGTCCCTCCGCGCGTGCGCGGGCCATTACACACACTGATCCCCACTACTTCACTCGCCGGCGTGATGGCTTTGTCTGCCACGCATGCGCGGTGCTGACGCTACCTTGGCGGCGATCGGCCTTACCGCGCGTGCGCGGCTCGCGACGTCATCACGTCAACGTATATACACTTCTCCCATTACCTCACCTGCTGACGTGTGGACCTTGTCTGCCGCGCATGCGCGGCGCTGATGCTGCCGAGGCGGCGATCGGACCTACCGCGCATGCGCGACGCACGACGTCATCACGTCCCCGCACGCACACGTGATGTGTGACGTGCACGAGACCCATACAACGGGAGCCACGACTTCCGGGTTCTATATAAATAGCACGTACTGCCAATATAGGGTGTCCGGCGCCCCGCACGTGGTGGTGTATTTCACAGGTATGACATATATTTCATATACTTATTTGCCACTACTTGCCCTCGCTTTCTTGATATCGTTTCCATGGCATTGTTTCTTCTACATTATCTCTTTCATATTCCCTATTTTCCTTATTCCCTATAGAGCCTTTGGCCTGCTCATTATTAGACCCTTTGTTCACTCATCATTAGGTCAGGTACGTGGTCTCATTGCTGCGTATGTCTCTTGCTGGTTGATTATTGGTGTCCTTAAGTATCTGTCTCTGTCTTTGCCTCACGACAGTCTCCTGCCCATTTACGGTGCACACACATCTGCACTGCCGCCTTGCGACAACACAGAGGCAGCCTTAGTCACATTTTGTGTATCATTATACTCATAAGGTACGACGCAGTTATTTTTGATGGATCCATCATATATTACAATATTGATCATTAGTGTCCATACTAACGTGTCATATACTCATATACGTTTTCTCAGAACAGGTCATAAACTCACCTCCTTGGGTCCATGGGCTAATACAACTTACTCTCATGTGGTCTACCTGTCGTTGTTAATAACCTTATGTGTGTTTGGATTCTTTAAACGGCTGGAGCACTCATGGAAACTTTTTTTCCATACCCATAGGTAATATTTTTGCCTTACTCTTGGTTCTTTTATAGTTTTGTTTGATCTTAATTTGGATTTCATCCTTTTGTAGATTGTAGTACCACTTACTCATTCGTACTGGTCAATTTGACTTAAACGCAACCGGGATATTCCAGCTCATACTTGGTCCCGCCCATGAGGTACTCTTTTTCTGATAGATCAATTATCTCCTGGAGCCCATATGCGCTCATTTCTAATAGATGAATGATTTTTTTTATTTAGAAACTTGTGGCACATGACCCACTAGGAATTCACATACTGAACCCTTTCAATATATCAGTGGAGGTTGTTTATGTTTTCTCTTACTGTCCTGATTGGATGTTTTGATCTCAGCATTGATCCATTGAGGTACACACTCCTGAACCCCTATAAACACATAGTTCCCTTTTTCTTATATGCATTTATGGTATTAACATATTCATGTCTCACCCTCTAGTACCTTCCGTTGACACCAAAGTGTCTAATTGTTCATCACAATTTCGGTGCTCGTTCAAGGAAACGTAATCTTATCTATCATAGGTATGTCCTGATTTCTGGTCTCCTTAGTGTTATGACTATATCGTACATTGATTTCTACAGCAAATAAAGTGTCCCTTTGTATTCATTATATTTAGTCCACGGGTATTTTCCTTGTGCATTCTTTATGAAGAGCTCAGCATATATAAAAAATTTTTTTTGAAACAATGTAAAACGTGATTTTCACCTGTGTGTGATATGTATTGTTTTGTAACAATGATGTATGATTGTGACAATGTATATATTTCTTCTCTTTGTTATTATATTAGTCCCTGAGGAAAACCCTGGATGGGTTGAAACGTCGGACTATTTTTCACAATAAAATAAAGACAATATTGAGCATCATATTGGACTTCTCCTTTCTTTTTTCTATTTGAGTGCCGGAGTATATTTTCTATACAAATATACCCTCAGTCTTTCTGTAGACATCATTTGGATGAACATTGTCCATGCAGCTTGAGATTCATCCAATGGGAGAGGCGCTCTTGCCCAACCAATCGATGAGGACGCAGTGTATCTAAGTGGAAGGCTGTGGCTATAAAAAGGGACTTCTTTAAGCCACCAGGTTGTTGGATGCTGATGGATCCAGTCTAAGCTCTTCGGAGCTGACTAGAGGATCAGGATATCTTATGGCTTCAATCTAGGGACTCCGGTTCCGGTTGGAGACCATATCCACAGCCTAGGGATTTCGACTCCGACTGCCAGGATTGGAACATCAAATCAGGACTACCTAAGGAGGACACTCAGGTTGGGACAGTTCAGTCACCTGTTACAGACTTTGCAGACCTCAGACAGCTTTCTAAATCTGGCATTATTCCTTTCTCGGTGGGTGCCCGCCAAAAGCGGGGTGCTGCTGGATTGGAGTACGTGGTCCTGGAACCTCTGAGGCAAGGACATTCTAAATACCTGGTGAGCCAGCGGAAGGCTGAGACTCTGTTGCCTGTTACTTTTGTGTTATGTGTTATGTGCCGTTAATTGTTTGGGGATCCAATAAAGTCTAATTATTGTGGTTCCCTCACCCTGTGTTGTCTGAGTAGTGTTACGCCCACGGTTAAAAAGGCCGGCGTTCAGTTGGGATGAGCCCTGAGCCACGCTGTCTTTCTAAAGGCGGTGGGTTTTAGTGGACGAGAGCACCCACTGAGCCCCGTGTCTCCACAATTGGTGGCAGCAGTGGGATACTACTCAGCCTGGTTTACCCAGGGGAGCTGCAGCGGACTGGTGTTCGTGGACACCGTCCAGGGCTCAACAACCAGGGAGGCACATAAGCATACCCAGCAGGCCATAGGGGAGGCATTCAGGTTTCGGACGCTGCCATGTCCAACCCCACCAGCTCAGCCATGGGACAAGGACCAGAGAGGAGATACGACCGAAGCAGTAAATGGATGCTACAGGATCTGTGCCAGATGCGAAAGATTGAATACGGGAACACTGACACTCGGTCAGACTTGATCCGGAAATTAGTCTGTTGGGATGCCCAGAATGATGCAGAGGATGATGAGGACACTGCCGTTGTGGTATCAGAGGAGGTAAACCCTGTATCTCATCCTACAGTCTGGAAACAAACCAAACCCAAGCAGACTGAGTCAAGGAATTGTTTACTGCATTGGGGCCTGAAGCTTCAAGGGAAGAGAGGGCTGGTGTTCTGCAATTTGTGTTTGGATTTCCAATTTCCTTACCATCAGCACCTACCTCCAGGATAGACCACCACCAAGGGAGTCATCTTCGCTACAGGGATGTGCCAGTGTTTAATGATTCCAGAACTGAGATAGATGAACACTTGCAAAACTTTGAGATGCTAATGCGTATGCACCAGGTGCCCACAGATGAGTGGTCCAAATACCTGCCGGTCCGGGCCCAGGAGGCTGTCCGATCACTTGGGCCTCAGGACTGCTTGGACTACGGAATTATTAAGGACACTTTGTTGGCCCTTTTTACCATAACACCCGAGAGACATCGCACTAAGTTCCGGACTATGTCTCGCCAGGGTGTCTCGTACGTCGAATTTGGCAGTCAACTCTGACGACACTGTAATCGCTGGCTCGATGGTCGGGCTGCCCACTCCGCTGCTGCCCTCCGGGATGTGATAGTGCTTGAACAACTGCTGGAGCAGATGGACCAGGAAATCCGAGAATGGGTAGCTGACAGGAAGCCCGACACCCCAGAGCAAGCAGCGCGATTGGCTGACGAATTTACAGCCAACCGACCCAGCTGGAGGCCCAATAGGCCCACCCATCTGAGGAGGTCCCTCAAACATTGGATCCAAGCAACCCCCAGACTCACGTGCTGGACTAACTCATTACCCCACAGAAGCCCCAACAAGACAAAAGTTTACCAACAAGGTGGGTGACTTGTCTAACCCACGGCGCTGTTATACGTGTGGGCGCCTTGGACACATGGCCAAAGAGTGTCTACAAAATCGAGGCCCCATGCTTGGAGCCCGTCTACCAGTCAACATATGCCGAGATGAACCAACGAGACCTGAGGAATGCTACTCCCGAGAAACACCAATAGCTGAGGAAGTGGTTTATCCAGTCCACACCCTACGGCAGGCCGGACACCATACACCAGCCAACCTCCATCCCCACATCCAGACGGTCAAGGTCGGTGATATACAGGCTCAGGGACTTCGAGACTCGGGATCTTCCATCACCCTGGTCAGCCCAGATATTGTTCCCACAGAACATCATTTACCTGGCCACCAAGTGACCATCACCCTTGCTGGGGGCCAGCGCTCGAACATCCCTCTGGCACGAGTGCAGTTGGACTGGGAAACTGACCAAGGAGAGTTTGAAGTGGGGCTCATGGACGGCCTCCCCACCCCTGTAATTTTGGGAAATGACCTAGGACAAGGACTATCCAGCCAGTTTGTCACCGCCATCACCCGCAGCCAAGCCAAACACCATCTTGGTGCAGGTCTTTCTTCCAGCCCATCAGAGGAGAACCCTCCTCCTCAATCTCCAGCCTCCTCATCAGAGCCAACAAATGTGAGTACATCAGACCCAACTGTGGCCATTGATTGGGGGGAGATAGATCGTAAGGAGTTCAGGGAAGCTCAACTGTCAGACCCCACCCTAGAGCTTATACGTAGTGCGGCCGCCCAACCTGTGGGAGGAAATCAGGGGGAGGTATATAGATGGGAAAAAGGCCTCTTATATCGGGAGAAGCCCGTATCCTGCCCAGAAAAACCCTGGACCCGTGTACATCAGCTTGTGGTACCCCAGCAATACCGACCCCAACTATTGCGTTTAGCTCATGATGTTCCTGCGGCTGGGCACATGGGGACCAAAAAGACTCGGGCCCGCCTGCTGCGTAGTTTTTTCTGGCCAAGGGTCACTCAAGAAGTGCAAAAATACAGAGCCTCTTGCCCAGTGTGTCAGCGTATGGGGGGAGCCCCATGCCGTGCCCCACTTCAACCCATGCCCTTGATAGGAGAACCGTTCCAGAGAGTTGCCATTGATATAGTAGGCCCCTTAGCCATCCCCAGCCTCAGTGGAAAAAGATTCATCCTCACTCTGGTAGACTTTGCCACCCGTTACCCAGAAGCCGTTGCCTTAACCTCCATAGATGCAGAGCACGTGGCTCAAGCCCTACTGGACATCTTTAGCCGGGTAGGGTTTCCACAGGAAGTATTGACTGACCAGGGGGCACAGTTCCAAAGTGAACTGATTCACACCCTGTGGGAAAAACATGGAGTCCGCCCCATGCGCACCACCCCCTACCATCCTGAAACAAATGGATTGTGTGAGCACTTCAACAAAACGCTCAAACAAATCATTAGCCGATATGTGGAGTCCGAGGGGGGGGGACTGGGAGAAAAACTTGCAGCATCTCCTTTTTGCTTACCGGGAGGTGCCGCAGGACTCCACTGGGTTCTCTCCCTTTGAATTGCTGTACGGCCGAAAAGTACGAGGGCCCCTAGAGCTGGTACGAGAGAGTTTGGAGGGCACGTTCCCCACAGAAGAGGTTCCCATACTGGACTATGTTCAAAAGTTTAGGGAAAGGATGAGGCACCTCATGGCGTTAGCCCACGGGAATTTAGAAGTGGCTCAGGAAAGGCAAAAACGATGTTACGACCGCACTGCCCGGCCCCGAGAATTTGCCTGTGTACAGAAGGTCCTAGTACTAGTACCGGTGCGGAAAAACAAGCTGCAAGCCATGTGGGCGGGTCCATTCACCATTACGAAGAAATGTGACAATACTGACTACACCGTGGCCCTGGATCGAGCAGGTGTTCGTGAGCGTACCTACCACATCAACAGGCTAAAAGCTTATAAGGAACGAGAAGTCACCAATTTAGCAGTTTGCTGTCCAGAGTTAGATGATCCAGAGTTGGACCAGATCCCAGACCTATTAGTGGACTCCAAAAGGGAAATGGGGGTAAAAGATGTATCACTAGGGGAGCAGCTTTGTCCATCACAGAAGCGACAGATATCAGACATACTCGGAACGTATGAAACCCTGTTCACAAGTCAGCCTGGTAGAACCCCCCTGGTCCAGCATCATGTCAATACAGGGGCAGCCACCCCACTAAGACAACCCGCCTACCGGGTGACCCCTCCTATGTTGGCAATGATGAAGGCCGAGGTGGATGACATGTTAAATATGGGAGTCATAGTCCCCTCCCATAGCCCATGGGCTGCCAGTGTGGTGTTGGTGCCAAAAAAGGACAAGAGTACTCGTTTCTGTGTGGACTATAGACGGCTCAATGAGGTCACGATTACAGATGCTTACCCCATGCCCCGGGTGGATGAACTACTAGATAGGTTAGGGGGGTCTCGGTTTATATCTACCCTCGATTTGAGCAAGGGATACTGGCAGATCCCACTCACAAAAGACGCTCAAGAGAAATCGGCCTTCATAACCCCTTTTGGCCTCTTTGAGTTTACCAGCATGCCTTTTGGGATGAAAAATGCCCCAGCCACCTTCCAGCCAGAGGATGGTAGACCATTTACTAGAGGGATGTCAGGGGTATGCCCAGGCCTATTTTGATGACATCGCTATCTTCAGCGACACTTGGGAAGAGCATCTTCAGCACGTGTCCCAGGTGCTGCAGAGGATAGCCAAAGCCCAGCTCACCATCCGACCTGACAAATGCCAAATGGGGATGGCCGAAGTGCTATACCTGGGACATCGGTTGGGAAGTGGGTGCATTCGTCCCGAACCAGCAAAAGTAGAAGCCATTATCCAGTGGCCTCGCCCGGTCAATCAAAAACAGGTCCATGCGTTTCTAGGAACCGCAAACTACTATCGAAAGTTTATCCCCAATTACAGTACCATAGCAAAACCGCTCACTGACCTCACAACCAAAAGATATGCCCTGGACCCCAGAATGTGAAACTGCGTTCCTCCAATTGAAAAGCCGGCTAGTCCAAAGCCCAGTCTTGACTGCTCCTGACTTCCGTCGCAGATTCATTGTCCAAACAGACGCATCGGACACAGGACTAGGAGCTCTACTTAGCCAAGTGGGGGACAACGGTGAGGAACATCCGATAGCGTACCTCTCGGAAGCTGTTGGACCGAGAGAGGGCTTACGCCACCATAGAAAAAGAATGCCTGGCTATAGTCTGGGCCCTAAAAAAAATTGCAGCCCTACCTTTATGGCAATGAGTTCACAGTCCTCACTGACCACAATCCATTGAGTTGGCTAAATCGCACTGCCGGGGACAACGGACGCTTGCTCAGGTGGAGTCTGGCATTACAATCTTACAATTTTTCCATCTCCCATAAACAGGGCAAGAACCATGGAAATGCGGATGGGCTTTCCCGACAAGATGAGAAGGATGATCGGAAGCCTATTATGTCTGGCTAATATTAAGAAGGGGGAGGAATGTTGTAACGACATGGACTCTCATGGGTTAAAGTTTCTTAAAATTCAGCCAGACAGCATGATAGATTGTTTATAGACGGGGGAGAAGTCCCTCATTGTTTTTACAAGACTCTTGTTGACTCAATGTAATTGTGTTGGCCACTGAAAGCCAGACGTATTGTTCTCCAGACTTTTCCAGTAAACATTGTATTGTAGTTGTGTATTGCTAATGTGATTACCTTAGTAGCCATTGTTGAGTCTGTGACTTGCAGACTCCATGTAGAAATCTTCAGTCTTTCTGAAGACATCATTTGGATGAACATTGTCCATGCAGCTTGAGATTCATCCAATGGGAGAGGCGATCTTGTCCAACCAATCGATAAGGACGCAGTGTATCTAAGTGGAAGGCTGTGGCTATAAAAAGGGACTTCTTTAAGCCACCAGGTTGTTGGATGCTGATGGATCCAGTCTAAGCTCTTCGGAGCTGACTAGAGGATCAGGATATCTTATGGCTTCAATCTAGGGACTCCGGTTCCAGTTGGAGACCATATCCACAGCCTAGGGATCTCGACTCCGGCTGCCAGGATTGGAACATCATACCAGGACTACCTAAGGAGGACACTCAGGTTGGGACAGTTCAGTCACCATTCACAGACTTTGCAGACCTCGGACAGCTTTCTAAATCTGGCATTATTCCTTTCTCGGTGGGTGCCCGCCAAAAGCGGGGTGCTGCTGGATTGGAGTAAGCGGCCCTCGAACCTCTGAGGCAAGGACATTCTAAATCCCTGGTGAGCCAGCGGAAGGGTGAGACTCTGTTGCCTGTTACTTTTGTGTTTGCTGGTTATGTGTTATGTGGGGTTAATTGTTTGGGGAGCCAATAAAGTCTAATTATTGTGGTTCCCTCACCCTGTGTTGTCTGAGTAGTGTTACGCCCACGGTTAAGGAGGCCGGCGTTCAGTTGGGATGAGCCCTGAGCCACGCTGTCTTTCTAAAGGCGGCGGGTTTTAGTGGATGAGAGCACCCACTGAGCCCCGTGTCTCCACAGCAGACACTTTGTGGATGCCACTAATTTTCAGCACTGTTTGCTATAAGAATAGCGTAGCAAAATGTGCATGAGGGTTGAATGCAGAGGTGGTGGGACTTGCTTGGCAAAAGTGGAAAACGAAATTAGCATTGCAGACACTTTGTAAATGCCACTAATTTTCAGCACTGTTTGGTATAAAAGTAGTATAGCAATATGTGCATGAGGGTTGAATGCAGAGGTGCTGGGACTTGCTTGGCACCAGTGGGACACAAATTTAGTATAGCAGACACTTTGTGGATGCCACTAATTTTCAGCACTGTTTGCTATAAGAATAGCTTAGCAAATGTGCATGAGGGTTTAATGCAGAGGTGGTGGGACTTGCTTGGCACAAGTGGGACACAAAATTAGTATAGCAGACACTTTGTGGATGCCACTAATTTTCAGCACTGTTTGCTATAACAATAGCGTAGCAAAATGTGCATGAGGGTTGAATGCAGAGGTGCTGGGACTTGCTTGGCACCAATGGGACACAAAATTAGTATAGCAGACACTTTGTGGATGCCACTAATTTTCAGCACTGATTGCTATAAAAATAGCGTAGCAAAATGTGCATAAGGGTTGAATACAGAGTTGGTGGGACTTGCTTGGCACCAGTGGGACACAAAATTAGTATAGCAGACACTTTGTGGATGCCACTAATTTTCAGCACTGTTTGCTATAAGAATAGTGTACCAAAATGTGCATGAGGGTTGAATGCAGAGGTGCTGGGACTTGCTTGGCACCAGTGGGACACAAAATTAGTATAGCAGACACTTTGTGGATGCCACTAATTTTCAGCACTGTTTGATATAAGAATAGTGTAGCAAAATGTGCATGAGGGTTGAATGCAGAGGTGGTGGGACTTGTTTGGTACAAGTGGGACACAAAATTAGTATAGCAGACACTTTGTCGATGCCACTAATTTTCACCACTGTTTCCTGTAAAAATAGCGTAGCAAAAGGTGCATGAGGGTTGAATGCAGAGGTTCTGGGACTTGCTTGGCACAAGTGGGACACAAAATTAGTATAGCAGACACTTTGTGGATGCCACTAATTTTCAGCACTGTTTGCTATAAGAATAGCATAGCAAAATGTGCATGAGGGTTGAATGCAGAGGAAGTGAGACTTGCTTGGCAAAAGTGGGAAACGAAATTAGTATAGCAGACAGTTTGTGGATGCCACTAATTTTCAGCACTGTTTGCTACAAAAGTAGCATAGCAAACTGTGCATGAGGGTTTAATGCAGAGGTGCTGGGACTTGCTTGGCACCAGTGGGACACAAATTTAGTATAGCAGACACTTTGTGGATGCCACTAATTTTCAGCACTGTTTGCTATATAAATAGCTTAGCAAAATGTTCATGAGGGTTGAATGCAGAAGTGCTGGGACTTGCTTGGCACCAGTGGGACACAAAATTAGTATAGAAGACACTTTGTGGATGCCACTAATTTTCAGCACTGTTTGCTATAAAAATAGCGTAGCAAAATGTGCATGAGGGTTGAATGCAGAGCTGCTGGGACTTGCTTGGCACCAGTTGGACACAAAATTAGTATAGCAAACAGTTTGTGGATGCCACTAATTTTCTGCACTGTTTGCTATAAGAATAGCGCAGCAAAATGTGCATAAGGGTTGAATGCAGAGGTTGTGGGACTTGCTTGGCACAAGTGTGACACAAAATTAGTATAGCAGACACTTTGTGGATGCCACTAATTTTCAGCACTGTTTGCTATAAAAATAGCGTAGCAAAATGTGCATAAGGGTTGAATACAGAGGTGTTGAGGCTTGCTTGTTACCAGTGGGACACAAAATTAGTATAGCAGACACTTTGTGGATGCCACTAATTTTCAGCACTTTTTGCTATAAGAATAGCGTAGCAAAATGTGCATGAGGGTTGAATGCAGAGGTGCTGGGACTTGCTTGGCACCAGTGGGACACAAATTTAGTATAGCAGACACTTTGTGGATGCCACTAATTTTCAGCACTGTTTGCTATAAGAATAGCTTAGCAAATGTGCATGAGGGTTTAATGCAGAGGTGGTGGGACTTGCTTGGCACAAGTGGGACACAAAATTAGTATAGCAGACACTTTGTGGATGCCACTAATTTTCAGCACTGTTTGCTATAACAATAGCGTAGCAAAATGTGCATGAGGGTTGAATGCAGAGGTGGTGGGACTTGCTTGGCACCAATGGGACACAAAATTAGTATAGCAGACACTTTGTGGATGCCACTAATTTTCAGCACTGATTGCTATAAAAATAGCGTAGCAAAATGTGCATAAGGGTTGAATACAGAGTTGGTGGGACTTGCTTGGCACCAGTGGGACACAAAATTAGTATAGCAGACACTTTGTGGATGGCACTAATTTTCAGCACTGTTTGCTATAAGAATAGTGTACCAAAATGTGCATGAGGGTTGAATGCAGAGGTGCTGGGACTTGCTTGGCACCAGTGGGACACAAAATTAGTATAGCAGACACTTTGTGGATGCCACTAATTTTCAGCACTGTTTGCTATAAGAATAGTGTAGCAAAATGTGCATGAGGGTTGAATGCAGAGGTGCTGGGACTTGCATGGCACCAGTGAGACACAAAATTAGTATAGCAGACACTTTGTGGATGCCACTAATTTTCAGCACTGTTTGCTATAAAAATTGTGAAGCAAAATGTGCATGAGGGTTGAATGCAGAGGTGCTGGGACTTGCTTGGCACCAGTGGGACACAAAATTAGTATAGCAGACACTTTGTGGATGCCACTAATTTTCAGCACTGTTTGCTATAAGAATAGCGTAGCAAATGTGCATGAGGGTTTAATGGAGAGGTGGTGGGACTTGCTTGGCACAAGTGGGACACAAAATTAGTATAGCAGACACTTTGTGGATTCCACTAATCTTTAGCACTGTTTGCTATAAGAATAGCGTAGCAAAATGTGCATGAGGGTTGAATGCAGAGGTGGTGGGACTTGTTTGGCACAAGTGGGACACAAAATTAGTATAGCAGACACTTTGTCGATGCCAGTAATTTTCACCACTGTTTCCTGTAAAAATAGCGTAGCAAAAGGTGCATGAGGGTTGAATGCAAAGGTGCTGGGACTTGCTTGGCACAAGTGGGACACAAAACTAGTATAGCAGACACTTTGTGGATGCCACTAATTTTCAGCACTGTTTGCTATAAGAATAGCATAGCAAAATGTGCATGAGGGTTGAATGCAGAGGAAGTGGGACTTGCTTGGCAAAAGTGGGAAACGAAATTAGTATAGCAGACAGTTTGTGGATGCCACTAATTTTCAGCACTGTTTGCTACAAAAGTAGCATAGCAAACTGTGCATGAGGGTTTAATGCAGAGGTGCTGGGACTTGCTTGACACCAGTGGGACACAAATTTAGTATATCAGACACTTTGTGGATGCCACTAATTTTCAGCACTGTTTGCTATATAAATAGCTTAGCAAAATGTTCATGAGGGTTGAATGCAGACGTGCTGGGACTTGCTTGGCACCAGTGGGACACAAAATTAGTATAGTTGACACTTTGTGGATGCCACTAATTTTCAGCACTGTTTGCTATAAAAATAGCGTAGCAAAATGTGCATGAGGGTGGAATGCAGAGCTGCTGGGACTTGCTTGGCACCAGTGGGACACAAAATTAGTATAGCAAACAGTTTGTGGATGCCACTAATTTTCTGCACTGTTTGCTATAAGAATAGCGCAGCAAAATGTGCATAAGGGTTGAATGCAGAGGTTGTGGGACTTGCTTGGCACAAGTGTGACACAAAATTAGTATAGCAGACACTTTGTGGATGCCACTAATTTTCAACACTGTTTGCTATAAGAATAGCGTAGCAAAATGTGCATGAGGGTGGAATGCAGAGGTGCTGGGACTTGCTTTGCACCAGAAGGACATAAAATTAGTATAGCAGACACTTTGTGGATGCCACTAATTTTCAGCACTGTTTGCTATAAAAATAGCGTAGCAAAATGTGCATAAGGGTTGAATACAGAGGTGTTGAGGCTTGCTTGTTACCAGTGGGACATAAAATTAGTATAGCAGACACTTTGTGGATGCCACTAATTTTCAGCACTTTTTGCTATAAGAATAGCGTAGCAAAATGTGCATGAGGGTTGAATGCAGAGGTGCTGGGACTTGCTTGGCACCATTGGGACACAAAATTAGTATAGTAGACACTTTTTGGATGCCAAAAATTTTCAGCACTGTTTGCTATAAGAATAGCGTAGCAAAATGTGCATGATGGTTGAATGCAGATGTGCTGGGAGTTTCTTGGCACAAGTGGGACACAAAATTAGTATAGCAGACACTTTGTGGATGCCACTAATTTTCAGCACTGTTTGCTATAAAAATAGCGTAGCAAAATGTGCATAAGGGTTGAATACAGAGGTGTTGAGGCTTGCTTGTTACCAGTGGGACACAAAATTAGTATAGCAGACACTTTGTGGATGCCACTAATTTTCAGCACTTTTTGCTATAAGAATAGCGTAGCAAAATGTGCATGAGGGTTGAATGCAGAGGTGCTGGGACTTGCTTGGCACCAGTGGGACACAAATTTAGTATAGCAGACACTTTGTGGATGCCACTAATTTTCAGCACTGTTTGCTATACGAATAGCTTAGCAAATGTGCATGAGGGTTTAATGCAGAGGTGGTGGGACTTGCTTGGCACAAGTGGGACACAAAATTAGTATAGCAGACACTTTGTGGATGCCAATAATTTTCAGCACTGTTTGCTATAACAATAGCGTAGCAAAATGTGCATGAGGGTTGAATGCAGAGGTGGTGGGACTTGCTTGGCACCAATGGGACACAAAATTAGTATAGCAGACACTTTGTGGATGCCACTAATTTTCAGCACTGATTGCTATAAAAATAGCGTAGCAAAATGTGCATAAGGGTTGAATACAGAGTTGGTGGGACTTGCTTGGCACCAGTGGGACACAAAATTAGTATAGCAGACACTTTGTGGATGGCACTAATTTTCAGCACTGTTTGCTATAAGAATAGTGTACCAAAATGTGCATGAGGGTTGAATGCAGAGGTGCTGGGACTTGCTTGGCACCAGTGGGACACAAAATTAGTATAGCAGACACTTTGTGGATGCCACTAATTTTCAGCACTGTTTGCTATAAGAATAGTGTAGCAAAATGTGCATGAGGGTTGAATGCAGAGGTGCTGGGACTTGCTTGGCACCAGTGGGACACAAAATTAGTATAGCAGACACTTTGTGGATGCCACTAATTTTCAGCACTGTTTGCTATACGAATAGCTTAGCAAATGTGCATGAGGGTTTAATGCAGAGGTGGTGGGACTTGCTTGGCACAAGTGGGACACAAAATTAGTATAGCAGACACTTTGTGGATGCCACTAATTTTCAGCACTGTTTGCTATAACAATAGCGTAGCAAAATGTGCATGAGGGTTGAATGCAGAGGTGGTGGGACTTGCTTGGCACCAATGGGACACAAAATTAGTATAGCAGACACTTTGTGGATGCCACTAATTTTCAGCACTGATTGCTATAAAAATAGCGTAGCAAAATGTGCATAAGGGTTGAATACAGAGTTGGTGGGACTTGCTTGGCACCAGTGGGACACAAAATTAGTATAGCAGACACTTTGTGGATGGCACTAATTTTCAGCACTGTTTGCTATAAGAATAGTGTACCAAAATGTGCATGAGGGTTGAATGCAGAGGTGCTGGGACTTGCTTGGCACCAGTGGGACACAAAATTAGTATAGCAGACACTTTGTGGATGCCACTAATTTTCAGCACTGTTTGCTATAAGAATAGTGTAGCAAAATGTGCATGAGGGTTGAATGCAGAGGTGCTGGGACTTGCTTGGCACCAGTGGGACACAAAATTAGTATAGCAGACACTTTGTGGATGCCACTAATTTTCAGCACTGTTTGCTATAAAAATTGTGAAGCAAAATGTGCATGAGGGTTGAATGCAGAGGTGCTGGGACTTGCTTGGCACCAGTGGGACACAAAATTAGTATAGCAGACACTTTGTGGATGCCACTAATTTTCAGCACTGTTTGCTATAAGAATAGCGTAGCAAATGTGCATGAGGGTTTAATGGAGAGGTGGTGGGACTTGCTTGGCACAAGTGGGACACAAAATTAGTATAGCAGACACTTTGTGGATGCCACTAATCTTTAGCACTGTTTGCTATAAGAATAGCGTAGCAAAATGTGCATGAGGGTTGAATGCAGAGGTGGTGGGACTTGTTTGGCACAAGTGGGACACAAAATTAGTATAGCAGACACTTTGTCGATGCCAGTAATTTTCACCACTGTTTCCTGTAAAAATAGCGTAGCAAAAGGTGCATGAGGGTTGAATGCAAAGGTGCTGGGACTTGCTTGGCACAAGTGGGACACAAAACTAGTATAGCAGACACTTTGTGGATGCCACTAATTTTCAGCACTGTTTGCTATAAGAATAGCATAGCAAAATGTGCATGAGGGTTGAATGCAGAGGAAGTGGGACTTGCTTGGCAAAAGTGGGAAACGAAATTAGTATAGCAGACACTTTGTGGATGCCACTAATTTTCAGCAGTGTTTGCTACAAAAGTAGCATAGCAAACTGTGCATGAGGGTTTAATGCAGAGGTGCTGGGACTTGCTTGGCACCAGTGGGACACAAATTTAGTATATCAGACACTTTGTGGATGCCACTAATTTTCAGCACTGTTTGCTATATAAATAGCTTAGCAAAATGTTCATGAGGGTTGAATGCAGACGTGCTGGGACTTGCTTGGCACCAGTGGGACACAAAATTAGTATAGTAGACACTTTGTGGATGCCACTAATTTTCAGCACTGTTTGCTATAAAAATAGCGTAGCAAAATGTGCATGAGGGTGGAATGCAGAGCTGCTGGGACTTGCTTGGCACCAGTGGGACACAAAATTAGTATAGCAAACAGTTTGTGGATGCCACTAATTTTCTGCACTGTTTGCTATAAGAATAGCGCAGCAAAATGTGCATAAGGGTTGAATGCAGAGGTTGTGGGACTTGCTTGGCACAAGTGTGACACAAAATTAGTATAGCAGACACTTTGTGGATGCCACTAATTTTCAACACTGTTTGCTATAAGAATAGCGTAGCAAAATGTGCATGAGGGTGGAATGCAGAGGTGCTGGGACTTGCTTTGCACCAGAAGGACATAAAATTAGTATAGCAGACACTTTGTGGATGCCACTAATTTTCAGCACTGTTTGCTATAAAAATAGCGTAGCAAAATGTGCATAAGGGTTGAATACAGAGGTGTTGAGGCTTGCTTGTTACCAGTGGGACATAAAATTAGTATAGCAGACACTTTGTGGATGCCACTAATTTTCAGCACTTTTTGCTATAAGAATAGCGTAGCAAAATGTGCATGAGGGTTGAATGCAGAGGTGCTGGGACATGCTTGGCACCATTGGGACACAAAATTAGTATAGTAGACACTTTTTGGATGCCAAAAATTTTCAGCACTGTTTGCTATAAGAATAGCGTAGCAAAATGTGCATGATGGTTGAATGCAGATGTGCTGGGAGTTTCTTGGCACAAGTGGGACACAAAATTAGTATAGCAGACACTTTGTGGAGGCCACTAATTTTCAGCACTGTTTGCTATAAAAATAGCGTAGCAAAATGTGCATTGGTTTGAATGCAGTAGTGCTGGGACTTGCTTGGCACCAGTGGGACACAAAATTAGTATAGCAGACACTTTCTGGATGCCACTAATTTTCAGCACTTTTTGCTATAAGAATAGCAAAGCAAAATGTGCATGAGAGTTGAATGCAGAGGTGGTGGGACTTGCTTGGCACAAGTGGGACAAATAGTATAGCAGACACTTTGTGGATGCCACTAATTTTCAGCACTGTTTGCTATAAGAATAGCTTAGCAAAATGTGCATGAGGGTTGAATGCAGAGGTGCTGGGACTTGCTTGGCACCAGTGGGGCACAAAATTAGTATTGCAGACACTTTGTGGATGCCACTAATTTTCAGCACTGTTTGCTATAAGAATAGCAAAGCAAAATGTGCATGAGGGTTGAATGCAGAGGTGGTGGGACTTGCTTGGCAAAAGTGGGAAACAAAATTAGTATAGCAGACACTTTGTGGACGCCACTATTTTTCAACACTGTTTGCTATAAGAATAGCAAAGCAAAATGTGCATGAGGGTTGAATGCAGAGGTGCTGGGACTTGCTTGGCACAGGTGGGACACAAAATTAGTATAGCAGACACTTTGTGGATGCCAGTAATTTTCTGCACTGTTTGCTATAAGAATAGCGTAGCAAAATGTGCATAAGGGTTGAATGCAAAGGTTGTGGGACTTGCTTGGCACAAGTGGGACTCAAAATTAGTATAGCAGACACTTTGTGGATGCCACTAATTTTCAGCACTCTTTGCTATAAAAATAGCTCAGCAAAATGTGCATGAGGGTTTAATGCAGAGGTGGTGGGACTTGCTTGGCACCAGTGGGACACAAAATTAGTATAGCAGACACTTTGTGGATGCCACTAATTTTCAGCACTGTTTGCTATAAAAATAGCGTAGCAAAATGTGCATGAGGGTTGAATGCAGAGGTGCTGGGACTTGCTTGGCACCAGTGGGACACAAAATTAGTATAGCAGACACTTTGTGGATGCCACTAATTTTCAGCACTGTTTGCTATAAGAATAGAGTAGCAAAATGTGCATGAGGGTTGAATGCAGAGGTGCTGGGACTTGCTTGGCACCAGTGGGACACAAAATTAGTATAGCAGACACTTTGTGGATGCCACTAATTTTCAGCACTGTTTGCTATAAAAATTGTGAAGCAAAATGTGCATGAGGGTTGAATGCAGAGGTGCTGGGACTTGCTTGGCACCAGTGGGACACAAAATTAGTATAGCAGACACTTTGTGGATGCCACTAAATTTCAGCACTGTTTGCTATAAGAATAGCGTAGCAAATGTGCATGAGGGTTTAATGGAGAGGTGGTGGGACCTGCTTGGCACAAGTGGGACACAAAATTAGTATAGCAGACACTTTGTGGATGCCACTAATCTTTAGCACTGTTTGCTATAAGAATAGCGTAGCAAAATGTGCATGAGGGTTGAATGCAGAGGTGGTGGGACTTGCTTGGCAAAAGTGGGAAACGAAATTAGTATAGCAGACAGTTTGTGGATGCCACTAATTTTCAGCACTGTTTGCTACAAAAGTAGCATAGCAAACTGTGCATGAGGGTTTAATGCAGAGGTTCTGGGACTTGCTTGGCACAGGTGGGACACAAATTTAGTATAGCAGACACTTTGTGGATGCCACTAATTTTCAGCACTGTTTGCTATATAAATAGCTTAGCAAAATGTTCATGAGGGTTGAATGCAGAAGTGCTGGGACTTGCTTGGCACCAGTGGGACACAAAATGAGTATAGTAGAAACTTTGTGGATGCCACTAATTTTCAGCACTGTTTGCTATAAAAATAGCGTAGCAAAATGTGCATGAGGGTTGAATGCAGAGCTGCTGGGACTTGCTTGGCACAAGTGGGACACAAAATTAGTATAGCAATCAGTTTGTGGATGCCACTAATTTTCTGCACTGTTTGCTATAAGAATAGCGTAGCAAAATGTGCATAAGGGTTGAATGCAGAGGTTGTGGGACTTGCTTGGCACAAGTGTGACACAAAATTAGTATAGCAGACACTTTGTGGATGCCACTAATTTTCAACACTGTTTGCTATAAGAATAGCGTAGCAAAATGTGCATGAGGGTGGAATGCAGAGGTGCTGGGACTTGCTTTGCACCAGAAGGACATAAAATTAGTATAGCAGACACTTTGTGGATGCCACTAATTTTCAGCACTGTTTGCTATAAAAAATAGCGTAGCAAAATGTGCATAAGGGTTGAATACAGAGGTGTTGAGGCTTGCTTGTTACCAGTGGGACGCAAAATTAGTATAGCAGACACTTTGTGGATGCCACTAATTTTCAGCACTTTTTGCTATAAGAATAGCGTAGCAAAATGTGCATGAGGGTTGAATGCGAGGTGCTGGGACTTGCTTGGCACCATTGGGACACAAAATTAGTATAGTAGACACTTTTTGGATGCCAAAAATTTTCACCACTGTTTGCTATAAGAAAAGCGTAGCAAAATGTGCATGATGGTTGAATGCAGATGTGCTGGGAGTTTCTTGGCACAAGTGGGACACAAAATTAGTAAAGCAGACACTTTGTGGAGGCCACTAATTTTCAGCACTGTTTGCTATAAAAATAGCGTAGCAAAATGTGCATTGGTTTGAATGCAGTAGTGCTGGGACTTGCTTGGCACCAGTGGGACACAAAATTAGTATAGCAGACACTTTCTGGATGCCACTAATTTTCAGCACTTTTTGCTATAAGAATAGCAAAGCAAAATGTGCATGAGAGTTGAATGCAGAGGTGGTGGGACTTGCTTGGCACAAGTGGGACAAATAGTATAGCAGACACTTTGTGGATGCCACTAATTTTCAGCACTGTTTACTATAAGAATAGCTTAGCAAAATGTGCATGAGGGTTGAATGCAGAGGTGCTGGGACTTGCTTAGCACCAGTGGGGCACAAACTTAGTATTGCAGACACTTTGTGGATGCCACTAATTTTCAGCACTGTTTGCTATAAGAATAGCAAAGCAAAATGTGCATGAGGGTTGAATGCAGAGGTGGTGGGACTTGCTTGGCACAGGTGGGACACAAAACTAGTATAGCAGACACTTTGTGGATGCCAGTAATTTTCTGCACTGTTTGCTATAAGAATAGCGTAGCAAAATGTGCATAAGGGTTGAATGCAAAGGTTGTGGGACTTGCTTGGCACAAGTGGGACTCAAAATTAGTATAGCAGACACTTTGTGGATGCCACTAATTTTCAGCACTCTTTGCTATAAAAATAGCTCAGCAAAATGTTCATGAGGGTTTAATGCAGAGGTGGTGGGACTTGCTTGGCACCAGTGGGACACAAAATTAGTATAGCAGACACTTTGTGGATGCCACTAATTTTCAGCACTGTTTGCTATAAGAATAGCGTATCAAAATGTGCATGAGGGTTGAATGCAGAGGTGCTGGGACTTGCTTGGCACCAGTGGGACAAAAAATTAGTATAGCAGACACTTTGTGGATGCCACTAATTTTCAGCACTGTTTGCTATAAAAATAGCGTAGCAAAATGTGCATGAGGATTGAATGCAGAAGTGCTGGGACTTGCTTGGCACCAGTGGGACACAAAATTAGTATAGTAGACACTTTGTGGATGCCACTAATTTTCAGCACTGTTTGCTATAAGAATAGCGTAGCAAAATGTGCATGAGTGTTGAATGCAGAGGTTCTGGGACTTGCTTGGCACCAGTGGGACACAAAATTAGTATAGCAAACAGTTTGTGGATGCCACTAATTTTCGGCACTGTTTGCTATAAGAATAGCGTAGCAAAATGTGCATAAGGGTTGAATGCAGAGGTTGTGGGACTTGCTTGGCACAAGTGGGACACAAAATTAGTATAGCAGACACTTTGTGGATGCCACTAATTTTCAACACTGTTTGCTATAAGAATAGCGTAGCAAAATGTGCATGAGGGTGGAATGCAGAGGTGCTGGGATTTGATTTGCACCAGAAGGACATAAAATTAGTATAGCAGACACTTTGTGGATGCCACTAATTTTCAGCACTGTTTGCTGTAAAAATAGTTTAGCAAAATGTGCATAAGGGTTGAATACAGAGGTGGTGAGACTTGCTTGTTACCAGTGGGAGACAAAATTAGTATAGCAGACACTTTGTGGATGCCACTGATTTTCAGCACTTTTTGCTATTAGAATAGCATAGCAAAATGTGCATGAGGGTTGAATGCAGAGGTGCTGGGACTTGCTTGGCACCATTGGGACACAAAATTAGTATATTAGACACTTTTTCGATGCCACTAATATTCAGCACTGTTTGCTATAAAAATAGCGTAGCAAAATGTGCATGAGTGTTGAATGCAGAGATGCTGGGACTTGCTTAGCACCAGTGGGACACAAAATTAGTATAGCAAACAGTTTGTGGATGCCACTAATTTTCTGCACTGTTTGCTATAAGAATAGCGTAGCAAAATGTGCATAAGGGTTGAATGCATAGGTTGTGGGACTAGCTTGGCACAAGTGGGACACAAAATTAGTATAGCAGACACTTTGTGGATGCCACTAATTTTGAACACTGTTTGCTATAAGAATAGCGTAGCAAAATGTGCATGAGGGTGGAATGCAGAGGTGCTGGGACTTGCTTTGCACCAGAAGGACATAAAATTAGTATAGCAGACACTTTGTGGATGCCACTAATTTTCAGCACTGTTTGCTGTAAAAATAGTTTAGCAAAATGTGCATAAGGGTTGAATACAGAGGTGGTGAGACTTGCTTGTTACCAGTGGGAGACAAAATTAGTATAGCAGACACTTTGTGGATGCCACTGATTTTCAGCACTTTTTGCTATTAGAATAGCGTAGCAAAATGTGCATGAGGGTTGAATGCAGAGGTGCTGGGACTTGCTTGGCACCATTGGGACACAAAATTAGTATAGTAGACACTTTTTCGATGCCACTAATATTCAGCACTGTTTGCTATAAAAATAGCGTAGCAAAATGTGCATGAGTGTTGAATGCAGAGATGCTGGGACTTGCTTGGCACCAGTGGGACACAAAATTAGTATAGCAAACAGTTTGTGGATGCCACTAATTTTCTGCACTGTTTGCTATAAGAATAGCGTAGCAAAATGTGCATAAGGGTTGAATGCAGAGGTTGTGGGACTTGCTTGGCACAAGTGGGACACAAAATTAGTATAGCAGACACTTTGTGGATGCCACTAATTTTGAACACTGTTTGCTATAAGAATAGCGTAGCAAAATGTGCATGAGGGTTGAATACAGATGTGGTGGGAGTTTCTTGGCACAAGTGGGACACAAAATTAGTATAGCAGACACTTTGTGGATGCCACTAATTGTCAGAACTCTTAGCAAAATGTGCATTGGTTTGAATACAGTAGTGCTGGGACTTGCTTGGCACCAGTGGGACACAAAATTAGTATAGCAGACACTTTGTGGATGCCACTAATTTTCAGCACTTTTTGCTATAAGAATAGCAAAGCAAAATGTGCATGAGGGTTGAATGCAGAGGTGGTGGGACTTGCTTGGCACAAGTGGGACAAATACTTAGTATAGCAGACACTTTGTGGATGCCACTAATTTTCAGCACTGTTTGCTATAAGAATAGCTTAGCAAAATGTGCATGAGGGTTGAATGCAGAGGTGCTGGGACTTGCTTGGCAGCAGTCTGACACAAAATTAGTATAGCAGACACTTTGTGGATGCCACTAAATTTCAGCACTGTTTGCTATAAGAATAGCGAAGCAAAATATGCACGAGGGTTGAATGCAGAGGTGGTGGGACTTCCTTGGCAAAAGTGGGAAACAAAATTAGTATAGCAGACACTTTGTGGATGCCACTATTTTTCAACACTGTTTGCTATAAGAATAGCGTCGCAAAATGTGCATGAGGGTTGAATGCAGAGGTGCTGGGACTTGCTTGGCAAAGTTGGGACACAAAATTAGTATAGCAGACACTTTTTGGATGCCAGTAATTTTCTGCACTGTTTGCTGTAAGAATAGCGTAGCAAAATGTGCATAAGGGTTGAATGCAGAGGTTGTGGGACTTGCTTGGCACAAGTGCGACACAAAATTAGTATAGTAAACACTTTGTGGATGCCACTAATTTTCAGCACTCTTTGCTATAAGAATAGCTCAGCAAAATATGCATGAGGGTTTAATGCAGAGGTGGTGGGACTTGCTTGGCACCAGTGGGACACAAAATTAGTATAGCAGACACTTTTTGGATGCCACTAATTTTCAGCACTTTTTGCTATTAGAATAGCATAGCAAAATGTGCATGAGGGTTGAATGCAGAGGTGCTGGGACTTGCTTGGCACCATTGGGACACAAAATTAGTATAGCAGACACTTTTTGGATGCCACTAATTTTCAGCACTGTTTGCTATAAAAATAGCGTAGCAAAATGTGTATGAGTGTTGAATGCAGAGGTGCTGGGACTTGCTTGGCACCAGTGGGACACAAAATTAGTATAGCAAATAGTTTGTGGATGCCACTAATTTTCTGCACTGTTTGCTTTAATAATAGCGTAGCAAAATTTGCATAAGGGTTGAATGCAGAGGTTGTGGGACTTGCTTGGCACAAGTGGGACACAAAATTAGTATAGCAGACACTTTGTGGATGCCACTAATTTTCAACACTGTTTGCTATAAGAATAGCGTAGCAAAATGTGCATGAGGGTGGAATGCAGAGGTGCTGGGACTTGCTTTGCACCAGAAGGACATAAAATTAGTAAAGCAGACACTTTGTGGATGCCACTAATTTTCAGCACTGTTTGCTGTAAAAATAGCGTAGCAAAATGTGCATAAGGGTTGAATACAGAGGTGGTGAGACTTGCTTGTTACCAGTGGGACACAAAATTAGTATAGTAGACACTTTGTGGATGCCACTAATTTTCAGCACTTTTTGCTATAAGAATAGCGTAGCAAACTGTGCATGAGGGTTGAATGCAGAGGTGCTGGGACTTGCTTGGCACCATTGGGACACAAAATCAGTATAGTAGACACTTTTTGGATGCCACTAATTTTCAGCACTGTTTCTATAAGAATAGCGTATCAAAATGTGCATGAGGGTTGAATGCAGATGTGGTGGGAGTTTCTTGGCACAAGTGGGTCACAAAATTAGTATAGCAGACACTTTGTGGAGGCCACTAATTTTCAGCACTATTTTCTATAAAAATAGCGTAGCAAAATGTGCATTGGTTTGAATGCAGTAGTGCTGGGACTTGCTTGGCACCAGTGGGACACAAAATTAGTATAGCAGACACTTTGTGGATGCCACTAATTTTCAGCACTTTTTGCTATAAGAATAGCAAAGCAAAATGTGCATGAGAGTTGAATGCAGAGGTGGTGGGACTTGCTTGGCACAAGTGGGACAAATACTTAGGATAGCAGACACTTTGTGGATGCCACTAATTTTCAGCACTGTTTGCTATAAGAATAGCTTAGCAAAATGTGCACGAGGGTTGAATGCAGAGGTGCTGGGACTTGCTTGGCACCAGTGGGACACAAAATTAGTATAGCAGACACTTTGTGGATGCCACTAATTTTCAGCACTGTTTGCTATAAGAATAGCAAAGCAAAATGTGCATGAGGGTTCAATGCAGAGGTGGTGGGACTTGCTTGGCAAAAGTGGGAAACAAAATTAGTATAGCAGACACTTTGTGGATGCCACTAATTTTCAGCACTGTTTGCTATAAGAATAGCAAAGCAAAATGTGCATGAGGGTTGAATGCAGAGGTGGTGGGACTTGCTTGGCAAAAGTGGGAAACAAAATTAGTATAGCAGACACTTTGTGGATGCCACTATTTTTCAACACTGTTTGCTATAAGAATAGCAAAGCAAAATGTGCATGAGGGTTGAATGCAGAGGTGCTGAGACTTGCTTGGCACAGGTGGGACACAAAATTAGTATAGCAGACACTTTGTGGATGCCAGTAATTTTCTGCACTGTTTGCTATAAGAATAAAGTAGCAAAATGTGCATAAGGGTTGAATGCAGAGGTTGTGGGACTTGCTTGGCACCAGTGGGACACAAAATTAGTATAGCATACACTTTGTGGATGCCACTAATTTTCAGCACTCTTTGCTATAAAAATAGCTCAGCAAAATGTGCATGAGGGTTTAATGCAGATGTGGTGGGACTTGCTTAGCACCAGTGGGACACAAAATTAGTATAGCAGACACTTTGTGGATGCCACTAATTTTCAGCACTGTTTGCTATAAGAATAGCGTAGCAAAATGTGCATGAGGGTTGAATGCAGAGGTGCTGGGACTTGCTTGGCACAAGTGGGTCACAAAATTAGTATAGCAGACACTTTGTGGATGCCACTAATTTTCAGCACTTTTTGCTATAAGAATAGCAAAGCAAAATGTGCATGAGGGTTGAATGCAGAGGTGGTGGGACTTGCTTGGCACAAGTGGGATAAATACTTAGTATAGCAGACACTTTGTGGATGCCACTAATTTTCAGCACTGTTTGCTATAAGAATAGCGAAGCAAAATATGCATGAGGGTTGAATGCAGAGGTGGTGGGACTTCCTTGGCAAAAGTGGGAAACAAAATTAGTATAGCAGACACTTTGTGGATGCAAGTAATTTTCTGCACTGTTTGCTGTAAGAATAGCGTAGCAAAATGTGCATAAGGGTTGAATGCAGAGGTTGTGGGACTTGCTTGGCACAAGTGGGACACAAAATTAGTATAGCAGACACTTTGTGGATGCCACTAATTTTCAGCACTGTTTCTATAAGAATAGCGTAGCAAAATGTGCATGAGGGTTGAATGCAGATGTGGTGGGAGTTTCTTGGCACAAGTGGGTCACAAAATTAGTATAGCAGACACTTTGTGGAGGCCACTAATTTTCAGCACTGTTTTCTATAAAAATAGCGTAGCAAAATGTGCATTGGTTTGAATGCAGTAGTGCTGGGACTTGCTTGGCACCAGTGGGACACAAAATTAGTATAGCAGACACTTTGTGGATGCCACTAATTTTCAGCACTTTTTGCTATAAGAATAGCAAAGCAAAATGTGCATGAGAGTTGAATGCAGAGGTGGTGGGACTTGCTTGGCACAAGTGGGACAAATACTTAGGATAGCAGACACTTTGTGGATGCCACTAATTTTCAGCACTGTTTGCTATAAGAATAGCTTAGCAAAATGTGCACGAGGGTTGAATGCAGAGGTGCTGGGACTTGCTTGGCACCAGTGGGACACAAAATTAGTATAGCAGACACTTTGTGGATGCCACTAATTTTCAGCACTGTTTGCTATAAGAATAGCAAAGCAAAATGTGCATGAGGGTTCAATGCAGAGGTGGTGGGACTTGCTTGGCAAAAGTGGGAAACAAAATTAGTATAGCAGACACTTTGTGGATGCCACTAATTTTCAGCACTGTTTGCTATAAGAATAGCAAAGCAAAATGTGCATGAGGGTTGAATGCAGAGGTGGTGGGACTTGCTTGGCAAAAGTGGGAAACAAAATTAGTATAGCAGACACTTTGTGGATGCCACTATTTTTCAACACTGTTTGCTATAAGAATAGCAAAGCAAAATGTGCATGAGGGTTGAATGCAGAGGTGCTGAGACTTGCTTGGCACAGGTGGGACACAAAATTAGTATAGCAGACACTTTGTGGATGCCAGTAATTTTCTGCACTGTTTGCTATAAGAATAAAGTAGCAAAATGTGCATAAGGGTTGAATGCAGAGGTTGTGGGACTTGCTTGGCACCAGTGGGACACAAAATTAGTATAGCAGACACTTTGTGGATGCCACTAATTTTCAGCACTCTTTGGTATAAAAATAGCTCAGCAAAATGTGCATGAGGGTTTAATGCAGAGGTGGTGGGACTTGCTTAGCACCAGTGGGAAACAAAATTAGTATAGCAGACACTTTGTGGATGCCACTATTTTTCAACAATGTTTGCTATAAGAATAGCAAAGCAAAATGTGCATGAGGGTTGAATGCAGAGGTGGTGGGACTTGCTTGGCACAGGTGGGACACAAAACTAGTATAGCAGACACTTTGTGGATGCCAGTAATTTTCTGCACTGTTTGCTATAAGAATAGCGTAGCAAAATGTGCATAAGGGTTGAATGCAAAGGTTGTGGGACTTGCTTGGCACAAGTGGGACTCAAAATTAGTATAGCAGACACTTTGTGGATGCCACTAATTTTCAGCACTCTTTGCTATAAAAATAGCTCAGCAAAATGTTCATGAGGGTTTAATGCAGAGGTGGTGGGACTTGCTTGGCACCAGTGGGACACAAAATTAGTATAGCAGACACTTTGTGGATGCCACTAATTTTCAGCACTGTTTGCTATAAGAATAGCGTATCAAAATGTGCATGAGGGTTGAATGCAGAGGTGCTGGGACTTGCTTGGCACCAGTGGGACAAAAAATTAGTATAGCAGACACTTTGTGGATGCCACTAATTTTCAGCACTGTTTGCTATAAAAATAGCGTAGCAAAATGTGCATGAGGATTGAATGCAGAAGTGCTGGGACTTGCTTCGCACCAGTGGGACACAAAATTAGTATAGTAGACACTTTGTGGATGCCACTAATTTTCAGCACTGTTTGCTATAAGAATAGCGTAGCAAAATGTGCATGAGTGTTGAATGCAGAGGTTCTGGGACTTGCTTGGCACCAGTGGGACACAAAATTAGTATAGCAAACAGTTTGTGGATGCCACTAATTTTCTGCACTGTTTGCTATAAGAATAGCGTAGCAAAATGTGCATAAGGGTTGAATGCAGAGGTTGTGGGACTTGCTTGGCACAAGTGGGACACAAAATTAGTATAGCAGACACTTTGTGGATGCCATGTTTGCTATAAGAATAGCGTAGCAAAATGTGCATGAGGGTGGAATGCAGAGGTGCTGGGATTTGATTTGCACCAGAAGGACATAAAATTAGTATAGCAGACACTTTGTGGATGCCACTAATTTTCAGCACTGTTTGCTGTAAAAATAGTTTAGCAAAATGTGCATAAGGGTTGAATACAGAGGTGGTGAGACTTGCTTGTTACCAGTGGGAGACAAAATTAGTATAGCAGACACTTTGTGGATGCCACTGATTTTCAGCACTTTTTGCTATTAGAATAGCGTAGCAAAATGTGCATGAGGGTTGAATGCAGAGGTGCTGGGACTTGCTTTGCACCATTGGGACACAAAATTAGTATAGTAGACACTTTTTCGATGCCACTAATATTCAGCACTGTTTGCTATAAAAATAGCGTAGCAAAATGTGCATGAGTGTTGAATGCAGAGATGCTGGGACTTGCTTGGCACCAGTGGGACACAAAATTAGTATAGCAAACAGTTTGTGGATGCCACTAATTTTCTGCACTGTTTGCTATAAGAATAGCGTAGCAAAATGTGCATAAGGGTTGAATGCAGAGGTTGTGGGACTTGCTTGGCACAAGTGGGACACAAAATTAGTATAGCAGACACTTTGTGGATGCCACTAATTTTGAACACTGTTTGCTATAAGAATAGCGTAGCAAAATGTGCATGAGGGTGGAATGCAGAGGTGCTGGGACTTGCTTTGCACCAGAAGGACATAAAATTAGTATAGCAGACACTTTGTGGATGCCACTAATTTTCAGCACTGTTTGCTGTAAAAATAGTTTAGCAAAATGTGCATAAGGGTTGAATACAGAGGTGGTGAGACTTGCTTGTTACCAGTGGGAGACAAAATTAGTATAGCAGACACTTTGTGGATGCCACTGATTTTCAGCACTTTTTGCTATTAGAATAGCGTAGCAAAATGTGCATGAGGGTTGAATGCAGAGGTGCTGGGACTTGCTTGGCACCATTGGGATACAAAATTAATATAGTAGACACTTTTTCGATGCCACTAATATTCAGCAATGTTTGCTATACAAATAGCGTAGCAAAATGTGCATGAGTGTTGAATGCAGAGGTGCTGGGATTTGCTTGGCACCAGTGGGACACAAAATTAGTATAGCAAACAGTTTGTGGATGCCACTAATTTTCTGCACTGTTTGCTATAAGAATAGCGTAGCAAAATGTGCATAAGGGTTGAATGCAGAGGTTGTGGGACTTGCTTGGCACAAGTCGGACACAAAATTAGTATAGCAGACACTTTGTGGATGCCACTAATTTTGAACACTGTTTGCTATAAGAATAGCGTAGCAAAATGTGCATGAGGGTTGAATACAGATGTGGTGGGAGTTTCTTGGCACAAGTGGGACACAAAATTAGTATAGCAGACACTTTGTGGATGCCACTAATTGTCAGAACTCTTAGCAAAATGTGCATTGGTTTGAATACAGTAGTGCTGGGACTTGCTTGGCACCAGTGGGACACAAAATTAGTATAGCAGACACTTTGTGGATGCCACTAATTTTCAGCACTTTTTGCTATAAGAATAGCAAAGCAAAATGTGCATGAGGGTTGAATGCAGAGGTGGTGGGACTTGCTTGGCACAAGTGGGACAAATACTTAGTATAGCAGACACTTTGTGGATGCCACTAATTTTCAGCACTGTTTGCTATAAGAATAGCTTAGCAAAATGTGCATGAGGGTTGAATGCAGAGGTGCTGGGACTTGCTTGGCAGCAGTCGGACACAAAATTAGTATAGCAGACACTTTGTGGATGCCACTAAATTTCATCACTGTTTGCTATAAGAATAGCGAAGCAAAATATGCATGAGGGTTGAATGCAGAGGTGGTGGGACTTCCTTGGCAAAAGTGGGAAACAAAATTAGTATAGCAGACACTTTGTGGATGCCACTATTTTTCAACACTGTTTGCTATAAGAATATCGTCGCAAAATGTGCATGAGGGTTTAATGCAGAGGTGCTGGGACTTGCTTGGCACAGTTGGGACACAAAATTAGTATAGCAGACACTTTTTGGATGCCAGTAATTTTCTGCACTGTTTGCTGTAAGAATAGCGTAGCAAAATGTGCATAAGGGTTGAATGCAGAGGTTGTGGGACTTGCTTGGCACAAGTGCGATACAAAATCAGTATAGCAGACACTTTGTGGATGCCACTAATTTTCAGCACTCTTTGCTATATGAATAGCTCAGCAAAATATGCATGAGGGTTTAATGCAGAGGTGGTGGGACTTGCTTGGCACCAGTGGGACACAAAATTAGTATAGCAGACACTTTTTGGATGCCACTAATTTTCAGCACTTTTTGCTATTAGAATAGCATAGCAAAATGTGCATGAGGGTTGAATGCAGAGGTGCTGGGACTTGCTTGGCACCATTGGGACACAAAATTAGTATAGCAGACACTTTTTGGATGCCACTAATTTTCAGCACTGTTTGCTATAAAAATAGCGTAGCAAAATGTGTATGAGTGTTGAATGCAGAGGTGCTGGGACTTGCTTGGCACCAGTGGGACACAAAATTAGTATAGCAAATAGTTTGTGGATGCCACTAATTTTCTGCACTGTTTGCTTTAATAATAGCGTAGCAAAATTTGCATAAGGGTTGAATGCAGAGGTTGTGGTACTTGCTTGGCACCATTGGGACACAAAATTAGTATAGCAGACACTTTGTGGATGCCACTAATTTTCAACACTGTTTGCTATAAGAATAGCCTAGCAAAATGTGCATGAGGGTGGAATGCAGAGGTGCTGGGACTTGCTTTGCACCAGAAGGACATAAAATTAGTAAAGCAGACACTTTGTGGATGCCACTAATTTTCAGCACTGTTTGCTGTAAAAATAGCGTAGCAAAATGTGCATAAGGGTTGAATACAGAGGTGGTGAGACTTGCTTGTTACCAGTGGGACACAAAATTAGTATAGCAGACACTTTGTGGATGCCACTAATTTTCAGCACTTTTTGCTATAAGAATAGCGTAGCAAACTGTGCATGAGGGTTGAATGCAGAGGTGCTGGGACTTGCTTGGCACCATTGGGACACAAAATTAGTATAGTAGACACTTTTTGGATGCCACTAATTTTCAGCACTGTTTCTATAAGAATAGCGTAGCAAAATGTGCATGAGGGTTGAATGCAGATGTGGTGGGAGTTTCTTGGCACAAGTGGGTCACAAAATTAGTATAGCAGACACTTTGTGGAGGCCACTAATTTTCAGCACTGTCTTCTATAAAAATAGCGTAGCAAAATGTGCATTGGTTTGAATGCAGTAGTGCTGGGACTTGCTTGGCACCAGTGGGACACAAAATTAGTATAGCAGACACTTTGTGGATGCCACTAATTTTCAGCACTTTTTGCTATAAGAATAGCAAAGCAAAATGTGCATGAGAGTTGAATGCAGAGGTGGTGGGACTTGCTTGGCACAAGTGGGACAAATACTTAGGATAGCAGACACTTTGTGGATGCCACTAATTTTCAGCACTGTTTGCTATAAGAATAGCTTAGCAAAATGTGCACGAGGGTTGAATGCAGAGGTGCTGGGACTTGCTTGGCACCAGTGGGACACAAAATTAGTATAGCAGACACTTTGTGGATGCCACTAATTTTCAGCACTGTTTGCTATAAGAATAGCAAAGCAAAATGTGCATGAGGGTTCAATGCAGAGGTGGTGGGACTTGCTTGGCAAAAGTGGGAAACAAAATTAGTATAGCAGACACTTTGTGGATGCCACTAATTTTCAGCACTGTTTGCTATAAGAATAGCAAAGCAAAATGTGCATGAGGGTTGAATGCAGAGGTGGTGGGACTTGCTTGGCAAAAGTGGGAAACAAAATTAGTATAGCAGACACTTTGTGGATGCCACTATTTTTCAACACTGTTTGCTATAAGAATAGCAAAGCAAAATGTGCATGAGGGTTGAATGCAGAGGTGCTGAGACTTGCTTGGCACAGGTGGGACACAAAATTAGTATAGCAGACACTTTGTGGATGCCAGTAATTTTCTGCACTGTTTGCTATAAGAACAAAGTAGCAAAATGTGCATAAGGGTTGAATGCAGAGGTTGTGGGACTTGCTTGGCACCAGTGGGACACAAAATTAGTATAGCAGACACTTTGTGGATGCCACTAATTTTCAGCACTCTTTGCTATAAAAATAGCTCAGCAAAATGTGCATGAGGGTTTAATGCAGAGGTGGTGGGACTTGCTTAGCACCAGTGGGACACAAAATTAGTATAGCAGACACTTTGTGGATGCCACTAATTTTCAGCACTGTTTGCTATAAGAATAGCGAAGCAAAATATGCATGAGGGTTGAATGCAGAGGTGGTGGGACTTCCTTGGCAAAAGTGGGAAACAAAATTAGTATAGCAGACACTTTGTGGATGCCACTATTTTTCAACACTGTTTGCTATAAGAATAGCGTAGCAAAATGTGCATGAGGGTTGAATGCAGAGGTGCTGGGACTTGCTTGGCACAGGTGGGACACAAAATTAGTATAGCAGACACTTTGTGGATGCCAGTAATTTTCTGCACTGTTTGCTGTAAGAATAGCGTAGCAAAATGTGCATAAGGGTTGAATGCAGAGGTTGTGGGACTTGCTTGGCACAAGTGGGACACAAAATTAGTATAGCAGACACTTTGTGGATGCCACTAATTTTCAGCACTCTTTGCTATAAGAATAGCTCAGCAAAATATGCATGAGGGTTTATTGCAGAGGTGGTGGGACTTGCTTGGCACCAGTGGGACACAAAATTAGTATAGCAGACACTTTGTGGATGCCACTAATTTTCAGCACTTTTTGCTATTAGAATAGCGTAGCAAAATGTGCATGAGGGTTGAATGCAGAGGTGCTGGGACTTGCTTGGCACCATTGGGACACAAAATTAGTATAGCAGACACTTTTTGGATGCCACTAATTTTCAGCACTGTTTGCTATAAAAATAGCGTAGCAAAATGTGTATGAGTGTTGAATGCAGAGGTGCTGGGACTTGCTTGGCACCAGTGGGACACAAAATTAGTATAGCAAATAGTTTGTGGATGCCACTAATTTTCTGCACTGTTTGCTATTAGAATAGCGTAGCAAAATGTGCATAAGGGTTGAATGCAGAGGTTGTGGGACTTGCTTGGCACCAGTGGGACACAAAATTAGTATAGCAGACACTTTGTGGATGCCACTAATTTTCAGCACTCTTTGCTATAAAAATAGCTCAGCAAAATGTGCATGAGGGTTGAATGCAGAGGTGCTGGGACTTGCTTAGCACCAGTGGGACACAAAATTAGTATAGCAGACACTTTGTGGAAGCCACTAATTTTCAGCACTGTTTGCTATAAGAATAGCGAAGCAAAATATGCATGAGGGTTGAATGCAGAGGTGGTGGGACTTCCTTGGCAAAAGTGGGAAACAAAATTAGTATAGCAGACACTTTGTGGATGCCACTATTTTTCAACACTGTTTGCTATAAGAATAGCGTAGCAAAATGTGCATGAGGGTTGAATGCAGAGGTGCTGGGACTTGCTTGGCACAGGTGGGACACAAAATTAGTATAGCAGACACTTTGTGGATGCCAGTAATTTTCTGCACTGTTTGCTGTAAGAATAGCGTAGTAAAATGTGCATAAGGGTTGAATGCAGAGTTTTTGGGACTTTCTTGGCACAAGTGGGACACAAAATTAGTATAGCAGACACTTTGTGGATGCCAGTAATTTTCTGCACTGTTTGCTATAAGAATAGCGAAGCAAAATATGCATGAGGGTTGAATGCAGAGGTGGTGGGACTTCCTTGGCAAAAGTGGGAAACAAAATTAGTATAGCAGACACTTTGTGGATGCCACTATTTTTCAACACTGTTTGCTATAAGAATAGCGTAGCAAAATGTGCATGAGGGTTGAATGCAGAGGTGCTGGGACTTGCTTGGCACAGGTGGGACACAAAATTAGTATAGCAGACACTTTGTGGATGCCAGTAATTTTCTGCACTGTTTGCTGTAAGAATAGCGTAGCAAAATGTGCATGAGGGTTGAATGCAGAGGTGCTGGGACTTGCTTGGCACAGGTGGGACACAAAATTAGTATAGCAGACACTTTGTGGATGCCAGTAATTTTCTGCACTGTTTGCTATAAGAATAGCGAAGCAAAATATGCATGAGGGTTGAATGCAGAGGTGGTGGGACTTCCTTGGCAAAAGTGGGAAACAAAATTAGTATAGCAGACACTTTGTGGATGCCACTAATTTTCAGCACTCTTTGCTATAAGAATAGCTCAGCAAAATATGCATGAGGGTTTAATGCAGAGGTGGTGGGACTTGCTTGGCACCAGTGGGACACAAAATTAGTATAGCAGACACTTTGTGGATGCCACTAATTTTCAGCACTTTTTGCTATTAGAATAGCGTAGCAAAATGTGCATGAGGGTTGAATGCAGAGGTGCTGGGACTTGCTTGTCACCATTGGGACACAAAATAAGTATAGCAGACACTTTTTGGATGCCACTAATTTTCAGCACTGTTTGCTATAAAAATAGCGTAGCAAAATGTGTATGAGTGTTGAATGCAGAGGTGCTGGGACTTGCTTGGCACCAGTGGGACACAAAATTAGTATAGCAAATAGTTTGTGGATGCCACTAATTTTCTGCACTGTTTGCTATTAGAATAGCGTAGCAAAATGTGCATAAGGGTTGAATGCAGAGGTTGTGGGACTTGCTTGGCACAATTGGGACACAAAATTAGTATAGCAGACACTTTGTGGATGCCAGTAATTTTCTGCACTGTTTGCTATAAGAATAAAGTAGCAAAATGTGCATAAGGGTTTAATGCAGAGGTTGTGGGACTTGCTTGGCACCAGTGGGACACAAAATTAGTATAGCAGACACTTTGTGGATGCCACTAATTTTCAGCACTCTTTGCTATAAAAATTGCTCAGCAAAATGTGCATGAGGGTTTAATGCAGAGGTGGTGGGACTTGCTTGGCACCAGTGGGACACAAAATTACTATAGCAAATAGTTTGTGGATGCCACTAATTTTCTGCACTGTTTGCTATTAGAATAGCGTAGCAAAATGTGCATAAGGGTTGAATGCAGAGGTGCTGAGACTTGCTTGGCACAGGTGGGACACAAAATTAGTATAGCAGACACTTTGTGGATGCCAGTAATTTTCTGCACTGTTTGCTATAAGAATAAAGTAGCAAAATGTGCATAAGGGTTGAATGCAGAGGTTGTGGGACTTGCTTGGCACCAGTGGGACACAAAATTAGTATAGCAGACACTTTGTGGATGCCATTAATTTTCAGCACTCTTTGCTATAAAAATAGCTCAGCAAAATGTGCATGAGGGTTTAATGCAGAGGTGGTGGGACTTGCTTGGCACCAGTGGGACACAAAATTAGTATAGCAGACACTTTGTGGATGCCACTAATTTTCAGCACTGTTTGCTATAAGAATAGCGTAGCAAAATGTGCATGAGGGTTGAATGCAGAGGTGCTGGGACTTGCTTGGCACCAGTGGGACACAAAATTAGTATAGCAGACACTTTGTGGATGCCACAAATTTTCAGCACTGCTTGCTATAAAAATAGCGTAGCAAAATGTGCATGTGGGTTGAATGCGGAAGTGCTGGGACTTGCTTGGCACCAGTGGGACACAAAATTAGTATAGTAGACATTTTGTGGATGCCACTAATTTTCAGCACTGTTTGCTATAAGAATTGCGTAGCAAAATGTGCATGAGTGTTGAATGCAGAGGTTCTGGGACTTGCTTGGCACCAGTGGGACACAAAATTAGTATAGCAAACAGTTTGTGGATGCCACTAATTTTCTGCACTGTTTGCTATAAGAATAGCGTAGCAAAATGTGCATAAGGGTTGAATGCAGAGGTTGTGGGACTTGCTTGGCACAAGTGGGACACAAAATTAGTATAGCAGACACTTTGTGGATGCCACTAGATTTCAACACTGTTTGCTATAAGAATAGCGTGGCAAAATGTGCATGAGGGTGGAATGCAGAGGTGCTTGGACTTGCTTTGCACCAGAAGGACATAAAATTAGTATAGCAGACACTTTGTGGATGCCACTAATTTTCAGCACTGTTTTCTGTAAAAATAGTTTAGCAAAATGTGCATAAGTGTTGAATACAGAGGTGGTGAGACTTGCTTGTTACCAGTGGGAGACAAAATTAGTATAGCAGACACTTTGTGGATGCCACTAATATTCAGCACTGTTTGCTATAAGAATAGCGAAGCAAAATATGCATGAGGGTTGAATGCAGAGGTGGTGGGACTTGCTTGGCAAAAGTGGGAAACAAAATTAGTATAGCAGACACTTTGTGGATGCCACTATTTTTCAACACTGTTTGCTATAAGAATAGCGTAGCAAAATGTGCATGAGGGTTGAATGCAGAGGTGCTGGGACTTGCTTGGCACAGGTGGGACACAAAATTAGTATAGCAGACACTTTGTGGATGCCAGTAATTTTCTGCACTGTTTCCTGTAAGAATAGCGTAGCAAAATGTGCATAAGGGTTGAATGCAGAGGTTGTGGGACTTGCTTGGCACAAGTGGGACACAAAATTAGTATAGCAGACACTTTGTGGATGCCACTAATTTTCAGCACTCTTTCCTATAAGAATAGCTCAGCAAAATATGCATGAGGGTTTAATGCAGAGGTGGTGGGACTTGCTTGGCACCAGTGGGACACAAAATTAGTATAGCAGACATTTTGTGGATGCCACTAATTTTCAGCACTTTTTGCTATTAGAATAGCGTAGCAAAATGTGCATGAGGGTTGAATGCAGAGGTGCTGGGACTTGCTTGGCACCATTGGGACACAAAATTAGTATAGCAGACACTTTTTGGATGCCACTAATTTTCGGCACTGTTTGCTATAAAAATAGCGTAGCAAAATGTGTATGAGTGTTGAATGCAGAGGTGCTGGGACTTGCTTGGCACCAGTGGGACACAAAATTAGTATAGCAGACACTTTGTGGATGCCACTAATTTTCAACACTGTTTGCTATAAGAATAGCGTAGCAAAATGTGCATGAGGGTGGAATGCAGAGGTGCTGGGACTTGCTTTGCACCAGAAGGACATAAAATTAGCATAGCAGACACTTTGTGGATGCCACTAATTTTCAGCACTGTTTGCTGTAAAAATAGCGTAGCAAATTGTGCATAAGGGTTGAATACAGAGATGGTGAGACTTGCTTGTTACCAGTGGGACACAAAATTAGTATAGCAGACACTTTGTGGATGCCACTAATTTTCAGCACTGTTTGCTATAAGAATAGCTTAGCAAAATGTGCATGAGGGTTGAATGCAGAGGTGCTGGGACTTGCTTGGCACCAGTGGGACACAAAATTAGTATAGCAGACACTTTGTGGATGCCACTAATTTTCAGCACTGTTTGCTATAAGAATAGCGTAGCAAAATGTGCATGAGGGTTGAATGCAGAGTTGCTGGGACTTGCTTGGCACAGGTGGGACACAAAATTAGTATAGCAGACACTTTGTGGATGCCAGTAATTTTCTGCACTGTTTGCTGTAAGAATAGCGTAGCAAAATCTGCATAAGGGTTGAATGCAGAGGTTGTGGGACTTGCTTGGCACAAGTGGGACACAAAATTAGTATAGCAGACACTTTGTGGATGCTACTAATTTTCAGCACTCTTTGCTATAAGAATAGCTCAGCAAAATGTGCATGAGGGTTTAATGCAGAGGTGGTGGGACTTGCTTGGCACCAGTGGGACACAAAATTAGTATAGCAGACACTTTTTGGATGCCACTAATTTTCAGCACTTTTTGCTATTAGAATAGCATAGCAAAATGTGCATGAGGGTTGAATGCAGAGGTGCTGGGATTTGCTTGGCACCATTGGGACACAAAATTAGTATAGCAGACACTTTTTGGATGCCACTAATTTTCAGCACTGTTTGCTATAGGAATAGCGTAGCAAAATGTGCATGAGTGTTGAATGCAGAGGTGCTGGGACTTGCTTGGCACCAGTGGGACACAAAATTAGTATAGCAGACACTTTGTGGATGCCACTAGATTTCAACACTGTTTGCTATAAGAATAGCGTAGCAAAATGTGCATGAGGGTGGAATGCAGAGGTGCTTGGACTTGCTTTGCACCAGAAGGATATAAAATTAGTATAGCAGACACTTTGTGGATGCCACTAATTTTCAGCACTGTTTGCTGTAAAAATAGTTTAGCAAAATGTGCATAAGGGTTGAATACAGAGGTGGTGAGACTTGCTTGTTACCAGTGGGAGACAAAATTAGTATAGCAGACACTTTGTGGATGCCACTAATTTTCAGCACTGTTTGCTATAAGAATAGCGAAGCAAAATATGCATGAGGGTTGAATGCAGAGGTGGTGGGACTTGCTTGGCAAAAGTGGGAAACAAAATTAGTATAGCAGACACTTTGTGGATGCCACTATTTTTCAACACTGTTTGCTATAAGAATAGCGTAGCAAAATGTGCATGAGGGTTGAATGCAGAGGTGCTGGGACTTGCTTGGCACAGGTGGGACACAAAATTAGTATAGCAGACACTTTGTGGATGCCAGTAATTTTCTGCACTGTTTGCTGTAAGAATAGCGTAGCAAAATGTGCATAAGGGTTGAATGCAGAGGTTGTGGGACTTGCTTGGCACAAGTGGGACACAAAATTAGTATAGCAGACACTTTGTGGATGCCACTAATTTTCAGCACTCTTTCCTATAAGAATAGCTCAGCAAAATATGCATGAGGGTTTAATGCAGAGGTGGTGGGACTTGCTTGGTACCAGTGGGACACAAAATTAGTATAGCAGACATTTTGTGGATGCCACTAATTTTCAGCACTTTTTGCTATTAGAATAGCGTAGCAAAATGTGCATGAGGGTTGAATGCAGAGGTGCTGGGACTTGCTTGGCACCATTGGGACACAAAATTAGTATAGCAGACACTTTTTGGATGCCACTAATTTTCAGCACTGTTTGCTATAAAAATAGCGTAGCAAAATATGTATGAGTGTTGAATGCAGAGGTGCTGGGACTTGCTTGGCACCAGTGGGACACAAAATTAGTATAGCAGACACTTTGTGGATGCCACTAATTTTCAACACTGTTTGCTATAAGAATAGCGTAGCAAAATGTGCATGAGGGTGGAATGCAGAGGTGCTGGGACTTGCTTTGCATCAGAAGGAAATAAAATTAGCATAGCAGACACTTTGTGGATGCCACTAATTTTCAGCACTGTTTGCTGTAAAAATAGCGTAGCAAATTGTGCATAAGGGTTGAATACAGAGCTGGTGAGACATGCTTGTTACCAGTGGGACACAAAATTAGTATAGCAGACACTTTGTGGATGCCACTAATTTTCAGCACTGTTTGCTATAAGAATAGCTTAGCAAAATGTGCATGAGGGTTGAATGCAGAGGTGCTGGGACTTGCTTGGCACCAGTGGGACACAAAATTAGTATAGCAGACACTTTGTGGATGCCACTAATTTTCAGCACTGTTTGCTATAAGAATAGCATAGCAAAATGTGCATGAGGGTTGAATGCAGAGTTGCTGGGACTTGCTTGGCACAGGTGGGACACAAAATTAGTATAGCAGACACTTTGTGGATGCCAGTAATTTTCTGCACTGTTTGCTGTAAGAATAGTGTAGCAAAATGTGCATAAGGGTTGAATGCAGAGGTTGTGGGACTTGCTTGGCACAAGTGGGACACAAAATTAGTATAGCAGACACTTTGTGGATGCTACTAATTTTCAGCACTCTTTGCTATAAGAATAGCTCAGCAAAATGTGCATGAGGGTTTAATGCAGAGGTGGTGGGACTTGCTTGGCACCAGTGGGACACAAAATTAGTATAGCAGACACTTTTTGGATGCCACTAATTTTCAGCACTTTTTGCTATTAGAATAGCATAGGAAAATGTGCATGAGGGTTGAATGCAGAGGTGCTGGGACTTGCTTGGCACCATTGGGACACAAAATTAGTATAGCAGACACTTTTTGGATGCCACTAATTTTCGGCACTGTTTGCTATAAAAATAGCGTAGCAAAATGTGTATGAGTGTTGAATGCAGAGGTGCTGGGACTTGCTTGGCACCAGTGGGACACAAAATTAGTATAGCAGACACTTTGTGGATGCCACTAATTTTCAACACTGTTTGCTATAAGAATAGCGTAGCAAAATGTGCATGAGGGTGGAATGCAGAGGTGCTGGGACTTGCTTTGCACCAGAAGGACATAAAATTAGCATAGCAGACACTTTGTGGATGCCACTAATTTTCAGCACTGTTTGCTGTAAAAATAGCGTAGCAAATTGTGCATAAGGGTTGAATACAGAGATGGTGAGACTTGCTTGTTACCAGTGGGACACAAAATTAGTATAGCAGACACTTTGTGGATGCCACTAATTTTCAGCACTGTTTGCTATAAGAATAGCTTAGCAAAATGTGCATGAGGGTTGAATGCAGAGGTGCTGGGACTTGCTTGGCACCAGTGGGACACAAAATTAGTATAGCAGACACTTTGTGGATGCCACTAATTTTCAGCACTGTTTGCTATAAGAATAGCGTAGCAAAATGTGCATGAGGGTTGAATGCAGAGTTGCTGGGACTTGCTTGGCACAGGTGGGACACAAAATTAGTATAGCAGACACTTTGTGGATGCCAGTAATTTTCTGCACTGTTTGCTGTAAGAATAGCGTAGCAAAATCTGCATAAGGGTTGAATGCAGAGGTTGTGGGACTTGCTTGGCACAAGTGGGACACAAAATTAGTATAGCAGACACTTTGTGGATGCTACTAATTTTCAGCACTCTTTGCTATAAGAATAGCTCAGCAAAATGTGCATGAGGGTTTAATGCAGAGGTGGTGGGACTTGCTTGGCACCAGTGGGACACAAAATTAGTATAGCAGACACTTTTTGGATGCCACTAATTTTCAGCACTTTTTGCTATTAGAATAGCATAGCAAAATGTGCATGAGGGTTGAATGCAGAGGTGCTGGGATTTGCTTGGCACCATTGGGACACAAAATTAGTATAGCAGACACTTTTTGGATGCCACTAATTTTCAGCACTGTTTGCTATAAGAATAGCGTAGCAAAATGTGCATGAGTGTTGAATGCAGAGGTGCTGGGACTTGCTTGGCACCAGTGGGACACAAAATTAGTATAGCAGACACTTTGTGGATGCCACTAGATTTCAACACTGTTTGCTATAAGAATAGCGTAGCAAAATGTGCATGAGGGTGGAATGCAGAGGTGCTTGGACTTGCTTTGCACCAGAAGGATATAAAATTAGTATAGCAGACACTTTGTGGATGCCACTAATTTTCAGCACTGTTTGCTGTAAAAATAGTTTAGCAAAATGTGCATAAGGGTTGAATACAGAGGTGGTGAGACTTGCTTGTTACCAGTGGGAGACAAAATTAGTATAGCAGACACTTTGTGGATGCCACTAATTTTCAGCACTGTTTGCTATAAGAATAGCGAAGCAAAATATGCATGAGGGTTGAATGCAGAGGTGGTGGGACTTGCTTGGCAAAAGTGGGAAACAAAATTAGTATAGCAGACACTTTGTGGATGCCACTATTTTTCAACACTGTTTGCTATAAGAATAGCGTAGCAAAATGTGCATGAGGGTTGAATGCAGAGGTGCTGGGACTTGCTTGGCACAGGTGGGACACAAAATTAGTATAGCAGACACTTTGTGGATGCCAGTAATTTTCTGCACTGTTTGCTGTAAGAATAGCGTAGCAAAATGTGCATAAGGGTTGAATGCAGAGGTTGTGGGACTTGCTTGGCACAAGTGGGACACAAAATTAGTATAGCAGACACTTTGTGGATGCCACTAATTTTCAGCACTCTTTCCTATAAGAATAGCTCAGCAAAATATGCATGAGGGTTTAATGCAGAGGTGGTGGGACTTGCTTGGTACCAGTGGGACACAAAATTAGTATAGCAGACATTTTGTGGATGCCACTAATTTTCAGCACTTTTTGCTATTAGAATAGCGTAGCAAAATGTGCATGAGGGTTGAATGCAGAGGTGCTGGGACTTGCTTGGCACCATTGGGACACAAAATTAGTATAGCAGACACTTTTTGGATGCCACTAATTTTCAGCACTGTTTGCTATAAAAATAGCGTAGCAAAATATGTATGAGTGTTGAATGCAGAGGTGCTGGGACTTGCTTGGCACCAGTGGGACACAAAATTAGTATAGCAGACACTTTGTGGATGCCACTAATTTTCAACACTGTTTGCTATAAGAATAGCGTAGCAAAATGTGCATGAGGGTGGAATGCAGAGGTGCTGGGACTTGCTTTGCATCAGAAGGAAATAAAATTAGCATAGCAGACACTTTGTGGATGCCACTAATTTTCAGCACTGTTTGCTGTAAAAATAGCGTAGCAAATTGTGCATAAGGGTTGAATACAGAGCTGGTGAGACATGCTTGTTACCAGTGGGACACAAAATTAGTATAGCAGACACTTTGTGGATGCCACTAATTTTCAGCACTGTTTGCTATAAGAATAGCTTAGCAAAATGTGCATGAGGGTTGAATGCAGAGGTGCTGGGACTTGCTTGGCACCAGTGGGACACAAAATTAGTATAGCAGACACTTTGTGGATGCCACTAATTTTCAGCACTGTTTGCTATAAGAATAGCATAGCAAAATGTGCATGAGGGTTGAATGCAGAGTTGCTGGGACTTGCTTGGCACAGGTGGGACACAAAATTAGTATAGCAGACACTTTGTGGATGCCAGTAATTTTCTGCACTGTTTGCTGTAAGAATAGTGTAGCAAAATGTGCATAAGGGTTGAATGCAGAGGTTGTGGGACTTGCTTGGCACAAGTGGGACACAAAATTAGTATAGCAGACACTTTGTGGATGCTACTAATTTTCAGCACTCTTTGCTATAAGAATAGCTCAGCAAAATGTGCATGAGGGTTTAATGCAGAGGTGGTGGGACTTGCTTGGCACCAGTGGGACACAAAATTAGTATAGCAGACACTTTTTGGATGCCACTAATTTTCAGCACTTTTTGCTATTAGAATAGCATAGGAAAATGTGCATGAGGGTTGAATGCAGAGGTGCTGGGACTTGCTTGGCACCATTGGGACACAAAATTAAAATAGCAAACAGTTTGTGGATGCCACTAATTTTCTGCACTGTTTGCTATAAGAATAGCGTAGCAAAATGTGCATAAGGGTTGAATGCAGAGGTTGTGGGACTTGCTTGGCACAAGTGGGACACAAAATTAGTATAGCAGACACTTTGTGGATGCCACTAGATTTCAACACTGTTTGCTATAAGAATAGCGTAGCAAAATGTGCATGAGGGTGGAATGCAGAGGTGCTTGGACTTGCTTTGCACCAGAAGGACATAAAATTAATATAGCAGACACTTTGTGGATGCCACTAATTTTCAGCACTGTTTGCTGTAAAAATAGTTTAGCAAAATGTGCATAAGGGTTGAATACAGAGGTGGTGAGACTTGCTTGTTACCAGTGAAAGACAAAATTAGTATAGCAGACACTTTGTGGATGCCACTAATTTTCAGCACTGTTTGCTATAAGAATAGCGAAGCAAAATATGCATGAGGGTTGAATGCAGAGGTGGTGGGACTTGCTTGGCAAAAGTGGGAAACAAAATTAGTATAGCAGACACTTTGTGGATGCCACTATTTTTTCAACACTGTTTGCTATAAGAATAGCGTAGCAAAATGTGCATGAAGGTTGAATGCAGAGGTGCTGGGACTTGCTTGGCACAGGTGGGACACAAAATTAGTATAGCAGACACTTTGTGGATGCCAGTAATTTTCTGCACTGTTTGCTGTAAGAATAGCGTAGCAAAATGTGCATAAGGGTTGAATGCAGAGGTTGTGGGACTTGCTTGGCACAAGTGGGACACAAAATTAGTATAGCAGACACTTTGTGGATGCCACTAATTTTCAGCACTCTTTGCTATAAGAATAGCTCAGCAAAATATGCATGAGGGTTTAATGCAGAGGTGGTGGGACTTGCTTGGCACCAGTGGGACACAAAATTAGTATAGCAGACATTTTGTGGATGCCACTAATTTTCAGCACTTTTTGCTATAAGAATAGCGTAGCAAAATGTGCATGAGGGTTGAATGCAGAGGTGCTGGGACTTGCTTGGCACCATTGGGACACAAAATTAGTATAGCAGACACTTTTTGGATGCCACTAATTTTCAGCACTGTTTGCTATAAAAATAGCGTAGCAAAATGTGTATGAGTGTTGAATGCAGAGGTGCTGGGACTTGCTTGGCACCAGTGGGACACAAAATTAGTATAGCAGACACTTTGTGGATGCCACTAATTTTCAACACTGTTTGCTATAAGAATAGCGTAGCAAAATGTGCATGAGGGTGGAATGCAGAGTTGCTGGGACTTGCTTGGCACAGGTGGGACACAAAATTAGTATAGCAGACACTTTGTGGATGCCAGTAATTTTCTGCACTGTTTGCTGTAAGAATAGTGTAGCAAAATGTGCATAAGGGTTGAATGCAGAGGTTGTGGGACTTGCTTGGCACAAGTGGGACACAAAATTAGTATAGCAGACACTTTGTGGATGCCACTAGATTTCAACACTGTTTGCTATAAGAATAGCGTGGCAAAATGTGCATGAGGGTGGAATGCAGAGGTGCTTGGACTTGCTTTGCACCAGAAGGACATAAAATTAGTATAGCAGACACTTTGTGGATGCCACTAATTTTCAGCACTGTTTTCTGTAAAAATAGTTTAGCAAAATGTGCATAAGTGTTGAATACAGAGGTGGTGAGACTTGCTTGTTACCAGTGGGAGACAAAATTAGTATAGCAGACACTTTGTGGATGCCACTAATATTCAGCACTGTTTGCTATAAGAATAGCAAAGCAAAATATGCATGAGGGTTGAATGCAGAGGTGGTGGGACTTGCTTGGCAAAAGTGGGAAACAAAATTAGTATAGCAGACACTTTGTGGATGCCACTATTTTTCAAAACTGTTTGCTATAAGAATAGCGTAGCAAAATGTGCATGAGGGTTGAATGCAGAGGTGCTGGGACTTGCTTGGCACAGGTGGGACACAAAATTAGTATAGCAGACACTTTGTGGATGCCAGTAATTTTCTGCACTGTTTCCTGTAAGAATAGCGTAGCAAAATGTGCATAAGGGTTGAATGCAGAGGTTGTGGGACTTGCTTGGCACAAGTGGGACACAAAATTAGTATAGCAGACACTTTGTGGATGCCACTAATTTTCAGCACTCTTTCCTATAAGAATAGCTCAGCAAAATATGCATGAGGGTTTAATGCAGAGGTGGTGGGACTTGCTTGGCACCAGTGGGACACAAAATTAGTATAGCAGACATTTTGTGGATGCCACTAATTTTCAGCACTTTTTGCTATTAGAATAGCGTAGCAAAATGTGCATGAGGGTTGAATGCAGAGGTGCTGGGACTTGCTTGGCACCATTGGGACACAAAATTAGTATAGCAGACACTTTTTGGATGCCACTAATTTTCGGCACTGTTTGCTATAAAAATAGCGTAGCAAAATGTGTATGAGTGTTGAATGCAGAGGTGCTGGGACTTGCTTGGCACCAGTGGGACACAAAATTAGTATAGCAGACACTTTGTGGATGCCACTAATTTTCAACACTGTTTGCTATAAGAATAGCGTAGCAAAATGTGCATGAGGGTGGAATGCAGAGGTGCTGGGACTTGCTTTGCACCAGAAGGACATAAAATTAGCATAGCAGACACTTTGTGGATGCCACTAATTTTCAGCACTGTTTGCTGTAAAAATAGCGTAGCAAATTGTGCATAAGGGTTGAATACAGAGATGGTGAGACTTGCTTGTTACCAGTGGGACACAAAATTAGTATAGCAGACACTTTGTGGATGCCACTAATTTTCAGCACTGTTTGCTATAAGAATAGCTTAGCAAAATGTGCATGAGGGTTGAATGCAGAGGTGCTGGGACTTGCTTGGCACCAGTGGGACACAAAATTAGTATAGCAGACACTTTGTGGATGCCACTAATTTTCAGCACTGTTTGCTATAAGAATAGCGTAGCAAAATGTGCATGAGGGTTGAATGCAGAGTTGCTGGGACTTGCTTGGCACAGGTGGGACACAAAATTAGTATAGCAGACACTTTGTGGATGCCAGTAATTTTCTGCACTGTTTGCTGTAAGAATAGCGTAGCAAAATCTGCATAAGGGTTGAATGCAGAGGTTGTGGGACTTGCTTGGCACAAGTGGGACACAAAATTAGTATAGCAGACACTTTGTGGATGCTACTAATTTTCAGCACTCTTTGCTATAAGAATAGCTCAGCAAAATGTGCATGAGGGTTTAATGCAGAGGTGGTGGGACTTGCTTGGCACCAGTGGGACACAAAATTAGTATAGCAGACACTTTTTGGATGCCACTAATTTTCAGCACTTTTTGCTATTAGAATAGCATAGCAAAATGTGCATGAGGGTTGAATGCAGAGGTGATGGGATTTGCTTGGCACCATTGGGACACAAAATTAGTATAGCAGACACTTTTTGGATGCCACTAATTTTCAGCACTGTTTGCTATAAGAATAGCGTAGCAAAATGTGCATGAGTGTTGAATGCAGAGGTGCTGGGACTTGCTTGGCACCAGTGGGACACAAAATTAGTATAGCAGACACTTTGTGGATGCCACTAGATTTCAACACTGTTTGCTATAAGAATAGCGTAGCAAAATGTGCATGAGGGTGGAATGCAGAGGTGCTTGGACTTGCTTTGCACCAGAAGGATATAAAATTAGTATAGCAGACACTTTGTGGATGCCACTAATTTTCAGCACTGTTTGCTGTAAAAATAGTTTAGCAAAATGTGCATAAGGGTTGAATACAGAGGTGGTGAGACTTGCTTGTTACCAGTGGGAGACAAAATTAGTATAGCAGACACTTTGTGGATGCCACTAATTTTCAGCACTGTTTGCTATAAGAATAGCGAAGCAAAATATGCATGAGGGTTGAATGCAGAGGTGGTGGGACTTGCTTGGCAAAAGTGGGAAACAAAATTAGTATAGCAGACACTTTGTGGATGCCACTATTTTTCAACACTGTTTGCTATAAGAATAGCGTAGCAAAATGTGCATGAGGGTTGAATGCAGAGGTGCTGGGACTTGCTTGGCACAGGTGGGACACAAAATTAGTATAGCAGACACTTTGTGGATGCCAGTAATTTTCTGCACTGTTTGCTGTAAGAATAGCGTAGCAAAATGTGCATAAGGGTTGAATGCAGAGGTTGTGGGACTTGCTTGGCACAAGTGGGACACAAAATTAGTATAGCAGACACTTTGTGGATGCCACTAATTTTCAGCACTCTTTCCTATAAGAATAGCTCAGCAAAATATGCATGAGGGTTTAATGCAGAGGTGGTGGGACTTGCTTGGTACCAGTGGGACACAAAATTAGTATAGCAGACATTTTGTGGATGCCACTAATTTTCAGCACTTTTTGCTATTAGAATAGCGTAGCAAAATGTGCATGAGGGTTGAATGCAGAGGTGCTGGGACTTGCTTGGCACCATTGGGACACAAAATTAGTATAGCAGACACTTTTTGGATGCCACTAATTTTCAGCACTGTTTGCTATAAAAATAGCGTAGCAAAATATGTATGAGTGTTGAATGCAGAGGTGCTGGGACTTGCTTGGCACCAGTGGGACACAAAATTAGTATAGCAGACACTTTGTGGATGCCACTAATTTTCAACACTGTTTGCTATAAGAATAGCGTAGCAAAATGTGCATAAGGGTTGAATGCAGAGGTTGTGGGACTTGCTTGGCACAAGTGGGACACAAAATTAGTATAGCAGACACTTTGTGGATGCCACTAGATTTCAACACTGTTTGCTATAAGAATAGCGTAGCAAAATGTGCATGAGGGTGGAATGCAGAGGTGCTTGGACTTGCTTTGCACCAGAAGGACATAAAATTAGTATAGCAGACACTTTGTGGATGCCACTAATTTTCAGCACTGTTTGCTGTAAAAATAGTTTAGCAAAATGTGCATAAGGGTTGAATACAGAGGTGGTGAGACTTGCTTGTTACCAGTGAAAGACAAAATTAGTATAGCAGACACTTTGTGGATGCCACTAATTTTCAGCACTGTTTGCTATAAGAATAGCGAAGCAAAATATGCATGAGGGTTGAATGCAGAGGTGGTGGGACTTGCTTGGCAAAAGTGGGAAACAAAATTAGTATAGCAGACACTTTGTGGATGCCACTATTTTTCAACACTGTTTGCTATAAGAATAGCGTAGCAAAATGTGCATGAAGGTTGAATGCAGAGGTGCTGGGACTTGCTTGGCACCATTGGGACACAAAATTAAAATAGCAAACAGTTTGTGGATGCCACTAATTTTCTGCACTGTTTGCTATAAGAATAGCGTAGCAAAATGTGCATAAGGGTTGAATGCAGAGGTTGTGGGACTTGCTTGGCACAAGTGGGACACAAAATTAGTATAGCAGACACTTTGTGGATGCCACTATTTTTCAACACTGTTTGCTATAAGAATAGCGTAGCAAAATGTGCATGAGGGTTGAATGCAGAGGTGGTGGGACTTGCTTGGCAAAAGTGGGAAACAAAATTAGTATAGCAGACACTTTGTGGATGCCACTATTTTTCAGCACTGTTTGCTATAAGAATAGCGTAGCAAAATGTGCATGAGGGTTGAATGCAGAGGTGCTGGGACTTGCTTGGCACAGGTCGGACACAAAATTAGTATAGCAGACACTTTGTGGATGCCAGTAATTTTCTGCACTGTTTGCTGTAAGAATAGCGTAGCAAAATGTGCATAAGGGTTGAATGCAGAGGTTGTGGGACTTGCTTGGCACAAGTGGGACACAAAATTAGTATAGCAGACACTTTGTGGATGCCACTAATTTTCAGCACTCTTTCCTATAAGAATAGCTCAGCAAAATATGCATGAGGGTTTAATGCAGAGGTGGTGGGACTTGCTTGGTACCAGTGGGACACAAAATTAGTATAGCAGACATTTTGTGGATGCCACTAATTTTCAGCACTTTTTGCTATTAGAATAGCGTAGCAAAATGTGCATGAGGGTTGAATGCAGAGGTGCTGGGACTTGCTTGGCACCATTGGGACACAAAATTAGTATAGCAGACACTTTTTGGATGCCACTAATTTTCAGCACTGTTTGCTATAAAAATAGCGTAGCAAAATATGTATGAGTGTTGAATGCAGAGGTGCTGGGACTTGCTTGGCACCAGTGGGACACAAAATTAGTATAGCAGACACTTTGTGGATGCCACTAATTTTCAACACTGTTTGCTATAAGAATAGCGTAGCAAAATGTGCATGAGGGTGGAATGCAGAGGTGCTGGGACTTGCTTTGCATCAGAAGGAAATAAAATTAGCATAGCAGACACTTTGTGGATGCCACTAATTTTCAGCACTGTTTGCTGTAAAAATAGCGTAGCAAATTGTGCATAAGGGTTGAATACAGAGCTGGTGAGACATGCTTGTTACCAGTGGGACACAAAATTAGTATAGCAGACACTTTGTGGATGCCACTAATTTTCAGCACTGTTTGCTATAAGAATAGCTTAGCAAAATGTGCATGAGGGTTGAATGCAGAGGTGCTGGGACTTGCTTGGCACCAGTGGGACACAAAATTAGTATAGCAGACACTTTGTGGATGCCACTAATTTTCAGCACTGTTTGCTATAAGAATAGCATAGCAAAATGTGCATGAGGGTTGAATGCAGAGTTGCTGGGACTTGCTTGGCACAGGTGGGACACAAAATTAGTATAGCAGACACTTTGTGGATGCCAGTAATTTTCTGCACTGTTTGCTGTAAGAATAGTGTAGCAAAATGTGCATAAGGGTTGAATGCAGAGGTTGTGGGACTTGCTTGGCACAAGTGGGACACAAAATTAGTATAGCAGACACTTTGTGGATGCTACTAATTTTCAGCACTCTTTGCTATAAGAATAGCTCAGCAAAGTGTGCATGAGGGTTTAATGCAGAGGTGGTGGGACTTGCTTGGCACCAGTGGGACACAAAATTAGTATAGCAGACACTTTTTGGATGCCACTAATTTTCAGCACTTTTTGCTATTAGAATAGCATAGCAAAATGTGCATGAGGGTTGAATGCAGAGGTGCTGGGACTTGCTTGGCACCATTGGGACACAAAATTAAAATAGCAAACAGTTTGTGGATGCCACTAATTTTCTGCACTGTTTGCTATAAGAATAGCGTAGCAAAATGTGCATAAGGGTTGAATGCAGAGGTTGTGGGACTTGCTTGGCACAAGTGGGACACAAAATTAGTATAGCAGACACTTTGTGGATGCCACTAGATTTCAACACTGTTTGCTATAAGAATAGCGTAGCAAAATGTGCATGAGGGTGGAATGCAGAGGTGCTTGGACTTGCTTTGCACCAGAAGGACATAAAATTAATATAGCAGACACTTTGTGGATGCCACTAATTTTCAGCACTGTTTGCTGTAAAAATAGTTTAGCAAAATGTGCATAAGGGTTGAATACAGAGGTGGTGAGACTTGCTTGTTACCAGTGAAAGACAAAATTAGTATAGCAGACACTTTGTGGATGCCACTAATTTTCAGCACTGTTTGCTATAAGAATAGCGAAGCAAAATATGCATGAGGGTTGAATGCAGAGGTGGTGGGACTTGCTTGGCAAAAGTGGGAAACAAAATTAGTATAGCAGACACTTTGTGGATGCCACTATTTTTCAACACTGTTTGCTATAAGAATAGCGTAGCAAAATGTGCATGAAGGTTGAATGCAGAGGTGCTGGGACTTGCTTGGCACAGGTGGGACACAAAATTAGTATAGCAGACACTTTGTGGATGCCAGTAATTTTCTGCACTGTTTGCTGTAAGAATAGCGTAGCAAAATGTGCATAAGGGTTGAATGCAGAGGTTGTGGGACTTGCTTGGCACAAGTGGGACACAAAATTAGTATAGCAGACACTTTGTGGATGCCACTAATTTTCAGCACTCTTTGCTATAAGAATAGCTCAGCAAAATATGCATGAGGGTTTAATGCAGAGGTGGTGGGACTTGCTTGGCACCAGTGGGACACAAAATTAGTATAGCAGACATTTTGTGGATGCCACTAATTTTCAGCACTTTTTGCTATAAGAATAGCGTAGCAAAATGTGCATGAGGGTTGAATGCAGAGGTGCTGGGACTTGCTTGGCACCATTGGGACACAAAATTAGTATAGCAGACACTTTTTGGATGCCACTAATTTTCAGCACTGTTTGCTATAAAAATAGCGTAGCAAAATGTGTATGAGTGTTGAATGCAGAGGTGCTGGGACTTGCTTGGCACCAGTGGGACACAAAATTAGTATAGCAGACACTTTGTGGATGCCACTAATTTTCAACACTGTTTGCTATAAGAATAGCGTAGCAAAATGTGCATGAGGGTGGAATGCAGAGTTGCTGGGACTTGCTTGGCACAGGTGGGACACAAAATTAGTATAGCAGACACTTTGTGGATGCCAGTAATTTTCTGCACTGTTTGCTGTAAGAATAGTGTAGCAAAATGTGCATAAGGGTTGAATGCAGAGGTTGTGGGACTTGCTTGGCACAAGTGGGACACAAAATTAGTATAGCAGACACTTTGTGGATGCTACTAATTTTCAGCACTCTTTGCTATAAGAATAGCTCAGCAAAATGTGCATGAGGGTTTAATGCAGAGGTGGTGGGACTTGCTTGGCACCAGTGGGACACAAAATTAGTATAGCAGACACTTTTTGGATGCCACTAATTTTCAGCACTTTTTGCTATTAGAATAGCATAGCAAAATGTGCATGAGGGTTGAATGCAGAGGTGCTGGGACTTGCTTGGCACCATTGGGACACAAAATTAAAATAGCAAACAGTTTGTGGATGCCACTAATTTTCTGCACTGTTTGCTATAAGAATAGCGTAGCAAAATGTGCATAAGGGTTGAATGCAGAGGTTGTGGGACTTGCTTGGCACAAGTGGGACACAAAATTAGTATAGCAGACACTTTGTGGATGCCACTAGATTTCAACACTGTTTGCTATAAGAATAGCGTAGCAAAATGTGCATGAGGGTGGAATGCAGAGGTGCTTGGACTTGCTTTGCACCAGAAGGACATAAAATTAGTATAGCAGACACTTTGTGGATGCCACTAATTTTCAGCACTGTTTGCTGTAAAAATAGTTTAGCAAAATGTGCATAAGGGTTGAATACAGAGGTGGTGAGACTTGCTTGTTACCAGTGAAAGACAAAATTAGTATAGCAGACACTTTGTGGATGCCACTAATTTTCAGCACTGTTTGCTATAAGAATAGCGAAGCAAAATATGCATGAGGGTTGAATGCAGAGGTGGTGGGACTTGCTTAGCAAAAGTGGGAAACAAAATTAGTATAGCAGACACTTTGTGGATGCCACTATTTTTCAACACTGTTTGCTATAAGAATAGCGTAGCAAAATGTGCATGAAGGTTGAATGCAGAGGTGCTGGGACTTGCTTGGCACCATTGGGACACAAAATTAAAATAGCAAACAGTTTGTGGATGCCACTAATTTTCTGCACTGTTTGCTATAAGAATAGCGTAGCAAAATGTGCATAAGGGTTGAATGCAGAGGTTGTGGGACTTGCTTGGCACAAGTGGGACACAAAATTAGTATAGCAGACACTTTGTGGATGCCACTATTTTTCAACACTGTTTGCTATAAGAATAGCGTAGCAAAATGTGCATGAGGGTTGAATGCAGAGGTGGTGGGACTTGCTTGGCAAAAGTGGGAAACAAAATTAGTATAGCAGACACTTTGTGGATGCCACTATTTTTCAGCACTGTTTGCTATAAGAATAGCGTAGCAAAATGTGCATGAGGGTTGAATGCAGAGGTGCTGGGACTTGCTTGGCACAGGTCGGACACAAAATTAGTATAGCAGACACTTTGTGGATGCCAGTAATTTTCTGCACTGTTTGCTGTAAGAATAGCGTAGCAAAATGTGCATAAGGGTTGAATGCAGAGGTTGTGGGACTTGCTTGGCACAAGTGGGACACAAAATTAGTATAGCAGACACTTTGTGGATGCCACTAATTTTCAGCACTCTTTCCTATAAGAATAGCTCAGCAAAATATGCATGAGGGTTTAATGCAGAGGTGGTGGGACTTGCTTGGTACCAGTGGGACACAAAATTAGTATAGCAGACATTTTGTGGATGCCACTAATTTTCAGCACTTTTTGCTATTAGAATAGCGTAGCAAAATGTGCATGAGGGTTGAATGCAGAGGTGCTGGGACTTGCTTGGCACCATTGGGACACAAAATTAGTATAGCAGACACTTTTTGGATGCCACTAATTTTCAGCACTGTTTGCTATAAAAATAGCGTAGCAAAATATGTATGAGTGTTGAATGCAGAGGTGCTGGGACTTGCTTGGCACCAGTGGGACACAAAATTAGTATAGCAGACACTTTGTGGATGCCACTAATTTTCAACACTGTTTGCTATAAGAATAGCGTAGCAAAATGTGCATGAGGGTGGAATGCAGAGGTGCTGGGACTTGCTTTGCATCAGAAGGAAATAAAATTAGCATAGCAGACACTTTGTGGATGCCACTAATTTTCAGCACTGTTTGCTGTAAAAATAGCGTAGCAAATTGTGCATAAGGGTTGAATACAGAGCTGGTGAGACATGCTTGTTACCAGTGGGACACAAAATTAGTATAGCAGACACTTTGTGGATGCCACTAATTTTCAGCACTGTTTGCTATAAGAATAGCTTAGCAAAATGTGCATGAGGGTTGAATGCAGAGGTGCTGGGACTTGCTTGGCACCAGTGGGACACAAAATTAGTATAGCAGACACTTTGTGGATGCCACTAATTTTCAGCACTGTTTGCTATAAGAATAGCATAGCAAAATGTGCATGAGGGTTGAATGCAGAGTTGCTGGGACTTGCTTGGCACAGGTGGGACACAAAATTAGTATAGCAGACACTTTGTGGATGCCAGTAATTTTCTGCACTGTTTGCTGTAAGAATAGTGTAGCAAAATGTGCATAAGGGTTGAATGCAGAGGTTGTGGGACTTGCTTGGCACAAGTGGGACACAAAATTAGTATAGCAGACACTTTGTGGATGCTACTAATTTTCAGCACTCTTTGCTATAAGAATAGCTCAGCAAAATGTGCATGAGGGTTTAATGCAGAGGTGGTGGGACTTGCTTGGCACCAGTGGGACACAAAATTAGTATAGCAGACACTTTTTGGATGCCACTAATTTTCAGCACTTTTTGCTATTAGAATAGCATAGCAAAATGTGCATGAGGGTGGAATGCAGAGGTGCTGGGACTTGCTTTGCATCAGAAGGAAATAAAATTAGCATAGCAGACACTTTGTGGATGCCACTAATTTTCAGCACTGTTTGCTGTAAAAATAGCGTAGCAAATTGTGCATAAGGGTTGAATACAGAGCTGGTGAGACATGCTTGTTACCAGTGGGACACAAAATTAGTATAGCAGACACTTTGTGGATGCCACTAATTTTCAGCACTGTTTGCTATAAGAATAGCTTAGCAAAATGTGCATGAGGGTTGAATGCAGAGGTGCTGGGACTTGCTTGGCACCAGTGGGACACAAAATTAGTATAGCAGACACTTTGTGGATGCCACTAATTTTCAGCACTGTTTGCTATAAGAATAGCATAGCAAAATGTGCATGAGGGTTGAATGCAGAGTTGCTGGGACTTGCTTGGCACAGGTGGGACACAAAATTAGTATAGCAGACACTTTGTGGATGCCAGTAATTTTCTGCACTGTTTGCTGTAAGAATAGTGTAGCAAAATGTGCATAAGGGTTGAATGCAGAGGTTGTGGGACTTGCTTGGCACAAGTGGGACACAAAATTAGTATAGCAGACACTTTGTGGATGCTACTAATTTTCAGCACTCTTTGCTATAAGAATAGCTCAGCAAAATGTGCATGAGGGTTTAATGCAGAGGTGGTGGGACTTGCTTGGCACCAGTGGGACACAAAATTAGTATAGCAGACACTTTTTGGATGCCACTAATTTTCAGCACTTTTTGCTATTAGAATAGCATAGCAAAATGTGCATGAGGGTTGAATGCAGAGGTGCTGGGACTTGCTTGGCACCATTGGGACACAAAATTAAAATAGCAAACAGTTTGTGGATGCCACTAATTTTCTGCACTGTTTGCTATAAGAATAGCGTAGCAAAATGTGCATAAGGGTTGAATGCAGAGGTTGTGGGACTTGCTTGGCACAAGTGGGACACAAAATTAGTATAGCAGACACTTTGTGGATGCCACTAGATTTCAACACTGTTTGCTATAAGAATAGCGTAGCAAAATGTGCATGAGGGTGGAATGCAGAGGTGCTTGGACTTGCTTTGCACCAGAAGGACATAAAATTAATATAGCAGACACTTTGTGGATGCCACTAATTTTCAGCACTGTTTGCTGTAAAAATAGTTTAGCAAAATGTGCATAAGGGTTGAATACAGAGGTGGTGAGACTTGCTTGTTACCAGTGAAAGACAAAATTAGTATAGCAGACACTTTGTGGATGCCACTAATTTTCAGCACTGTTTGCTATAAGAATAGCGAAGCAAAATATGCATGAGGGTTGAATGCAGAGGTGGTGGGACTTGCTTGGCAAAAGTGGGAAACAAAATTAGTATAGCAGACACTTTGTGGATGCCACTATTTTTCAACACTGTTTGCTATAAGAATAGCGTAGCAAAATGTGCATGAAGGTTGAATGCAGAGGTGCTGGGACTTGCTTGGCACAGGTGGGACACAAAATTAGTATAGCAGACACTTTGTGGATGCCAGTAATTTTCTGCACTGTTTGCTGTAAGAATAACGTAGCAAAATGTGCATAAGGGTTGAATGCAGAGGTTGTGGGACTTGCTTGGCACAAGTGGGACACAAAATTAGTATAGCAGACACTTTGTGGATGCCACTAATTTTCAGCACTCTTTGCTATAAGAATAGCTCAGCAAAATATGCATGAGGGTTTAATGCAGAGGTGGTGGGACTTGCTTGGCACCAGTGGGACACAAAATTAGTATAGCAGACATTTTGTGGATGCCACTAATTTTCAGCACTTTTTGCTATAAGAATAGCGTAGCAAAATGTGCATGAGGGTTGAATGCAGAGGTGCTGGGACTTGCTTGGCACCATTGGGACACAAAATTAGTATAGCAGACACTTTTTGGATGCCACTAATTTTCAGCACTGTTTGCTATAAAAATAGCGTAGCAAAATGTGTATGAGTGTTGAATGCAGAGGTGCTGGGACTTGCTTGGCACCAGTGGGACACAAAATTAGTATAGCAGACACTTTGTGGATGCCACTAATTTTCAACACTGTTTGCTATAAGAATAGCGTAGCAAAATGTGCATGAGGGTGGAATGCAGAGTTGCTGGGACTTGCTTGGCACAGGTGGGACACAAAATTAGTATAGCAGACACTTTGTGGATGCCAGTAATTTTCTGCACTGTTTGCTGTAAGAATAGTGTAGCAAAATGTGCATAAGGGTTGAATGCAGAGGTTGTGGGACTTGCTTGGCACAAGTGGGACACAAAATTAGTATAGCAGACACTTTGTGGATGCTACTAATTTTCAGCACTCTTTGCTATAAGAATAGCTCAGCAAAATGTGCATGAGGGTTTAATGCAGAGGTGGTGGGACTTGCTTGGCACCAGTGGGACACAAAATTAGTATAGCAGCCACTTTTTGGATGCCACTAATTTTCAGCACTTTTTGCTATTAGAATAGCATAGCAAAATGTGCATGAGGGTTGAATGCAGAGGTGCTGGGACTTGCTTGGCACCATTGGGACACAAAATTAAAATAGCAAACAGTTTGTGGATGCCACTAATTTTCTGCACTGTTTGCTATAAGAATAGCGTAGCAAAATGTGCATAAGGGTTGAATGCAGAGGTTGTGGGACTTGCTTGGCACAAGTGGGACACAAAATTAGTATAGCAGACACTTTGTGGATGCCACTAGATTTCAACACTGTTTGCTATAAGAATAGCGTAGCAAAATGTGCATGAGGGTGGAATGCAGAGGTGCTTGGACTTGCTTTGCACCAGAAGGACATAAAATTAGTATAGCAGACACTTTGTGGATGCCACTAATTTTCAGCACTGTTTGCTGTAAAAATAGTTTAGCAAAATGTGCATAAGGGTTGAATACAGAGGTGGTGAGACTTGCTTGTTACCAGTGAAAGACAAAATTAGTATAGCAGACACTTTGTGGATGCCACTAATTTTCAGCACTGTTTGCTATAAGAATAGCGAAGCAAAATATGCATGAGGGTTGAATGCAGAGGTGGTGGGACTTGCTTGGCAAAAGTGGGAAACAAAATTAGTATAGCAGACACTTTGTGGATGCCACTATTTTTCAACACTGTTTGCTATAAGAATAGCGTAGCAAAATGTGCATGAAGGTTGAATGCAGAGGTGCTGGGACTTGCTTGGCACCATTGGGACACAAAATTAAAATAGCAAACAGTTTGTGGATGCCACTAATTTTCTGCACTGTTTGCTATAAGAATAGCGTAGCAAAATGTGCATAAGGGTTGAATGCAGAGGTTGTGGGACTTGCTTGGCACAAGTGGGACACAAAATTAGTATAGCAGACACTTTGTGGATGCCACTATTTTTCAACACTGTTTGCTATAAGAATAGCGTAGCAAAATGTGCATGAAGGTTGAATGCAGAGGTGCTGGGACTTGCTTGGCACAGGTGGGACACAAAATTAGTATAGCAGACACTTTGTGGATGCCAGTAATTTTCTGCACTGTTTGCTGTAAGAATAGCGTAGCAAAATGTGCATAAGGGTTGAATGCAGAGGTTGTGGGACTTGCTTGGCACAAGTGGGACACAAAATTAGTATAGCAGACACTTTGTGGATGCCACTAATTTTCAGCACTCTTTGCTATAAGAATAGCTCAGCAAAATATGCATGAGGGTTTAATGCAGAGGTGGTGGGACTTGCTTGGCACCAGTGGGACACAAAATTAGTATAGCAGACATTTTGTGGATGCCACTAATTTTCAGCACTTTTTGCTATTAGAATAGCGTAGCAAAATGTGCATGAGGGTTGAATGCAGAGGTGCTGGGACTTGCTTGGCACCATTGGGACACAAAATTAGTATAGCAGACACTTTTTGGATGCCACTAATTTTCAGCACTGTTTGCTATAAAAATAGCGTAGCAAAATGTGTATGAGTGTTGAATGCAGAGGTGCTGGGACTTGCTTGGCACCAGTGGGACACAAAATTAGTATAGCAGACACTTTGTGGATGCCACTAATTTTCAACACTGTTTGCTATAAGAATAGCGTAGCAAAATGTGCATGAGGGTGGAATGCAGAGGTGCTGGGACTTGCTTTGCACCAGAAGGACATAAAATTAGCATAGCAGACACTTTGTGGATGCCACTAATTTTCAGCACTGTTTGCTGTAAAAATAGCGTAGCAAATTGTGCATAAGGGTTGAATACAGAGATGGTGAGACTTGCTTGTTACCAGTGGGACACAAAATTAGTATAGCAGACACTTTGTGGATGCTACTAATTTTCAGCACTTTTTGCTATAAGAATAGCAAAGCAAAATGTGCATGAGCGTTGAATGCAGAGGTGGTAGGACTTGCTTGGCACAAGTGGGACAAATACTTCATATAGCAGACACTTTTTGGATGCCACTAATTTTCAGCACTGTTTGCTATAAGACTAGCTTAGCAAAATGTGCATGAGGGTTGAATGCAGAGGTGCTGGGACTTGCTTGGCAGCAGTGGGACACAAAATTAGTATAGCAGACACTTTGTGGATGCCACTAATTTTCAGCACTGTTTGCTATAAGAATAGCGTAGCAAAATGTGCATGAGGGTTGAATGCAGAGTTGCTGGGACTTGCTTGGCACAGGTGGGACACAAAATTAGTATAGCAGACACTTTGTGGATGCCAGTAATTTTCTGCACTGTTTGCTGTAAGAATAGCGTAGCAAAATGTGCATAAGGGTTGAATGCAGAGGTTGTGGGACTTGCTTGGCACAAGTGGGACACAAAATTAGTATAGCAGACACTTTGTGGATGCTACTAATTTTCAGCACTCTTTGCTATAAGAATAGCTCAGCAAAATGTGCATGAGGGTTTAATGCAGAGGTGGTGGGACTTGCTTGGCACCAGTGGGACACAAAATTAGTATAGCAGACACTTTTTGGATGCCACTAATTTTTAGCACTTTTTGCTATTAGAATAACATAGCAAAATGTGCATGAGGGTTGAATGTAGAGGTGCTGGGACTTGCTTGGCACCATTGGGACACAAAATTAGTATAGCAGACACTTTTTGGATGCCACTAATTTTCAGCACTGTTCGCTATAAGAATAGCGTAGCAAAATGTGCATGAGTGTTGAATGCAGAGGTGCTGGGACTTGCTTGACACCAGTGGGACACAAAATTAAAATAGCAAACAGTTTGTGGATGCCACTAATTTTCTGCACTGTTTGCTATAAGAATAGCGTAACAAAATGTGCATAAGGGTTGAATGCAGAGGTTGTGGGACTTGCTTGGCACAAGTGGGACACAAAATTAGTATAGCAGACACTTTGTGGATGCCACTAATTTTCAACACTGCTATAAGAATAGCGTAGCAAAATGTGCATGAGGGTGTAATGCAGAGGTGCTGGGACTTGCTTTGCACCAGAAGGACATAAAATTAGTATAGCAGACACTTTGTGGATGCCACTAATTTTCAGCACTGTTTGCTGTAAAAATAGCATAGCAAAATGTGCATAAGGGTTGAATACAGAGGTGGTGAGACTTGCTTGTTACCAGTGGGACACAAAATTAGTATAGCAGACACTTTGTGGATGCCACTAATTTTCAGCACTTTTTGCTATAAGAAGAGCGTAGCAAAATGTGCATGAGGGTTGAATGCAGAGGTGCTGGGACTTGCTTGGCACCATTGGGACACAAAATTAGTATAGTAGACACTTTTTGGATGCCACTAATTTTCAGCACTGTTTCTATAAGAATAGCGTAGCAAAATGTGCATGAGGGTTGAATGCAGATGTGGTGGGAGTTTCTTGGCACAAGTGGGACACAAAATTAGTATAGCAGACACTTTGTGGATGCCACTAATTTTCAGCCCTGTTTGCTATAAAAATAGCGTAGCAAAATGTGCATTGGTTTGAATGCAGTAGTGCTGGGACTTGCTTGGCACCAGTGAGACACAAAATTAGTATAGCAGACACTTTGTGGATGCCACTAATTTTCAGCACTTTTTGCTATGAGAATAGCAAAGCAAAATGTGCATGAGGGTTGAATGCAGAGGTGGTGGGACTTGCTTGGCACAAGTGGGACAAATACTTAGTATAGCAGACACTTTGTGGATGCCACTAATTTTCAGCACTGTTTGCTATAAGAATAGCTTAGCAAAATGTGCATGAGGGTTGAATGCAGAGGTGCTGGGACTTGCTTGGCACCAGTGGGACACAAAATTAGTATAGCAGACACTTTGTGGATGCCACTAATTTTCAGCACTGTTTGCTATAAGAATAGCGAAGCAAAATGTGCATGAGGGTTGAATGCAGAGGTGGTGGGACTTGCTTGGCAAAAGTGGGAAACAAAATTAGTATAGCAGACACTTTGTGGATGCCACTATTTTTCAACACTGTTTGCTATAAGAATAGCGTAGCAAAATGTGCATGAGGGTTGAATGCAGAGGTGGTGGGACTTGCTTGGCACAGGTGGGACACAAAATTAGTATAGCAGACACTTTGTGGATGCCAGTAATTTTCTGCACTGTTTGCTATAAGAATAGCGGAGCAAAATGTGCATAAGGGTTGAATGCAGAGGTTGTGGGACTTGCTTGGCACAAGTGGGATACAAAATTAGTATAGCAGACACTTTGTGGATGCCACTAATTTTCAGCACTCTTTGCTATAAGAATAGCAAAGGGGTAGCATTGCTGCAGCAAGGCATGACCTCTGAACGCCAGAGGAGTGTCTGCTCCAGTAAGGGGGGAATAGGAGTGCAGGGCAGGCAAGACAGGTACTGGTAGTGGGGGACTCAATTATTAGGGGGACAGATAGGGCAATCTGTCACAAAGACAGGGATCGCCGCCGAACAGTGTGTTGTCTTCCTGGCGCTCGAGTTCGGCACATTGGTGATCGGGTTGACAGATTACTGGGAGGGACTGGGGAGGACCCAGCGGTCATTGTACACATTGGCACAAATGACAAAGTTAGAGGTAGGTGGAAGGTCCTTGGTATTTTCGGAAATACTACCTGTGCCACGAGCCACACCAGAGAGGCAAAGAGAGATCAGGGAGGTTAACAGGTGGCTCAGGAATTGGTGTAGGAAAGAGGGTTTTGGGTTCCTGGAGAATTGGGCCGACTTTTCAGTTGGCTACAGATTCTATGCTAGGGATGGGCTGCATCTTCATGGGGAAGGTGCAGCTCTGCTGGGGCAGAAAATGGCTAGAAGGTTGGAGGAGTGTTTAAACTAGGAATGGGGGGCGAGGGTATTCACTTTATAGAAGGGGAATGTAGTGCAGATAGTGACCAGGGCACAAGTAATGAAATTGGGGGTGGTACGGGGGGAAGGGTTAGGACAGTTAATACAGTAAGCAGGAATACAGGTACAGAGTCATATGTAACGTGCATGTACACTAATGCCCGAAGCCTCACAAATAAGGTGGAGGAATTAGAATTAATATTGTTGGAAGAAAATTATGATATAGTGGGGATATCAGAGACATGGCTGGATGAGAGCTATGACTGGGCTGTTAATTTACAGGGTTATAGCCTATTCAGGAATGACCGTACAAATAAGCAAGGGGGAGGTGTGTGTCTATATGTAAAATCATCCTTAAAACCCATCCTGCGTGACAACATATGTGAGGGTACTGAGAATGTAGAGTCCCTATGGGTGGAGATAAGAGGGGGGAGAATGAATAATAAAATACTGATAGGGGTGTGTTATAAGACGCCGAATATTATGGAAGAGGTAGAGAATCTCCTCATAAAGCAAATTGATAAAGCAGCGAGTCTCGGAGAGGTAATTATTATGGGGGACTTTAACTATCCTGATATAAATTGGGGAACAGAAACTTGCAGTTCCAGCAAAGGAAATAGATTTTTGATAACAATGAAAGATAATTACCTTTCACAAATGGTACAGGACCCCACAAGAGGGGGAGCACTACTAGACCTTGTACTAACCAATAGGCCAGACCGCATATCAAATATACAAGTTGGGGGTTACTTGGGGAATAGTGATCACAAAATAATAAGTTTTCATGTATTCTTTAGTAAGATGTCTAGTAGAGGGGCTACAAGGACCCTAAACTTCAGGAAAGCAAATTTTAAACGGTTGAGAGATGATCTTAGTGCAATTAACTGGGATGATGTACTAAGTAATAAAAGTACACAAAACAAATGGGAGACTTTTATGAGCATCCTGAATAGGGCTTGTGCAGAAAATATACCCTATGGGAACAAACATGCTAGAAATAGGAGGAAACCCCTATGGCTAAATAGAGCTGTAAGGGAAGCAATAAAAGAAAAACAGAAAGCCTTAAAAGAATTAAAGAGGGTAGGTAGTGATGAGGCATTATATAATTATAGAAAATTAAATAAAATATGTAAAAAGCAAATTAAGTTAGCTAAGTTTGAGACAGAGAGACTCATTGCGAGAGAAAGTAAAAATAATCCTAAAATATTCTTTAACTACATAAACAGTAAAAAACTGAAAAGCGATAGTGTTGGCCCCCTTAAAAATAGTCTTGGTGAAATGGTGGAAAGGGATGAGGGTAAAGCCAACCTGCTGAATGACTTTTTTTCTACGGTTTTTATACAAGAAAATGCCATGGCAGATGACATGACCAGTGATACCATAAATTCACCCTTGAATATTACCTGCTTAACCCAGCAGGAAGTACGCCGCCGCCTCGAAATCACTAAGGTTGACAAATCTCCGGGCCCGGATGGCATACACCCCAGAGTACTACAGGAATTGAGTTCTGTGATAGATAGACCATTATTTTTAATCTTCTCAGATTCCTTAATAACAGGGTCGGTACCGCAGGACTGGCGCATAGCAAATGTGGTGCCAATATTCAAAAAGGGGACAAAAACTGAGCCGGGAAATTATAGGCCGGTAAGTTTAACCTCTATGGTTGGTAAAATCCTTGAGGGTTTCTTGAGAGATGCTATACTGGAGTATCTCAAGAAAAATAACCTTATGACAGAGTATCAACATGGGTTTATGAGGGATCGATCCTGTCAAACTAATTTGATCAGCTTCTATGAAGAGGTAAGTTCAAGCCTGGACCAGGGAAATGCAGTGGATGTTGTGTATATGGACTTTTCAAAAGCTTTTGATACGGTGCCACACAAAAGGTTGGTACATAAAATGAGAATAATAGGGATAGGGGAAAATATGTGTAACTGGGTTAAAAACTGGCTCAGTGATAGGAAACAAAGGGTGGTTATTAATGGTACGTACTCGGACTGGGTCTTAGTTCATAGTGGGGTACCACAGGGGTCAGTATTGGGCCCGCTTCTTTTCAACATATTTAGAAATGACCTTGTTGGGGGCATGCGGAGTAGAATTTCAATATTTGCAGATGATACTAAACTCTGCAGGGTAATCAATACAGAGGAGGATAATTTTATATTACAGGGAGATTTATGTAAATTGGAGGATTGGGCTGAGAAGTGGCAATTGAAGTTTAATGTAGATAAATGTAAGGTCATGCACTTGGGTAGAGGAAATAACATTTATGATTATGTACTTAATTGTAGAACACTGGGTATAACAGACACAGAAAAAGACTTGGGTGTATGGGTGGATGGTAAACTTAACTTTAGTGGACAGTGTCAGGCAACTGCTGCCAGGGCTAATAAAATAATGGGATGTATTAAAAGAGGTATAAGTGTTCATGAAAAAAATATAGTTCTACCTCTGTACAAGTCACTAGTGCGACCGCACTTAGAATACTGTGTACAATTCTGGTCACCGATATATAAGAAGGACATAGCTGAACTGGAGAGGGTGCAGAGAAGAGCGACCAAGATTATTAGAGGAATGGGTGGGCTGCAATACCAAGACAGGTTATTAAACTTGGGGTTATTTAGTTTGGAAAAACGAAGGCTTAGGGGGGATCTAATCACAATGTATAAATATATGAGGGGACAGTACAGAGACCTTTCCAAAGATCTTTTTACACCTAGGCCTGCGACAGGAACACGGGGGCATCTGCTACGTCTTGAGGAAAGAAGGTTTAATCATAATCACAGACGAGGATTCTTTACTGTACGAGCAGTGAGACTGTGGAACTCTCTGCCACATGATGTTGTAATGAGTGATTCACTACTAACATTTAAGCAGAGCCTGGACGCCTTTCTTGAAAAATTTAATATTACCAGTTATGTATATTAGATTTTATGACAGGGTATTGATCCAGGGAACTAGTCTGATTGCCGGATGTGGAGTCAGGAAGGAAATCTTTTCCCCATTGGAACTTGTTTGCCACATTGGGTTTTTTTGCCTTCCTCTGGATCAACATGTTAGGCTACAGGTTGAACTAGATGGACTTAGAGTCTCCCTTCAACCTTAAAAACTATGATACTATGATATTATGATACTATGATACTATGTCGCTGTGAACTTATCCATTGTATTATGGAGCTGGGCTGTGAACTTTTCCATACTCCTGACATCTTTTATTCGGGCATATAGATCCGAGACAGAGGGCGGGGCTACTTTCCTCCAGAACAGTGAAATTAGACATTTGGCCGCAGTAAGGATATGGAGTAGAAGCTTTAGTTTAGGTTTGCTTAAATACGGCGGGAGGGCATTCAGCAAATATACTACCGGATCTCTGGTCACAATGACACCCACCAATCTGCCCATCAGGGACTCCACCTCCTCCCAGAAGCCATCGATGGTCGGGCATGTCCAGAATATATGGCATTGGGATGCCCCCCCAAGGCCACATCTCCAACACACATCCGGATAGGTACGGTTAAATTTGTGAAGGAGTTCTGGTGTGTGGTACCATGTCATGAGGACCTTTACTTGGTTTTCCTTGTAAAGAGTGCTGATTGAGGACCGAAATGTCCTAGCCCATATCACTGACCAGAGTGTGTCTGGAAGGGGGCGTCCCACCCAACCCTCCCATCTCTTCATGTATGAATGCTTCAGTGCATCTAATGAGTCCCCAATTATCAGAATGTTATAAATGGCCGATATCAGTCCCCTGGTCGAGGTCCTGCCAGAGCAAAGGGTCTCGAATGCTGTGGGATGCCGCACCCCCGCCTGTCCCATAATGTCTGTGAAAAAATGTGATATCTGTTGATATTAGAAATATAGGTGGAGAGGTAGTTTATATTGATATCGTAAATCCGAAAATGGCTTCAATTTCAGAGTAGCCGAGTTGACCACATCCCGAAAACAATAAAGGCCCACCTTTGCCCATTGCCCCGTCACCCCCGGACTCATGCCCTCTGTCAGGTGTGGTGTGAACAAGAAAGGGGTCAATAGGGAAAACTGTGAGGCCAGCTGGAACTTCATTCTACACTGTCGCCACACCTCTCTTGTAAATGCCATTGGGCCTTGGAGGTCTCTGGAGGGGGTTTCACTAGGGCATCCCCATATTAGAGAGCTGGGGTGGAAAGGTGCTATAAAAAGCTTCTCTATCTCCATCAACTTGTTAAAAGCCGGCAGGGTCGTCCATGATGCCAAGCTACGCAAGTGTGCGACATAGTAATAAAGTTTGAGATTCGGACACGACAAGCCCCCCTTTGTACGTGGTGCACACAGAACTGAGTCTGGGATGCGATGCCTTCCCGAATGCCATATAAATTTCAAAAGTTTTGACTGGACTTTTTTCAGTACCCCCAGAGGAACCCACACCGGGAGTGTTTCGAACAGATACAGAAATTTAGAGATGACTGACATTTTAATTGTAGCGATTTTACCTAAGAAAGAGATCTGTAAAGATGACCATTTTTTCAGACTATTTTCCACATCGCGCATTAGGGGTGGGAAGTTGGCTTGGTATAATGTTTTATAACTGGGGGTTATTTTGACTCCTAAGTATCGTAGGGAATCTGAACGCCAAGAGTACTTAAAATTTTGTTTGTGGGACTGTAATTTAGTTTCTGGGATGTTAAGCGGTAAAGCCTCTGTTTTGTCGGAGTTAAGTTTATAACCCGAGAGTCTAGTGTATTGAGTTAATACTGCTTGTAAATTTGGTAGGGAAATGACGGGATTAGTCAGGGACAACAGGACGTTGTCCGCAAATAGGGCCACTTTAAAGGACTTATCCCGAACCTTGACCCCCATAATGTCCGGATTGAGTCGAATATGTGCTGCCAGTGGTTCAATGCTTAGGACATATAGCAAAGGGGACAGAGGACAGCCCTGCCAAGTTCCATTTCAGATAGGCAGGGGATCTGAGTGTGCATGAGGGAGGCGAATTTTCGCCGCAGGGAGAGAATACAGGCCCCGCAGAGCTGAGACAAATGGTCCTGACAGGCCGAAGTGGTCCAGAAAACATAAAGGACCAATCCAGCCTATCGAAAGCCTTCTCCGCGTCTAGTCCCAGAAGAAGTGCTTCCACTGCTTCCCTATTCACCACTTCCACCAGATCCAAGATCCTTCGGGTGTTGTCTCCCGCCTGTTGATAGCGAATGAATCCTACTTGGTCTTTATGGACCAGCTGTGGAAGCCAATTATTTAGGCGGTCCGCCAACAGTTTGGTGAATATTTTGAGATCAGAATTTAAGAGGCTAATAGGGCGGTAGCTCACACATTCCATGGGGTCCCTACCTGCTTTAGGGATGACAGTTATATAAGAGTGTAAAAATGTATTTGGGATGTCCTCACCCGTCATAAAAAGATTGAAAAGATGAGTCAAATGAGGTGACAGCTCTCCTAGAAAGGTTTTATAATATAGGTAAGTAAACCCATCCGGGCCCGGAGCGTTGTGATTTGGGAGGTCCTTGATGGTCTGATGGATCTCGTCTGGGACTATTTCTCGATTAAGATCATCCAGAGCCTCCTGGGGCAGTTTTGGAAGGTGACAGTCAGTCACATAATCATTCAATATTGTTGTTCTATCTGGGTGGGACATTTACAACGACGAAGAGATAGAGTACAAGGATGTGTAGTATGTGTGGAAAAGTTGTGCGAATTTTGTGGGATCGTAATGAGGGGTGCCTGAAGTATCCTTTATGGCACAGGGGGCGGAAGATATCGTTTGGTCCCGAAGCCTTCTGGCCAGCATCGTATGTGGTTTGTTGCCATACTCATAATACTTCTGGCGCGAGTAACGTAGGAGCTTTGCTATTTTCCCATGTGAAATCTCTTTTAATTTAGTTCTAAGGTCTATTACCGCTTTCAGGGGAGTCATAGAGGGGTGGGTGCGAAGGCGTTCCTCCGCCGATCGGAGGTCTATTTCACATTGACGATAAAGTTGCTGTGAGTCCTTTTTAAGCTTACAAAAAATGGCTATGCGCTCCCCTCTAATAACCGCCTTTTGGGCTTCCCATATCACTGGGAAAGATGGAGGGGTCTGAGAATTCTCCCCAAAGTAATTCTGAATAGCCTTACGGATGGATTCTCGAGAGATAGTATTGGTGAGTAAGGATTCATTTAGTCTCCAGTGGGTTCTTTTTGAGGGAATATTTGTTAAATTAAGGTTTAGTAATAAAGGGGCATGGTCTGACCACGTGATACTGCCTATTTGTGCTTGTCGGAGTGTTCTAAGCGTGAGGACATTACCAAAGAAATAATCGATTCGACTATGGGAATTATGGGGGTGTGAGAAGAAGGTGTATTGTCTTGCTGTCGGGTTATCAATTCTCCACAAGTCAAATAGTTGGTATTTATGGATCAGTTTGCGGAATCCCGTAGACAGATGGGATGATTTATGTGGGCTTGTAGAGTGTGAGGGTGCTAGCATTCTATCAGCTCTGTCCGAAAACACCATATTAAAGTATATATAATGTGAATGGCCCCCCGGTCTCACGGGAGGCGTGAAAGGACCAAGGAAACAAATCTGTTCTGATTAGAGTTTAGGGCATAGAGGTTACTCAGGATTAATTTCATCCCATTCAGAGTACCCTGGATGATCAGGTAACGATCCGAGGGATCTACCTCCCACTTACTCACTTGAAGTGGGCAAGTGCGAGAAATCAGTATAGCTACCCCAGCTTTCTTTTTTGTGTTTGTAGCTGAAAAGGATTGGGGATACCAATGGTGGGCAAAGTTAAAAGAGCTTTTTTCTGTAAAGTGTGTCTCTTGCAGAAACACCACTTCCGCCAGTGATTTTCGCATCTCCTGGAGAACCAGCCTCCTTTTAACATCAGAATTCAACCCCTTCACGTTAAGGCTCATCAACGTAGCCATCCCGGTGCCTTAATGTGAGCTAGTGTGAGGACTAGTGTTTGAGACTGTCGCTTAATGTGCAAGGTAGATATATTCCATGGGCCCTTCTGAAACAGAGCTCGTCTACTATGGTGAATTGTATAACTGTGAGTACAACCAGGACAATAAAGAATAAACCAAAACATACCTATGTTCTACTGCAAAATAGAAACTCTTCAATTATGCAATAAGGGTATGGTAATCAACCCCAACCGTCCACTACCCCAACAGCAGAGTCGACTTACTTTTACACGAAGTTAATGGTATCTCACTAAATATAACCTGCATTGGAAACCAAAGTGCGAATCAATTGGTACGACTCTGCAGAAGGGTGAGTGACGGAACTTCACAAACCAGACTTGGGATCCAAACCCACCCCCCAGGATTCTTTAAGAAGGAGAAGGTCCCAGGAAAAAGGGAAGCAATATAAGTAGACCAGTTGACCCCCTGGGATCCCCATGTGAGATCAAAAGATAACCGTAAATTCATGGGAAAAAGCGATCAGGTAGGTCCTTCAGCTCTCGGGCCTCTAGGTCGCCGTTTACGTGCTGCTGCGGCTGGTTGCCAGGCCTGAGGAAGCTGCGGTATCTGCTGGGGCAAAGTCCAGTCTGGTAGGTCCGGAACAGGAAGGTCAAATGCCCGACAGAAAGGCTCCAACTCTGCAGGGGTCCGAAGGCTGGCCAACGTCTCCCCCCGCCGTGCAGATAGGCTGAACGGGAACCCCCATCTATAGAGGATATTATTGGCCCTTAGGGATGATAGTAGTGGACGGAGGGCCCTCTGCCGCTGTAGCATCAACCATGAGAGATCTTAAAACAGTTGAATCTTAGTATCTCGGTACATCACTTGTTTTGGCGGTTGTGCTCTGAACATTATTTCCTCTTTAAGTTGGAAGTCCACGATGTGACAGATAATGTCTCTCGGGTTTCCTGTCAAAGTTTTGGGGAACAAGGCCCTGTGTGCTCTGTCCATAGGAATTGGAGGACGCTGGAGGAGTGAGTTAAATATGGTCTGCATGATTTTTGTAACATCCTCCTTTGTTTCGGCCTCAGGAACACCTCTGACCCGTATATTGTGGCGCCTGCCTCTGTTGTCTAGATCTTCAATATGACGTTGTAACTCTCTTATGGCGTCGGCTTGAGAGGAGGTATGGGACTGGAGGTGGCGAATGGTTTTTCTAGCATCATTATGGTCAGTCTCCAGCTGGTTTATTCTTTTAGAGATAGAAACTACATCCTGTCGGACCGCCGCTATTTCAGACCTGCAGGTGTCTTTTACTTCAGAAATAAGTGCTTGGAAATCCTTTTATGTAGGGAGCTGACGTACAAATTCCAACCAATCTGCTGGAGGGCATGCAGGCTGTGGGGGTGTGGGTCCAGCAGTCAGGTTTTCCGGAGGCCCCCTCTTGGAAGCTTCTCTGATAGGCGAGCTCAGTGGGGTCTTGGAGATCTCTTTATGCTGTGCCACAGGGGCTGGGCTCCTTGACCATGTATCTCCAGATAATTTCTGGTTTCTTTGGGGCCTGGGAGTGAGAGTCTCACTCTGTAATATTGGTGGTCCCAGAGGGGACGACAGGGGGGCATCTTTATGAAGTGCTGGGTCATCCCACACAAGCTGGGGAATTACAGCAGGCTGCAGGGCCTCCTTCCTGGCCTTTCGAGCCTCCTCCTGTGCCTCTCCCCTGCCCCCCTCTCGGCCATCCATTATCTCTCAGCCGGAGCTCCGCCACTCCTCACCCCCGTCGCACCAGGTTATGACACCGGACTCCCCCTGTGAGTTTTCTACAGGAGCCGACGGGCTCCAACCGCCGCCGCTCTCCTGGATCTCCATAGGGGGGAGGAGCGGCATCTCCACCATCTCCGTGTGACCTCCGGAGCTCGTGTCTAGGGAGAACGTGTACCTCCTGCCCGATCCTGCAGTCCATGGGCGCACGTTCCCGGCCGGCTTGCTGCAGTACCGCTCCCGCCTGCAAGCAGGTGAGTCACCGCGCGTCTTCTCCGCCGCCGCCATCTTGACCACGAGGTTGGCTCCCCTCCTGTCGGCGTCCGCGGGATCTTCACCTCTTCCTGCATCTGCGCCGTCGACCTCTTCAGGCTCCTCACCTCTCCCTTTGTCTGCGACGTGGACCGGCTCTCCCCGTCCGCTGTCTCCCATACCTCCTGGTGCTGCAGCCGTCTGTGGAAGCAGGGGATGCGGCACTCCAGCCGTCCGGGCGTCCTCCTGTTCTTGTTCCCCTGGCAGCTCTTTCAGTAGGTAGGAGTCCAGGGTAAGCGGTGCTTGGGCTCCCGGGTCTCTGGCAGTCTTAGGGGGCTTTCTCTTCCCCATCCTGGGCACTCCAAGCTAATGTAAATGTGCTGATTTTACTCCCGGGCGAAGGAGCTCATCCCTCAGGTGTCCTGCTCCATGAAGCTCCGGCCACGCCCCCTTTAACTTTTTTTTAGGTCTGCCCCTGTATCTAGATCTGAATTAGACCCTGTATTAGGGTAGATTCACACTTGCGAATCGCTTCTATTGCGTTATGTTAATGACCCTCAGCTCCCACTCTCCTGCCAGCGTGAACCGAGTATCATGCGACAGTGATCCGATCCTGAGATCGGATGACAGCTGTGTAGGAGAGGGAGGGATTAATCTCCCTATCTCCTCCATTATCAGCCTGTGCGTATATATTGCACTGCACTTGAGTGACATCTGAGTGCAGTCCGATGTTTTTCACACCCATAGACTTGTATGGGTGCGAGTGACATGGCTCTTGCAGACAATCACAGCATGCTGCAATTTTTTTCCTCAGTCCATTTAGGGCTGAGGAAACACTCGCAGATCTGAGCTGCAGCATTGTCTTACATCGGGCCGAGTGCAATATGTGTGACCCTGCCCTTATTGAGAGACTTAAGGGGGCTTTACATGCAATGACATATCTAACGATATGTCGTCGGGGTCAGGAATTCGTGACGCACATCCGGCGTCGTTAGCGACGTCGTTTCGTGTAACAGCTCTGAGTGACTGTAAACGATCAAAAACACTCACCTTATCATTGATCGTTGACTCGTCATTCATTTTCAAAATCTCGTTGGTCGTTGTGGACGAAGGTTGTACGTCGTTCCTGAGGCAGCACACATCGATACGTGTGACACCCCGGGAACAACGAACAATAGCTTACCTGCGTCCTCCGGCAACAAGGTGGGCGTGTCGATAATGCGGCTGCTCTCCGCCCCTCCGCTTCTATTGGACGCCTGCCGTGTGACATCGCTGTGACGCCACACGAACCTCCCCCTTAGAAAAGAGACGGTTCGCCGGCCACAGCAATGTCACTGGGAAGGTAAGTCCGTGTGACAGGGCCTAGCGATATTGTGCGCCACGGGCAGCGATTTGCCCATGACGCACAAACGACGGGGGCAGGTGCTTTCACGAGCGACATCGCTAGCTATGTCGCTGCATGTAAAGCAGCCTTTAGTTGTGGAGACTGTGCACACTATATATTGGTGTTTTTGTTTTTAATGTTTTAAAAAAAAAAATAATTGTTATTCAATAAACTCTTTTGATAAATATTTTGCAGGCAGTTGGATATTTTGTTTATATATGGTTCCAGTGCCCTTTAGTAACAATTTTTTTTCTTTATTTAAGTAATAACATGTCATCACTTGGTAGTATTATGGCTCACAAGGGAGCTTTAAGGCTATGTGCACACGTTGCATTTTTGTCGCGTTTTAAACTGCACTGTGTCAATGACAAACACTATGATTTTGCTTCCCCAGCAAAGTCTATGAGCAATCAACATTTTCATGCACACGTTGCCGTTTGTTGTCAGTGTTTTGTTTGTCAAACATTTGTCAAAATCAGCATGTCAATTCTTTTTGTGTTTTTGTCACATTTTGTCACCCACAGAACTCAATAACAGCATGAAAAATGTATGGCAAAATGCATGGTAACAAATGGGTTGCGTTTTGTATGTGATGTACCTGCATTCTTGCCACAAAAAATTCTAGTGACCCACTTTGTTCCAGGATGAAAAAAACATCTCTCTCTTTTTCTCTCTCGCTCTTTCTCTCAGCTTCATACTCACCGATTACTGGCGCGGCTGTTACACTGCTCCCGCAGCCTCTCATTCTTCCTACTACCCCCGTTAATTAGCCTCATTACATATTCACTGCACCTGATCATTAGGCTCATACATATTCACTGCTTCCCTGTCTGTGATTGGCCATCAGACGCACCCCCACGCTGAGTGACAGCTGTTTGACGGGAAACAATTACAGCCGCCAGTGGGTGGGTCTATATCGTTCAGGAAAATAAATAAATCAGTAATTTAAAAAATCAGCGTGCGGTCCCCCACAATTTTGATACTGAGCCAAGATAAAACCTCACAGCTGAGGGCTGGTATTCTCAGGCTGAGGAGACCCACATTATTTGGAGCCCCCAGCCTAAAAATATCAGCCAGCAGCTGCCCGGAATTGCTGTATTTATTAGATGCGACAGTCTCGGGACTTTACCCAGCTTTTCCCGATTTCCCTGGTGTGGGGATAATAAGGGGTTATTGGCAGCCCATAGCTGCCACTAAGTCCTAGATTATTGATTTCAGGCGTATATGAGACACCCACATTACTAATCTGCAAATGAAAGTAAATAACCACAAACAGCCAAAAAATCCAGCTGTGGCTGTGGCTAATCTGAGTGACATCACCACTGATAGCGCAACTCACTTCAGTTGCTGCGTGGAGCTCACAGCGGGCAGTCTTGTTCTATGGCGCTCACTGTGAGCATCAGATGTAGCAGTGCTGGAAGCGTCGTGGGACCTCGTGTGGATTATGTTGGACTTGTAGGGGGGTTTGGGGGTTAATAAAGTGAAAGAGGATGCTTTTTGTCTTTTATTACAAATAAAGTATTTTTCGGGAGTTTGTGTTTTATTTACTGTCACTAACAGATTAGTGATGGGGTTGTCTCATAGATGCTTGCCATCACTAAGCTTGGGCTTAGTAGCAGCTGTGGGCTGTTATTAACTCCTTATTACCCCGACGGGAAGAGCCGGGCCCAGCGCCAGAATTGGCGCATCTTATTGATGTGCCACTTCTGGGGCGGCTGTGAGCTGCTATTGTGAGGCTGGAAAGGGCCAAATAATGATGACTCTTACCACCCTAATAATATCAGCCCCCAGTTGTCTGCTATATCTTGGCTGGTTTTACAAAAATGGGGGGACCCCATGTCATTTTCTTTTAAATCAAATAATTAAAAAAAAGTGTAGGATACCCTCTATTTTTTAGGCCTAAAACACACTTCCGCAAAAAAAACGTCCGTATGACACGGTCCATTTTTCGGGTCCGTGTTCCGTATTTGTGGGGTGTTTCTCCGGTACGTATGGCATCCGTGTGATGGTGTATGCGAGCCGTGTGCACGTGTGGAATGTCCGTATTGTCATGCAATACGTACGTGTGCAGTCCGTGTGCCGTCCGTTTTTTAAGATACGTATTTTCACACAAAACACCTTGTTAGCCCATCATAATGTGCTCCTGGTGTGCTAAATTGGTCAATTAACTACCCAATTTGGTTAGTTTGCTTAAATAACCTTAAAAAACATGGCTTCAAAGCTCTTTCTCACATGAGACATACTCCAAAATATCACTCTCTCCAATGAAGCAACCATGTATTTGCTCTGGTTGATATCTAGGAGATTTGGGGTTAGGCGACATATGATTGAAGAAGAGCCACCACTGGAGAAAAGGATGTGGATCCAACCCCTTGTGAAGCTCAGGAAAACACATGGGCATTTTAATATTTTATATGGGGAAATGCGGAAATTTCCACCTAAATTCCAAGCCTACTGCCATCTCACCATTAATTCATATGACAACATCCTTGGACTTGTTTACCAACGTTTGAAGCATCAGGATACTTCTATGCGCCTCAGCATCTCCCCTGAGGAACGACTGTTGGTGACTTTACGGTAGGTGTTGACATGTATACTCATGCCTTATCTGTCTTTGTGAAATACATGTTAACTTGCTAAAGCATCATTTTGTAGTTCATTTTAAAATTAATAATATTGTTTTTATGGAAACCTTATATTGATCACTTAACCACATTGCAAAATCAAATTATAAACTGAGAAGTCACTTCTTCCATTCTATATTTACCAAGATTAAAGAAACAAGAGACTTAATTCAAACAAACTTGTTTATTAAACACATTATTAGATAATTTTCCAATATGGATAGTAAAGATCACATATGCTTTTCCCAAACAAAGAAATTATAACAAAACATACACAGTATCTCGCCAGTCATTGGATGTTACTAATGTGTGTTGTGAAATATAAATTACATGAATAGTCATAGTAATGTCATGTTTTTATTCTTTTACAGGTACCTAGCAACTGGGCAATCTATCAGCCGTCTGCACTTCGAATTCTTATTGGGAAGGTCCACAATTGGCAAGATTATCCTGCATACCTGTACTGTGCTTTGGGAGACCCTTAGGCATCATGTCATGCAGCTACCTTCAACACAGGGATGGATGCACATTGCAGATGAATTTTTGAACAAAACAGCTTTTCCTAATTGTATTGGTGCCCTTGACGGAAAATACATTAGAGTGAAGAAACCACCAAACTCTGCATCAAGATATTTTAATTATCATAAGTTTATTTCTGTAGTTATTTTGGCCATGGTAGATACAAACTATTGCTTTTCAGTTGCGGATATTGGTGCCTATGGCAGTGCCTCAGATGCACGCATTTTCAGAAGCTCACGTTTAGCAAGACGATTAATGTCTGATAGTTTAAGTTTGCCTGCACCAAGACCATTGCCTGGTACTAATGGCCCAATTGTCCCTTTTGTAATGGTTGCAGATCAGGGGTTTGCATTGTCAAGGCATTTGATGCGTCCATATCCCAGAAGGGTGCTGGACAGATCAAAAGCCCTATTTAATAGCAAATTGGCCACAGCACGTTGCTATGTAGAACGTTCCTTTGGCATTTTGGCCTAAAGATGGCGCATTTATCAAACCACCATACAACTCCAACCAACCACCGTCAAGGCTGTCATTAAATCGACAGTAGTGTTACATAATTGCTGTAGATTAAATGAAAGCAATGACGAAGATATTGAGGAGTTGCCTGCTTTAAATGCACCATTTGTAGACAATGGTAGTGTCAGAACCACTGTGTCCACTTCTGGTCTACAAGTGAGGAATCAGTTTAAAGATTTTTTTAGTTTAAAAAGCCATAGTCATGTATAATTTTGACATTAAGAAAGTTTGTCAACACTTGGTTACATAAGCACAAACACATATGTAATACAAAAGAGAAAATGACCATACATAGGTATAATTTGTGGTTTTTTGGTAGGTTGGTTGTGTTTGTGGTCCCCATAAGCTTTAGTAATATAACTATATTGTTATGACATCAGGATTTTTTGTTATTCTGAAAAAAATACTACTGAATGTACATGACTAATAAAATTATGGCAAATTTGTTATGAAAAACTTAGTCCAGGATTATTATTTTACCTATGTATGTATGTTCTCTTTTGCAAAACACCCTGTATTTTTTTTTATATATATACAATTTTGTCAGGGACTTTAGCCCATACAAAACACCATACTTTATTATGCAATAATGTCATGCAAACATAATTTGCTGGACACTATTGGAATACAAGTATGGGACCAGACCATGTGCAGATACTGCATAGTGTCGGGATTTTTAATAATAAAGGTGTCTGCATGTTAGTGTAGTAGCTTATGTGCGTGCATCTTATCCCTAAACCCAGTTTTTTCAAATGGATGGTCCAAACAACATGTCCAGAGCAAGGCATCATTCTAACAGGCAGGTATTGTTTATGAAGTGATAGAGTATTTTTTTTTTTTTTTGGGTAAATGAAAACAAAAATATGACCACATGCATATAGAGTAAGTAATGTGTTACATTATGATATGTTTTCCCACCAGCAATACCCTAGAAAACATACCAAAATGTAAAAAAATACATACAATATCACATTATGATTCAACTAAATCCTCTAGGCTACTGATGTTTTCCTGTGTAGGCTCCATTGCATTGACATCTACAGAATATGTTTGCTGCACAACAGTAGATGTTGTAGTGAGTGTCTGATCAGTGTTTCCACTAGTAACAGTTGTTGTACTAGGAACAAATAATGAGGCAGTTGTTTGAGCAGATGGGAGCCCAAGTGTAGGTGGTACATATTGATGTGTTGAAAGAGGCTGAGTATGTGTGTATGTGAAGTTAGTTGGGTAAGTCTGTTGTTGAAAGTACTGTTGTTGGAGATTATTAGGAACATGGTAGGCTGTTGGTTGTTGAAACATTTGAGGTAGTCTATGAACATTGCTAACAATACTAGTATAGTTAAAAGGGGTTTGCATTGGTGTTTGTTGGGGTACTTGTGGGACAAATGTTGGCTGTTGAGATGGCCTTTGTGTCATTAATGTACTTGTTTGTTGTGGGACAACTGTTGGCCTAATTTGTACATCAGTTACCATAGAAGAAGATGGACACTGTATATGTGTTGGTTGCACTACAGGATTAAGTTGAAAACTAGAGAAATGTTCTTCAGTTTGGGTTTCCACAGTTTGTTGAGTTGTGTTTGTGTGTGGGCCACGTGGATTGGCTCTCCATTGTTCTATCACTTCAAAACAATAAATGGGTTCTGGCTCATGTTGGGTAGCAGATATTAGTGTTATTAAGGACGCCCTCAATCTGTCCTGCCTATCAGCATGAACCAATGCAAGAGAGGGAGAAAGGGAGCGGCAAAATCTCTCTCCATCACTCTCTGGTATCAGTGAATTCATCATGTGTATAATTCTGGTATCAATGATATCTGGCAGGGAACGTAAATCTTCATAACGCCTATGTCGGCGACCACGGATACATTGTGCTACTGTGCGCATGGTATTAGTTGATATTCTTGGCTGTGTGCCTGCATGTTGCTGTGGACTACTCTCTGCAAGAACTGGTGAAGGGCCACTTTGTTGCCCTGTAGACTGGCCTGCAATTACATTAGTGGATTGACTTGTGCCCAAACCCAAATCAGATGACATTTCTTCTGCGTCTGGCTGGCTGGTGTTGGGGATTGGTGGAGGTTGATATGAGGTTGGCTCCATCTCAGAAGCAGAGGTCGCTGTAAATACTGCTGACTGGGCTTCCTCACTATCTTCCAGGTTATCCTCTGTACTTTGATGAAAAAAAAAAACATTACTGTGTGCCTTTAAAATAAAACCACCATGTGATGTAATGCTTGAAACTTACCTTGGTACTTCCATAATGGGCATAAGGAAGCTCAGTTTTTCATAGTGGACATATTTTTTCTTCTTTGCAGCAGCAGCTGTGGTGGCCACAGGGTTATACTCTCTGCGGAACTGGTCACGGGCTGAGCGCCATCGCCGTTTGACAAGATCCACTGTTAAAAAACATTAAAAAATGAAAAATAAGGTCACTAATTCAAACAATTGTAGATGTTAAAAAATTATACATTAGTTTTGGATTGCATCAATTGTATGAAATAGGAACACACATCCATGTGTATGACAACAACAACCCATTACACTCATCTAGGGACATAATAACACAATAAGCATGGGAGAAAAAACAAGTTCAGCAGTAAACATCTGCAACCTCTTATTAATCATTCATCTCCTTATAATTGTTCACAAAATAAAAAACCTACAGAAAGCCATGAAATAAAATATCTACAAACCCATGAAGTGCCATATGTTCCACATATATTTTCCATTACACACTACAAATTACTGTTACCATTCCAATTACCACACCAAGGAACTTGCATAATAACCCAAACATAGAAATACAAATTCAAAAAGATAGACAAATCACATCACATTTGCAATAGAAAATGCACAGAAATGGTAACCAAACAAACCCCCAGACATGTTTAATAGTGGCTTCCACACCCTGAAATGCCATTTGTACATGCATAAAATACTTTGTAGCCCATATATACACATGCTGACATTACTAGTAAACTGCAATGAATACTTCAAAAGTGCAGAAAACTACACTCTCCTGTTTGTGAGTCTCCAGTGTATCTCAAAATGAGTCAGGCCCATTAATACAGGCCCAACAAACAATACAAATATGATTATAGTCTGCCTACAGAATGTGCACATGTAGGTAAAGACAAAAACAATGCAAATATCTGTACTCACCATATCTATTTTTCTTTCCAGGGGTGCATTGAGACAATCCATTCCTAGGGTAGACTATCTCTGCCACAGCCATCCATGCTCGTTCCACCATTAGCCTGTCATGATAGCCATCAACACGTGTGTCCCACAGCTCAGGATGCCTCTCCACTTCTCCAATCAGCCTCTCTGTATCGATTCTGGGCGCCATGCTCAGTACCTGTGTTGTTCTCTGTGCTCAAAGTTCCCCTGCAGTGAGAGGACAGGTGCCCAGCTGCTGTCTGGCGTGCAAATGAGACAGGAAATGTATGTTTGGCGCCAGAATTAAGGGCCTCCAATTGACCTGATAGATTGGTAACAAGTGTTTCAGATTTTGTGATGAAATACAGACACGGACGATACAGTGCCTACAAGTAGTATTCAACCCCCTGCAGATTTAGCAGGTTTACACATTCGGAATTAACTTGGCATTGTGACATTTGGACTGTAGATCAGCCTGGAAGTGTGAAATGCACTGCAGCAAAAAAGAATGTTATTTCTTTTTTTATTTTTTTTTTAAATTGTGAAAAGTTTATTCAGAGGGTCATTTATTATTCAACCCCTCAAACCACAAGAATTCTGTTTGGTTCCCCTAAAGTATTAAGAAGTATTTCAGGCACAAAGAACAATGAGCTTCACATGTTTGGATTAATTATCTCTTTTTCCAGCCTTTTCTGACTAATTAAGACCCTCCCCAAACTTGTGAAAAGCACTCATACTTGGTCAACATCAGAAAGACAAAGGAGCATTCCAAGGCCATCAGAGACAAGATCGTGGAGGGTCACAAGGCTGGCAAGGGGTACAAAACCTTTTCCAAAGAGTTGGGCCTACCTGTCTCCACTGTTGGGAGCATCATCCGGAAGTGGAAGGCTTATGGAACTACTGTTAGCCTTCCACGGCCTGGACAGCCTTTGTAAGTTTCCACCCGTGCCGAGGCCAGGCTTGTCCGAAGAGTCAAGGCTAACCCAAGGACAACAAGGAAGGAGCTCCGGGAAGATCTCATGGCAGTGGGGACATTGGTTTCAGTCAATACCATAAGTAACGTACTCCACCGCAATGGTCTCCGTTCCAGACGAGCCCGTAAGGTACCTTTACTTTCAAAGCGTCATGTCAAGGCTCGTCTACAGTTTGCTCATGATCAATTGGAGGACTCTGAGACAGACTGGTTCAAGGTTCTCTGGTCTGATGAGACCAAGATCGAGATCTTTGGTGCCAACCACACACGTGACGTTTGGAGACTGGATGGCACTGCATACGACCCCAAGAATACCATCCCTACAGTCAAGCATGGTGGTGGCAGCATCATGCTGTGGGGCTGTTTCTCAGCCAAGGGGCCTGGCCATCTGGTCCATGGGAAGATGGATAGCACGGCCTACCTGGAGATTTTGGCCAAGAACCTCCGCTCCTCCATCAAGGATCTTAAGATGGGTCGTCATTTCATCTTTCAACAAGACAATGACCCAAAGCACACAGCCAAGAAAACCAAGGCCTGGTTCAAGAGAGAAAAAATCAAGGTGTTGCAGTGGCCTAGTCAGTCTCCTGACCTTAACCCAATTGAAAACTTGTGGAAGGAGCTCAAGATTAAAGTCCACATGAGACACCCAAAGAACCTAGATAACTTGGAGAAGATCTGCATGGAGGAGTGGGCCAAGATAACTCCAGAGACCTGTGCCGGCCTGATCAGGTCTTATAAAAGACGATTATTAGCTGTAATTGCAAACAAGGGTTATTCCACAAAATATTAAACCTAGGGGTTGAATAATAATTGACCCACACTTTTATGTTGAAAATGTATTAAAATTTAACTGAGCAACATAACTTGTTGGTTTGTAAGATTTATGCATCTGTTAATAAATCCTGCTCTTGTTTGAAGTTTGCAGGCTCTAACTTATTTGCATCTTATCAAACCTGCTAAATCTGCAGGGGGTTGAATACTACTTGTAGGCACTGTACGTGCTGAACACGGATATACTTTGTGTGCGGTCCGTGCAGGCACGGACCCATAGACTAAAGCGGGTCCGTGCCTGCGTGTTGCCGGCCAAAAACGGACATGTCGTCCGTGTTGAAAAGCGCACACACGTAATTACGACACGGACACACGTTCCGTGTGATTTTACGTACGTGTGCCATCTTCCATTGATTAACATGGGTCTCCGTGTGTACGTGTCTCCGGTACATGCAAATACGTACTGCACACGTACAAATTACACGGATGTGTGTTGCGGGTCTTATAACCAGAAAAGATACAGCAGGCAGCTGAGAGTTGCAGCCTGCAGCTGCTGCTGTTCCTGTGCTGGATATGAAAAATGGGGGGACCCCAGGTTATTTTTTTGCCCCCCCAAAAAATAAAAAAACAGCTGGCCAAGCTAGCTATACCTCTATCAAGCTATTCTGTTATTTCTTTCTATCTATTCTTTCTTATTATCTATTCTACACTAAATGTTCTATCTAATTTTCTATCTATCCATCTATTCTAACTATGTATCAAATATCTTATCCTATTATATTTGTTTCTCCTTTAAAAACTCATTAACAAAAACACATGCATTTTTACCAGTTTTTTTTATCAAACGCAGTGTTTACAGTTGTCAAAGTGTGCCAGAGGGTACAGTTTTGTTGTCAAACCTAAAACGTAGCATGCACACATACCCTAAATATGGTACTGTGAAATGATGCCACAAGTCAGTTTTGGGAAATTACTGTTCTGCTAAATGAATCCCAGACAGCTAGTTGTATGTGCTATCATCATTGTCACTGACAACTAGATAGAAAATGCAATGGTATAATACGTTGCTTCTAATATGTAAAGTACATTAAATTGGCTTATTCTACATTATGTCCTGCGCTTCAAAATTGCAAAGTACCTCCGATGTCAAAAGTGGTACTGTTTATCAGTATGTTCAGGAATTGCCTTTCCATGGCTGAGCATCTGTAGAAAAGCCTAAGATCACCATTCTCATTGTGAAGCTTCTTTATAGACTGGTGTAAAACATGCCATTGCTTGACACTGAAGCAATAAATTAAATTCCTGACGTGATGGTCACATCTGCTGTAATATTTGGGGTTGTTTGCTAATGGTATAGGCCTGTTTTACAGGTTTTTGAGTAGTGTGCACATGAGAATAAATTTTCCCACTCTGTAAATTGTCTCTCCAGGAAAGTAGACAAACTCTAGCGCCACCTATTGGAAGCAGCAATCCTAAAAGTCAAAATTGGCCTTTTAACAAGCCTTTTCATATGACCTGTGATATATGCCAGATCAGAATCCCAATTTGCAGACACGGTGTTTTGGGGTGACAAACTATGTACAGAATTCATATTGATGGCATCACTCTGTTTCCTATTCCTGCAAGAAAAAAAGAACTTGAAACATTTGTCCCCACATGTCTGTGCTTTTTGAACGATATTGCTAAGACCAAAAGTGAATTCAAAAGGGTTATTGCCATCTCCAAGATATTAGCCTAATATGTAATAGGTGTAATAATGATAATATTAACAAATATCTGCTATTAAAAATTCTCCTGATTTACTGTGTCGCTTACTTCATGTTCAGTGCATTACAGGACCTTAGCTATCCATGGTTACGACCATGCATATAGTCACAGTTAATTAGTTAGTAGCTTGTTTCCATAACTATGGATGCCAAAGGTTCTGCAACACCATGAACATGAAGTAAGCAACATAGCGAATCTGGAGATCTATACTGCATTTTTAATTGGAGACATTTGATAATATTATTATTATTATTATTGCACCTACTACATATTAGGATATGATTTTGGAGATGGGAATTACCCCTTAAATCCATACCTTGAAACACCTTTATTGTGGTCTAGACAACAGGTGGTATATTATTGAATAATTATTGTATATTATTGAATGTGACTCCTGCTTTAAACTTAGCACTTGTTTAATTGTATTGCACAAAATTGCAAAGATGCTTATTTTCATTCATACTATCATGTTGAAGTCTATTGGATTTATTAAGAGGATATATGCCGCCCCCACGTCAGTAGAAGCCGGGCTGCTCGGATCCGGATCCGCAGTGTGGCTCCAGGGATTCTCTGGACCCGGGGGTCACGCAGACACTCCAAATAAAAGGGGCACGTATTTGTACGGGATTTGCCGTAATCAGTCTGTGACGCCACCCACGGTGTGTGGTGAAGTGTGGTACCACCGCTGCTGTTGTGGGGCACCCGGGGGCTATGGGATGGCAGCTGTTTGTTAACCCCTCCGTGGGTAGGGATGGTTGCCTCGGGACCCGGTGACTCGGTGCAGGGGACGGTGTTGACAGGGGCTGGCGCGCCTGGTCAGACCAGGGAGTCTCAGCTTACTTACGGTTAAATAAATCAGACAAGTCCAGTGGTTAACCAAGGTGCTGGTGGCCGGCCGCCGTGGCCGGGTGTACTCTGGTCCCCCACCCGGGCTGGTGGTCTGTGTTACTTTTTTCTGCACTGTGTTGTGATGTGGTACTTATGTTGGGAGCCGTGCCCGCTGACGCTTACCCGTGGGCCCTACCGGGCCCTGGCGGATGCCCTATCGCTCTCTGTGGGTGGTTGTCTGCTTTTGAGACTTTGGTTGGGACAGGACCTATAATCCTGCCCTCAATTGGTTAATTAGCTAGGCCGTTGGTTTCGGTCCTGGCTTCAGGGTCCAAGTACCCCCCTCTGTGCATGGTTTCCAGGTCGGTTCTCTGGTGTCGGTACCGGCGGGCTCCAACCCTGCCCCGGTCAACCTCGGATCTCCGGCTGCCGTCTTCCCGTCTCCTGTCAGACACGGACCACCGTCTGCCACCTTGCCAATGCACCGGGGCTCCAACCCCGGCACCTTTGCTCTCTGTACTTGAGCTTCACCTTGTCACTACTCCTCCACTACTACTCCTTTTGAACTCCAAAACTTCACTCACTCCTTTCCCGTTCTCCATCCGCCTGGTTCCGCCCACTGGTGTGCCTGTCCTACCCTGGGGGCGGTGACTAGGGTTTCAGGTTGGCTGTATGTAACCCTGTGAGGGAAGGTAATGTGCGGGGCCTTTACTGTGTGACCACCTGGCAGTGCCAGGGCGTCACATTCCCCCTTTGTTTAATACAGACCGCCCACGGGCTGTCCGACCACCGACATTTATTAAACTGCATCTGTTTGGATGGAAAAAGGTGTATTTTCAACATGAAAAACATTTCAAACATTTTAAAACATTTCTTCCTTTGACGGGCACAGAGCTTAAACGTTACATTAACTAAACGGACCGGACCACCTTCTGTTCGCCCCCGCCACCCAAACAACCTGTTCCCTGGTGCCACCACTAGAACAGGTGTGCACCCCTTTGCCCAAGTCCAGGAACGGGTCTGGGTGACGCCCACACGGGCCGGATAAAAAGTTCCTTGCCCGGCAGTCCTTGTTGCGGGTCCCACGGTCTGGAGGGTAGTCACAGGTTGCAATGGTGACGGGCCTTGGCCGACTCCACCGCAGGCCCTTCCTCCAATCGACCTCTCCGGATACCGGGTTGGTGTTACAAGAAGGTAGTCAGTTAAAACATTTAAATACTGTTGCCGGTGCAGCCTCCTTCTGCAGCTTTCCCACAGGACCACCGCTTTGACAGCACGGATCCCTAGTACCACCTTCACTCACGGTGCTGCATGGTCCAAGGACTCCTTCCTCCTGCTGCGGTGCGTGTACAGCTGCTCCTCTGGGTCTGGTTCCGTCCTCCACCAGGGGCTCCAACCCCTGACGGCATCTTCACTTCAACAAGCAGGGGTGAGAAGACGTTCAAGAAGAACGGAGCTCCAACTGTCAACTTCTTCAACTGCCCTGCTACCCTCCACCTGCGGTGTAGATGGCCTCCTCCGGAACATGAGGACGTTCGACGAGGGTAGCGGGTTTTTAAACAGTTAACTTTTAACTTGAAACTTGTTGTGGGTTCCGGTCTCTTTAAGGCCGGGCACCTCCGGGGCACGCACTGGCAAAGTGCCCGGGCACACCACAGTGCTGGCAAACTGGCACCACCACTCCCCCAACAGCAGACGGGGCCTAATCATCGTAGGTGGACTCTGCCTCCATCTCATATACCTCCAACGTGTGGTAGGTCCGGGATGACAATGCCATCTGGTATCCATTGCGCCATTGCGCGGGATGTACTCAGCTGTCGGGGTGTGGGTGCCAGAGCTACTCTCGTCCGTCTCCTCCGACTCCGATTCCGCGGCCACAGGGCTCCCTGGGCTGGGTGTCGTCCCCGTCGTGGCCGGGTGGACTGCCAGAGCCGACATCATCACTGCTGGGTCCGCAGGTTCCACCGCTCGTGCGACCGGAGCGGGAGCTGCCGCTTCTTCGTCATCTACCACGTTCGCGGGCACCGTCGCTTCAGCGGCAGGTGCGGCCCCTCCATCAACATTGGGCGTAGACATCTTCCCGCTTCTCCCCCTTGGTCTTTTGAGAGCACTCTTCTCGCGTGGCTCCTTAGTTTTCGGCCTCAGGGTTTTACTTCCTTCCAGCCGTGTTCCCAGGGGGCGGGGCTTCAGCTTTGTGCCCTTTCTTGGGAAAGAAGACGCTGGGTTGTCGTTTTTCATGCCTAAAATTGGCGGCAAAATGGTGGTTTTTCAAAATTTTGCAGCGGAGCAGCGCTGACAGTCCAGAACAAGGCGCACTTTCACCAGGTAGGTGGATGGGTTACAATCCTGTTCGTGACGCCAGGTTTTTGGGTGTGCCACCCCAACGTCAGTAGCAGCCGGGCTGATCAGATCCGGATCCGCAGTGTGGCTCGAGGGATTCTCCGTACCCAGGGGTCACGCGGACACTCCAAATAAAAGGGGCATGTATTTGTACGGGATTTGCCGTAATCAGTCTGTGACGCCACCCACGGTGTGTGGTGAAGTGTTGCACCACCGCTGCTGTTGTGGAGCCCCCCCGGGGCGATGGGATGGCAGCTGGTTGTTAACCCCTCCGTGGGTAGGGATGGTTGCCCCGGGACCCGGTGCAGGGGATGGTGATGGCAGGGGCCGGCGCGCCTGGTCAGACCAGGGAGTCTCAGCTTACTCACGGTTAAATAAATCAGACATGTCCAGTGGTTAACCAAGGTGCTGGTGGCCGGCCGCCGCGGCCGGGTGTACTCTGGTCCCCCACCCGGGCTGGTAGTCTTTGGCACTTTCCTCTGCACTGTGTTGTGATGTGGTGGACTTCCCGGTGTGGAACGCGGGAGTCCACTCCCGGTACCTCTGTTGGGAGCCATGCCCGCTGACGCTGACCCGTGGGATCTCCCGGGCCCTGGTGGATGCCCTATCCCTCTCTGTGGGTGGTTGTCTGCTTTTGGGACTTTGGTTGGGACAGGACCTATAATCCTGCCCTCAATTGGTTAATTAGCTAGGCCTGGTCCTGGCTTCAGGGTCCAAGTATCCCCTCTGTGCATGGTTTCCGGGTCGGTTCTCCAGAGTCTGTACCGGCGGTCTCCAATCCTGCCCCGGTCCTTCTCGGATCTCCGGCTGCCATCTTCCCGTCTCCTATCAGACATGGGCCACTGTCTGCCACCTAGCCAATGCACCGGGGCTCCAACCCCGGTGCCTCTGCTCTCTGTACTTGAGCTTCACCTTCTCACTACTCCTCCACCAATACTCCTCTTGAACTCCAAAACTTCACTCACTCCTTTCCCGCCCCCGGTTCTCTAGACCCCTAGGTGGGTGTTTTCCATCCGCCTGGTCCCACCCACTGGTGTGCCTGTTCTACCCTGGGGGGGGGTGACTAGGATTAAAGGTTGGCTGTATGTAACCCTGTGAGGGAAGGTGTTGTGCGGGGTCTTTACTGTGTGACCACCTGGCGGTGCGAGGGCGTCACAAATACTGGGTATATCACACTGTTATACCTTTAAATATCTCTATTAGCTTTTGCTAGGATATGCTACATTGTCTTTATAACGTAACTAGCTGTAGTACCCGACGAACTGTCTCTCTGTCTTTTTCCCACTGTCTGTTTCCCTCTCTCTCTTTGTCTCCCTCTGTGTTTCTCTCTCTCTCTCCATTGCTCTCTGTCTTTCTATCTCTAATTCAAATTCAAATATGCTTTATTGGCAGGACCAAAATACAATTAGTGTTGCCAAAGCAAGAGAAATACAGTAAGTGTGGTGGGAGTGGATCAAGATTATAGGGAGTTAGGGGCACAATTTGGGCTTTGAAAGTCCTTTTAGGGGCCTTATGTTCCCCTCAGCTTATGACATGTGGTGACATATTGGGCAGCGATCTCCACGATTGATTCCTCTTCCCCCAGTAGGAAGCGCAGTTTCATCTCCTCGTCCATGGATGGAAAGTCCGGGGTATGAGTGGTAAGTTTCTGGAAGTGGAAGGCCCTCACTGCTGAGTATTTGTCATAGTGCAGTAGGAAATGTGCCTCGTCCTCCAGAGCCCCCTGTTGGCAGTGCTGGCACAGTCTGTTCTCCCACAGCTTGTATGTCTGTCGGTGCTGCCCTGTTTCCACCTCTAGGCTGTGGGCACTCAGTCTGCACAGGCTCAGGGTCTGCCTGTCTTTGGGGTGGCGTAACCTTTCCAGATATGGGGCCAGAGTGTAGTCCCTCCGCAGTGACCGGTAGGTGGTGAGTTTCTGGGAGTTCTCTAATTCACATTTCCAATCCTCTATGTATTGCATCTTGCAGCTCTCTGAGATCTCTTTTATTTGGGCTTTTGTCAGGGTGTGTTGCTGACTTTGGCTGTACTAGCTGCTGGGGCTCCTGGTTTGTGTGCCTGGTGTGATAGCACCCTCTTGTGTATACTGAGCCATAAGGGGAATCGGCCCAGCTCTGCCCGACAGGCTATGTTTGAGGTGCTGCGATTGACATGGAGGAGATATTTACAGAACTACATGTGGAAGACTTCGGTTGGGCTAGGATCCCACTTTGTGTGGTCTGAGTAGGTCACTGGGCCCCATACCTCGCTTCCATACAGCAGTATAGGGGTGATGACGCTGTCAAATAGCTTGAGCCAGACTCTCTCAGGTGGTTTGAGGTGGTACAGCTGTCTTCTAATGGCATAGAAAGTTCTGCATGCTTTTCCTTTCAGGGCTTCTGCTGCTTGCTTGAGGCTCCCGTTATTGCTTAGCTCCAGACCAAGGTAGGTATAGTTGCTGGTCTTCTCCAGCGTGGAGCCATTTAATGTGAAGGAGGGAGTGGGTATTTTATTCTGGTTCCTCTTCTGAAACACCATGACTTTGGTCTTCTTTTGGTTGATGGGAAGCGCCCATGTGGTGCTGAATGTTTCCAGTACTGCCAGGCTATCTTGGAGGCCTCTTTCGGTTGGGGAGAGTAGCAGGAGGTCGCCTGCGTACAGCAGGAATTTCACCTCTCGGTCATGCAGACTGAGGCCTGGAGTGGGGGAGGACTCCAGAGCTGCTGCTAGTCCATTTATATAGATCTCTATCTCTCTGTCTGTTTGTCACTCTCCCTGTCTGCCTCTCTATCTCTGTTCCTCTTTCTCTCTCTCTCTCTCTGTCTGTTTTTCTATCTCTGTCTCACTGTCTCTGTGTCTGTCTCTCTCTGTTTTTCTGGGTCTGTCTCTCTCTGTTTCTCTGTGTCTCTCTCTCTGGCTGTCTCTTTCTGTCTGTCTTTACCTCTATGGCCTAAGCCACACGGCGAGAAAATCGGTGCGAGTGGAGTGCGATAAAACATTGCATTCCCCTCGGACCAATTCTAGTCTGTGTCAACACACATGAGCGATTATTTTCTCAGCCCTAATCGGACCGAGAAAACAATCGCAGCATGCTGCGATTGTAAGCCGAGACTCTTTCTCTCGCACCCATTCAAGTGAATGGGGCGAGAGAAAAATCGCACTGCACTCGCGGTACACCAGTGTACTGCCAGTGCAGTGCGAGAATGGCAATAGCCGACTAAGGAGGGGAGAGGGAGAGAAATCCCTCCCTCCCCTCCTGAGAGCCAGCCCTCCCCCCGCAGCTGAGGTCTGCTCGCAGGGTCGGACCTCAGATGCAGGCACACTCGTATGACACTCGGCTCCTGCTCTGCTGCCAGCACGAGCCGAGTCTCATGCGAGCATCGCAGTAGTGCCCCATGGGGCCCCAGACTATTTCTCTGTATGTCTCTCTCTCTCTCTCTCCATCTCTCCACAGAAGTCATATTACCTCAGACATAAGCTTCTTATACTCAAAATATCCTTTGTTACCTATAGCCACCCCAACAGAGCTCCTATTAATGACCTTTAGCTCTCAGCTCCATTGACATTAATGTTAGCTGGTTTTTTGGTGAATAACTGTAAAGCACGGGGTTAAATCTTCCCTTCAAAACATAGTCTATGACGTTCCCTAAGTCACATGAGGCATCTGTGCAAACTTTCGTGACTGTAAGTGTGACGGTGCAGATTCCTTTAGCGGACATACACACACACACACACACACGCACACACACACACACACACATACATACATACATACATACATACATACACACATACACTCAGCTTTATATATTAGACTAGCTGTAGCAGCCAGCATTGCCCGAGATAGTAACTGTCTCTCTGTTTGTCTCCCAGTCTCTGCCTATCTCCCTCTTTGTCTGTCTCTCTCTCTCTTTCCCCATCTGTCTGTCTGTCTCTTTCCCTGTCTTTCTCTCTACCTCTTTCCCTGTCTGTCTGACTCTTTCCCGGTATGTCTGTCTGTCTTTCTATCTCTTTCCCTGTCTGTCTCTGTCCCTGTCTGTCTCTTTCCCTGTCTTTCCCTTTCTGTCTTTTTCCCTGTCTGTCTCTTTATCTTTGTCTGTCTCTTTGTCTGTGTCTATCTGTGTCTGTCTGTTTCTTTGTCTGTCTCTTTGTCTGGCTGTCTCTGCCTGTCTCTTTCCCTGTCTGTCTGTCTTTCCCTGGCTGTCTCTTTCCCTGTCTCTTTGTCTGTCTGTCGCTGTCTGCCTCTTTCCCTGGCTGTATTGTGACATGCCAACATTCCATTTAAGGGCGTGGCTGCGCATTCTTCTGAAGCTCTGGCTGGCTCCCAGCTCCATTGACTTTAATGGAGGCAGGTTTTTTGGCAAATGACTTAAAGTGCGGGGATAACATTTCCCCTAAAAACATAGTCTATGATGTTCCCTGAGTCAAATGGAGTGTCTGTGCAAAATTTTGTGATTGTACTTGCAACGGTGCTAATTCATTTAGTGGACATACACACTCACACACATACTGTACATACAGTACATACATACACTCAGTCTTATATATTATACTAGTTGTAGTACGTTGCCCGGGATAGTAACTGTCTATCTGGTTCTCTCCCAGTCTCTGTCTGTCTCTCTCTGTCTCTCTCTATCTCTTTCCCTGTCTGTCTCTTTCCCTGTCACTCTGTTTCTCTCCCAGTCTCTGTCTGTCTCCCCCTCTGTCTGTCTCTTTGTCTGTATCTGTCAGTCTCTCTCTATCTTTGTCTGTCTCTTTCCCTGTCTGTCTCTGTCTGTCTCTTTCCCTGTCTGTCTCTTTCCCTGGCTGCATTGTGGCATGTCAACATTCCATTTAAGGGTGTGGCTGCCATTCTTCAGAAGTTCTGGCTGCATTGTGGCTCCCAGCTCCATTGACTTTCATGCAGGCAGGTTAAAATTTCCCCTCAAAGCATAGTCTATGACATTCCCTGAGTCAAAAGAAGTGTCTGTGCAAAATTTCGTGATTGTATATGCGACGGCGCGAATTTCTTTAGTGGACATACACACATACAGTACATATTTATATACAGTACAGACCAAAAGTTTGGACACACCTTCTCGTTCAAAGAGTTTTTATTTTCATGACTCTGAAAATTGTAGATTCACATTGAAGATATCAAAACTATGAATTAACACATGTGGAATGAAATACTTAACAAAAAAGTGTGAAACAACTGAAAATATGTCTTATATTCTAGGTTCTTCAAAGTAGCCACCTTTTGCTTTGATTACTGTTTTACACATTCTTGGCATTCTCTTGATGAGCTTCAAGAGGTAGTCACTGGAAATGGTATTCCAACAGTGTTGAAGGAGTTCCCAGAGATGCTTTAGCACTTGTTGGCCCTTTTACCTTCACTCTGCGGTCCAGCTTACCCCAAACCATCTCGAATGGGTTCAGGTCTGGTGACTGTGGAGGCCAGGTCATCTGGGGTAGCACCCCATTACTCTACTTCTTAGTCAAATAGCCCTTACACAGCCTGGAGGTGTGTTTGGGGTCATTGTCCTGTTGAAAAATAAATGATGGTCCAACTAAACACAAACCGGATGGAATAGTATGCCACTGTAAGATGCTGTGGTAGATATACTGGTTCAGTATGCCATCAATTTTGAATAAATCCCCAACAGTGTCACCAGCAAAGTACCCCCACACCATCACACCTCCTCCTCCATGCTTCACGGTGGGAACCAGGCATGTAGAGTCCATCCATTCACCTTTTCTGTGTCGCACAAAGACACGGTGGTTGGATCCAAAGATCTCAAATTTGGACTCATCGGTAGAGATGAGCCACCCCCCTAGAGATCGAGTTCGGTTAGGTTTGTCGAACGCAGGACAAGTTCGTCGAAAGTTTGACGAACGTTCGACGAACCAACTCGAACCCCATTGAAAACAATGGCAAGCAAACACAAACACATACAAACACATAGAAAACACCTTCAAAGGTGTCCAAAAGGTGACAAACAACTCACAAGACACCACAAACACATGGGAAAGTGACAAGGACATATACTCATGCGAAAACAAAAGAGCTGTACGAGTAAAAAGAAGAGGAGACATAGATATCGGAGTATCTGCAAGTGAACATCGATGCCATTACTGTGCAACTTGAGCCTTGCTCATTTTGGGCTTCCAATCTGGATAAATTTCCTGAGCTCGCCACTTACGCCTTAGGGATCTTGTCGTGTCCCGCAGCCAGCGTTCTCTCGGAACGTGTCTTCAGTGCTGCTGGGTGTGTGCTGACAGATAAGCGTACGCGTCTGTCCAGTGACAATGTGGACAGACTAACGTTCATCAAGATGAATGGATCCGCAAGGACTTTTGTACCCCTGTGTCATCCAGGGGTGGCGAAAGGCTGTTGGATTTTTGATAGTGCTTTATGCAAATCAACTTTTTAAGTTTGCAACTGGGGGACAACTGATGCCAGTGAAGTGGTGTGTGTGGCCCAATTTTTGGAAAAGAGGGAGACTGTGGTTGGAGTCCCCTTGTTTTTGAAAAATGAACCAAGATAAGGAAGTCATGGATCACAGAGGACTTTTCTACCCCTGTGTCATCCAGGTGAGGCGAAAGGCTGGTGGGTTTTTGATAGTGCTTCATGCAAATCAACTTTTTAAGTTTGCAACTGGGGGACAACTGATGCCAGTGAAGTGGTGTGTATGTGGCCCAATTTTTGGAAATGAGGGAGACTGTGGTTGGAGTCCCCCTTTTTTTGAAAAATGAACCAAGATGAGGAAGTCATGGATCAGAGAGGACTTTTCTACCCCTGTGTCATCCAGGGGAGGCGAAAGGCTGGTAGATTTTTGATAGTGCTTCATGCAAATCAACTTTTCAAGTTTGCAACGGGGGGACAACTGATGCCAGTGAAGTGGTGTGTGTGTGGCCCAATTTTTGGAAAAGAGGGAGACTGTGGTTGGAGTCCCCTTGCTGTGTTTTACATGATTTTAGAAGGGCATGACATGCCTATGAGGTTGGCTTTCAGCATCTGCAAGCTTGGGTTTGGTGGTAAAGCAACAGTAACATCTGCTGAAGAAACACCATCTGTTACTGTGGGGACTGGCAGATTTGGAGAAGGTGGTATATATCCCAATCGCCAGTCGGGGTCCACCGTGCTCCTAGATGGAAAAGGAGATGCTGGCAACCCGAAGGTTAGGCGGAGGATACAGATCTGGGTGGCTCTGAAAAAAATAGTAGCCTGGACCGAGTTAGACAACACTCGGATCTGGAGACTGGGAACCCTGTTAGCGTCACAGGGTGCACACACCTAGCCCAGGAACTCCCTGTTAACAACACAGGGGCCATTGGGTACACTGTCTGTGTGCGTAGGTGCAGCAGGTGTGGACAGTAGGTGCAGCAGCAGCCCAGTTAATGCCACTGTGCTGCACTAGCTGGACTGTTAGGACAGGAGCTGGTCGTAACCGTTCTGCGTTACCAAGTGTGGTGGCGTCCTGCACCGACGCCCTATCCCTGCCTACCTCTGTCCTAAAGCCACAATGGGTTCAACACATGGAGGTGTGCTCTGTCTGAGCATAATAGAAGACTGCGCACCTCCTTGTTGTCTCCAGCCCCTTTTCTAACTTGGGTCCGCCCCAACCCAGGGTGCACCACATTGCCTGAGCTTGCTCATTTGCCTGAAAACAGTCTCAGAAAACAGATCATAAATCAGCTTCTGCATGCTCTGTAGGCCCAACACAGGACTTACACACGGCACGGAGTCCAAGTACCTGTGCCAAAGAGGTTTTCTCACGAAGTGTGGGATCATGCTCAGTTGCACTAACTGAGGACTGAGCCTCAGGAATGGCACAGTCATGCTAAGCATGCTCACGAAACACTGTACTTAGGCTGTGTCTGGGGTAAATCGGCACACGCATGCGCACTAGCCGTCTCTCCACACTTAAGGGTGCTTTACACGCTACGACATCGCTACCGATCTCGTTAGCGATGTGACATGCCAGATCGCAGATAAGATTTGCCGAGATCGTACATAGGTCATTTTTTGTAGCGCCAGTCACATGTGCGATCTCGGCAAATCGTATGTGCGATCTGGCGTGTTACATCGCTAACGAGATCGCTAACAATGTCGCATGGTGTAAAGCAACCCTTTAGACGTGGAGGAGGAAGCAGCCAGCTGGATGACCTGAGGCACGGCCAAAAATGGCAGCTGACGCCTGGGCGCAATTGGAACAGCAGCAGGCTGCTTGTGTGTACGGTGGCACCGATTCGTAACACCAACTACCAGCCAAAATAAGAGGTGTACTTCTTCCCATGGATAATCTGATATGATCCCTTTTTTCAGGGACATGACCATCGCTACCAAATGTAGATGAGGCACCAAAAGAGCAGGTGCTTCAATGGATCTCAAGTGCTCCATCAAGTGGCCTCTCCTCCAGCTCAACTTCAATATCCCTAATACTCCATTCCTCTGTGGTGTCAACCCAATCGCACTTACTTCCTAACAGCTCACAAGTTTCCACCAGCCCTGCTGAGTATGGGGTAACTGAGATGGTTGAGTCTGCAGAGCTGTTCAGTCACACTATAGCCTGGGAATCAGAGGTCTGCTCCAAAGCTGCAGTGAGTCCAGACAAGGAAATGATCTGCACTAATGCCCAGAAGCTTTGTGAGTCGGATCCAGGCCCCGATGAAGAAGGTGCTGAGCATAATATACACCCTCATTCCCAAACTGTAAATCCTCCTGGTGGAGACAATGGGGAACATGCTGATGAGACTCAGATACCTGATTGGAATGACAACTTTACTATTCGGTCAGGGCAGGAAGAGATTGGCTCGGAGGAGTCAGGACGAGGGGAGTGAAAACACCCAGGGCGATGATGAGGTTGGAGACCCCACTTACTGTCAAACCAAAGTCAGGCAGTCGATGAGGTCAGCAGAGGAGATGGAGGAGGATGCTACTGACGACAAGGTTACATTGCGTCTTCCTGGACAGAGACAAAGTACTGGAAGCACGACAACTACTGAATCCTCAGCCACAACTCTGCCTCTAAGCAGAAGTCGTGGTGGCTATGCAGGTCGCACGGGCTGTAAGCCTTGCCTAGCCTGGGCCTTTTTTTACATTGCAAAAGATCACCCAAGTCATGTCATCTGTAAGATTTGTCACCAATCTGTAAGTAGAAGCCAAAAACTCACTACTTTGAGTACTTCGTCCATGAATTGTCACATGGATTTGAAATGATGGCGTGAGGGTGTATTGATGAGCTTTATCCACTGTGAATGCAACATGCTTATTTGCTGTTCATTGCATGCATTGTTGCAGACTACCCACAAGGGGCTGCTGTTTTTTTGCATCTGCCTTTGACAATTTGGTCACTATAGCAATAGCAAAACAGTCTTCGGCTGTACCACTGCTTGAAGAAGTTGTCTTCCAGAAACTGGCAGTAGGTCTGGGAGTTGAGCTTCACTCCATCCTCAACCTGAAATGGTCCGAGAAGTTCATTTTTGATGATACAAGCCCATAGCAGTACCCCACCTCCACCTTGCTTTCGTCTGAGTCGGATTGGAGCTCTCTGCCATTTACTGATCCAGCCTCTGGCCCATCCATCTGGACCATCAAGAGTCACTCTCATTTCATCAGTCCATAAAACCTTTGAAAAATCAGTGTTAAGATATTTCTTGGCCCAGTCTTGACGTTTTATCTTGTTTCTTGTTCAAAGGTGGTCGTTTTTCAGCCTTCCTTACCCTAGCCATGTCCCTGAGTATGGCACACCTTGTGCTTTTTGATACTCCAGTAACGTTGCAGCTCTGAAAAATTGCCAAACTGGTGGCAAATGGCATCTTGGCAGCTTGACGCTTGATTTTCCTCAATTCATGGGCAGTTATTTTGCGCCTTTTTTGCCCAACACGCTTCTTGCGACCCTGTTGGCTATTTGCCATGAAGCGCTTGATTGTTCGGTGATCACTAGGGATGATCGAATACACTATTATTCACTTCGACGGATATCCAATGAATGCCTCGCAGCTATTCGAGTATTCACAAATATTCGAACCCCAATGCAAGTCTATGGGAAACCAGAATAATTTCATTTTGGACCCGTCGGTGAGCTGTGGTGACTGAGGAAGAGGCTGAAATGGATGGGAAAAGGCAGAAACAGTATGAGCACAGCCTATAAAAGGAGCCTCACTGCATTTCTGCCCCCTCCCGATTCATCCAAGATGACAGGACGCACACTAACGCGCCGCCCGCATTCACCCTCTTCCTCTGATTTCTGTCACATGTGCCATGACACATGCGACAGAAAACTCCTCCCCGGGTCCAGCTAAGTCACCTCCCATAACACCCCGGTGTTTTCCGGTGTTCCCCCCGGTGCTTTTACCTTTTTGCAGCGTTTATCCCCCGCGTCCCTCCTCCTTCACAATAAACGCTGGGCGCATGGGCAGAGTGCGGCTGTCAGCTCAGCTTCCTGTGTTCAGTGAGAACGGCTGTGGAGCTGTGCTGGCTGCATGCACTCTGCTGCTGTGACCCGAGGAGGGTAGGTGCAGATTATTTGCACCCACACTCCTCACATGGAGGGTCTGCACTCCTAGAAAATGGGAGACACATTCCTTGAGCGTGTTCCCCCATATTCTTGAAGGTCCAGAGTCGTCGTGGGACTTCCAAAATGGACTACAGGGTTTTGGGTTTTTTTTACAATAAATTGGTGAAAGAGGGAATGTGTTGGGGAATGTTTTTTCAAATACATTTTTTTTTGTCGTCTATTTTTTTTCTGCTTTTATTACTGACAGTTGGTGATTTCGGGTATCAGATAGATGGCATTACATCACCAACTGCTGGGCTTTATGTCAGGTGACATTACACATCTGGAATCAACCCCATTTATTACCCCGTTTGCCACCGCACCAGGGTACGGAATGAGCTGGGGCGAAGCACCAGGATTGGCGCATCTAATGGATGCGCAACTTCTGGGGTGGCTGAGGCCTGCTATTTTTAGGCTGGGAAGGACCAATAACTATATAACTATATACCTTCCCACCCTGAGAATACCAGACCACAGCTGTCCGCTTTACCTTGGCTGGTGAACCAATTTGGGAGGAACCCCATTTTTTTTTTATTATTTATTTATAGATAATTATAAAAAAGAGCCTGGGGGCCCTCCAAATTGGATCCCCAACCAAGGTAAAGCTGCCAGCTGTGGTCTACAGGCTGCAGCCATCTGCTTTACCCTAGCTGGCTATCAAAAATGAGGGGGACCCCACGTCGCTTTTTTTTTAAATTAATTATTTTTTTGGCTAAATACAAGGCTAGGCAGTGGCACCCTTTAGTGCCACATGAAAGTCACTAAAGAGTGCCAGCTTAGAATATGCAGACATTATATATGTGTTTGACATCGGTCTGCCTATCTATCCATCTATCCTTTTTTATCTATCTATCTATCTATCCATTATCTGTCTCTATCTATTCATTATCTATCTATCCATTATCTATCCCTCTATCTTGCCCTCTATCTATCCCTCTATCTATCCATTATCTATCTATCTATCTAGCTCTCTATCCCTCTATCTATCCATTATCTATCTCTCTATCTATCCATCTATCTATCCCTCTATCTATCTATCTATATATATCTATCCATTATCTATCAATCTGTGTATCTACCTATCCATTATCTATCTATCCAGTATCTATCTATTCCTCTATCTATCTATCTATCTATCCATCATCTATCTATCTGTCTATCTATCTATCAATTATCTATTTTTATATCTATCCATCCATCTATCTCTCTATCTATTCATTTTCTATCTATCTATCCATCTATCTAACTATATATCCCTCTATCCCACTATCTATCCATCAATCTATCCATCAATCTATCCGTCTATCTATCTATCTATCCATTATCTAGCTGTCTATCTATTATCCATCTATCCATCTATCTATCCATCTATCTATCCCTCTATCCATCTATCTATTTATTATCTATTTGTCTATGTATCCAGTATCTATCTATTTACTGTATCCCTCTATCTATCTATCTATCTATCCATTATCTATCTATCTGTCTATCTATTTATCCATTATCTATTTATTCTATCTATCCATATATCTCTCTCTATTCATTTTCTATCTATCCATCTATCTATCCCTCTATCCATCTATTTATTATCTATTTGTCTATGTATCCAGTATCTATCTTTCCCTCTATCTATCTATCTATCCATTATCTATCTATCTGTCTATCTATTTATCCATTATCTATTTATTCTATCTATCCATCTATCTCTCTCTATTCATTTTCTATCTATCCATCTATCTAACTATCCCTCTATCCCACTATCTATCCATCAATCTATCTATCCATCAATCTATCCGTCTATCTATCTATCCATTATCTAGCTGTCTATCTATTATCTATTTATCCATCTATCTATCCATCTATATATCCCTCTATCTATCTATTTATATATCTATCTATCCCTCTATCTATCTATCTATCTACCTATCCAATAGATAGATGGATAGCTAAATAATGGATAGATAGATAGATAGTTAGAAAGAGGGATGGATGGATAGAGGGATAGATAAATGAATCGATAGAGGGATAGATGGATAGACAGATAGAGGGATAGATAGATGGATAGATAGAGGGATAGTGTTCTGTCTTCTTTCACATAACGCTGTGAATCTCCGGCATACAGCTAAACACTCTCTCACATTTCAAATAAACAGACTGTGGAATTCAGTTGCCTTGATTTATTGGCTGGTAACGTGAACTTGATTGCAGTATACGTGGAATATACAGTGAATATAGCAATATCCAAGATACAGTTGAATACGGTATATGCAAGATCCAGTTGAATACGGTTAAAAACTATAACAAGAAAATCATTACAGTAAGTACAGTGTTAATACAGAGTTAACATAGCATAACAGTATATGAGATACAGTTCTTATGAGAATGTAGGTGAAAGGTCACTGCAGCTGCAACAGAAATAGAGAATCTTATCTATACAAGCAAGGCAGGGACTAAAATGTAGGATTACAATGCACAATGCATTAACTACAGTCTTCCATCTAAGATTCTATCACTAACACATGTAATTTGCTTTGCTCACCGGATTACACTAGGCAGGGGTGAATGTACAGAGAGGTAAGTCGGCAGGTCCTTTCCCGACAAATCTAAAGAGAAAATGGCTGCAGGCTTCTTCTCTGCTCGGAGGGGGGCGTTTCTTACCCAGAATACATTTAGCTTAAAGGGAAACTCATCAACTCAAAGAATCACAGCGACCTCTAGGGGTTGTAACAGAAATTGCAATTAATGAATAACTATTAGCATGCTGCCATAAGGCAGAACAGATAGAGGGATAGATGGATAGATAGACAGACAAATAGTTAGATGGATGGAGGGATGGATAGATAGAGGGATAGATAGATAGATAGAGGGATAGATGGATGGATAGATAGATAATGTATAGATGGAGAGATAGATAGATAATGGATAGATAGAGGGATAGATAGATAATGGATGGATGGATGGATAGATAGATAGATAGATAGATAGAGGGATAGATGGATGGATAGATAGATAATGGGTAGATAGATGGATAGATAAATAGATGGATAGATAAATAATGGATAGATGGATAGATAATGGATAGATAGAGGGATAGATGGATTGATAATGGATACATAGATGGATAGATAGATGGATAGATAGATCATTGATAGATAGATAATGGATAGATAGTAATAGATAGATAATGGATAGATGGATAGATAGATGGATAGATAGATAGATAGATAGATAGTGGATAGATAGAGGGGATAGATGGATGGATAGATAGATAGTAGATAGTTAGATAATGGATAAATAGATACAGTGCCTACAAGTAGTCTTCAACCCCCTGCAGATTTAGCAGGTTTGATAAGATGCAAATAAGTTAGAGCCTGCAAACTTCAAACAAGAGCAGGATTTATTAACAAATGCATAAATCTTACAAACCAACAAGTTATGTTGCTCAGTTAAATTTTAATAAATTTTCAACATAAAAGTGTGGGTCAATTATTATTCAACCCCTAGGTTTAATATTTTGTGGAATAACCCTTGTTTGCAATTACAGCTAATAATCGTCTTTTATAAGACCTGATCAGGCCGGCACAGGTCTCTGGAGTTATCTTGGCCCACTCCTCCATGCAGATCTTCTCCAAGTTATCAAGGTTCTTTGGGTGTCTCATGTGGACTTTAATCTTGAGCTCCTTCCACAAGTTTTCAATTGGGTTAAGGTCAGGAGACTGACTAGGCCACTGCAACACCTTGATTTTTTCCCTCTTGAACCAGGCCTTGGTTTTCTTGGCTGTGTGCTTTGGGTCGTTGTCTTGTTGGAAGATGAAATGATGACCCATCTTAAGATCCTTGATGGAGGAGCGGAGGTTCTTGGCCAAAATCTCCAGGTAGGCCGTGCTATCCATCTTCCCATGGATGCGGACCAGATGGCCAGGCCCCTTGGCTGAGAAACAGCCCCACAGCATGATGCTGCCACCACCATGCTTGACTGTAGGGATGGTATTCTTGGGGTCGTATGCAGTGCCATCCAGTCTCCAAACGTCACGTGTGTGGTTGGCACCAAAGATCTCGATCTTGGTCTCATCAGACCAGAGAACTTTGAACCAGTCTGTCTCAGAGTCCTCCAAGTGATCATGTGCAAACTGTAGACGAGCCTTGACATGACGCTTTGAAAGTAAAGGTACCTTACGGGCTTGTCTGGAACGGAGACCATTGCGGTGGAGTACGTTACTTATGGTATTGACTGAAACCAATGTCCCCACTGCCATGAGATCTTCCCGGAGCTCCTTCCTTGTTGTCCTTGGGTTAGCCTTGACTCTTCGGACAAGCCTGGCCTCGGCACGGGTGGAAACTTTCAAAGGTTGACCAGGCCGTGGAAGGCTAACAGTAGTTCCATAAGCCTTCCACTTCCGGATGATGCTCCCAACAGTGGAGACAGGTAGGCCCAACTCCTTGGAAAGGGTTTTGTACCCCTTGCCAGCCTTGTGACCCTCCACGATCTTGTCTCTGATGGCCTTGGAATGCTCCTTTGTCTTTCCCTTGTTGACCAAGTATGAGTGCTGTTCACAAGTTTGGGGAGGGTCTTAATTACTCAGAAAAGGCTGGAAAAAGAGTTAATTAATACAAACATGTGAAGCTCATTGTTCTTTGTGCCTGAAATACTTCTTAATACTTTAGGGGAACCAAACAGAATTCTGGTTGTTTGAGGGGTTGAATAATAAATGACCCTCTGAATAAACTTTTCACAATTTAAAAAAAAAAATAAAAAAAGAAATAACATTCTTTTTTGCTGTAGTGCATTTTAAACTTCCAGGCTGATCTACAGTCCAAATGTCACAATGCCAAGTTAATTCCGAATGTGTAAACCTGCTAAATCTGCAGGGGGTTGAATACTGCTTGTAGGCACTGTAGATGGATAGAGGGATGGATGGATAGATAATGGATAAATAGATGGATAGATAGATGGATAGATAATGGATAGAAAGAGGGATAGATAGATGGATAGATAAATAGATGGATAGATAAATAATGGATAGATGGATAGATAGATGGATAGATAATGGATAGATATAGGGATAGATAGATAATGGATAAATAGATGGATAGATAGATAATGGATAGCTAGATAGATAATGGATAGATGGATAGATAGAGTGATAGATAGATGGATAGATAATGGATAGATAGATAATGGATAGATATATAGATAGATAGATAGAGGGATAGATGGATGGATAGCTAGATAGATAATGGATAGATGATGGATAGATAGAGGGATAGATAGATAGATAATGGATAGATGGATAGATAGATAGATAGATAGATAGTTAGTGGATATATAGATGGATAGATAGATAGTGGATAGATAGGGAAAACTCTTCAACAGCATCCTAAACAAAAGGATCATCAGTTTCCTTACCGAGCACAATGTCCTGAGCAAAAGCCAAGCAGGGTTCGTGCCAAACCACCGCACCACGGACCACATCTACACCCTGCACAGTTTCATTCAGATCCACGTCCAAAATACAAAGCATGGGAAGATATACGCCTAGACTTTAAAAAGGCCTTTGACTCAGTGTGGCACCCGGGCTTGTTCTTAAAACTGCTGGAAAGCGGAATAGGAGGAAAGACCTACGATGTCATCAAAAGCTCCTACACCAAGAACCTCTGCAGCGTGAGTGTGAACGGTAGAAGAATGGCTTATTTCCAGCAGAGCCGAGGAGTCAGACAGGGCTGCAGCCTAAGGCGGGCTTTGCACGTTGCGACATCGGTAACAATGTGTTACCGATGCTGCAGCGATAGTCCCGCCCCCGTCGCACGTGCGATATCTAGTGAAAGCTGCCGTAGCGATTATTATCGCTACGGCAGCTTCACACGCACATACCTGCCGTGCGACGTCCCTCTGGCCGGCGACCCGCCTCCTTCTTTAGGGGGGCGGGTTGTGCGGCATCACAGCGACGTCACACGGCAGGCGGCCAATTGAGGCGGAGGGGCGGAGATGAGCAGGATGTAAACATCCCGCCCACCTCCGTCCTTCTCATTGCAGCCGGCGGCAGGTAAGGTGAGGTTCCTCGCTCCTGCGGCTTCACACACAGCGATGTGTGCTGCCGCAGGAACGAGGAACAACATCGTACCTGTCGCACCATCGGCATTGTGGAAATGTCGGAGGCTGCAGCGATGATACGATAATGACGCTTTTGCGATATTGACTGCGACGCCGGATGTGCGTCACTTTCGATTTGACCCCATCGACATCGCACGTGCAATGTCGCAACGTGCAAAGCCGCCCTAAGTCCAACGCTGTTCAATATTTACATCAATGAGCTGGCTACTGCCCTAGAATCTTCACCTGCTCCAGGTCTCACACTCCATGACGCCCAGGTGAAATTCTTGCTCTATGCAGATGACCTACTGCTGGTGTCACCAACCGAGGAAGGTCTTCAAGACAACCTACAAATCTTGGAGAAATTCAGCTCCACATGGGCACTACCGATCAATCTAAAGAAAACCAACATCATGGTGTTCCAGAAGAGAAAAAGAAGATTTGACCAGCATCCTCCATTTGTCCTAAACAGCTGCACTCTTACAGGAACAGACAAATACACCTACTTGGGCCTGGAAATTCACCAGTCAGGGAGCTTCAAACAAGCCATAGAGACCCTGAAAAACAAGGCCTGCAAAACCTTTTATGCCATCCGAAGGAAATTGTATCATCTGAAGCCACCAGTGAGGGTCTGGCTAAAAATCTTCGATTCCATCATCGCCCCAATCCTCCTGTACGGCAGCGAAGTCTGGGGCCCTTACACTTACTCAGATTGGTTAATGTGGGATTCCAGCCCAACAGAAATATTTCACCTGGAATTCTGTAAGCACCTTCTCCAGGTCCATCGAAGCACTTCCAACAGTGCCTGTCAAGCCGAGCTGGGCAGATTCCCTCGACACCTAGCAGCTCTGAAGAGGTCACTATCATTTCAGGCTCATTTACAAAGTAGCAATCCAAGCTCTCATCACCACAAAGCTCTGATATATATACGTGGTCCAGATGAACCAGGACCCCTGACTCAGCCCTCCCAAACCCAACTGGACAAAATAACTAATCACAGCAGCTTGACAAGAACCAGAATCAGGAAGATGGTAGACGAGGGCTAGGAGAGGTATGTCAATGACTGGAGGACCGACATCAACACCTCACAGAAACTGACCACGTATCAGAGACTACAGAGAGACTACAGACTGGCCCCATATCTGGAAAATCTCCCGGATCCCAGAGACCTCAGGTCCCTGAGCCGATATAGACTCAGTGCCCACAGTCTAGCCATCGAATCCGGCCGACACAAGCAGAGCTACAAGCCCAGGGAGGACAGACTGTGCCAACACTGTGACCTGGAGGCCCTGGAGGATGAAACCCACTTCCTGCTACACTGCACCAAGTACTCAGCAGTGAGGGACACTCACTTCAGGAGACTCTCCCATCTCTTCCCGGATTTCAGCTCCATGAAGGAGGAAGAGAAAATATATAACCTGCTGGGGGAAGAAGAGAGCGCAGTGGAGATAGCAGCGCGATATGTGAGCGAATGTCATAGACTTCCATAGCCCCCCATCCCAGATGTGGCCCCCCAATCCCCACCCTGGATATACCCCATCCACCGTTACTACAGTCCCCACCCTGGATATGCGCCATCATAAGCCATGGACTTCCATAGCCCCCACCCTAGAAGTGCCCCCACAGTCCCCACCCTGGATGTGCCCCATCCATCCTTCCTACAGTCCCCACCCACCATCCCCACAGCCCCAGTCCTTAATGTACACTTGCTTTGGCAAAACGAATTTGTATTTGGTCCTGCCAATAAAGCTTATTTGATTTGATTTGATATGATAGAGGGATAGATAGATAATGGATAGATAGATAGATATATAGATAGAGGGATATATAGAGGGACAGATGGGTGGATAGATAGATAATGGATAGATAGAGGGATAGATAGATGGATAGATAGATAGATAGATAGAGGGATAGATAGAGGGATAGATAGAGGGATAGATAGATAGATAATGGATGGATAGATAGATTGATATATAGATGGATAGATAGATAATGGATGGATAGATAGATAATGGATAGATAGATAGATAATGGATAGATAGATAATGCATAGATGGTGTCTTGCTAAATTCTACTAAAAAGGGGGCTGAAAGCCCGTACTTACGAAGCGCTCACTGATATCCTAATCAGGCACGAATACTAATATTCTTTATAGCAAGATACTATTTATTTTAATAGCACATGAATATAATCAATGGTACATAGGCATTTAGAATCTTATAGTCATAGAAACTTATACAATAACAGAAATATGCATCAACATTACCGTTATGTTGTAGCAATCCTTTCACATCGGAGGGAACTCGAGTTAAGATAAGGAATCAACATGGCATCTTGGCATGGCATCACAGGAACAGTGCGTACGTACACTTCAATGTCCTGGAAGGTATTTCCCTACCTTAAGCGAGTTCCGTGTATATTTTATAGGAAAATATTGTAGGTTGTGTCTAAATGGTCACCAGCATATGACAGCTGAGTCATGTTCATGTAACTTGACCACAAAATGTTGTAGGTAACGGCAGCTTCCTGCACATTTCCAGCACATCCTGTCAGTTGACAACTGGCTGACCACAGTTTGACCAGTATTAGTGAAATATTGCAATGAGCCGTAAATTTCATCCTTAAAACTGTCTTTAAGCTAACCACAAGTTTCCTGTAAGTGGAACTGTAAATGTTACTTCCTTATTATCTAAAACTGCTTCAAGACATGTATTCCTTGGCATTAGTGAAATATTATCCAAAGGACATCTTCTTTGATACTGAATTATTGATGGATCAAATAATATCTGGGATCACTCCTATCTTATGATTATGATCCCTATCTAATAGTCATTCAAACTTCAGTCATATCACATTGGTATCACAATCGGTCCTTGATCCCAGGGATTATTTTCCATCATCAGTATTCCACTAGAAGAAGATCACTCGGAATATACCATACCATGACCAAGAAATATTGTTTGCCACAAATTTTGTCTTTGTTTAGATAAACGTTGAATCACAAATATAATCAGTTTCACTACTATGTATAGTATATTAAAACTAAAAGCAATATTATCTGAAAAGCTCCCTTGAATATCATGTGTTTTGGCATTTGCTCGATATTCAAAGGAATCATTACACATTACATTTCCCGATATGTTACTACAAGTTTCACTAGTCCCATTTATGAACATATTGGCATAAGGCCATAACATATCATGAATTGTCCTTTCCACTAAGCTGGGTTTAAAAGCATCTACAGTCCATAGAGATGAATCCCAGGTTAGTCAGTCCAGTCTTATTTCTTAGTACCCAAATTCCTCCCTTAAAAGCCAGATATTGCAAATTGGTGACTGTTGCATTCAAATTGCCTTGCCACCATGGAAGATTGATCCATCCCACTACGGAAATGGGTACTGTAGTATTCTATAGACGAACACTTCGAGTGTCTTTATCAGCAAGATGATCAGAACAACTTTTCCAGTTTAAGATTTCCTCCATCGATACCGGGACATCCAGATAAGGGATACTGGTGGCTGTAACTGAAGAATGTGTACAGATCCAGCAATCTGTGTGTTGAAAATGTGATGGTGCATCAGAAATTCATTCGCCACAGGTTCCTCCTGATGTAGACTTGTCCATCCAACGACCAGAGAGGCAAACATGAAACACAGGAATTTCTCCATCTCATCACTATCGAGCTCTTCCCAGTAACCGATACCATGGATTCCGCTTATTTACCACACCTTCTGCAAATAAAGATACACTATTATTCTCGTAAATAACATTTTTTCTTGTGGGACATATTCCCACTTCCCCACTCCTGGTCTCATTATCAGGAGAGTACGATCTTTTCCGACCGCTATTACCGCTGTCTCTGAGGGCGGTCCTTGGAGGTTTTGAATCCATATTTTTACTCCTACATTTTTAATATTAGAGGATCCAAAACCTTTAATACCCCGTATTGTTAATTCTGCCGGGGCAGTTCCTTCTCTTATTTCAGACAAGTTTATTGGAATTATCAACATCTGAGCCACCTTCTGGTGTTTCATCAATATCAAAGGTTCATTTCCCAAATTTAGCATCAGTACCTTGATTTCTCCCTGATAATCTGCATCTATTACCCCTCCCACCACTATGGCTCCTTTTAACACTAAACTAGAACAAGTGGCTATTTGACCATAATGATCCTTTGGTATATGGCAACCCAATCCTGTTGAAATTGGTTTTACCTTACCTGGGGGTACCACGACAGTTTCCAATGTACTGAGGTCTAAACCTGCTGAATAAGGCGTCGCTCTTTCTGGTGTGCCCAAACAGCTGTACCTTGCCTTGTCAACTGTTGGACTGATTTGTCTGATGGCTGCTGCTTTATCTGCTTCTGAATTAAACAAACGTTCAAGTGAGTTAGTAGGGACATGAGCATCGACATGAAATACAGTGGTCTTGGTAGATTGAATAATCCCTTCAATGTCTTGCCACACTTCCCTGACCATCTCAAACACATTTTGCTGTTCCTCTCCCCATTGGAACTCATATTTTTTACTCGTTACTTTGTACAAATGAGCCAACATTTGTCCCAAATGAGGGATATGTTGTCTCCAAAAATCAAACAATCCAATATAAGACTGAGTCTCCTGTTTGGATTTAGGGACCGGAAAATTAATAATTTTCTGTCTGGCATTGGGCAAGATCTCTCTGTGCCCCTTGTTCCACTGAATCCCTAGAAATGTTACCACCTGAGACGGTCCTTGAACCTTGGCATCACTGATTTCCCATCCTTTACTCCACATATGAGCAACCAGTTTTGTCAATTGATCTTTCACACTTTGCTCATCTTGTCCTTGTATCATTATATCATTGATATAATGCGAGATCTGCATTTCCTTATGACAAGACATAACCCCAAAGGAGAATTTTCCTTCGGTTAGATTAAGAGTCATCCATTTTAGGATATCAATTCCCAAAATATATTCTGGTATAGGTACTACCAGCACCGTATACTGCTTGATAGGTAAATTACCTATCTTCAAAGCTACCTGTGTCTGAACCCTGGTGATCACTTGACCACCTAGTCCAGCAATTTTTACTCGAGGTCCTTTTATTTTTTCTGGGTTTCCATGAATTAAAGTAGCCTCCGCCCCCGTGTCAATCAAAGCTGGGACTCTTTGAATATTTCCCCCTTTCCAATGTATGCTAAGATTGATGTAGGGACGTTCGTCCCTGTTTATCAATAGGGGGGCTTGGCTGGCTACCTATGGTAAATCACTTCCTTCTGAACTTTCATTTACACAGACTTCAGTCTGTGCATTAGCCCTTCCTTCCGTGACCTTTGTGGCCACGGCTGCAGCCAGTTCTTCCAATGGATAAACTGACTGAAAATCTTCCCAAGACACTTTCTTTGGGGGTTTTTCCCCTTTTCCTTCTGATTTCTTTACCTTGGGGGTTTTTGAACCCCCTTCCACATTTGTAGTGGTCACTTTCTTTGTGGATAGAACTTTCTGTTTGTACAACTTCCATAATTCTCCTATCTCCTTTCCATCAATCCTTTCCTTATTGATCCCGGCTTTAAGCAAAGCCTGGAACATGTCTTTGCGAGGCACCCATGGGGCCTCCCCTACTGATTTCTCTTTCCAATCAGGATTGTTTGGCTTACTGTTACCAACATGGCCTCCAGGGGATGGTTTATCCCACTGTCCCATATCCTGTAACTCCCTCATCCTCCCTAGAACTACACCGATTGATTCTCCAGTCAGCGCTACAGTTAACCTTAAAATAACCGTTTTGTATGCTGGAGGAGCATGTTTAACCAGTCTATTTCTTATGCTGGCTGTCAATGGGTACTGGAGATAATCATCATCATCCATTCCCAAAAGAGGAAGAGCATTCCTCATTGCTTCTTCCTTCAGTCTTTCCATACCATCTTTTAAGGTATACCAAGGTTTACCATTGATAGGAAAGTCTGCTTCTGATGGGTATTTGTCCAGAAAAGCATGGGCTAGGATCATGATTAAGTTTTGAGTACCATGCTCATTATGATCAACAAAATAATTTTTTATTGATCTCTGAATTTCTGGGTCACGAGACATGGTGACAAATTTTGCCACGTCTCCGGCGTCAAAGTGCACTCCACCTTTTCCGAGATCGTGCACTCTGACCAACCAGGGAATTTCTCCTTCTCCTGGTTTTTGTCTAAACTGTGTTAAAATGCTATCAACTTCTCCCTGAGAGTAACCTTCAATGGTTACTCGATTTTTTACCTGAGGAATCGTTCTCTCATTTGTGATGGCATTACCATCTTCGTCATATTGCAGATTTCCCTGACCATCCCGGACATGTTCCCGGATGATCTCATTCTCTGCCCTCTCTAGGCGCCTCCTTACTGGGTTAGCCTGAATCTTCCCTTTATGGTAATCCTCCTCATCAGATGATGAAGATGAATCCCACACATCCCCATCCCAAGTATCGGGATCCCAGTTTATAGAAGCTGAGGCGATACTTTTATGTACTTTGGTTTTATTTACCTTTCCTCTTCTTTTCTTGTACTTATTTTGAGCAATTTTTATGGCAGCTTTTTCTGCCACATTCTGATAATGTTCCAATTTATCCTTCAACAGTCTGGTATTACATTCCATAACTGTTTTCAGGCCACCTAATTCTATCATCTTTTGTTCCATCTGGGAACTTTTCTTCTGCATCTTTAGATTACGCTCATGCATTACACTATATGCACTTGCCAAAATCCAGATGCGCCGTCCTAAAGACACTACATCACCTGCTTTCACAGGGATACTACCGAATACATTCACAACATCAGTAGCTTCACTACCCATAAGCTTGTCCTGCCATTGTTTGTGCCGTGCTAAAGACACTACATCACCTGCTTTCACAGGGACACTACCGAATACATTCACAACATCAGTAGCTTCACTACCCTTAAGCTTATCCTGCCATTGTTTGTGCCGTGCTAAAGACACTACATCACCTGTTTTCACAGGGACACTACCGAATACATTCACAACATCAGTAGCTTCACTACCCTTAAGCTTATCCTGCCATTGTTTGTGCCGTGCTAAAGACACTACATCACCTGTTTTCACAGGGACACTACCGAATACATTCACAACTTCAGTAGCTTCACTACCCATAAGCTTATCCTGCCATTGTTTGTGCCGTGCTAAAGACACTACATCACCTGCTTTCACAGGGGCACTACTGGGTACATTCACAACATCAGTAGCTTCACAACCCTTAAGCTTGTCCTGCCATTGTTCTGCCAATCCACAACTGACCAATTCATGTGCTATTAGATTGTAGGGAGCCTCAGTCCAGGTGGGGATCTCCACAACAACCTCCTTAACATTATCCTTATGTTTTCTGAACATTTTGACACTATGCAAAAAGATTGAAAAAATATCTGGAAATTTGCCAAATATATGTTTTTAATTTCTAAATTACAAAAATTCGTTAATTACTTCTTATAGAAGTAATCCTGCCGACTACGCCAATTTATGTCTTGCTAAATTCTACTAAAAAGGGGGCTGAAAGCCCGTACTTACGAAGCGCTCACTGATATCCTAATCAGGCACGAATACTAATATTCTTTATAGCAAGATACTATTTATTTTAATAGCACATGAATATAATCAATGGTACATAGGCATTTAGAATCTTATAGTCATAGAAACTTATACAATAACAGAAATATGCATCAACATTACCGTTATGTTGTAGCAATCCTTTCACATCGGAGGGAACTCGAGTTAAGATAAGGAATCAACATGGCATCTTGGCATGGCATCACAGGAACAGTGCGTACGTACACTTCAATGTCCTGGAAGGTATTTCCCTACCTTAAGCGAGTTCCGTGTATATTTTATAGGAAAATATTGTAGGTTGTGTCTAAATGGTCACCAGCATATGACAGCTGAGTCATGTTCATGTAACTTGACCACAAAATGTTGTAGGTAACGGCAGCTTCCTGCACATTTCCAGCACATCCTGTCAGTTGACAACTGGCTGACCACAGTTTGACCAGTATTAGTGAAATATTGCAATGAGCCGTAAATTTCATCCTTAAAACTGTCTTTAAGCTAACCACAAGTTTCCTGTAAGTGGAACTGTAAATGTTACTTCCTTATTATCTAAAACTGCTTCAAGACATGTATTCCTTGGCATTAGTGAAATATTATCCAAAGGACATCTTCTTTGATACTGAATTATTGATGGATCAAATAATATCTGGGATCACTCCTATCTTATGATTATGATCCCTATCTAATAGTCATTCAAACTTCAGTCATATCACATTGGTATCACAATAATTTATGTCTTGCTAAATTCTACTAAAAAGGGGGCTGAAAGCCCGTACTTACGAAGCGCTCACTGATATCCTAATCAGGCACGAATACTAATATTCTTTATAGCAAGATACTATTTATTTTAATAGCACATGAATATAATCAATGGTACATAGGCATTTAGAATCTTATAGTCATAGAAACTTATACAATAACAGAAATATGCATCAACATTACCGTTATGTTGTAGCAATCCTTTCACATCGGAGGGAACTCGAGTTAAGATAAGGAATCAACATGGCATCTTGGCATGGCATCACAGGAACAGTGCGTACGTACACTTCAATGTCCTGGAAGGTATTTCCCTACCTTAAGCGAGTTCCGTGTATATTTTATAGGAAAATATTGTAGGTTGTGTCTAAATGGTCACCAGCATATGACAGCTGAGTCATGTTCATGTAACTTGACCACAAAATGTTGTAGGTAACGGCAGCTTCCTGCACATTTCCAGCACATCCTGTCAGTTGACAACTGGCTGACCACAGTTTGACCAGTATTAGTGAAATATTGCAATGAGCCGTAAATTTCATCCTTAAAACTGTCTTTAAGCTAACCACAAGTTTCCTGTAAGTGGAACTGTAAATGTTACTTCCTTATTATCTAAAACTGCTTCAAGACATGTATTCCTTGGCATTAGTGAAATATTATCCAAAGGACATCTTCTTTGATACTGAATTATTGATGGATCAAATAATATCTGGGATCACTCCTATCTTATGATTATGATCCCTATCTAATAGTCATTCAAACTTCAGTCATATCACATTGGTATCACAGATGGATAGATAGATGGATAGATGGATGGTTAAATAGATAGATGGATAGATAGATGATATTACAGCTTTTATTTGTGATGCATGTGTTCCCCCCAACAGTATGTGTGATGGAGCAGTGACACTAAGGAAGCTTGGATCTGAGTTCTCGCAGGGTCACTGCCGGTCAGGTCGTCACTGCACGCACGCACGTGCACACACACAAACACACACAAACATACACACACACACACACAAGTGGACACATATACACACATAGGAGACACACATGGATACACCGAGCACATACACACAGTGTTAGACTGTCTACCGGAGGAATCTCCACTAATACCAGGCCTGGCTGCAGCTCCGGAGTGTAAAGTCTCCTGATGAACTGAACCGCGAGCACTGAGTAATTGATTCCCTGGTAACTACGGTTCAGTTCATGACAGCTGCGGACAGGCCGGGCTGAACTCCGGAGCTCTCACCTGAGCACCTTAGTTCAGTCAGGCCTGTTTTCAGCTGTCATGAACTGAACTGCAATCGCCGGGGAATCAATCATTCGTCGTTCGTGGTTAAGTCCTGCAAGCCCTGACTTCAGTCCAAGCTGCACTCCGGAGCTCAGGTGAGAGCTCCAGAGTGCAATGCAGGAAACTGCAGCCAGGACTGGTATTATTGGAGATTCCTCCGGTAGCCAGTCCAACGCGTAGAAACACATATTTCTTCATACACACACTGCTGTATACTCACCTGTCCGGGGCCGCTGCCGTATGCCCCCAGCTCCCCCACCAGAACTGTTTCCCCGTAGCCCCCCCACCAGAACTGTATGCTCCTAGCCCCCCACCAGAACTGTATGCCCCTAGCCCCCCACCAGAACTGTATCCTGATCTGTATGCCCCCAGACCGCCCCACCAGATCTGTATGCCCATAGCCCTCCTACCAGTACTGTATGCCTCTAGTTCCCCACACCAAATCTATATGCCTCAAGCCCTCCCACCAGATCTGTATGCCCCACCATAACTGTATGCCCCCACACCAGATCTGTATGCCCCCAGCCCCCCCACTAGATTTGTATGCCCCCAGCCCCCCCACCAGATCTGTATGCCTCCAGCCCCCCACCAGATCTGTATGCCCAAAGCCCCCCCATCAGATCTGTATGAACCCAGCCCCCCCATCAGATCTGTATGCCCCCAGCCCCCCACCAGATCAGTATGCCCCCAGCCCCCCCACCAGATCAGTATGCCCCCAGCCCCCAACCAGATCAGTATGTCCCCAAACCCCCCACCAGATCAGTATGCCCCCAGCCCCCCCACCAGATCTGTATGCCCCCCAGCCTGCTTCACCAGATTTGTATGCCCCCAGCCCACCTCCCACCAGAACTGTATGCCCCTAGCCCCCCACCAGAACTGTATTCCGATCAGTTTGCCCCCAGCCCGCCCCACCAGATCTGTATGCCCATAGCCCTCCCACCAGTACTGTATGCCTCTAGTTCCCCACACCAAATCTATATGCCTCCAGCCCTCCCACCAGATCTGTATGCCCCACCATAACTGTATGCCCCCACACCAGATCTGTATGCCCCCTGCCCCCCCACTAGATTTGTATGCCCCCAGCCCCCCCACCAGATCTGTTTGCCCCCAACCCCCCACCAGATTTGTATGCCCCCAGCCCCTTAACCAGATCTGTATGCCTCCAGCCCCCCACCAGATCTGTATGCCCAAAGCCCCCCATCAGATCTGTATGAACCCAGCCCCCCCATCAGATCTGTATGCCCCCAGCCCCCCACCAAATCAGTATGCCCCCAGCCCCCCCACCAGATCAGTATGCCCCCAGCCCCCAACCAGATCAGTATGCCCCCAAACCCCCCTCCAGATCAGTATGCCCCCAGCCCCCCACCAGATCTGTATGCCCTCCAGCCTGCTTCACCAGATTTGTATGCCCCCAGCCCACCTCCCACCAGAACTGTATGCCCCTAGCCCCCCACCAGAACTGTATCCTGATCAGTATGCCCCCAGCCCGCCCCACCAGATCTGTATGCCCATAGCCCTCCCACCAGTACTGTATGCCTCTAGCCCCCCACACCATATCTATATGCCTCCATCCCTCTCACCAGATCTGTATGCCCCACCATAACTGTATGCCCCCACACCAGATCTGTAAGCCCGAGCCCACCTCACCAGATCTGTATGCCCCCAACCCCCCACTAGATCTGAATGCCCCCAGCCCCCCCACCCACCTCACCAGATCTGTATGCCCCCAACCCCCCCATTAGATCTGAATGCCCCCAGCCCCCCCACAAGATCTGTATGCCCCCAGCCCCCCCACCAAATCTGTATGCCCCAGCCCCCCACCAGATCAGTATGCCCCCACCAGCCCCCCCACCAGATCAGTATGCCCACAAACCCCTACCAGATCAGTATGCCCCCAGCCTCCCCACCAGATCTGTATGCCCCCCAGCCCGCTTCACCAGATTTGTATGCCCCCCAGCCCCCCCACTAGATCTGTATGCCCCCAAGCCCACCTCCCACCAGAACTGTATGCCCCCAGCTCCCCACCAGTTCAGTATTCCCCCAGCCCCCCCTCGAGATCATTATGCCCCCAGACACCCCCAGATCAGTATGCCCCCAAACCCCTACCAGATCAGTATGCCCCCAGCCCCACCTCTAGATCATTATGCTCCAGCCCCTACTAGATCAGTATGCCCCCAAACCCCTACCAAATCAGTATGCCTCCAGCCCCCTCACCAGATTTGTATGCCCCCAGCCCCCCCACCAGATCTGTATGCCCCCAGCCCACCTCCCACCAGAACTGTATGCCCCCAGCTCCCCTCACCATAACTGTATGCCCCCCATCAGATCTGTATGCCCCCAGCCCACCTCACCAGATCTGTATGCCCCCAGCCCCCCCACCAGATCTGTATACCTCCAGCCCCCCCTCACCAGATCTGTATGCCCCCAGCCCCCTCACCAGATCTGTATGCCTCCAGCCCTTCCCTCACTAGATCTGTATGCCTACAGCCCCCCATCAAATCAGTATGCCTCCAGCCCCCTCACCACTGCTCCTATCAGCACCACTAAGCATAGACAGATGTTCATTTCACCGCACTTCTGATGCGATAGCATCGGGCCTATTTCTAGTTAGATATACTGTCTACTGCTGCCAGTTAGTGTCTGTAGATGTCCATCAATATACACATCTTGCTTCACTTTGGCAAAGTATGATTCCCCCTAATGTGCAGGACATTACTCCTAGAAACTACATCACTACACTTTCTTTAGAGTCTTGGGCAGTGACATCATCTGTCAATCTACGCAGGCGCTGTTTTTAAGTGATGCCTAGAGATGAGCGAACCGGTCCCGGTTCGGCTCGAGTTTGGTTCGCCGAACGGAGGTCTCGTTCGAGTTCGGTTCGTCGAACGTTCGACGAACCGAACTCGAACTGCATAGGAAACAATGGCAGGCAATCACAAACACATAAAAACACCTAGAAAACACCCTCAAAGGTGTCCAAAAGGTGACAAACAACTCACAACACAACACAAACACATGGGAAAGTGACAAGGACATATACTCATGCGAAAACAAAAGAGCTGGACAAGGAAAAAGAGGAGGACACACAGATATATGAGGATATGCAAGGAAACGTCGATGCCATTACTGTGCAACTTGAGCCCTGCTCATTTTAGGTTTCCAATCTAGATAAATTGCCTGAGCTTGCCACGTACGCCTTGGGGATCTTGTCGTGTCCTGCAGCCAGCGTTCTCTCGGAACCTGTCTTCAGTGCTGCTGGGGGTCTGCTGGCAGATAAGCACACGTGTCTGTCCACTGACAATGTGGACATGGCTCTCAGAGGACTTTTCTTCCCCTGGGTCAGCCAGGGGAGGCGAAAGGCACGCGTATTTTTGAGAGTGCTTTATGGAAAGCATCTTTTTTTTTTTCAAAAGGGGGGTCAACTGATGCCAGTCAAGTGGGGTGTGTGGCCCAATTAGTGGAAATGAGGGAGACTGTGGTTGGAGTCCCCTCACTGTGTTTGTAAAAGAACCAAGATGAACAAGTCATGGTTCTCAGAGGACTTTTCTTCCCCTGGGTCATCCAGGGGAGGCGAAAGGCACGCGTATTTTTGAGAGTGCTTCATGCAAAGCATCTTTTTCTTTTTCAAAAGGGGGGTCAACTGATGCCAGTCAAGTGGGGTGTGTGTGACCCAATTAGTGGCAACAAGGGAGACTGTGGTTGGAGTCCCCTCGCTGTGTTTCTAAAAGAACCAAGATGAACAAGTCATGGCTCTCAGAGGACTTTTCTTCCCCTGGGTCATCCAGGGGAGGTGAAAGGCACGCGTATTTTTGAGAGTGCTTCATGCAAAGCATCTTTTTCTTTTTCAAAAGGGGGGTCAACTGATGCCAGTCAAGTGGGGTGTGTGTGGCCCAATTAGTGGAAACGAGGGAGACTGTGGTTGGAGTCCCCTCGCTGTGTTTTACATGATTTTCGAAGGGCATGACATGCCTAAGAAGTTGAGTTTCATCATCTGCAACTTGTTGGCAACAGAAAGGCTGCCTTTACACCCTTTTGAGACCGAGGATTTTCGAGACCTTATGCCCATTGCAGTGCCCCAAGAGCCGATGGCCAGTCGTCACTCCTTCTCCAACAAAGGCGTGCCCGCGCTACCACAGCAGGTCGCACACAACCTCACCGATTCCTTGAGAAACTGTGTGTGTGACAGGGTGCATTTCACCACAGATACTTGGACCAGTAAGCATGGACAGGGGAGTTACATGTTGCTGACTGGGCACTGGGTAACTATGGTGAGAGATGGAGAAGGGTTTGCTGTACAAGTCTTGCCGTCCCCACGACTTGTGTGTCAATCCTTCCTCTGTATGTACAAGTTCCTCCACTGCTTCTGCCTCCTCAACCTCGTGTGGGTCCTCCACCTTGGCCCAAACCCTGTGTGGTCAGGCCACCCTTCCTTGTAACTGCGCCCAAGGAATCCCACACACCTCCTTACTATGCTGGCAGCACAGCTCAACAGCATGATGCGGTCGACACTTTACTTAGAAATGTCTGGGAAATGTGAGTCAGACCGCTGAGGAGTTGTGGACGGTAAGCTCTGGAGAGTGAGACCGAGTTTCATCAATGGTTGTCTCCACTCAACCAGCAGCCAGGGAAGGTCGGGTGCGACAATGATGCAAACCAGTCTGCGACCCTTTTTCAGGGCAATGTGACACACGTGCCTTGTATGGCTCACGTGTTGAACCTGGTTGTCCAGCAATTTTTAAAACACTATCCCGGCCTACATGGCCTTCTGCAGAGGGCACGGTGTAACGCCTGCCTGGATCGACACACTCAGATGGGCTGTAAAGGATAGGCTAGAGGCAAGCCACTCACCAAGCTGGACACCCAGAACCCTGAAACCCTTTAACCCCTATACAGTGATTTGGAATTACACAGGGCCCAAGTTGATCAATACCTGTGGAAGGCTGCAGTTCCAGAGAATAGTAGTCATGCAGGGTCAAAAACATTAATTGAGGAAGAGGAACAGAATGGGATGGCCAGGACTTAATCAGAAAACAAGCAGAGGTGAAATGCAGATCAGCCAACGAGGTACATAAACAGCAAGCAGGAAAAGTAGTCAGGTAACCAGCACACAAAATCATAAAACTGAACTGGGGGTAACAGTAACAAGAGGTTCATAGCTTTGTCTGGCAGTGGTCTGCAGACAGGAGGGGCCTAAAAAAGGGTGTGGTGTCTTCCCATTGGTTGTAGCTGAATGATGGTACTTCATCTGTGAGATACCCACCACCTACATTCAGCCTGTGGTTCTGTATCTGTCAAGGTAACGCAACCCAGTGGGTGACCATAACCTGCGTCCACCTGCGCCGCTGGCATAGACTCCTTTCCCATCATCAGCACTATGCACGAAAGCAACACGTTGTCACCTGGTGACCGGAGTACAAATTGATTGAGTGGACTACGTTGGTGACTTAACAGCCGTGTGCGGCAATGGTGCAAACCTGTCTGCGGCCCTTCGGCAGGGCAAAATGACACACGTGCCTTGTATGGCTCACGTGTTGAATCTGATTCTCCAGCAATTTTTAAAATACCATCCCGGCCTACATGGCCTTGTGCAGCGGGCACGCTGCTATGTGCTCACTTTCATCCTTCGCACCCAGCAGCTCAACAACTTTCATCGCTCCTGAAGTCTTAGGGTCTGGCGGTTAAACGCCGCCAATGCGATGTTCCGACACGCAGGAATTGGAGTCTGCACATGTTGCAGCGTCTGTGGCAGCACCGCAGAGCCCTGCTGAAATACGGTCTGACGTATACCCTGGGCTAACTTGATCCAGAGGTGGTGCAGATCACGCTGCTGGAGTGGTGTCAGATCAAGGACCTATGCACCCTTCTACACAGTTTACAAATGTCGACGAAGATGTTTAGCACTGGCGATGCCATTCTCAGCATGACAATGCTGGTCATCTACAAGATGGAGCACACTGTAAGGATTATTCAGAGTCAGGTGTTGGTCCAAGAGGAAGGGGAGGAAGTACAGGAGGATTCATATGCAGAAGGGATAATAAGATCTACAAGGTCCAGACGGTGAGCGGCACCTAGGTGGCAGTCATGGTGGGGGAGAGGGATTAACAAGGGTGCATAGTATCAGCAAAAATTGTTGAGGAAGGTGCAGGAGCCCATGAAGAAATGGAGGACGAACTGGCGATGGGCATGGAAGACTCAGCAGATGAGTGAGAGCTTGCTCACATTTCGGTTGTGCGAGGTTGGGGGGAGAGGGCAGAGGAAGGAGGCACGATTCTCACCTCCCTGCCACCAACACACCAAGGACTTGGTCCTCCTGGATGCACAAGACACATGAGCGCCTTCTTGCTGCACTACCTACAACATGACCCTCGGATTTTACGAATTCGAAGTAATGCTAACTACTGGGTTGCCACACTGTTAGATCCCTGGTACAAGACAAAATTTGGCGAAATAATTCCTGCCATAGAAAGGGACGCACGTATACAGGAGTATCTGCAGAAGGTGGTACGGATTCTTAGATCTGCTTTTCCAGTAAACACCAGTGCTGCACTGAGTGAATCTCAACGCTTTTTCATGGATAGGAGGAAATGGTCTTTTACTTGTCCACATCTGAGGGACCGAGGGCTGACTGCTGTGCTGAGATGGCATTGAGTACGGTGTCCCTGCAGAGTTGCACTTTTGGTCATATACCAAATGAGTTGAAAAAGGACAGATGCTGGTGGAAAGGGGAACAGTTGTGTTGGAAAGGGGAAAAAAGTTTTTGTCCGTGGGTTTGGTGGTTAAGCAAAAGTAACATTTGATGAAGAAACACCATCTGTTACGGTGGGACTGGCAGATTTGGATAAGGTGGTATATACTATGTTACCGCTATATAACGAAAATTAATAAGAAAAGAAAGAGAAAGGTATATATCCCCATCAGCAGTCAATGTCCACCGTGCTCCCAGATGGAAAAGGAGAGGTTGGCAACTGGAAGGTTAGGTGGAGGATACAGATCTGTGTGGCTATGAAACTAATAGTTGCCTGAACCGAGTTAGACGCCACTCGGATCTGGAGACTGGGAGCCCTGTTAGCGTCACAGGGTCCACACGCCCACCCAGCCCAGGAACTCCCTGTTAACATCACAGGGGCCATTCAGTACGCTGACCGTGTGCATTGGGGCCACACCTGTGGACAGCAGGCGCATCAGCAGCAGCAGGCCTGTTAATGCCACTGGGCTGCACAAGCAGGACTTGTAGGACAGGAGCTGGTCTTAATCGTTCTGCGTTACCAACTGTGGTGGCGGCCTGCATCGACGCCCTATCCCTGCCTACCTCTGGCCTAAAGCCGCAGTGGGTTCAACACATGGAGGTGTGCTCTTTCGGAGCATAATAGAAGACTGCGCACCTCCTTGTTGGCTCCAGCCCATTTTATAACCTGGGTCCGCCCCAAACCAGGGTGGAACACAATGCACCTCCTGGAGACAAAAGCAGAGTGACACATCATGAGTGGCATAACTAGCGTCCTATTTGGAACCGCAACTTCAATAATGACCTCATGGCTGCCACGACACAAACACCTCACCAGTCATCGTCCAACCATCAATAATGAGGTGACAAGTCATAGGGGCGGGCCTCTGCAAGCCATTTGGGAGTGGCCTGGCCACATCGTCAGGACACCTGATGCCCTGTGGTCTATATGGGCCCCCCACATCAGGGGCAGGGCCAAAGAGTTCATTACCGGACCTAGTCTCTGATGCAGTAAGTGCCTGAGCATGCTCAGTAGCATGAAATACAGTCTCTGAAAAAAGACTATCAGCTTTAGCATGGTGTCTAGGCACAAAACAGGACTTAGACCCGGCACGGAATGCAAGCAACTGTGCAAAGAGGTTTTTCGCACTAAGTGTGGGAGCATGCGCTGTATCCCGAAATGAAGACTTAGCCTCAGGAATGGCACAGTCAGGCTGAGCATACTCACTAGGCGAAACACTGTAGTTAGGCTGCGGCTGGGGTAAATCGGCACACGCATGCGCACTAGCTGCCTCTCCACACTTAGACGTGGAGGAGAAATTGCTCTTCGGGTGTGGACTTGGATATGCTGTCTATGAACAGAAGGAAAAGCTAAAGGAAGCCTCACTTTCTATCCCTCCGAATGATCAAATGCAGCAAGGAATTCCCTGAGTTTGCTATAAAATTAGCGTAGCAAAATGTACATGAGGGTGTCATGCAGAGGTGCTGCAAATAGATTTTCACCAGTGGGACACTAATGGAAGTCCAACAGTCACTTCTTGTATGCCACTAAATGGCAGCATTTTTTGCTATCATTATAGCTTATTAAAAACAGAGCAGGAGGGTGTCCTGCACAGGTGCTAGAAATAGCTTGGGACCAGTGGGACAATAATGAAATACAACAGCCAGTTCTTGTATGCCACTAAATGGCAGCATTTTTTGCTATCATTATAGCTTATTAAAAACAGAGCAGGAGGGTGTCCTGCACAGGTGCTAGAAATAGCTTGGCACCAGTGGGACAATAATGAAATACAACAGCCAGTTCTTGTATGCCACTAAATGGCAGCATTTTGTGCTATCATTATAGCTTATTAAAACCAGAGCAGGAGGGTGTCCTGCACAGGTGCTAGAAATAGCTTGGCACCAGTGGGACACTAATGGAAGTCCAACAGCCACGTTTAGGATGCCACTAAGTTCACTCAGTGTTTGCTAGTATAATGGCTTAGTAACAATGAGTTTGAGTGTGCAATGCAGGCAGACGTGCTGCAAATATCTTTGCACTAGTGGGACAATACAGAAGTCCAACAGCCACGTTTAGGATGCCACTAAGTTCACTCAGTGTTTGCTAGTATAATGGCTTAGTAACAATGAGTTTGAGTGTGCAATGCAGGCAGACGTGCTGCAAATATCTTTGCACTAGTGGGACAATACAGAAGTCCAACAGCCACGTTTAGGATGCCACTAAGTTCACTCAGTGTTTGCTAGTATAATGGCTTAGTAACAATGAGTTTGAGTGTGCAATGCAGGCAGACGTGCTGCAAATATCTTTGCACTAGTGGGACAATACAGAAGTCCAACAGCCACGTTTAGGATGCCACTAAGTTCACTCAGTGTTTGCTAGTATAATGGCTTAGTAACAATGAGTTTGAGTGTGCAATGCAGGCAGACGTGCTGCAAATATCTTTGCACTAGTGGGACAATACAGAAGTCCAACAGCCACGTTTAGGATGCCACTAAGTTCACTCAGTGTTTGCTAGTATAATGGCTTAGTAACAATGAGTTTGAGTGTGCAATGCAGGCAGACGTGCTGCAAATATCTTTGCACTAGTGGGATACAGAAGTCCAACAGCCACGTTTAGGATGCCACTAAGTTCACTCAGTGTTTGCTAGTATAATGGCTTAGTAACAATGAGTTTGAGTGTGCAATGCAGGCAGACGTGCTGCAAATATCTTTGCACTAGTGGGACAATACAGAAGTCCAACAGCCACGTTTAGGATGCCACTAAGTTCACTCAGTGTTTGCTAGTATAATGGCTTAGTAACAATGAGTTGGAGTGTGTAAAGGACAGGAGGGTACAGTGGCAGGGTTGTGGGTCTCTGGGTAGAGGAAAGGAAGCCTGCCTTTCTATCCCTCCTAATGGGGAAATGCAGCGAGGAAATCCCTGACCTTAGCTACACAGATGCTGTCATCTTGTGTAGCTGTTAAACTCTGTTTTCACGGACCTGTCACCTATGGCTCTGACCCTGCCGGTATTAGCCCTTAAAAGGACTGATAGAAAGTTCTATCCCTATTCTGTACAGCGCTGTGTATAGAGCGTACACAGCAGTATCGGAGATAGGCGCTGCGCCAGCGGTGACTGACACCAAGGACGCAGAAGGCAGATAATGGCGTGCTGGAGGAAAATGTCCGGTTTTATAATGCAGGGACATGTGACATAGCCATCCTATCACACATGCCGTTGCTTCTCTGGCTAAAAGTCCACTTAGCTGTGTGTGTCTGGGATTGGCTGACATGCTGGCCCGCCCCACTACACGCGCGCGCTTAGGGAAGGAAGACAAGGAAAAAAAAAAAAATGGCGATTGCCATTATCCATACAGCAGTGATATGAATGAGCTGTTCCCGCACACTATACACTGAAATTTCATAATAGTGTGAGTCACAGAGTGACTTACACTATTACAGCGGAAAGCCAGCTAGTAATTAGCTGGTCTTTTTGCTTCTAGAATCGTTCTCGAACTTATCTAGAACTATCGAGCTTTAGCAAAAAGCTCGAGTTCTAGTTCGATGTAGAACAGCCCCCAAAATCACTCGAGCCGCGAACTGGAGAACCTCGAACCGCGCTCAACTGTAGTGATGACCCATAATTTTGGATCATCCTACATGCCTATGTAGATCAGCACAAGCAATTGTGAACTGTGCATGCAGGTACATGCACAAACTGCAATTTTATTGACCAGCATGAACATTTATGTACTGTGCATGGCTTGTCCGGTCCGACAGTGGCCAGTGCGTGAACCTGAACTCTTCCTCTTGTGATAGGATTTCCTGACATGCGCAGCAACTATATGGGGAATTGGATGCATGTGCAGTATGGCTTATAGGGACAAATGTTTCAAGTTGATTTATTCTTTAGCAATAGGAATCTTTGTGATGTCATAGTGGGAATATTCATTCTCATATGTACACCATCATCTGGGTATCTACTCCATTCTCTATATACTGTATCTTTCAGTCAAAGTCTCCTGATGAACTAAAATCTGGAGTGTTGTGACATGACATGTTACATTGTTTTTAACGTGTTACAAAATAATTGAAGGAAATGTATTATTTGTTCAGGATAATATGTGGATTGTCTATCATTAAAACATGTGCTATACTATTTTTTCATGCTGATAAATCTTTTTTCATTATTTTATTTTGATGTTAATAAGGGGTTTGTGCTACTATCCATCTGACGTTAGGTCTCTATACTGACAAAACTACCAAAATACTAAGCCAATCTATGCTAGAATTGTATTGTGTCCTCTTGCTTGATTGTGATTTGGGACAGAAAACTGCTAAGTGAGGGTGCTAATTGCTTTTGAATCCAGATTAGGCATGTACATGATTTATATATAGCTAATATTGTTCAATTCTCTCCTTTACATTGGCTAGCATACCACTTTCACTAGTGTGCATTTTATGTTTGTTTGTTTTTTATGTTGAAGTTTTTCTATTTTAATCTAATAAAAAATAATATTTTAGTTGTATATATAAGCCTTATATGGAGTAAGCTATTTCCTATTTCGTTTTGTTGTCTTGCAGAAAATTTGCTGCATTTTACAGTGCCATCGTATTGCATGAAATTTTAAGAAATCTCATACACACTTTGTGAAATTATTCATAGCCTATCAATAAGTATTCATAGCTGCAAGCTTAGGCTCTGCAGCATGTCAATTTATGTTGCAGATGTAGGTGCAATTCAAAGGGTGAAATGTATGGCTCTTATACATCATCTTTGCAATAAGATCTACATCAGTAAATACAGCTGTAGGAACTCCACTGAGTGGATCAAATTTGCTCCATGAGAACTTAGCCTAAAAACATTATAGAAAAAATTGCACATCAATCTGCTGGTACACCTAAGTGTACATTCAAACATAGTAACCCTATGCATATTGGTCAGGCCCATGGCCCTTGCAGCGTTCTAATTCCTTTAAAGACATGTGTTGCCCTGCTCTGCCCCATCATTATGTAGGAATGTGCCTCATCCTGTGCACCATCCTTGTAAATACAGTCATTGGTAAAAGTGTTGGCACCCTTGAAATTGTTCCAGAAACTGAAGTATTTCTCTCAGAAAATTAATGCAATTGCACATTTTGTCAAACCCATGTTTATTTTCTTTGTGTTTTGGAACACAAAAAAAATTAAGAAAATTGGCAAATTAGACAAAATTTCACACACAAATCCACCCTTAATACTTGGTTGCATATGCTTAGAAATAAATAACTGCAATTAATTGCTTTCCATAACCATCAACAAGCTTCTTACACCTACCAACTGGAATTTTGGACCCCTCTTTTTTTGCAAACTGCTCTAGGTCTCTCATATTGGAATGGTGACTTCTCCCAACTGCAATTTTAAGATCTCTCCACAGATGTTCAATGGGATTTAGATCCGGACTCATTCCCGGCCACTTCAGAACTCTTCAGCGCTTTGTTTCCATCTATTTCTGGGTGCTTCTTGAAGTATGTTTGGGGTCATTGTCTTCCTGTAAGACCCATGACTTAGGACGCAAACCCAACTGTTTGACACTGTTCACTACATTGCAACCTAAAATTCTTTGGTAATCTTCAGATTTCATTATACCTTGCACAAAGTCAATGCACCAAGGGCCAGAGTCAACAAAACAACCCCAAAACATCTTTGATCATCCACCATATTTAACTATAGGTACGGTGTTCTTTTCTTTTTACACCTCATTGCATTTTCAGTAAACAGTAGAATGATGTACATTTCCAAAAAGCTTTATTTTGGTCTCATCTGTCCATAAGACATTACTCACGTATGTTTTGTCATACTGCAGTCTAGCTTTTTTTGTCTTTGAAGGGTCATGCCGGGTCTCCTGCCATAGTGCTTCATTTAATTCAAATGTCGATGGATATTTTGAACTGACACTAATGCACTCCGAGTCTGCACGACAGCTTGAATTTCCATGGAATTTGATTGGGGCTGCTTATCCACCATCCGTATTATCTTTTGTTGCAAACTTTCATGAATTTTCTTTGCCATCCATGTCTAGGGAGATTAGCTATAATGCCATGAGTTGTAAACGTCTTCATTATATTGCGCACCATGGACTAACTAATATCAAGGTCTCTTGAGATGAACTTGTAACTTAGAGATTGTTGAAATTTTTAATAATTTTGGTTCTCAAGTCTTCAGACAGTTCTCTTCTTCTCTTTTGTGTTCTTCATGCTTAATATGCCCCCAACAAGGTCATTAATAAATATGTTGAAAAGAAGCGGGCCCAATACTGACCCCTGTGGTACCCCACTATTAACTGAGACCCAGTCCGAGTACGTACCATTAATAACCACCCTTTGTTTCCTATCACTGAGACAGTTGTTAACCCAGTTACACATATTTTCCCCTATCCCCATTATTCTCATTTTATGTACCAACCTTTTGTGTGACACCGTATCAAAAGCTTTTGAAAAGTCCATATACACAACATCCACTGCATTTCCTTGGTCCAGGCTTGAACTTACCTCTTCATAGAAGCTGATCAAATTAGTTTGGCAGGATCGATCCCTCATAAACCCATGTTGATACTCTGTCATAAGGTTATTTTTCTTGAGATACTCCAGTATAGCATCTCTCAAGAAACCCTCAAGGATTTTACCAACCGTAGAGGTTAAACTTACCGACCTATAATTTCCCGGCTCAGTTTTTGTCCCCTTTTTGAATATTGGCACCACATTTGCTATGCGCCAGTCCTGCGGTACCGACCCTGTTATTAAGGAATCTGTGAAGATTAAAAATAATGGTCCATCTATCACAGAACTCAATTCCTGTAGTACTCTGGGGTGTATGCCATCCGGGCCTGGAGATTTGTCAACCTTAGTGATTTCGAGGCGGCGGCATACTTCCTGCTGGGTTAAGCAGGTAATATTCAAGGGTGAATTTATGGTATCACTGGTCATGTCATCTGCCATGGCATTTTCTTGTATAAAAACCGTAGAAAAAAAGTAATTCAGCAGGTAGGCTTTACCCTCATCCCCCTCCACCATTTCACAAGACTATTTTTAAGGGGGCCAACACTATCGCTTTTCAGTTTTTTTCTGTTTATGTAGTTAAAGAATATTTTAGGATTATTTTTACTTTCTCTCACAATGAGTCTCTCTGTCTCAAACTTAGCTAACTTAATTTGCTTTTTCCATATTTTATTTAATTTTCTATAATTATATAATGCCTCATCACTACCTACCCTCTTTAATTCTTTTAAGGCTTTCTGTTTTTCTTTTATTGCTTCCCTTACAGCTCTGTTTAGCCATAGGAGTTTCCTCCTATTTCTAGCATGTTTGTTCCCATAGGGTATATTTTCTGCACAAGCCCTATTCAGAATGCTCATAAATGTCTCCCATTTGCTTTGTGTACTTTTATTACTTAGTACATCATCCCAGTTTATTGCACTAAGATCATCTCTCAACCATTTAAAATTTGCTTTCCTGAAGCTTAGTGTCCTTGTAGCCCCTCTACTATACATCTTACTAAAGAATTCATGAAAACTTATTATTTTGTGATCACTATTCCCCAAGTAACGCCCAACTTGTATATTTGATATGCGGTCTGGCCTATTGGTTAGTACAAGGTCTAATAGTGCTCCCCCTCTTGTGGGGTCCTGTACCATTTGTGAAAGGTAATTATCTTTCATTGTTATCAAAAATCCATTTCCTTTGCTGGAACTGCAAGTTTCTGTAACCCAATTTTTATCAGTATAGTTAAAGTCCCCCATAATAATTACCTCTCCGAGACTCGCTGCTTTATCAATTTGCTTTATGAGGAGATTCTCTACCTCTTCCATAATATTTGGCGTCTTATAACACACCCCTATCAGAATTTTATTATTCATTCCCCCCCCTTATCTCCACCCATACGGACTCTACATTCTCAGTACCCTCACATATGTTGTCACGCAGGATGGGTTTTAAGGATGATTTTACATATAGACACACACCTCCCCCTTGCTTAGTTGTACGGTCATTCCTGAATAGGCTATAACCCTGTAAATTAACAGCCCAGTCATAGCTCTCATCCAGTCATGTCTCTGATATCCCCACTATATCATAATTTTTTTCCAACAATATTAATTCTAATTCCTCCACCTTATTTGTGAGGCTTCGGGCATTAGTGTACATGCACGTTACGTATGACTCTGTACCTCTATTCCTGCTTACTGTATTACAGTCATATGAAAAAGTTTGAGCACCCCTATTAATGTTAATTTTTTTTCTTTATAACAATTTGGGTTTTTGCAACAGCTTCATATATCTAACATATATTCATATATCGGTTGATGGACTCAGTAATATTTCTGGTTTGAAATGAGGTTTATTGTACTAACAGAAAATGTGCAATCCACATTTAAACAAAATTTGACTGGTGCAAAAGTATGGGCACCTCAAAATAAAAGTGACATTAATATTTTGTAGATCCTCCTTTTGCAAAAATAACAGCCTCTAGTTGCTTCCTGTAGCTTTTAATGAGTTCCTGGATCCTGGATGAAGGTATATTTGACCATTCCTGTTTACAAAACAATTCCAGTTCAGTTAAGTTTGATGGTCGCCGAGCAAGGACAGCACGCTTCAAATCCTCCCACAGATTATCAATGATATTCAGGTCTGGGGACTGGGATGGCCATTCCAGAACATTGTAATTGTTCCTCTGCATGAATGCCTGAGTAGATTTGGAGCAGTGTTTTGGATCATTGTTTTGTTGAAATATCCATCCCCTGCATAACTTCAACTTCGTCACTGATTCTTGCACATTATTGTCAAGAATCTGCTCATACTGAGTTGAATCCATGCGACCCTCAACTTTAACAAGATTCCCGGTACCGGCATTGGTCACACAGACCCAAAGCATGATGGAACCTCCACCAAATTTTACTGTGGGTAGCAAGTGCTTTTCTTGGAATGTCGTGTTTTTTTGCCTCCATGCATAACGCCTTTTTGTATGACCAAACAACTCAATCTTTGTTTCATCAGTCCACAGGACCTTCTTCCAAAATGTAACTGGCTTGTTCAAATGTGCTTTTACATACCTCAGGCGATTCTGTTTGTGGCGTGTTTGCAGAAATGGCTTCTTTCGCATCACTCTGCCATACAGCTTCTCCTTGTGCAACGTGCGCTGTATTGTTGACCGATGCACATTGACACCATCTGCAGCAAGATGAAGCTGCATGTCTTTGGAGGTGGTCTGTGTATTGTCTTTGACTGTTCTCACCATTCTTCTTCTCTGCCTTTCTGATATTTTTCTTGGCCTGCCACTTCTGGGCTTAACAAGAACTGTACCTGTGTTCTTCCATTTCCTTACTATGTTCCTCACAGTGGAAACTGACAGTTTAAATCTCTGAAACAACTTTTTGTATCCTTCCCCTGAACAACTATGTTGAATAATATTTGTTTTCAGATCATTTGAGAGTTGTTTTGACGAGCCCATGATGCCACTCTTCATAGGAGATTCAAATAGGAGAACAACTTGCAAGTGGCCACCTTAAATACCTTTTCTCATGATTGGATACACCTGCCTATGAAGTTCAATGCTCAATGAGGTTACAAAACCAATGTAGCTTTAGTAAGTCAGTATAAAGTAGTTAGGAGTGTTCAAATCAAGAAATTGATAAGGGTTCCCATACTTTTGCACCGGTCAAATTTTGTTTAAATGCGGATTGCACATTTTCTGTTGGTACAATAAACCTCATTTCAATCCAGAAATATTACTCAGTCCATCAGTTATTAGGTATATGAAACTGAAATAGCTGTTGCAAAAACCCAAATTGTTATAAAGAAAAAAGGTTAACATTAATAGGGGTGCCCAAACTTTTTCATGACTGTAACTGTCCTAACCTTTCCCCCTGTACCACCCCTAATTTCATTACTTGTGCCCTGGTCACTATCTGCACTACATTCCCTTTCTATAAAGTGAATACTCTCGCCCCCCATTCCTAGTTTAAACACTCCTCCAACCTTCTAGCCATCTTCTGCCCCAGCACAGCTGAACCCTCCCCCATTACTTGCCACAGGTGAGTTGAAATGCGCATCATATGCTTATTACAAAGTTGTTTAAACACAGTTTTGGAAAGGTGCCCTCAATTTTGTCTAGTCCATTTTCAGTGTTTTGTGTGAAATTATGTCCAATTTGCCTTTTTTCTCTGTTCTGGATTAATAATAAACAAACTGCGAGAAGACCTGATTAATTATTTTATTCTGTGCCAATCCTTCAATACTTTTTCTTCTTCAAGTGGGACATTCACCTCATTCCCATTTCTCATGTTCCTTATACTTGATCTTGTTCTATCCTGTGTTATTTGCTGCATTAAACTGGAGTCACACTTGCATGTGACTCACGCAAGGATTGCAAGGTAATCATCAAACCATTTGGTGTCTCTCCTGACCTGAGCATGTCAGTTGCATAGAAATACATGAAGCTAACACGCTCCTGTCAGGAAAGCCATTGGCCAGAGTGAGTTGCTAAGCACTACCTGTGAAACTATCTTGTGTTAGATTCCTACTATGTTTCTAAGACAAGTAAGTATATTTAGAAAATAATTGCCATTTGATCAATGCAGTTCAGACTGCAGCAGGGAAAACATTGATTTTATCAAAATGACAGCAAACCATTCAGTAAGTGACACATCGCTGGAATCAAGGTCCGTGTCTCTGCATTATACTGTTCTCAGATGGAGTAGCAAAAGCCTGGTGACAGAGTCCCTTTAATAATATAGATGAGTTCTTGCTTGTAGAATGTGGGCTTATTATATGCTGTATATTTGATTATATGTTGCATGGGTTTGTAAGTATTTTAAAAAATTAAGACGATAAATCATAATAGACAGCTTAGTTTTATATTATGGCTTAAATGATATTTGCATTTGACAGTCCCTACTGCACATTTTTCCAGCAGTAAATGAGAAAATATATATTACATATTATTACTGTGTAAATCACCATACTTCTAAGGGAACTTGTCACCAGGCTTTCCCCATATGAGGTAGGGTTAACGCTTGTAAGCCCTCATATACAGTATTCTTTCTAGAATGTCCCTCTGCTAGGCAAAATAAAAAATAACTTAGATTATATTTCCTTATGGCGGGGGCCGACCTGTTGGACATCTCTGGTCTTTATCTGGCGCCTTCTCTCTTCTTGCGATCGTCATCCTTCTTAGGATGTGTCATTCACACAAAGCAATGTTCTTCACACAATGTCCTCCATACAATGTCCTCTATCGCGCTTCTACACATACGTACTTGTCTCTACACTGCCTTGGGCACAGCAAAGTGTTGTACTGCGCATGCACTGGCACTCTGTGGCCTTTGGCCTTTTCCCGCTCAGGCGTATTAAAGTACTATGTTCTGCCCCAGTAGAGCAGAAAAAAAGTACGCCTGCGCAAGAGCGCAATGGAGTGCTCTGTACGGATGATGTATTATGCATCATCCACAAGAAGCAGGGAAGGAGGACGGCACCAGTTTAAGACCACAGACACCCATCGGACCAGACCACGCTGTATCTAAGTATATTAAAAATTCTTCTTCTGTCTTGCAGAGTGTATTGGGGACATAAATACAGCATGCTAGATTGCTGTATATGAGAGGTTACAGGTGCTGGCCCTTCTTTATATTGGGAAAACCTGGCGACAGATTCCCTTTAATAAAATTAACCATATTGAAGACACACATTACGGAATTAAAATTGCTCAAACATGTTGTGTTCCAGGTGTGCTGCCTTACCATGGAAGAATGCATTGATAGTGATCCATGCACGTTTTCATTGTTGTCAAGATCTGGAGAGTCTACTGAAAGATATATTTTAAACTCTACATCCCCTGCTGTAAGACAACTGTGGATTCTTGAAATTAACAAAATTCTAGATACCCAGCTTAATTTCCTAAATGGTAAGAACAAGTTTTAACTGAAAGTCTACCTTGCCCATAACGACAACCAATTCACAAAAATTGAACCAAGAAAGAAAGTAAAACAAGTAATCTTTACTGTGAGACAGATCTAGGACTTGGTGCCATTCCAGCGGGAGTTCTTGTCTACAGGTTAGTAGAATAATCTGTTTATTTAAGCGCTAATGCTTTGATTTTTGTCCATCTCAGTTGCCAAAATGCACTTGTCTTATACTTGCCCTCTGTACTGTGAATTATGGACACACTTCCTAACCGGCTCTTTTTCTCCTGCTGTTTTGGTCTCCCATCTAGTGCACTGTTTCGGTATGACACGCCATATTTTATTTGTCTCACAATAAAGATTACTTGTTTTACCTTCTTTCTTGGTTCAATTTTTGTGAATTGGTTGTTGTATTGTCTGCTTGAACCAATATATCCATGTCTATCTTTGAGTGTTAGGCGGTGGTAGTATACATATAACTTGACATTTAGACACCACTTTGTATATATTTTCCTACTCAGTAAATAGGCTAAAATGTGGTGCTCATGCCCATAACGAGCAGATTGTTTTAAAATTTTGCTCTAAAAGAATCTGATTTAGTAAATTAAAACTCTATATACTTTGAAGGAAATAATTATTTGATCCCTAACTGATTTTGTAAGTTTGCCCACTGACAAAGACATGAACAGTCTATCATTTTAAGGGTAGGTTAATTTTAACAGTGAGAGAATATAAAAAATAAAATTCAGAAAATCAAATTGTATAAATTATATAAATTTATTTGCATTATGCAGAGAGAAATAAGTATTTGATTCCTCTGGCAAACACGACTTAATACTTGGTGGCAAATCATTTGTTAGCAAGCACAGCAGTCAGACTTTTTCGTAGTTAATGCTGAGGTGTGTGCACATGTCAGGAGGAATTTTGCTCCACTTCCCTTTGCAGATCATCTCTAAATCATTAAGATTTTGAGGCTTTCACTTAGCAACTCAGAGCTTCAGCTCCCTCCATAAGTTTTCTATGGGATTAAGATCTGGTGACTAGCTAGGCCACTCCATGACCTTAATGTGCTTCTTTTTGAGCCACTCCTTTGTTGCCTTGGCTGTATGTTTTGGGTAATTGTTATGCTGGAAGACCCAGCCATGAGCCATTTTTAATCTCCTGGCAGAGGGAAGGAGGTAGTCACTCAGGATTTTACGGTACATGGCTCCATCCATTATCTCATTGATGCGATGAAGTAATCTTGTGCCCTTAGCAGAGAAACACCCCCAAAACATATTGTTTCTACCTGCATGCTTAACAATTGGGACGGTGTTCTTTGCGTCATAGGCAGCATTTCTCTTCCTCCAAACATGACAAGTTGAGTTAATGCCAAAGAGCTCAATTTTTGTCTCATCTGACCACAGCATCTTCTCTCAATCACTCACTGAATCATCCAGTTGTTCATTGTCAAACTTCAGATGGGCCAGCACATGTGCCTTCTTGAGCAGTGGGACTTTGCGGGCACTGCAAAATTTTAATCCATTACAGCTTAATGTGTTACCAATAGGGCTGAGCGGATCCGATCTGTAAAAGTCCGGATCCGCGTTGTTTCAAAGATTTCCGGATGCATCTAATAGATGTGGCAATACTGGGCGGCGGCGGGCTGACAATACCAGCCCCCAGACGGTGTTATCATGGCTGGGGATGAAATTTAGGGGGGACTACCCGTCGTTTTTTTTTTATTATTTATATAAATTAAATTTTTAAAAAACGGAGTCACACTTGCAAGGGATACACTGCTTTCCCCGCCCACCGGCCATCCTGCCGCCTATGATTGGTTGCAGTCAGCTGACCAGCTGACACTCGGGGTGGGGGCCCGTCTAACTGCAACCAACTATACGCGCCGGTGGGCGGGCAAAACAATGAATATTGAATTGTCGGCTCCGGAAGAAAAAAGCATGATCCGGAAGGAGTTTGCCACCATGACACAGCCTCGGGTGAGTACACCGCATGCGCTCCTACCCCCTCAACAAACGTTTTTAATCTCCGGATTTTGGTCCCCATAGAGTTATATGGGCACCGGATTCCGGAGTGGATCCGGACTTTATTTCCAATCCGGCAGTGATCAGCCAGTCACGGATTTTGCCGGATTCGATTATCCCTAGTTACCAATGGTTTTCTTGGTGACAGTCGTCCCAGCTGCCATAAGAGGATTAACTTGTTCCCCCCGTGTAGTTTTAGGCTGATCTCTCACCCTCCTCATGATCCTGGATATCCCACGAGGTGAGATTTTGCATTGAAACCAAGATCGATGTCGATTGACGGTCATTTTGTATTTCTTCCATTTTCTTACTATTAGGGCTTATTTAGATGACCGTTCCGTCTGTCCTTGTTAGTTCCTGTTTTTTTTGCGGACCCATGGACAGGACCATCTTTTCAATATCTTTTGTGTAGGATCGGATGGCACTTCCATGTGCCATCAGTTTTTACAAAAAAACACATTGGATGCCGTACAGTATGTCCATTCCGTTATTATGGAACATGTCCTATTCTGTTCCATAAGAACGGACCGTGACTCAATACAAGTCAATGGGTCCGAAAAATCCCTGGAAGCCGCACGGAAGCACTTCCGTGTGACCTCCGGCAGATTCCACTGCAGTCTATGTCCCGCTCCCACACCAGCCCCGCAGCTGCCCGCACTACAGTGTGTCAGCAGATGCCCGCACTGCAGTGTGTCAGCAGATGCCCGCACTGCAGTGTGTCAGCAGATGCCCGCACTGCAGTGCGAGCAGCCCCGGGGATGATGAGTGTTGCCGTCAGGAGGTTAGTAAAGTTCATTACCTGCAGTGATGAAGTCCTGCACTCCTGACATCAGCGCTCGTCACATCAGCCGCATTCTCACATCACCTCTATCAGGCGGCCTGGGTCTGTGACTAGCGGTGATGTCACGTGCTGCTCACGATACTTGTGAACACGGCGGTCATTGAACTCAGTGACCAGTGCTGACATCAGGAGTGCAGCGGCTTCCATCACCACGAGTAATGTACCTGGCTAACCTCCTGAAGTCAGCGCAGGTCATGCCCTACAGTGACCTGGGCTGATCTCATGATGTTAGCTCAGGTCACTGCACTTCTCTCCCAGCCAATGGGGAACATTCTGTTCTTCATTGACTGGGACAATGAGTATGGATCGCCGTGGGACCCCTTATTGGATTACGCCGGACCCGGATTTGTTTTTTCTTTCTAATAAATTGGTGAAAGAGTGAATGTTTTGGGAAGTACTTTTTCAAATAAAAATTTGTCTGTCCTCAATTTTTTTTTTCATTACTGACTGGTTTGTGATGTCGGGTATCTGATAGACGCCGTGACATCACTAACCCCAGGGCTTGATGCCAGGTGACATTATATAGCTGGTATCAACCCCATATATTACCCCGTTTGCCACTGCATCAGAAGCACCAGGATTGGTGCATCTAATGAATGCACCACCTTTGGGGTGGCTGCGGCCTGCTATTTTTAGGCTGGGGAGGATCAAAGAACCACAGATCTTTCTGGTCTGAGAATACCAGACCACAGCTGTCCGCTTTACCATGTCTGGCGATCCAATTTGAGGGGAACCCCACGTTTTTTGTTTTACATTATTTAATTTAAAATAACAGCATGGGGTGCTCTGTTTTGGATTACCAGCCAAGGTGAAGCTGCCAGCTGTGGTCTGCAGGCTGCAGCCGTCTGCTTTACCTGAGCTGGCAACAAAAAATAGAGGGGACCCCACGTCGTTTTTTTATTTTTTTTATTTATTTTTTAGCTAAATACAAGGCTAAGCACTCTTTAGTGCCACATTATATATATATCTTTCTCATATACTATCTATATATCCCTCTAGCTATCCCTCTATCTATCCTTCTATTCCTTCATTTATTCATTCATTCCTCTTTCTCTTATTTATTCCTCTATCTCTCTGCCTCTCTATCTATCCCTCTATCTATCTCTCTATCCCTCTATCTATCTATCTAGCTATCTAGCTATATATCTGTCCCTCTATCTATCCCTGTATGTATATCTATCCATCTATTCATCTAGCTGTTTCCGTTTTTTGCAGTCCACAAAAAAAACGGATGTCACACGGATGCCACACGGATGCATCCGTGAAAAAACAGGACCTTTTTTTGCGAACCACAAAAATGGGACATTCGTGGGAATATAGCCTAACACCAACAATTGTTTCCTTTTCACCAAGCATCCTATTTATGGTTTTGTAGCCCATTCCAGCCTTGTGCAGGTCTATGATCTTGTCCCTGACATCCTTAGAAAGCTTTTTGGTCTTGCCCATGTTGTAGAGGTTAGAGTCTGACTGATTAATTGAGTCTGTGGACAGGAGTCTCTTATACAGGTGACAATTTAAGAGAGATGTCTTTAATGCAGATATCGAGTTGATTAGGAGCGTATAACTAGTCTGTAGGAGACAGAAGTCTTGACAGTTGGTAGAGGATCAAAAACCTATTTGTCTCTGCAAAATGCAAATACATTTATATAAGTTATACAATGTGATTTTCTGGATTTTATTTTTGATATTCTATCTCTTATTGTTAAAAATAACCTACCCTTAAATTTATAGACTGTTCATGTCTTTGTCAGTTTGAAAACTTACAAAATCAACAAAGGGTCAAATAATTATTTCCTTCACTGTACAGTCTCATGTAAAAGTTTAGGCACCCCTGGTCAAAATTACTGTTATTGTGAACAGTTAAGCAAGTTGAAGATGAAATGATCTCTAAAAGGAATAAAGCTAGATTTGACATATTTCCTTTTGTATTTTAGGTAAAAAAAAAATATATATGTCTATCTTTTACATTTTAAAATTAACAAAAAAAGAAAATAGGCCAGTGCAAAACTTTACGCACCATGCATGGTTAGTACCTGTAGCATTCCCTTTTTCAAGTATCACAGCTTCTAAATGCTTTTTGTAACCAGCCAAGAGTCTTTCAATTATTGTTTGAGCAGTTTTCATCTATCTTTGGAAAATTCTTCCAGTTCTGTGAGATTCTTGGGTTATCTTGGATGCACTGCTCTTTTGAGTTCTAGCCACAGTATCACGCTGTACAAAGGCTAGTAAGACATAGTACGGCGTATAGGTGGCAGCAGAGTAGTGAAGGAGAGACAAAGAACCACAGTAACGGAAAGGCAGCTGAAGTACAGCTGAGTAACTTCAGCAGGCAGTAAACAGGCAAATCACCAGGGGGCAGTAGACTAGTCAAACAGTCAGGGTCTGGCCAGGAAAGTCGAGTCACTGCAAAGGGAGGATCAATATCAAAGTCAGAAAACAGAACCGAGTTGGAAGTCGGGAGATCAGGTATGCAGAGGGGAACACAAACAATAGACAGGAGAGGGAAGTCGGGGACCGGGACAGGCAGACGAATGAGGAAGGGTCAAAGTCTGGACACAGTAGCAGGGAGGCAGAACAGATCAGGAACACTCACCAGAGCCAGTATACACGCTGGAAGGCAGAATTATCACTGGCACTGAGCCATAGCTAGAGAGGCAGTATGTAATACTTATTCTATGTTCTGAGGATTTCGATAGCGTAGGGCAATGACAATCAGAGACGAGTTCCGGGTACAAGATGTTTTATAGTATGCAACCACGGTAGATACAGAACAACACAGCAACACAATAACACATGCAATACTTTCCGGAATCGACGCGGAGGGAATTCCCGGGACCACGCACCGGACTCCCCCAGAGAGACCACCAGAGCGAACCCCTATACAGGGACTGTCTGGCAATCTACCCCGGAAGGCCTAAGTGCGCAGCAGCCGGGATAAGGAGCAAGCGGTAAAGTCAATGAGTGTCCGTACGGGAAATGTTTGTCCAGAATGGTTACGAACCAATAGAGAACCAGGCGGAGTGCTGACCGAAGATGGTAAACAGAATCCGGGCACAGCCTTGAAGAGCCGGGTACAGTCCAGAGTCAATCGGTAGGTAGTCTTTTAGGGGAATCCAGAGGCAATCAGGAATAAGCAGCAACACAGCAGGAGCACACAGCAGGCAGTATACTCAGGCACTGGACTGGACTTAGAGGCGGCCTTTTAAGCAGCTGGACAGGAAGTAGGGCAACAGAACGGTAACCTCCATGTTAACCGAGGGCAAGGGCAATCAAAAGAGAACTGGAAAACCTGGAAACCTGACACAGTATATATAGTGTCCTGGGATCCATAATGAGGCACGGGAAGTTAACCCCTGACATGACCAGGCCAGAGCTGGGAGTAACCAGCAGCAGGGAAAAGCCTACCTGGATCATGACACACAGATTTTCAGTGATGTTAAGGTCAGGGGACTGTGAGGCTCATTGTAAAGCCTTCAGCTTGTGCCTTTTGTGGTAGTCTGTTGTGGATTTTGACATATCTTTAGGTTCATTATCCATTTGCAGAAGCCACCGTTTTCAACTTTAGCTTTTTTACAGATGTTATGTTTGCATCAAGAATTTGTTGAAATTTCATTGAATGCATTCTTTATTGTACGCGTGAAATGTTCCCCATGCCATTGCCTGCAACACAACCCCAAAGCATGATTGAACCACCCCCATGCATGGTTGGCGAGACGTCCTTTTCCTGAAAATCTGTGCCCTTTTTCCCTCACATATAACTTTGATCATTGTGGCCAAAGAATTCTGTTTTAGCCTCATCCGTCCACAGGACCTATTTCCAAAATGCATCAAGTTTATTTAGATGTTCTTTTGCATATTTCTGACACTGAATTTTGTGGTTTAGACACAGGAGAGGTTTTCTTCTAATGACTTTCATAAAGGCCATATTTTCTACAGGTGTTACTGAACAGTAGAACAATGTACCACAACTCCAGAGTCTGCTAAATGTTCCTGAAGGTCTTGTGCAGTTTAGCTTGGGTTCTGATTTGCCTCTCTAGCAATCCTACAAGCAGCTTTCATAGAAATTTTTCCTGAACTTCCAGACCTTACTTGACCTCCACTGTTCATTTTAACTGCCATTTCTTAATTACATTTCAAACTGAGGAAAGGGCAACATTGTGCTATCTTAAAGCCTTCTACCGCTTTATGGGCCTCCACCATTTTCATTTTTCAGATTGCTAAACAGCTATTTAGAAGAACACGTGGCTGCTGTTTGCTGGCACAAGGTTAGAGGCTGTGTTTTTATAAAGCTGTGAAGCTTGAATCACTTGGCCTTTTCTAATGATGATAGTGAACAACACCCATAACCCTAACAGGTGAAGTAAGGTCTGAAACTTTGCTCAAAGTTATTGAAGCACACAATCTCCAAGGGTGCTCAAACTTTTACATTGGCTCATTTTCCTTTTTGTAATTTTTAAAGATGTAAAATATGGTAATTTGTTTTCCATAATACAATGGAAATGTGTCATCTTAAATGTTATGCCTTTTAGAGATCATTTCATCTTCAACTTGCTTAACTGTTCACCATGACCATAATTTTGACCAGGTTTGCTTAAATTCTCACATGCCACTGTAGTTACCCAAGATTGTGTTGGATATTTGACTTGCAAACATCTGAGTAGCACAAATCCTGCTTTTATAATAAAGATTTTCTGTGGGATTACTGTTTACACTTTTTTTTACATCAAGTGTTAGGTACCCTTTGAAATTATACTTAACTTAATAAAACAAATAATGTCAACAGATGCAACCTTTGGTCAGCTAAAATTTATCAACTAAAACAGAAAAGTTCAGCCTGCCTATGACCTTTCCATCAGGGTGCATGGAAGAAAGCAGAGGGAGGGCGGTCCACCTCCACAGGAAAATCCAAATGTAAAGAAAAAAATCCAGCACCCGTAGTTCGATCTTCATTTTAAATAAAACATCCTTTTATTGGAAACATGTTAAAATATACATGAGAGAAACAAAGGACCTCATAACCAGTATAATTATATATAACCATCAGAGACCTCCTCAAGTGAGGGGCCCTGTGGTAAACACCTACTCCATGGAATACATGAAAAGACCAGAGGAAAGGAGTATATATGGTGCAAAATTATGACAAAGTTTATTGAAATGCATGGTTAAAATGACACACAAACAATCAGGGCCATGATTAAAAAGAGTTAAAACCACATGGAAGAGTAATAATTCTGGGGGACTCTGAGAACCCTGAAAAAAACACTTGATATGGGGTTACTTCCCTGTCCACCGCCCCCTGATCGCGCTCTGTGGCCAAGTCTGCCTCCTTCACTGCCGCGATCGCCGTCACTGCTGGCCATGGCGTCGGCGTGGGATATGGGTGACGCGTCCCCATTCCCTCGAATGTACCCCTGGGCCTGACGGCGCTCACAGTGGTGTTTGGGGGTGGGGTCGGTCTCGGCGCGTGTCACCAGAGGGGCGTTGCACCCGGAAGTGTGTTGTTGATGGCATTATTTAATGCAGCCTTCCTGAGCCTCAGCATTGCCTTTCCCTGATGAAGCTGGAGCCACTGTGATTCACCGTTTAGCGAAACGTACGTTGGAGGATGGCTTTAGGGCAGGTTGGGTGGTAATAGTTCTCTTTGTCCCTGACAACCCTAATCCGATTATGATAATTGCTATATTACCATTCCCATGGTATCTATCATGACTGATTGTTCTTAGGGTACCTTCACACTTTAGCGATGCAGCAGCGATCCGACCAGCGATCTGACCTGGTCAGGATCGCTGCTGCATCGCTACATGGTCGCTGGTGAGCTGTCACACAGGCAGATCTCACCAGCGACCAGTGATCAGCCCCCAGCCAGCAGCGACGTGCAAGCGACGCTGCGCTTGCACGGAGCCGGCGTCTGGAAGCTGCGGACACTGGTAACTAAGGTAAACATCGGGTATGGTTACCCGATGTTTACATTAGTTACCAGCACACACCGCTTAGCTTAGCGCTGGCTCCTTGCTCTCCTAGCTACAGTACACATCGGGTTAATTAACCCGATGTGTAATGCAGCTACATGTGCAGAGAGCAGGGAGCCGCGCACACTGCTTAGCGCTGGCTCCTTGCTCTCCTAGCTACAGTACACATCGGGTTAATTAACCCGATGTGTAAAGCAGCTACATGTGCAGAGAGCCGGAGCCGGCAGCACAGGCAGCGTGAGAGCTGCGGAGGCTGGTAACTAAGGTAAATATCGGGTAACCACCTTGGTTACCCGATGTTTATCTTGGTTACAGCTTACCGCAGCTGCCAGACGCCGGCTCCTGCTCGCTTCATTTGTCGCTCTCTCGCTGTCACACACAGCGATCTGTGTGTCACAGTGGGAGAGCGCCTTTGAAGAAAACGAACCAGGGCTGTGAGTAAAGCGCAGCGATCTCGCAGCAGGGGCCAAATCGCTGCTCAGTGTCACACACAGCGAGATCGCTAATGAGGTCACTGCTGCGTCACAAAAAGCGTGACTCAGCAGCGATCTCGGCAGCGAGCTCGCTGTGTGTGAAGCACCCCTTACCTGGCACATGCACTTTGGTAGATATGATATCCAGTTACATTTTATTCACAGCACTGACTCACCTTTTTTCTTTTGCATTGTGATTTATTATACTGAATATCGTTGCTTACCTTCCATGGTTTTTCAATCTTTTCTGTAACCCCTTATCAAGTGTTTTTTTCAGGGTTCTTAGATTCCCCCAGAATTATTACCCTTCCATGTGGTTTTAACTCTTTTTAATCATGGCCCTGATTGTTTGTGTGTCATTTAAACCATGCATTTCAATAAACTTTGTCATAATTTTGCACCATATATACTCCTTTCCTCTGGTGTTTTCATGTTACAAGATACATATATAGCTAGAAAATCCTATTTCCAATAAAAGGATGTTTTATTTAAATTGACGCTAAAATTTATAGAGGGCCATTTTTATTTTTAAACTGCATACATATTAAATGGGCTGAAGAGATGATTAAAAAAAAAAATCACTTTTATGTTTTTATTTTTTTTTTAACCCTCACCTGCATTACCATGATATGGGCATCAGAAGTTGAATTAAAAATTGAGATATTTAGCATACAAAAATGTCGATTTTTATTTTTGTCTAAATTATGGGGTCATGCCTTCTGATTGTGCCTTCTGATATATGTATTGCAGATAACCTGACATCAGGTAACCTCATTGAACTGAGTCACCTCACCTGACGAGGTGAGGTGACTCAGTTCAATGAGGACACCTGAGGTCAGGTTACCTACAGTCACAGGTGAAGGGCCGTGGGAACCTCCAGCTGTGACTTTAAATAACCTGTGTGATGTCACCGCTCATCGCTGTGGCTAATTCTCTGTCTGAATCTCCCAGCAAGCGGTCATATTCTAGGCCCATGCTCCATCCTTCAGATATAGTGGAGCTGGAATCGTCATGGGACCTCATATGGATTATGTTGGACCTAGGTGTTTTTAGGGTTAATAAAAGGCTGAAAGAGGGTGGCATTTTAAGTATTTTATTTCAAATAAAGGATTTTTTCGGTGTTTGTGTTTATTTCTTTTCACTTAAAAATTAGTAATGGAGGGTCTAATAGACCTTTCCCATTACTAATCTAGAGCTTAATGGCTGCTGTGAGCAGTTAACTCCTTATTACCCTGATTGCTACCGCACCAGGGCTATCGGGATGAGTCGGGTAAAGTTAGTTACAGGATTGTCACAACTAATGTACGCAACAATTCTGAGCTGCTGCAGGCTGCTATTTTAAGGCTGGGGGGCCCAACAAGCATGGGTCCTCTCCAGCCTGAGAATACCAGTTCCCAGCTGTTGGCTTTATCATGGCTGAGTATCAAAATTGGGGGGGGGTCCGCATGTCGTTTTTTAAAATTATGTATTTAATTTGAAAAAGCGGCATATAGTCCCTCTTATTTTGATACACATCCAAGATAAGTGCATGGCTGGGTGCTGTAGCCTGTAGCTGTATGCTTTATCTGTGCTGGGTATCATAATATGGGGGACACTACACCCATTTTTTTATTTATGTATTTTTACAGCAGTAGAGATGCACAGTCAGCGCCTCTAGTTACAGTCAGACACGATGTCACACAGGGTGGGAGCGCGTCTGACTGCAATCAATCAGATACACAGGGACTGCCAGTTGGGCTGGGAAGCAGTGCATATGCATGAAGATAATAAGCGGCCCAAGGAAATAGAGTGAGTGGTCCCGGGAGCAGTGTACAGCCACGTGGAGACCAGTAAGTATGATGCTCTTGCTTTATTCTTATATTCTTTCTGTTTTCTTTGATTTTGTTTTTTATTGCCCGAGTGGCCAGATCCGAATCATTACCCAGAGTTCCCTGAGAACTCCGGGGTTGGTACTTTGGTTCTATTGAACCTGCTCAGATATGGACTTTTACAGTCTGGATCCGCCTATCACTACTTAGGACTCAAACATAAGCCCTCACACAGCCCCATATGCCGAAAAATTAGAACGTTACGGATCTCAGAAAATGGTGACAAAAGCACAATATTCATTTATTTATTACAAATTTCTGATTTTTTTTTCACCACTTTAATTTCAGCCTGGGGCTTTGTCAGTGCTTATTTCTGCGTCTTAAGCTGACATTTTAATTATACCACTTTTGGGTAGATTCGATGGTTTAATTACATGTTATTTCATTTTAATGCAATGTTGCTGCGACCAAATAAACATAATCCTGGCATTTTTTTTATTTGTTTTTTATCGCTATGCCCTTTACTGATCAGACTTCATTTTCTATTTTGCCAGTTCAGGCATCTCTGAATGCGGCGATACCAAATATGTGTATTTTTTTATTGTATTATTTTCGATGAGGCAAAAGGGGAGTGATTTGAACTTGCACTGTCCGATCGCTTGTGCAGTTCAGAGAAATGCTTTAGAAATGTTGTTCCCCAGTGATGGACTACCATCTATGATACTGGAATCTTCCTTCCTTTCTTTGTCCCCTGGGCCTCCTGATGATCCGACAATGGGTGGGGAAACGCGTCGAGGCCATGCGTACTGCATCAGCTTGAGGGAAGTACCTTTATTTCATTATGTATACCAATATGCTGTGGGTTCATTGTGGCAATAGCTACAGTATTAATTTATGTGTATCTAATTTATTATTGATTAAGACATTGTTCTTGAATACTGTTTGCAGTGGATTATTATGGTCCATGAATAATCCTTGTTGGATGTAATACTATTAGGTACATTATTAACTATTGATTGGTAGGGTTTATATAGGGAGAGTGAGGAATAGCCGACGAGGAACTGGGGCGCCCAGCTACGTTAGGGTGTCATACCCTCCGTTGATAGGCAGGGGTCAGATACAGTGACATATCAGGGTCACTGGAGTTTAGGTGTGTATTTTTGATTGTTACACCATAATAACCTCTGTCTAGATACATTACAGATTTGGCTACCCCTGATCTATATGACCTCCCCATTATTTAAATATTTATTTGATTAATTTTTGAATTTGCGGGTTTATTCACCTGGGCGATTTTAATAATATTAATAAAAACGATTTTTGGAGGGATTTGTGTTATTCACTTGTTAATCTATTTAAACATTCCCATAAGCAATTTTTGATTGTTAATTATTCCCCTGTGAATGCCAGCAACAGGAGTCATCAGCTGACCACCCACTGTCATGACAACCCATCGGCGCCCTGTGTTCGTGGCATGGGAGCGACGATGGGCAGCAGGGAATGGCACGATCCCTGTGTCAGTGTTTGACAGCGCAATCGAACTAGTTAGTCAAACAATGACATGCGCCAGTGGGGATCGTGCCTGTTTAGCTGCACATGGCGGTTGATCAGATCAGCAGACATATGCGGAGGATAAAGGTATGTCTTTGGTCATGAAGGAGGGAAAGGGATTATCATTCAATGATTGAAAAGTCTAAAATTTTAGACATGTTTGTCAATTTTCTAAAATTTTTATAAATAAATACAAAACATATTGACCTAAATTTACCATTATCATAAAATATAATGTGTCATGAAAAAAATAAACTCAAAATTACTGAGATTTCTCAGTTTCAATTTCAATATTACTGAGATATTGAAAAAAACATTGCACTGTTTGCAACATAAAGTGACACGTCAGATTTTAAAAATTTGGTATGGTCTTGAGGGGTTAAAAAACGTTGTGAAAGGTTCTCGTTAAGGGGTAGTAGAGATGAGAAGGCCCATGGAGGTTCGGTTCAGCGGGATCAGCCAGACTTAAGATACAGTTCGGTTTGGAACCGGAACTTGACCTGAACCCCAATGGAAGTCACTAATTGGGCAGTTCTGGTCTAGCCTACATGCAGCCAGGCAAAAACAGATAATTTCTGGGGGTGAATGGACTGGAGGGTTTTTTGGTTTGTTTTTTTTTCGTTGCTCACTAAATCCGATAACATTGCTTTTACCCCCAATGCGAACCACTCAAATACTGCACACGGCTCACACTGGGCTGAGCATCAAGCGTACCCAAGCACTGCGATGCTCACGCATATGTAAAGTGCCCGATCTCTGAACTCAAACTCTATTTTTTTTGTAAAGGGAGTTGAGAAGGAGATCTTGTGAGTATCGGAGGTTACATGCAGGTAAGTACTGGGAAACTAGGTCACAGATGTATGGAGGAGACAGGTTGTGGATGGCTTTGTGTGTCATGGTTAGGGTTTTGAACTGGAGGCATTGGGTAATGGGAAGCCAGTGAAGGTACTGCCAGAGAGGGACGATTGGGGAGAACTGGGGGGACAGGTAGAATAGCATGGCAGAAATGGGCAGGTGGGTAGAATGTACGAGTGCTGTGGGTCAGTGGACATCAAAGGAACACTAAGTTAGTATTCCAGAAACTTTTAGGATGACAGAAAAAGTGTCAGCTCTTTGGGGAAATATAATAGCGTGGCAAATATGGGCAGGAGGGTAGAATGCACGGGTGCTGTGGGTCAGTGGACAGCAAACGAACACTAAGTTAGTATTCCATACACTTTTAGGATGGCACAAAAAGTGTCAGCTCTTTGGGGAAATATAATAGCGTGGCAAAAATGGGCAGGTGGGTAGAATGCACGGGTGCTGTGGATAAGTCGACAGCAAAGACACACTAAGTTAGTATTCCAGACACTTTTAGGATACAACAAAAAGTGTCAACTCTTTCTGGAAATAAAATATCGTGGCAAAATTGGGCAGGTGGGTAGAATGCACGGATCCTGTGGGTCACTGGACAGCAAAGGAACACTAACTTAGTAATCCATACACTTTTAAGATGCCTCAAAAAATGTCAGCTGTTTGGGGAAATAAAATAGCATGGCAAAAATTGGTTGGAGGGTAGAATGCACGGGTGCTGTGGGTCAGTGGACAGCAAAGGAACAGTAAGTTAGTATTTCAGACACTTTTAGGATACCAGAAAAAGTATCAGCTCTTTGGGGAAATAAAATAGTGTGGCAAAAATGGGCAGGTGGGTAGAATGCACGGGTGCTGTGGGTCACTGTACAGCAAAGGAACACTAACTTAGTATTCCAGACACTTTTAGGATGCCACAAAAAGTGTCAGGTCTTTGGGAAAATAAAGTAGCATGGCAAAAATGGGCGGGTGGGTAGAATGCATGGGTGCTGTGGGTCAGTGGACAGCAAAGGAACAGTAAGTTAGTATTCAGGACAGTTTTAGGATACCAGAAAAAGTGTCAGCTCTTTGGGGAAATAAAATAGTGTGGCAAAAATGGGCAGGTCGGTAGAATGCACTGGTGCTGTGGGTCAGTGGACAGCAAAGGAATACTAAGTTAGTATTCCAGACACATTTAGGATGCCAAAAAAAGTGTCAGCTCTTTGGGGAAATCAAATAGCGTGGCAAAAATGGGCAGGTGGGTAGAATGCACGGGTGCTGTGGGTCAGTGGACAGCAAAGGAACACTAAGTTAGTATTGCATACACTTTTAGGATGGCAGAAAAAGTGTCCGCTCTTTTGGGAAAAAAATAGTGTGGCAAAAATGGGCAGGTGGGTAGAATGCACGGGTGCTGTGGGTCAGTGGACAGCAAAGGAATATTAAGTTAGTATTCCAGACACTTTTAGGATGCCACAAAAAGTGTCAACTCTTTGGGGCAATAACATAGCATGGCAAAAATGGGCAGGTGGGTAGAATGCACGGGTGCTGTGGGTAAGTAGACAGCAAAGGAACACTAAGTTAGTATTCCATACACTTTTAGGATAGCAGAAAATGTGTCAGCTGTATGGGGAAATAAAATAGCGTAGCAAAACAGGGCAGGTGGGTAGAATGCACGGGTGCTGTGGGTCAGTGGACAGCAAAGGAACACTAACTTAGTATTTCAGACACTTTTAGGATGCCACAAAAAGTGTCAACTCTTTGGGGAAATAAAATAGCGTGGCAAAAATGGGCAGGTGGGTAGAATGCACGGGTGCTGTGGGTCACTGGACAGCAAAGGAACACAAAGTTAGTATTCCAGACACTTTTCTGATGGCAGAAAAAGTGTCAGCTCTTTGGGGAAATAAAATAGCGTGGCAAAAATGGGCAGGTGGGTAGAATGCACGGGTGCTGTGGGTCAGTGGACAGCAAAGGAACACTAAGATAGGATTTCATTCACTTTTAGGATGTCAGAAAAAGTGTCAGCTCTTTAAGGAAATAAAATAGCATGGCAAAAATAGGCAGGTGTGTAAAATACACGGGTGCTGTGGGTCAGTGGACAGCAAAGGAACACTAAGTTAGTATTTCAGACACTTTTAGGATGCTAAAAAAAGTGTCATTTCTTTGGGGAAATAAAATAGCGTGGCAAAAATGGGCAGGTGAGTAGAATGCACGGGTACTGTGGGTCACTGGACAGCAAGGGAACACTAACTTAGTAATCCATACACTTTTAGAATGCCACTAAAATTGTCAGCTCTTTGGGGCAATAAAATAGCATGGCAAAAATGGGCTGGAGGGTAGAATGCACGGGTGCTGTGGGTCACTGGACAGCAAAGGAACACTAACTTAGTATTCCAGACACTTTTTGGATGGCACAAAAAGTGTCAGCTGTTTGGGGAAATAAAATAGCGTGGAAAAAATGGCCAGGTGGGTAGAATGCATGGTTGCTATGGGTCACTGGACAGCAAAGGAACACTAAGTTAGTATTCCAGACACTTTTAGGATGCCACAAAAAGTGTGAGCTCTTTGGGGAAATAAAACATCATTGCAAAAATGGGCAGGTGGGTAGAATGCACGGGTGCTGTGGGTCAGTGGACAGCAAAGGAAGACTAAGTTAGTATTCTATACACTTTTAGGATGGCAGAAAAATGTCAGCTCTTTGGGGAAATAAAATAGGGTGGCAAAAATGGTCAGTTGGGTAGAATGCACGGGTGCTGTGGGTCAGTGGACAGCAAAGGAAGACTAAGTTAGTGTTCTATACACTTTTAGGATGGCCGTAAAAGTGTCATCTCTTTGGGGAAATAAAATAGCGTGGCAAAAATGGGCAGGTGGGTAGAATGCACGGGTGCTGTGGGACAGTGGACAGCAAAGAAACACTAAGTTAGTATTCCATACACTTTTAGGATGGCAGAAAAAGTGTCAGCTCTTTGGGGAAATAAAATAGCGTGGTAAAAATGGGCAGGTGGGTAGAATGCACGGGTGCTGTGGGTCAGTGGACCGCAAAGGAACACTAAGTTAGTATTTCAGACACATTTAGGATGCCAAAAAAGTGTCAGCTCTTTGGGGAAATAAAATAGCGTGGCAAAAATGGGCAGGTGGGTAGAATGCACGGGTGCTGTGGGTCAGTGGACAGCAAAGGAACACTAAGTTAGTATTCCAGACACTTTTAGGATGGCAGAAAAAGTGTCAACTCTTTGGGGAAATAAAATATTATAGCAAAAATGGGCAGGTGGGTAGAATGCACGGGTCCAGTGGGTCAGTGGACAGCAAAGGAACACTAAGTTAGTATTCCAGACACTTTTAGGATTGCAGAAAAAGTGTCAGCTCTTTAAGGATATAAAATAGCGTTGCAAAAATATGCAGGAGGGTCTAATGCATGGGTGCTGTGGGTCAATGGACAGCAAAGGAACACTAAGTTAGTATTCTATATAATTTTAGGGTGGCACAAAAAGTATCAACTCTTTTGGAAAATAAAAAAGCGTGGTAAAAATGGGCAGGTGGGTAGAATGCACGGGTGCTGGGGGTCAGTGAACAGCAAAGGAGCAATAAGTTAGTATTCCATACAATGTTAGGATGTCACAAAAAGTGTCAGCTCTTTGGGGAAAAAAAAGAGCGTGGCAAGAATGGACAGGTGGGTAGAATGTACGAGTGCTGTTGATCACTGGACAGCAAAGGAACACTAAGTTAGTATTCTATATACTTTTAGGATGGCACAAAAAGTATCAGCTCTTTTGGAAAAAAAAAAAAGCGTGGTAAAAATGGGCAGGTGGGTAGAATGCACGGGTGCTGTGGGTCAGTGGACAGCAAAGGAGCAAAAAGTTAGTATTCCATACAATTTTAGGATGTCACAAAAACTGTCAGCTCTTTGGGGAAAAAAAAGAGCATGGCAAGAATGGACAGGTGAGTAGAATGTACTAGTGCTGTTGATCACAGGACAGCAAAGGAACAATAAATTAGTATTCCAGACACTTTTAGGATGCCACAAAAAGTGTCAAGTCTTTGGAAAAATAAAATAGCGTGGCAAAAATGGGCAGTTGGGTAGAATGCACGGGTGCTGTGGGTCACTGGACAGCAATGGAACACTTACTTAGTATTCCATACACTTTTAGGATGCCACAAAAAGTGTCAGCTCTTTAAGGAAATAAAATAACATGGCAAAAATGGGCTGGAGGGTAGAATGCATGGGTGCTATGGGTCAGTGGACAGCAAAGGAACACTAACTTAGTTTTCCATACAGTTTTAGGATGCCACAAAAAGTGTCAGCTCTTTGGGGAAATAAAATAACATGGCAAAAATGGGCTGGAGGGTAGAATGCACGGGTGCTGTAGGTTAGTGGACAGCAAACGAACACTAAGTTAGTATTCCCAGACACTTTTAGGATGGCACAAAAAGTGTCAGATCTTTGGAGAAATAAAATAGCGTGGCAAAAATGGCCAGGTGGGTAGAATGTCTGAGCGCTGTGTGTCAGTGGACAGCAATGGAACACAAAGTTAGTATTCCAGACACTTTTAGGATGGCAGAAATAGTGTCAGCTCTTAGGTGAAATAAAATAGCGTGGCAAAAATGGGCAGGTGGGTAGAATGCACGGGTGCTGTGGGTCATTGGACAGCAAAGGAACACTAAGTTAGTATTTCAGACACCTTTAGGATGTCAGAAAAAATGTCAGCTCTTCGAGATAATAAAATAGCGTGGCAAAAATGGGCAGGTGGGTAGAATATACGGGTGCTGTGGGTCAGTGGACAGCAAAGGAACACTAAGTTAGTTTTCCAGACACTTTTAGGATGGCAGAAAAAGTGTCAGCTCTTTGAGGAAATAAAATATCATAGCAAAAATAATCAGGTGGGTAGAATGCACGGGTGCTGTGGGTCAGTGGACAGCAAAGGAACACTAAGTTAGTATTCCAGACACTTTTAGGATGGCAGAAAAAGTGTCAGCTCTTTGAGGAAATAAAATATCGTGGCAAAAATGGGCAGGTGGGTAGAATGCACGGGTGCTGTGGGTCAGTGGACAGCAAAGGAACACTAAGTTAGTATTCCATACACTTTTAGGATGGCAGAAAAAGTGTCAGCTCTTTAGGGAAATAAAATTGTGTGGCAAAAATGGGCAGGTGGGTAGAATGCACGGGTGCTGTGGGTCAGTGGACAGCAAAGGAACACTAAGTTAGTATTCCAGACACTTTTAGGATGGCAGAAAAAGTGTCGGCTCTTTGGGGAAATAAAAAATCATGGCAAGAATGGGCAGCTGTGTAGAATGCACGGGTGCTGTGGGTCAGTGGATAGTAAAGGAACACTAAGTTAGTATTCGATATACTTTTAGGATGGCACAAAAAATGTCAGCTCTTTGGGAAAATAAAAAAGCGTGGTAGAAATGGGCAGGTGGGTAGAATGCACGGGTGCTGTGGGTCAGTGGACAGCAAAGGAACACAAAGTTAGTATTCCATACACTTTTAGGATGGCAGAAAAAGTGTCAGCTCTTTGAGGAAATAGAATAGTGTGGCAAAAATGGGCTGGTGGGTAGAATGTACGAGTGCTGTTGATCACTGGACAGCAAAGGAACACTAAGTTAGTATTCCATACACTTTTAGGATGGCAGAAAAAGTGTCAGCTCTTTGGGGACATAAAATAGCTGTTAGGTCCGGGTGATGGTGGATCCTCTGGGCCGTGCACCAGACTCCCCCAGTGAGTCAACCTGGAGCTAACCCCTATACAGGGACTGTCCGGTCACCCCACCAGAGGGCCTAGGTACACGGTAGCCGGAGTACTAGCGGGACCGGGATAGCTTCCCTCAGGGAACGGGAAGAACGGAGTCTTTAGAACCACAGAGTTCTTGGAGACAATTAAGGGAGTCCGGTACGAGTGCTGGTTAGGAAGCTCAGACGGGATCCGGGTTAGCTGGATGTGACGGGGAGGCAGCCGGGTGAAGCCGGGGATCACAGACAGGCACAGGCAGATGTAACGGTGGTGGGATTCCCCGCTGACGGACACCGGAGGACCTCTAGGCAAACCCGGATTCAGGAGCCGGTTACGGAGGCAGAGCAGACTCTACGAAAGAGACAGAGTTAGCACAGGCAAGGCACATGGGGACCTGGACTCCTAGCTTGCAGAACTTGATGAACAGGCGACGCCCTCCAGGCAGGGAGCTCCTAATATACCTGACCCTGACTAATGTAATATCCTGTTTAGGGAGTGCAGGGCCTTTAAGAGGAAGTCAGTGACCGCGCGCGCGCCCTAATGCACATGCGTGACGCCCGGGTGCCGGAGGCCAGAGCAGGGAGAGGTGCCGAGGAGGACGTGTGGCTGGAGGCAGGGGACCCGGGCCCGGAGTGGTGAGTGAGAAACGACGTCGGGACCCGGGGAGCGTGACAGTACCCCCCCCCCAGGCCCCCCTCCCCGCAACCGGGACAGAAAGGCACGAGTCAGAGGAGTACCCACATTCTCCTGGGGTTCCCAGGACCTATCCTCGGGACCATAACCTGCCCAATCGACCAGGAAGTACTGCCGTCACCTGACGGTCTTCATGGCCACGATATCTCTTACCGCATAGATGTCATCATCGGCTATGGGAGGAGGAGGACAGGCATCAGAGGAGAAGGGACCGAGGACAACAGGTTTCAGCAAGGACACATGGAAGGAGTTGGGTATCCGCATGGAGGGCGGTGGCTGCAGCTTGTAGGACACCTCGTTGATCCTCCTGAGGACCTTGAAGGGACCGATGTACCGCGGACCCAGCTTGTACGAAGGAATCTTGAGTCGGACGTACTTGGAGGCAAGCCAGACCAAGTCCCCAGGAGAGAAGCAAGGAGGATCAAGACGTCTCTTGTCCGCATGTTTCTTCATTCGTGCAGCAGCATGTCCCAGGGAGGTCTTGACTGAGGCCCATATAGCGGAGAAGTCTCTGGCCAGGGCATCTGCTGCAGGTACATTGGAAGCTGGAGAGACTGGTAACGGCACAGAAGGCTGAAGACCATAGACAACATGGAAGGGAGAACTGGAGGTGGATTCGCTGACCTGGTGGTTATGAGAGAATTCAGCCCAAGGAAGGAGCGAGGACCAGTTGTCCTGGTGGACATTGACGTAGTGACGAAGGAAGGTGGTCATGATCTGGTTGACTCGTTCCACTTGTCCGTTTGACTGAGGGTGGTAGGCAGAGGAAAAGTCCAGAGACACGCCCAGGTGTTCACAGAGAGCCCTCCAGAAGCGTGAGGTGAATTGGGTTCCTCTGTTGGACATGATATGGGCAGGAAAGCCATACAGCCGGAAGATGTGCTGTATGAAGGCGTCCGCAAGCTCTTGAGCAGAGGGCAATCCGGCCATAGGAACAAAATGAGCCATTTTCGAGAATCGGTCCACCACGACCCAGATGACCGTATGACCGGAGCACAAGGGCAAGTCCGTGACAAAGTCCATGGCTATGTGTTGCCATGGAATGGAAGGAGTCGGCAGAGGGAGAAGAGGACCAAAGGGCAGGTGCTTAGGCGTCTTGTTCCGGGCACAGGAGGAACATGCAGAGACGAAGGCGGTGACATCCGTACGAAGAGACGGCCACCAATAGTGACGGGCGATGACGCCCCAGGTTTTCTTCTGGCCGGCGTGTCCGGCCATTTTCGAGGAGCGTCCCCATTGGAGGACCTTGAGTCGGTCGGTCTCCGTGACGTACGTCTCCCCAGGAGGAATCTGTGCCAGGGAGACGGGAGCCACCGGGATGACCTTGCTAGGACAGATGATGGGCTGGCTTGGCTCATCCTCTTGGTCTACCGGAACAAAGGACCGAGACAGGGCATCTGCCCGTATGTTCTTGTCCGCAGGCCGATAGTGTAGCTGAAAATCAAACCTGGCGAAGAAGAGAGACCAACGTGCTTGGCGCGGATTCAGCCTTTGAGCGGAGCGTATATACTCCAGGTTTTTGTGGTCAGTATAGATGATCACCGGGTAAACCGCTCCCTCCAGGAGATATCGCCATTCCTCCAACGCCATCTTAACGGCCAGGAGCTCTCGATCACCAATGGTATAATTGCGTTCTGGGGCTGAGAAGACCTTGGAGAAAAAGCCGCAGGTGACCATCTTCCCGGTGGCGGATTTCTGCATAAGTACGGCTCCTGCCCCTGCGGAGGAGGCGTCAACCTCCAGGGTGAATTGGCAGTTCAACTCAGGACGGTGAAGGACGGGAGAAGAAGCAAAGGACCGCTTCAGAGAGCAGAAGGCGGCTTCAGCCTCGGGTGTCCAAGCCTTCGGATTGGCCCCCTTCTTGGTCAGGGCGGAGAGCGGAGCAGTTAGGGTCGAGAAGTGAGGGACGAACTGGCGATAGTAGTTAGCAAAACCGAGGAAACGTTGGATGGCTTTTAGTCCCGAAGGAGGAGGCCAGTCGAGGATAGCAGAGACCTTCCCGGGATCCATCTGCAGTCCGGTGTCCGATATTACATAGCCCAAAAAGGGGAGAGATGATTGTTCGAACACACACTTCTCGTGTTTGGCGTATAAGCGATTCTTCCTCAGCCTCTGTAGCACGATTTGCACGTGCTCTCTGTGGGTACGTAGGTCTGGGGAGTAGATTAAGATGTCGTCCAGGTATATGACTACACAGACATAGAGGAGGTCCCTGAACAGGTCGTTCACCAGCTCCTGGAAGACTGCCGGAGCATTGCAAAGGCCGCAGGGCATCACGCAATATTCATAGTGCCCGTCCCGGGTGTTGAAGGCGGTCTTCCACTCGTCCCCGGAGCGTATGCGAACCAGGTTGTAAGCCCCACGGAGATCCAATTTGGTGAATATACGGGCTCCCCGGAGCCGATCGAAGAATTCAGGGATGAGAGGCAGGGGGTATTTGTTTTTCACTGTGATCTGGTTTAGTCCCCGGTAATCGATACAGGGCCGTAGGTCGCCTTCTTTTTTCTTGACGAAGAAGAAGCCCGCACCAGCCGGGGACGAGGACCTGCGAATGAACCCCTGTGCCAGGTTCTCGGTGATGTATTCAGACATGGCCCGGGTCTCAGCAGGGGACAAAGGGTATATCCGTCCCCGAGGGGGTGTGGTTCCCGGCAGAAGGTCAATGGCATAGTCGTAGGGTCGATGTGGAGGCAATACCTCCGACTCCTTTTTATCGAACACATCCGCGAAGGACCAATAGGCCGGAGGAAGACCAGGTAAGGAGTCCGGGGCCGGAGGACGACGGACGGGCTGGACTGACTGGAGGCAGTTCTCATGACAAGACGGGCCCCAGCGGATGATTTCTCCAGTACGCCAGCTGACCGTAGGTTCATGTACCCGTAACCAGGGTAAACCCAGCAGAAGCGGATGAGACATGCGTGGTAGAACATAGAAGGCGATTTCTTCGGTGTGTAGTGCACCGATACGCAGTTTCACAGGTTTAGTGACGAACAGGACGGAATCAGAGAGGGGTTTCCCATCCACAGAGGCTATCACAAGCGGTGTCTGCAGCGGGGTGACAGGTAACTGGTACTTGTCAACTGTGGCCTGGTGGATGAAGTTACCCGCTGCCCTGGAGTCGAGATATGCCTCTGCCGTGAAGCGGGTTTCTCCTGTTGTCACCTGTACAGTCCATGTCACTGGGTCAGAGAGCTTCCCAGTACCTAGGGTGGCCTCTCCTACCAACCCTAGGCTTTGGAGTTTTCCGGTTTCGCTGGGCAGGCACGCACCTGGTGTGCGCCATCTCCACAATAGAAGCAGAGACCCTTGGCGGCTCGTTCCACTCGACGCTGCTCGGAGGACCGTAGCCGGTCCACTTGCATGGACTCCATGGGCTCATGGATGGAGGAGCCAGAGAGCCCGGATAAGGAGAGGATAGGCTTCTGTGGAGAAGCGGAGTGCCTCACAGGGCGCCGCTCGCGGGACATTTCCTTAGACCTTTCTTGAAAGCGGAGGTCTATCCGGGTTGCGAGGGCGATCAGGGAGTCCAAGGTGGAGGGGACGTCTCGACCGGCCAGCTCGTCCTTGATACAACCGGTAAGCCCCTCCCAGAAGGTGGCAGTCAAGGCTTCATTGTTCCACCCCAACTCAGATGCCAGCATGCGGAACCGGAAGGCATACTGACCAACTGTCAAAGTTCCTTGGCGTAGCCTGAGGAGGGATGAGGCGGATGAAGAAGCACATCCGGGTTCATCAAACGCGGTGCGGAAGGTGTGCAGGAAGTCCTGGATGTTGGTGGTTACTGGATCTTCCCTCTCCCACAAGGGGTTCATCCATGCCAGTGCTTCACCCTCCAGATGAGACATGATGAAGGTAACCTCAGCTTGGTCGGAGGCAAAGAGATGTGGGAGCAGTTTGAAGTGCAGCGAGCACTGGTTCAAGAACCCACGGCAGTTCTTGGGGTCCCCGGCAAACCGAGGCGGAGAGGCTAGTCTCAGTTGCGAGGTCGCAGAAGTTGTCCCTACGGAAGTCGTGGATGTGGCGGAAGTGGACAGGGACGTGGCTGTGGATTGCAGTGTGTTCAGGCGGGTGTCCACTGACGTCATGAAGGCCAAAATACGGGATTGGGTCTCTCGCTGACGTACCAGCTCCTGCTGCAATCCGGCCAGTTGGGATGCTAGTGCTTCGGCGGGATCCATGGCCTGTTCGTTCTGTTAGGTCCGGGTGATGGTGGATCCTCTGGGCCGTGCACCAGACTCCCCCAGTGAGGCAACCTGGAGCTAACCCCTATACAGGGACTTTCCGGTCACCGCACCAGAGGGCCTAGGTACACGGTAGCCGGAGTACTAGCGGGACCGGGATAGCATCCCTCAGGGAACGGGAAGAATGGAGTCTTTAGAACCACAGAGTTCTTGGAGACAATTAAGGGAGTCCGGTACGGGTGCTGGTTAGGAAGCTAAGACGGGATCCGGGTTAGCTGGATGTGACGGGGAGGCAGCCGGGTGAAGCCGGGGATCACAGACAGGCACAGGCAGATGTAACGGTGGTGGGATTCCCCGCTGACGGACACCGGAGGACCTCTAGGCAATCCCGGATTCAGGAGCCGGTTACGGAGGCAGAGCAAACTCTACGAAAGAGACAGAGTTAGCACAGGCAAGGCACATGGGGACCTGGACTCCTAGCTTGCAGAACTTGACGAACAGGCGACGCCCTCCAGGCAGGGAGCTCCTAATATACCTGACCCTGACTGATGTAATATCCTGTTTAGGGAGTGCAGGGCCTTTAAGAGGAAGTCAGTGACCGCGCGCGCGCCCTAATGCACATGCGTGACTCCCGGGTGCCGGAGGCAAGAGCAGGGAGAGGTGCCAAGGAGGACGTGTGGCTGGAGGCAGGGGACCCGGGGACCGGGGCGGTGAGTGAGAAACGACGTCGGGACCCGGGGAGCGTGACAATAGCGTGGCAAAAATACGCAGAAGTGTAGAATGCACGGGTGCTGTGGGTCAGTGGTCAGCAAAGGAACACTAAGTTAGTATTCCATACACTTTTAGGATGGCAGAAAAAGTGTCAGCTCTTTGAGGAAATAGAATAGTGTGGCAAAAATGGGCAGGTGGGTAGAATGTACGAGTGCTGTTGATCACTGGACAGCAAAGGAACACTAAGTTAGTATTCCATACACTTTTAGGATGGCAGAAAAAGTGTCAGTTGTTTGGGGAAATAAAATATCGTGGCAAAAATGGGCAGGTGGGTAGAATGCATGGGTGCTCTAGGTCAGTGGACAGCAAAGGAACATTAAGTTAGTATTCCATACACTTTTAGGATGGCAGAAAAAGTGTCAGCTCTTAGGGGAAATAAAATAGCGTGGCAAAAATGGGCAGGTGGGTAGAATGCACGGGTGCTGTGGGTCAATGGACAGCAACGGAACACTAAGTTAGTATTCCATACACGTTTAAGATTTCAGAAAAAGTGTCAGCTCTTAGGGGAAATAAAATAGCGTGGCAAAAATGGGCAGGTGGGTAGAATGCATGGGTGATGTGGGTCAGTGGACCGCAAAGGAACACTAAGTTAGTATTCCAGACACTTTTAGGATGCCACAAAAAGTGTCAGCTCATTGGGGAAATAGAATAGCGTGGCAAAAATGGGCAGGTGGGTAGAATGCACGGGTGCTGTGGGTCAGTGGACAGCAAAGGAACACTAAGTTAGTATTCCATACACTTTTAGGATGTCAGAAAAAGTGTCAGCTGTTTGGGTAAATAAAATATCGTGGCAAAAATGGGCAGGTGGCTAGAATGCACAGGTGCTGTGGGTCAGTGGACAGCAAAGGAACACTAAGTTAGTATTCCATACATTTTTAGGATGGCAGAGAAAGTGTCAGCTCTTGGGGGAAATAAAATAGCGTGGCAAAAATGGGCAGGTGGGTAGAATGCACGGGTGCTGTGGGTCAATGGACAGCAAAGGAACACTAAGTTAGTATTCTATATACTTTTAGGATGGCACAAAAATTATCAGCTCTTTTGGAAAATAAAAAAGCGTGGTAAAAATGGGCAGGTGGGTAGAATGCACGGGTGCTCTGGGTCAGTGGACAGCAAAGGAGCAATAAGTTAGTATTCCATACACTTTTAGGATGGCACAAAAAGTGTCAGCTCTTTGGGGAAAAAAAATAGCGTGGCAAAAATGGCCAGGTGGGTAGAATGTATGAGCGCTGTGTGTCAGTGGACAGCAAAGGAACACAAAGTTAGTATTCCAGACACTTTTAGGATGGCAGAAATAGTGTCAGCTCTTAGGTGAAATAAAATAGCGTGGCAAAAATGGGCAGGTGGGTAGAATGCACGGGTGCTGTGGGCCAGTGGACAGCAAAGGAACACTAAGTTAGTATTTCAGACACCTTTAGGATGTCAGAAAAATTGTCAGCTCTTTGGAATAATAAAATAGCGTGGCAAAAATGGGCAGGTGGGTAGAATACACGGGTGCTGTGGGTCAGTGGACAGCAAAGGAACACTAAGTTAGTATTCCAGACACTTTTAGGATGGCAGAAAAAGTGTCAGCTCTTTGGGGAAATAAAATAGCGTGGTAAAAATATGCAGGTGTGTAGAATGCACGGGTGCTGTGGGTCAGTGGACAGCAAAGGAACACTAAGTTAGTATTCCATACACTTTTAGGATGGCAGAAAAAGTGTCAGCTCTTTGAGGAAATAGAATAGCGTGGCAAAAATGGGCAGGTGGGTAGAATGCACGGGTGCTGTTGGTCAGTGGACCGCAAAGGATTACTAAGTTAGTATTCCAGACACTTTTAGGATGCCACAAAAAGTGTCAACTCTTTGGGGAAATAGAATAGCATGGCAAAAATGGGCAGGTGGGTAGAATGCACGGGTGCTGTGAGTCAGTGGACCGCAAAGGAACACTAAGTTAGTATTCCATACACTTTTAGGATGGCACAAAAAGTGTCAGCTCTTTGGGGAAATAAAATAGCGTGGCAAAAATGGCCAGGTGGGTAGAATGTATGAGCGCTGTGTGTCAGTGGACAGCAAAGGAACACAAAGTTAGTATTCCAGACACTTTTAGGATGGCAGAAAAAGTGTCAGCTCTTTGAGGAAATAGAATAGCGTGGCAAAAATGGGCAGGTGGGTAGAATGCACGGGTGCTGTTGGTCAGTGGACCGCAAAGGAACACTAAGTTAGTATTCCAGACACTTTTAGGATGGCAGAAAAAGTGTCAGCTGTTTGGGGAAATAAAATATCGTGGCAAAAATGGGCAGGTAGGTAGAATGCACGGGTGCTGTGGGTCAGTGGACAGCAAAGGAACACTAAGTTAGTATTCCATACACTTTTAGGATGGCAGAAAAAGTGTCAGCTCTTAAGGGAAAAAAAATAGCGTGGCAAAAATGGGCAGGTGGGTAGAATGCACGGGTGCTGTGGGTCAATGGACAGCAAAGGAACACTAAGTTAGTATTCTATGTAATTTTAGGATGGCACAAAAAGTATCAACTCTTTTGGAAAATAAAAAAGCGTGGTAAAAATTGGCAGGTGGGTAGAATGCACGGGTGCTGGGGGTCAGTGAACAGCAAAGGAGCAATAAGTTAGTATTCCATACAATGTTAGGATGTCACAAAAAGTGTCAGCTCTTTGGGGAAAAAAAAGAGCGTGGCAAGAATGGACAGGTGGGTAGAATGTACGAGTGCTGTTGATCACTGGACAGCAAAGGAACACTAAGTTAGTATTCTATATACTTTTAGGATGCCACAAAAAGTATCAGCTCTTTTAAAAAAAAAAAAAAAGCGTGGTAAAAATGGGCAGGTGGGTAGAATGCACGGGTGCTGTGGGTCAGTCAGCAAAGGAACACTAAGTTAGTATTCCAGACACTTTTAGGATGGCAGAAAAAGTGTCAGCTCTTTGGGGAAATAAAATAGCATGGCAAAAATGGGCAGGTGGGTAGAATGCACGGGTGCTGTGGGTCACTGGACAGCAATGGAACACTTACTTAGTATTCCATACACTTTTAGGATGCCACAAAAAGTGTCAGCTCTTTAAGGAAATAAAATAACATGGCAAAAATGGGCTGGAGGGTAGAATGCACGGGTGCTGTGGGTCAGTGGACAGCAAAGGAACACTAAGTTAGTATTCCCAGACACTTTTAGGATGGCACAAAAAGTGTCAGCTCTTTGGGGAAATAAAATAGCGTGGCAAAAATGGGCAGGTGTGTAGAATGCACGGGTGCTGTGGGTCACTGGACAGCAAAGGAACACTAATATATAGAAATTACAGGCTTCACCACATACACTGGAGGTGCTAATGGGATAAAGAATCATATAGTTAAAAGAATCCCAGCACTCAAATTGAAGACAAGGGGGGAATTATGCAAAAGTGAATTTATTGATACACTGCAAAAGGAACCTAACCAGAGCAACAGCACCAACGTTTCGGCATAGAGCCTTTCTCAAGGTTGTTGCCTGAAAGGTGTGGAGACAATAACAATAATGAGTGCATTATATACAGGTGATACACAGAATATGTACAGAATAATACAAATATACATGAAGATATACTGTGGAACGTACATCACTGGTCAGAGTAAGGAACCACGGGTCTCGAAGGACAACCGGGGGTTTGCAAATAATGGCAAGGTTCCACACGTTTTTGCAGGGTATGCTCTTAATCACATGGAGAGAGAGATATAATTAGTACAGGTATGATAAACTTGCGTACCATAGGAGATAATAATGGTCAGGTTATACAGGTAAAGGCAGGCAGCCGAAGCTGATATTCAAATCCAACCGCCGGAGCTGGTATCAATACCAAGGTGAGTGGAAGAAAAGAGAGAGAGAGAAAGAGAGAGAGAGAGAGAGAGAAAGAGAGAGAGAAAGAAAAAGAGAGAGACACAGAAAGAGAGAGAGAGACACAGAGAGAGAGAGAGAGACACAGAGAGAGAGAGACACAGAGAGAAAGAGAGACACAGAGAGAGAGACACAGAGAGAGAGAGAGACACAGAGAGAGAGAGACACAGAGAGAGAGACACAGAGAGAGAGAGAGACACAGAGAGAGAGAGAGAGACAGAGAGAGAGAGAGACACAGAGAGAGAGAGAGACACAGAGAGAGAGTGAGACACAGAGAGAGAGACACACAGAGAGAGAGAGACATAGAGAGAGAGAGAGACACAGAGAGAGAGAGACACAGAGAGAGAGAGAGACACACACAGAGAGAGATACAGAGAGAAAAAAAGAGAAAGAAAAGGAGAGAAAGAAAAAAAGAAAAGAAAGGAGAGAAGAGGAAAGAAAGAGAAAGAGGGAGAAAGAGGGAGAGAGAAAAGGAAAGGGAGAGAAAGAGGGAGAAGGAGGGAGAGAGAAGGAAAGAGAGAGAGAAAGAGAATAGAAAGAGATAGGGAAAGAGGGAGAGAAAAGGAGGGAGAAAAAGGGAGGGAGAGGAGAAGAAAGAGAGAGGGAAAGAGAGGGAGGGAAAGGGGAAGAAAAAGAGAAGGAAAGAAAAAAGGAAAGAGGGAAAGAGAAAGGAGAGAGAGAGAGAGAGGAGAGAGACAAGGGGAGGGAAAAGTGGAAAAAAGGGAAAAAAAGAAAAGACAAAGGGAACGGAGGAGGAAGAGTGAGGGAAGGAGGGAGAAGGAGCACAGATGGTAGGTATGGTTAGTGACAACCGGGAGGCAGATGATACATACCGTGGGTGAAGGGGTGACAGGATCACAATGTGGGGTGAGAGGACGCCTGGAAGACAAAGCAGTATGGTGAAATGGGGTAATCCCAGAATCGGTGGTGGTTGGAGAGCGCAGGACAGCAGCGCTACCTGCAGTGGAGATCCGGGACTGGCATCAGTGGCAGGGAGAGAGGCTGCAGCGGCGTGAAGACGGCTTCCGGGCGGCGCCATTAAAAGGAAGTCAGTGGTGTGATGGGAGGCGCGTCACATCCGGTAACGTGCGGTGGAACGCATGTGTGGAACGCACAGAGTGCGCATGACAGTGACGTGCATTAGCATGTGACAATGAGGCGGCCAGGGGGTGGGTGCAGGGGCGGTACGCTGAATGAGCATTGTATCCGTGATTTTACCTGCTGCAGAGCGTGAATGGGAATGTGCCACTGGATGGAGGTGAGGGATGGGAGAGGATCAGTTGTGCGATATCTGGAAAAAAGGACAGGGGGTAAATTCCAAAGGTTAGCAGGAGAAATATAAGGGATAAAAGGTTAGATATGTATCATTAAGCAAAACAAGTGAAGGAAGTATTAGTCCATAGTTACATGTAAAGAAAAAAGGGGGAATAACTGACAAAATGAAAACTTGGCGGTATAATGTCACAAATAACAATCAAGAGGACATGTAAGAGTACAACCCATAAGTGTGTCAGCGGGGGGCCTCATATTCCCTATTGAGCCCTAGTGGCTCTAGAGTCTGGAGAGTATGAATCCAGAACGCCTCGCGTTCTCTGAGTGTTTTGATGCGGTTGCCACCGCGGCGGGGTTGGACAACATGCTCGAGTACTTGGAATCTAAGCTGTGGTATGGTGTGACCTGCGGCAATAAAATGGGCTGGAATGGGTAAGGTGGTCTGTTTACAACGGATGGTGGATTTGTGCTTATTGATGCGGTCCCGGATATGTTGGGTGGTCTCACCAACATATCCGAGACCGCAGGGGCACTTGATCAGATAGACGACAAAGTTAGACTCGCAGGTGAAATATCCGCGGATCGGGAATTTTTTACCGGTACGTTGATGTGTGAAAAAATCACCCTTAATGATGTGTGAACATTGGAGACAATGCAGGCATGGAAAAGTCCCCTTACGTTGGCACGAGAGGAAGATCTGTCTGGCGGGTGGCTTGGAGGGACCAATGTCAGCCCTGACAAGGCTGTCCCTCAGGTTGTGGGGCCGCTTATGGCAAATGAGTGGTCGAGAATCAAATTCCGAAATGGAAGGATAGGCTTGATGGAGTAGAGGCCAATGTTTAAAGATGACACCATTAATAAGGGGACTGAACGGGTGATATGTACTCACAAAGGGGACCCTGTTCTTACATTGTGGGTTGGGAGCAGAAAGAGAGGGTGGGGGTCTCACATATGGCGGGTAGCCCCTGGCTAGAAATTTATTATCCATGTCAGTATGGCGTTTGACCCTAGTAGGTGGATCTGAAACGATCCGGTCAACATGGCAATGTTGAGAGTGGGGCAAAGATTTTTTGATGTGCCGTGGGTGGCAGCTGGAATGTAAGAGGAGACTGTTTCTGTCCGTCGGCTTTGTGTACAAGTCTGTCGAGAGGGTATAGTCGGGGTTGATGATTACCGTGGTATCGAGAAGTTGATGGAGTGATCACTATGATGGAGGGTGAATGAGATATTGTCAGTGGCGCTATTGATGTCAGTGAAGAAGGAGTTAAGTGATACAACGTCGCCGGTCCAGATCAAAAAGATGTCATCAATATAGCGTTTCCATAGTGTCACATGGCTGTCAAATAGTGGATGGGGGTAGATATGGCAGTGCTCAAAGTGGTCCATGAAAATGTTAGCGTAGGGGGGCGCGACATTAGATCCCATCGCGGTCCCCCTACATTGCAGGAAAAACTGATCCTCGAAAAGGAAGAAATTCTGGGTAAGGACAACCTCGAGCATGTCAAGACAGAACTCCTTTTTGGAGGTGGGAAGGTCAGTGTGAGTCTCGAGGAACCTGTCAACTGCATGGATGCCTTCATGATGGCCTATACTCGTATACAAACTGGAGACATCCAGAGTGGCGAGTAGGCAGTTATCCGGGACACTGGCAATGAGTCTTAGAATGGAGAGGAAATGGTTAGTATCCTTCAAATATGAGGGAATTTTAGAGATAAGCGGAGTTAATATTTTTTCAAGGGTCATAGAGATAGGTGAGCGTAGCGAGTCGGTGGATGCGACGATGGGACGACCGGGTGGAGAGGTCAAATTTTTATGGATCTTGGGCAGGGTGTAGAACACCGGGGTGATGGGATGGTTATTAGTCAAAAACTCACTCAATTTGTCGTCAATGATAGCATTTTGTTTGTAATGTTGCACCTTTTCCCGTATCAAAGTGGAAATGCGGGACGTGGGATCATGGGGTAATGGACAGTAAGTATTGGTGTCACTAAGTTGCTGGCGGATTTCATCCATGTAGTAGATTCTATCTAGTACCACGATCGCCCCGCCTTTATCGGCTGGCTTGATGACAATGTTCTTATGATTTTTAAGAGAAGACAGGGCCCTGCGCTCATCAGGGGTCATGTTGTTACTCAGGTGGTAGTGTCTCCTGTTAATGTCAGTGGTGATAGCCTGAACGTCCCTTGAGACTAGGCTGATAAAGGTCTCCACTGGGTGGTAGCAGCGTGGGGGTTGGTAGGTGCTGGGAGTCCTGAGGTTGAGACCCTTAAGTGTAAACCCACTAGGGGGTGACGAAGTAACAGATGCAGAGGATGGTTGGCTGAACCCGGGGGTACCAGTAGCAAAGTGTGCTTTCAGGCGAAGATTTCTAAAAAATCTATTAAGGTCATAATCTAGATTAAAGGAACTAAAGGCGGGGGTGGGACAAAAGGAGAGTCCCTTCTGTAGGACCTGGGTCTCAAGGGGGGACAGGGTATAGTTGGATATGTTGTACACAATGTTGTCCCTACCTGGGAGCGAGTTGTGACTCTGTCTGGGCGTCCCCCGGTGTTTCCGCCCCCTCCTCGTCTGTTTTTTCCGGGACGTCTCGGACCTAAAAAAGACTGGGAATCTGTAGAGAAGTGGTCGCTGTCGGACCCAGAAGACAAGCCGCCGTCGCGGCGAAAATTGCGAGACGGAGCAGATGATTGCCATCGATATACGCGGTTCTTGAGATAATCTTCTTGGTCCCGCAAGAATTTGTCACGTTTGCGGATCTGAAGAGTGTCTCTGTATTCAGACAGCGTAGAGTTACACTTGGTCTTGAGCTCTTCTAGGGCCGTAGCGTTCAGAGTCAGGGAGAGTTGTGTCTCTATATTCTTAATATTGGCGTCAATACTGATGAGTTCCTTTTGCAGGTAGTCAATTGTAAGAAGTATAATGTCAAAAGAACATTTGTTGAGAATGCTCTCAAATGACTTACAGTACTCAGAGTTGTCTGAGAACAGCGTGGGCCGTAGAGAGACCCTGAGACCCCTCGGGATTCTCTGGGTTTTGAAATATTCAGCCAAAGTGGCTGCGTGAAGTTCAAGGGCTGTGTTCCTCTTGGTCTCCCTCAGGAAATCGCGTGTGCGGATCTCGTCTGAGGGGATGGTGAGGAACTGAGTCCTTGTGGTCACCTTGGCAAGGATACTAGCGGCTTGCTCATCATTAAAGGAGAGAACAGGAGCCGACATGGGACTAGCTGGTACAGTGGGAGCACTGGAAAAATAGTAATATCAATATATAGAAATTACAGGCTTCACCACATACACTGGAGGTGCTAATGGGATAAAGAATCATATAGTAAAAAGAATCCCAGCACATCCCTGTACTAATTATATCTCTCTCTCCATGTGATTAAGAGCATACCCTGCAAAAACGTGTGGAACCTTGCCATTATTTGCAAACCCCCGGTTGTCCTTCGAGACCCGTGGTTCCTTACTCTGACCAGTGATGTACGTTCCACAGTATATCTTCATGTATATTTGTATTATTCTGTACATATTCTGTGTATCACCTGTATATAATGCACTCATTATTGTTATTGTCTCCACACCTTTCAGGCAACAACCTTGAGAAAGGCTCTATGCCGAAACGTTGGTGCTGTTGCTCTGGTTAGGTTCCTTTTGCAGTGTATCAATAAATTCACTTTTGCATAATTCCCCCCTTGTCTTCAATTTGAGTGCTGGGATTCTTTTTACTAGCAAAGGAACACTAACTTAGTAATCCATACACTTTTCGGATGCCACAAAAATTGTCAGCTCTTTGGGGAAATAAAACAGCATGGCAAAAATGGGCTGGAGGGTAGAATGCATGGGTGCTGTGGGTCAGTGGACAGCAAAGGAACACTAAGTTAGTATTCCAGACACTTTTAGGATGTCAGAAAAAGTGTCAGCTCTTTGGGGAAATAAAATATCGTGGCAACAATGGGCAGGTGGGTAAAATGCATGGGTGCTGTGGGTCAGTGGACAGCAAAGGAACACTAAGTTAGTATTCCATACACTTTTCGGATGGCAGAAAAAGTGTCAGCTGTTTGGGGAAAAAAAATAGCGTGGCAAAAATGGGCAGGTGTGTAGAATGCACGGGTGCTATGGGTCACTGGACAGCAAAGGAACACTAACTTAGTATTCCATACACTTTTAGAATGCCACAAAAAGTGTCAGCTCTTTGGGGAAATAAAATAACGAGGCAAAAATAGACTGGAGGGTAGAATGCACGGGTGCTGTGGGTCAGTGGACAGCAAACGAACACTAAGTTAGTATTCCCAGACACTTTTAGGATGGCACAAAAAGTGTCAGATCTTTGGGGAAATAAAATAGCGTGGCAAAAATGGCCAGGTGGGTAGAATGCATGAGTGCTGTGGGTCAGTGGACAGCAATGGAACACAAAGTTAGTATTCCAGACACTTTTAGGATGGCAGAAATAGTGTCAGCTCTTAGGTGAAATAAAATAGCGTGGCAAAAATGGGAAGGTGGGTAGAATGCACGGGTGCTTTGGGTCAGTGGACAGCAAAGGAACACTAAGTTAGTATTTCAGACACATTTAGGATGTCAGAAAAAATGTCAGCTCTTCGGGATAATAAAATAGCGTGGCAAAAATGGGCAGGTGGGCAGAATACACGGGTGCTGTGGGTCAGTGGACAGCAAAGGAACACTAAGTTAGTATTCCAGATACGTTTAGGATGGCAGAAAAAGTGTCAGCTCTTTGAAGAAATAAAATATCATAGCAAAAATGGGCAGGTGGGTAGAATGCACGGGTGCTGTGGGTCAGTGGACAGCAAGGGAACACTAAGTTAGTATTCCATACACTTTTAGGATGGCAGAATAAGTGTCAGGTCTTAGGGGAAATAAAATAGCGTTGCAAAAATGGGCAGGTGGGTAGAATGCACGGGTGCTGTGGTTCAATGGACAGCAAAGGAACACTAAGTTAGTATTCCAGACACTTTTAGGATGGCAGAAAAAGTGTCAGCTCTTTGGGGAAATAAAATATCATGGCAAAAATGGGCAGGTGGGTAGAATGCACGGGTGCTGTGGGTCAGTGGACAGCAAAGGAACACTAAGTTAGTATTCCAGACACTTTTAGGATGGCAGAAAGAGTGTCAGGTCTTTGGGGAAATAAAATAGCGTGACAAAAATGGGCACGTGGGTAGAATGCACGGTTGCTGTGGGTCAGTGGACAGCAAAGGAATAGTAAGTTAGTATTCCATACACTTTTAGGATGACAGAAAAATCGTCAGCTCTTTGGAATAATAAAATAGCGTGGCAAAAAAGGGCAGGTGGGTAGAATACACGGGTGCTGTGGGTCAGTGGACAGCAAAGGAACACTAAGTTAGTATTCCATACACTTTTAGGATGGCAGAAAAAGTGTCAGCTCTTTGGGGAAATAAAATAGCGTGGTAAAAATATGCAGGTGTGTAGAATGCACGGGTACTGTAGGTCAGTGGACAGCAAACGAACACTAAGTTAGTATTCCCAGACACTTTTAGGATGGCACAAAAAGTGTCAGATCTTTGGGGAAATAAAATAGCGTGGCAAAAATGGCCAGGTGGGTAGAATGCATGAGTGCTGTGGGTCAGTGGACAGCAATGGAACACAAAGTTAGTATTCCAGACACTTTTAGGATGGCAGAAATAGTGTCAGCTCTTAGGTGAAATAAAATAGCGTGGCAAAAATGGGAAGGTGGGTAGAATGCACGGGTGCTTTGGGTCAGTGGACAGCAAAGGAACACTAAGTTAGTATTTCAGACACATTTAGGATGTCAGAAAAAATGTCAGCTCTTCGGGATAATAAAATAGCGTGGCAAAAATGGGCAGGTGGGCAGAATACACGGGTGCTGTGGGTCAGTGGACAGCAAAGGAACACTAAGTTAGTATTCCAGATACGTTTAGGATGGCAGAAAAAGTGTCAGCTCTTTGAGGAAATAAAATATCATAGCAAAAATGGGCAGGTGGGTAGAATGCACGGGTGCTGTGGGTCAATGGACAGCAAAGGAACACTAAGTTAGTATTCCAGACACTTTTAGGATGGCAGAAAAAGTGTCAGCTCTTTGGGGAAATAAAATATCATGGCAAAAATGGGCAGGTGGGTAGAATGCACGGGTGCTGTGGGTCAGTGGACAGCAAAGGAACACTAAGTTAGTATTCCAGACACTTTTAGGATGGCAGAAAGAGTGTCAGGTCTTTGGGGAAATAAAATAGCGTGACAAAAATGGGCACGTGGGTAGAATGCACGGTTGCTGTGGGTCGGTGGACAGCAAAGGAATAGTAAGTTAGTATTCCATACACTTTTAGGATGACAGAAAAATCGTCAGCTCTTTGGAATAATAAAATAGCGTGGCAAAAATGGGCAGGTGGGTAGAATACACGGGTGCTGTGGGTCAGTGGACAGCAAAGGAACACTAAGTTAATATTCCAGACACTTTTAGGATGGCAGAAAAAGTGTCAGCTCTTTGGGGAAATAAAATAGCGTGGTAAAAATATGCAGGTGTGTAGAATGCACGGGTACTGTGGGTCAGTGGACAGCAAAGGAACACGAAGTTAGTATTCCATACACTTTTAGGATGGCAGAAAAAGTGTCAGCTCTTTGAGGAAATAGAATAGCGTGGCAAAAATGGGCAGGTGGGTAGAATGCACGGGTGCTGTGGGTCAGTGGACAGCAAATGAACACTAAGTTAGTATTTCAGACACTTTTAGGATGGCAAAAAAAGTGTCAGCTCTCTGGGGAAATAAAATAGCGTGGTAAAAATGGGCAGGTGGGTAGAATGCACGGGTGCTGTAGGTCAGTGGACCGCAAAGGAACACTAAGTTAGTATTCCAGACACTTTTAGGATGGCAGAAAATGTGTCAACTCTTTGGGGAAATATAATAGCATGGCAAAAATAGGCAGATGGGTAGAATGCACGGGCACTGTGGGTCAGTGGACAGCAAAGGAACACTAAGTTAGTATTCCAGACACTTTTAGGATGGCAGAAAATGTGTCAGCTCTTAAGGGAAAAAAAATAGCGTGGCAAAAATGGGCAGGTGGGTAGACTGCACGGGTGCTGTGGGTCAATGGACAGCAAAGGAACACTAAGTTAGTATTCTATATAATTTTAGGATGGCACAAAAAGTATCAACTCTTTTGGAAAATAAAAAAGCGTGGTAAAAATGGGCAGGTGGGAAGAATGCACGGGTGCTGTGGGTCAGTGGACAGCAAAGGAGCAATAAGTTAGTATTCCATACAATTTTAGGATGTCACAAAAATTGTCAGCTCTTTGGGGAAAAAAGAGCGTGGCAAAAATGGACAGGTGGGTAGAATGTAATAGTGCTGTTGATCACTGGACAGCAAAGGAACACTAAGTTAGTATTCCATACACTTTTAGGATGGAAGAAAAAGTGTCAGCTCTTTGAGGAAATAGAATAGCGTGGCAAAAATGGGCAGGTGGGTAGAATGCACGGGTGATGTGGGTCAGTGGACAGCAAAGGAACACTAAGTTAGTATTCCATACACTTTTAGGATGGCAGAAAAAGTGTCAGCTCTTAGGGGAAATTAAATAGCGTTGCAAAAATGGGCAGGTGGGTAGAATGCACGGGTGCTGTGGGTCAATGTACAGCAAAGGAACACTAAGTTAGTATTCCATACACTTTTAAGATTTCAGAAAAAGTTTCAGCTCTTAGGGGAAATAAAATATCATGGCAAAAATGGGCAGGTGGGTAGAATGCACGGGTGCTGTGGGTCAGTGGACAGCAAAGGAACACTAAGTTAGTATTTCAGACACTTTTAGGATGGCAAAAAAAGTGTCAGCTCTTTGGAAAAATAAAATAGCGTGGTAAAAATGGGCAGGTGGGTAGAATGCACAGGTGCTGTGGGTCAGTGGACCACAAAGGAACACTAAGTTAGTATTCCAAACACTTTTAGGATGCCACAAAAAGTGTCAGCTCTTTGGGGAAATAAAATATCATGGCAAGAATGGGCAGGTGGGTAGATTGCACGGGTCCTTTGGGTCAGCGGACAGCAAAGGAACACTAAGTTAGTATTCTATACGCTTTTAGGATGGCACAAAAAGTGTCAGCTCTTTGGGAAAATAAAAAAGCGTGGTAAAAATGGGCAGGTGGGAAGAATGTACGGGTGCTGTGGGTCAGTGGAAAGCGAAGTAACACAAAGTTAGTATTCCATACACTTTTAGGATGGCAGAAAAAGTGTCAGCTCTTTGGGGAAATAAAATAGCGTGGCAAAAATACGCAGGTGTGTAGAATGCACGGGTGCTGTGGGTCAGTGGACAGCAAAGGAACACTAAGTTAGTATTCCATACACTTTTAGGATGGCAGAAAAAGTGTCAGCTCTTTGAGGAAATAGAATAGCGTGGCAAAAATGGGCAGGTGGGTAGAATGCACGGGTGCTGTGGGTCAGTGGACAGCAAAGGAACACTAAGTTAGTATATCAGACACTTTTAGGATGGCAAAAAATGTGTCAGCTCTCTGGGGAAATAAAATAGCGTGGTAAAAATGGGCAGGTGGGTAGAATGCACGGGTGCTGTGGGTCAGTGGACCGCAATGGAACACTAAGTTAGTATTCCAGACACTTTTAGGATGCCACAAAAAGTGTCAGCTCTTTGGGGAAATAGAATAGTGTGGCAAAAATGGACAGGTGGGTAGAATGCACGGGTGCTGTGGGTCAGTGGACAGCAAAGGAACACTAAGTTAGTATTCCATACACTTTTAGGATGGCAGAAAAAGTGTCAGCTGTTTGGGGAAATAAAATATCGTGGCAAAAATGGGCAGGTGGGTAGAATGTACGGGTGCTGTGGGTCAGTGGACAGCAAAGGAACACTAAGTTAGTATTCCATACATTTTTAGGATGGCAGAAAAAGTGTCAGCTCTTAGGGGAAATAAAATAGCGTGGCAAAAATGGGCAGATGGGTAGAATGCACGGGTGCTGTGGGTCAATGGACAGCAAAGGAACACTAAGTAAGTTTTCTATATACTTTTAGGATGGCACAAAAAGTATCAGCTCTTTTGGAAAATAAAAAAGCGTGGTAAAAATGGGCAGGTGGGTAGAATGCACGGGTGCTGTGGGTCAGTGGACAGCAAAGGAGCAATAAGTTAGTATTCCATACACTTTTAGGATGGCATAAACAGTGTCAGCTCTTTGGCGAAATAAAATAGCGTGGCAAATTTGGCCAGGTGGGTAGAATGTATGAGCGCTGTGTGTCAGTGGACAGCAAAGGAACATAAAGTTAGTATTCCAGACACTTTTAGGATGGCAGAAATAGTGTCAGCCCTTAGGTGAAATAAAACAGCGTGGCAAAAATGGGCAGGTGGGTAGAATGCATGGGTGCTGTGGGTCAGTGGACAGCAAAGGAACACTAAGTTAGTATTTCAGACACCTTTAGGATGTCAGAAAAATTGTCAGCTCTTTGGGATAATAAAATAGCGTGGCAAAAATGGGCAGGTGGGTAGAATACACGGGTGCTGTGGGTCAGTGGACAGCAAAGGAACACAAAGTTAGTATTCCATACATTTTAGGATGGCAGAAAAAGTGTCAGCTCTTTGAGGAAATAGAATAGCGTGGCAAAAATGGGCAGGTGGGTAGAATGCACGGGTGCTGTGGGTCAGTGGACAGCAAAGGAACACCAAGTTAGTAATCTATACACTTTTAGGATGGCAGAAAAAGTGTCAGCTCTTTGGGGAAATAAAAAAGCATGGTAAAAATGGGCAGGTGGGTAGAATACACGGGTGCTGTGGGTCAGTGGACAGCAAAGGAGCAATAAGTTAGTATTCCATACAATTTTAGGATGTCACAAAAAGTGTCTGCTCTTTGGGGAAATAAAATAACGTGGCAAAAATGGGCAGGTGGGTAGAATGCACGGGTGCTGTGGGTCAGTGGACAGCAAAGGAACACTAAGTAAGTATTGCATACACTTTTAGGATGGCAAAAAAAGTGTCAGCTGTTTGAGGAAATAAAATAGCGTGGCAAAAATGGGCTGGTGGGTAGAATGCACGGGTGCTGTGGGTCACTGGACAGCAAGGGAACACTAACTTAGTATTCCAGACAGTTTTAGGATGGCAGAAAAAGTGTCAGCTCTTTGGGGAAATAACATAGCGTGGCAAAAATGTGTAGGAGGGTAGAATGCACGGGTGCTGTGGGTCAGTGGACAGCAAAGGAACATTAAGTTAGTATTCCAGACACTTTTAGGATGGCAGAAAAAGTGTCAGGTCTTTGGGGAAATAAAATAGCGTGGCAAAAATGGGCAGGTGGGTTGAATGCACTCGTGCTGTGGGTCACTGGACAGCAAAGGAGCGCTAACTTAGTATTCCATACACTTTTAGGATGCCACAAAAAGTGTCAGCTCTTTGGGGAAATAAAATAGCGTTGCAAAAATGGCTAGGTGGGTAGAATGCATGGGTGCTGTGGATCAGTCGACAGCAAAGGAACACTAAGTTAGTATTCCAGACACTTTTAGGATGGCACAAAAAGTGTCAGCTCTTTAGGGAAATAAAATAACGTGGCAAAAATGGGCAGGTGGGTAGAATGCATGGGTGCTGTGGGTCAGTGGACAGCAAAGGAACACTAAGCTAGTATTCCAGACACTTTTAGGATGGCAGAAAGAGTGTCAGGTCTTTGGGGAAATAAAATAGCGTGACAAAAATGGGCAGGTGGGTAGAATGCACGGGTGCTGTGGATAAGTCGACAGCAAAGACACACTAAGTTAGAATTCCAGACACTTTTAGGATTGCACAAAAAGTGTCAGCTCTTTGGGGAAATAAAATAGCGTGGCAAAAATGGGCAGGTGGGTAGAATGCACAGGTGCTGTGGGTCAGTGGACAGCAAAGAAACACTAACTTAGTATTCCAGACACTTTTAGAATGCCACAAAAAGTGTCAGTTCTTTGGGGAAATAAAATATTATAGGAAAAATGGGCAAGTCGGTGGAATGCACGGGTGCTGTGGGTCAGTGGACAGCAAGGGAACACTAACTTAGTATTCCATACACTTTTCGGATGCCACAAAAAGTGTCAGCTCTTTGGGGAAATAAAATAGCGTTGCAAAAATGGCTAGGTGGGAAGAATGCACGGGTGCTGTGGATCAGTCGACAGCAAAGGAACACTAAGTTAGTATTCCATACACTTTTAGGATGGCACAATGTGTTAGCTCTTTGGGGAAATAAAATAGCGTGGCAAAAATGGGCAGGTGGGTAGAATTCTTCGGTGCTGTGCGTCACTGGACAGCAAAGGAACACTAAGTTAGTATTCCAAACACATTTAGGATGCCACAAAAAGTGTCAGCTCTTTGGAGAAATAAAATAGCTTGGCGAAAATGGGCAGTTGGGTAGAATGCACGCGTGCTGTGGGTCACTGGACAGCAAAAGAACACTAACTTAGTATTCCATACACTTTTAGGATGCCACAAAAAGTGTCAGCTCTTTGGGGAAATAAAATAGAGTGGCAAAAATGGGCTGGAGGGTAGAATGCATGGGTGCTGTGGGTCAGTGGACAGCAATGGAACACTAAGTTAGAATTTCAGACACTTTTAGGATGGCAGAAAAAGTGTAAGCTGTATGGGGAAATAAAAAAGCGTGGTAAAAATGGGCAGGTGGATAGAATGTACGGGTGCTGTGGGTCAATTAACAGCATGGGAACACTAAGTTAGTATTCCAGACACTTTTAGGATGGCAGAAAAAGTGTCAGTGTCGCGGGCGGGGAGGAGGGTGTCAGCACACTACGCTCACCCCCTTCTGCTCGGGTCCGGCGGCTGCTGCTCAGTGGTGGCTCGAGCTGTAGGCCGGATCCCGGTGGTTCTCGAGCGGCACTCCTCGCCCGTGAGTGAAAGGGGTTTGTTGGGTGTGGGGATTGTTTATTGTCCGTGACGCCACCCACGGTTGTGGTGATTTCACCACCGCTGCTCAATATGGGGATCCCGGGGATGGTGATGCGGAGCAGCCAGGTGTTGTGTTGCCCCTCCGTGGGTAGGGGTTGGTGATCCCGGGGCCCGGAGATGAGATGGGGGATGCAGGGCCTGGTGGGCGCAGGGACGCGGGGGCAGCGCTGTGCCTTGCGGCACTGTGGTACTCACTCAGCCTGAGACGTTGACACAGTTTTACGGTAAACCACACGGCTGGAAAGACGGTTCCCACGGATGGCTGCACTTGCTCTCCCAGTAGGTGACGGTGATGTCCCTTTTCCTTGCACCTTTGTTTCTGTGTTGGTAGCGATGGGTCCCCACCGGTAACCCGCTCCCCGGCTTCAAGCTGGACCGGAGGAGCTCTACTCTTTGCCCGCAGGCGCTGGCCCTGAGAAACTGGTGCCCTGGCGGTGGCGGTGTTTCTGCTACAATGGTTGGACTGTTGCCTTCAATCGGGACTTGGTTGTTGGGGGATCTACGTCCCCTTCACTGACGGATTCGGCAAATTATGGCGACTCCTAGCCTTGCCGGGGTCCGAGAGGCCCCTGCCCTGGTACTGACTGTCCTTTGGTACACTGCTCCAGACCGCCGGGCCACTACCCGTCCGCGGTCCTTCCAGGAACTTCCAAACGGTCCCCCTCCAGACAGTCACCGCCGTTGCTGACCTTGCTGACCCTGTCCTGCACACAGCTGGACTCTCTCTTCAGGCTTCCTTTCTGTCACTTTTCACCTTTCTTCCACTTCTCCTACTCCTCCTTTACCACTTCCACTTCACTTCCTTAGCTCATCTTAGCTGTTTACTCCTTCCACTTCCTCACTATTCTGTCTGGTTCTCCCGCATCCAGTGCTGTGAACTCCTCGGTGGGCGGAGCCAATCGCCTGGCCCACCCCCTGGTGTGAACATCAGCCCCTGGAGGAAGGCAACAAGGATTTTTGGTTAGCCTTGATGTACCTAACTGGGGTGTAGGGTGTGTTGGTGCAATGACCTGTGACCCCTGGCTTACCCAGGGTGTCACATTCCCCCTTAGCAAAATGCAGACCGTCCGCGGGCTGCCCGTCCAACACCGGTTTTATTTTTCTGAAAAATATAACATTGTAAACGGTAACATATATACATTTTTAATGAATCTTCCCATAACGGGAGGCACTTTTCTTAAACGTTGCAAACGGTTTACGGTTACGGTTTCCGCTCTCTCCCACCCAAGCAACCTGGCCCTGATGCTGCCCCTAAAGCCCAGGCAGCACCCCTTGACCCACAGTCCAGCACACGGTACCCGAGCAGGATCTGTCCTTCCCCTCCAGAGGGTAGCCACCGGTTCCTTTGGTGGCTGGGCCCCAGCCTGCTCCGCTGAGGGCCCTCCCTCCAACCTGCCTCTCCGGAGGCGGCATTGCGGAAACGGTAACGGCAAACAACATATTTACAAGCCACTTAACGTTTGTGGTTGCCCTGCAAGTTCACGGGCTTGTCCATAGATAGTTCCCATGGAAAACTTTTTAAACGGTCCCCACGGGGACAACGGTGCCGGCTCCAGCCGGTTGCAAATCAGGCAGACAATCAGGTAAAGTACTCGGTATTATCATTTTTCATCATTCTCTGCAACTTTTCAAACTTTTAAACATGAATTCACACAGACTTCCTGACCCCCCCCTCTTTAAAGGACAGTCTCCCTGTACCTAAGTGGGGGTCTACCTAGGTTGGGACGGGTGGACCTTCGGGGCCCGGTGTCAGTGGGGCTATGCAGTGGGGCAGAGGGAACAACCGGTTCCTCCTCCCTTCTATCGTGTGGGGCAGGCGGAGGCATGGGGGAGCTGGGTACAGGTTCATCCCTGGGCACTGGCAATGGTTCTGGCTCACGGTCGACCGCTTCCACCACTTCTTCATCCACGGGTTGTGGGAACAGTATCACTGGAAGAATCACCGCGCCGTTCTGTGTAGGCCAGTCTGCTGGGAAGTCACCCATTACAGTGTGGATCACCTCTTTTGCCTTCTCCGCTGGTGGAGGAACTGGTACGTCCGCCGTTGCCCTCAATGCTGGTGGGCACCTTTTCAGATGGTCCCGGGAGACGGTGGCCAAAGTGCCCCCTTGGTCACGACTGATCTGGTAGGCCTTTCCATCTTCCCACCCTGTGGGTTGTATGACGTATGGGATCGGTTCCCATTGATCATCCAGCTTGTGGGTCTTCCTCTTCCGTTTTAATACCACATCTCCTGGCTGGAAAGGGCTCGCAGACGCTTTCTGGTTGAATCGCTGCTCCTGCTGTTCTCGACTTCGACTTAGATTCTTCTCCACATACTCCTGAATCTGCCGGTACTGTGCTCTCCGCCGAGTTTCCCATTCAGCTGTCGAAGGGAGTGCTTCTGGGGGCTCCAACCCTATCTCTAGGTCCACCGGCAGGCGGCCGGGACGAGCCCTCATCAGGTATGCTGGGGTGCACTTTGTCGAGCTGGACGGGATATTGTTGTACATATCGACCAAGTCGGGTAGCTTCTCCGGCTACAGGTTCCGCTCTTCCAGCGGTAACGTCTTGAGGAGTCCCAGGACCAAGTGGTTCATCTTCTCACACATGCCGTTGGTCTGGGCATGGTAAGGGGTGGTCCGGATCTTCTTACAGCCGTACAACTGGCAGAACTCGTGGAACACCTCCGCTTCAAAAGCCGGGCCTTGGTCAGTAAGCACCTTTTCTGGATATCCATGTGGGCGGCAGAAATAGGCTTGGAACGCTCGAGCAGCAGTTCGTCCAGTTAGGTCCTTGACGGGGACAACCACCATGAATCTTGAATAGTGGTCTACGATGGTCAACGCGTAGGCGTACCCGCTTCTGCTGGGGGTGAGCTTGACATGGTCTAGGGCGACCAGCTCCAGCGGTTGATGTGTGATGATTGGGTGCAAGGGCGCCCTCTGGCTGGTCTCGTCCTTCCTTCTCAGCGTGCAAGGACCACACTCTCGGCACCAGGCTTCTACCGACTCTCGCATCCCACTCCAGTAGAACCGCTCTCTCAACAGCATCTCCAGCTTCTTCCACCCGAAGTGTCCGGCACCATCATGGTATGCCCGCAGAACAGTAGCCACATCAGCTTGGGGAATAACCAACTGGCAAATTTTCTCATGGGTCTTCGGGTTGATCAGCTCACGGTACAGCTTCCCTTGATGTAGATAAAGCCGTTTCCGTTCCTTCCACAAGCCCTGGGCTTCAGCTGGAGCGGCAGGGTCTATTCCTACAGCACCTTGTTCCACCAGGGTCTTGACAAGGCGGACAGCCGGCGCCTGGTTTTGAGCTTCCTGCCATTCCTGACTGGGCCGGGGGTCCAGATCCACCCGTTGTTGGTGTATTTGTACCTTCTCAGTTGGTGGCTGGTGAAATGCAGGCAGCTCAATCTCCTCGAGGTCATCATCCTCGCCCCCTTCTTCTGACAAATGGGGCATTCGGGAGAGTGCATCAGCGTTAATGTTGACACGACCAGCTCGGTAGTTGATGGTGAAGTCGTAGTTGGCTAGCCGGGCCACCCACCGCTGCTCCAATGCGCCCAGCTTAGCTGTGTCCAGGTGGGTCAACGGATTGTTGTCCGTAAAAGCGGTGAATTTTGCGGCAGCCAAGTAGTGGCGGAACCGCTCGGTGATAGCCCATACCAATGCCAGGAGCTCGAGCTTGAAGGAGCTGTAGTTCTCGGGGTTCCTTTCAGTTGGCCTAAGCTTCCGGCTAGCATAAGCTATCACTTTCTCCTTCCCATCCTGGACCTGGGACAGGACTGCTCCCAGTCCCACATTGCTGGCGTCAGTATAAAGGATGAATGGGCGGCCATAGTCAGGATATGCTAAGACTTCTTCCCCAGTCAAGGCCGCCTTCAGCTGGCAGAAGGATTCTTCGTGCTTTTCCTCCCACACCAGTGGGGTCCCTAGGGGTCTACCACCTTTGGTCTGTCCCACGAGGAGATCTTGCATGGGAGCAGCCATCTTCGTGTACACTTTGATAAAGCGCCGGTAGTACCCCACCAGACCCAGAAACTGCCTTACTTCCCTCACGGTGGTTGGTCTCGGCCAGCCTTGGATGGCAGTGATCTTCTCAGGGTCGGGGGCGACACCTTCTGCACTTACCACGTGCCCCAGGTATTGCACCCTGGGTTTCAGCAGGTGACACTTAGAAGGCTTCAATTTCATCCCGTATTTGGCAAGGGACGCGAACACCTCGGCCAGGTGCTCCAGATGGGCTTCATACGTCTGGGAGTAAACAATCACATCATCCAAATACAATAGGACGGTCTCGAAGTTTAGGTGTCCCAGACAGCACTCCATCAGCCGTTGGAAGGTTCCTGGCGCGTTGCACAGCCCGAACGGCATACTATTGAATTCACAGAGCCCCATCGGAGTGGTGAAGGCGATTTTCTCCCGGTCCTCCGGTGCTACTGCCACTTGCCAATATCCGCTGGTGAGGTCAAGGGTAGAGAAGTAATTTGCAGTTCTCAGTGCGGCCAAAGACTCTTCAATACGAGGCAGTGGGTAGGCATCTTTATGGGTTATCTGATTAATCTTCCGGTAGTCCACACACATCCGCATGGTACCATCCTTCTTCTTAACCAGTACCAACGGAGCGGCCCAGGGACTACAGCTGTCCCGAATAACCCCTGCCTCCTTCATATTCCTCAACATGTCTTTGGCACACTGGTAATGTGCAGGGGGAATAGGCCTGTACCTCTCTTTGATAGGGGGGTGTTCACCGGTGGGAATGTGGTGTTGGACCCCTTTGATCTGCCCAAAGTCTAGTGGATGTTTGCTGAAAACCTGTTCATACTCCTGCACCACCCTGTACACCCCTGCTTTGTGATGTGTAGGAGTATCGTCAGTACCCACGTGTAGCTGTTGGTGCCACTCCTTTACCACCCCTTGAGGCGGGGAAGTGCTGGTGTTAGGTGGGGAGACTGAGGGACTAGCTTTGTGGATGGTGTGGGGATCCAGGGTGAGCAGCTTGGCAATAGTGGCATACCGGGGAAGCCTGACTTCTTCCTCCCCACAGTTCAACACCCTCACAGGCACCCTCCCCTTCTTTACATCCACCACCCCTCTGGCGGCCATTACAGTGGGCCAGTGCTCGGAGGGCATGGGCTCCATCATAGCAGGGTAGTCACGCCCCTGGGGCCCTACTGCTGCCCTACACCAAATCATCATCTCACTCCTAGGGGGCACAGTCAATGGAGCAACATCCATCACTCTCACTCCACCAATCTCCCCTCCTGTTGAGCTTACATGCTGGCGGTACATCAGAGCTCGGATCTCACGCTGCACAGCTCTCTGCCGGCTCCCTGCCGCTGTGGCGGCTAGCTGTTGCAATAGGGTCAACACATCAGCCATGCAGTGCTCCATCACATTGGTTCCCAGCACTATCTTCGGGTTATGATCACTGGGTTCATTCATGATCACAATCATACCCTGGTGCTGCAGTTCAGCTTGCCCCACTGTCATAGCCACTTGTTTATATCCCACCTGGGTCAATGGAAGTCTATTAGCGGCAATTAGCGTTATACTATTATCTGGGGGTGCCAGCTCGTCTATTGCCCCATACCGCTGGTACAACGTGTACGGTATGGTGGTTACCTGTGATACAGTGTCCAAGAGAGCCATCACTGGTATGCCGTCCACAGCTACGGGGATGATGGGGCGGGCCCCGATATATCGGTCCCGCCAGTCCGGGGGGCCACGATGTTCTACTCCTGAAGATTGGCCCGGGGCCCCAGGGGTTGCTCGTTTAACGGGCACTGTCGGAAGTAATGACCCGGCTTACGGCACTTGTAGCAGATTGGAGGTCTGCTCTGCGGGTTGTTAGCACTTCTCCGCTGCATCCAGGGAACATCCTCGGGGCTGTCAGCAAGCTGTATCTGTGCTGGAGGCTGAGATCTGGTCAGAGGTTGTAGTGCAGCAAGGATCTTGGCGAGGTCTCCGTCCATGCGACGGACCTGGGCTGCCAGTTCTTCCACTGTGCTGCTTGGGGCTGTAGGTATTGGAGAGGTTGGTAGGGCAGAGGCCGCCACAACGGGGGCCGTCTCGACGGGCCACGGGGCGGGTTCCAGAACTTCTGCAGCTGGGGGCTGTAGTGCTTTAATGGCCCGCTCCTTTAACACAGCAAAGTCCACATCAGGGTGTTTCAGGGCCCACAGCCTGAGTTGTTTACGATCCTCAGGGGACCTCATCCCCTGCGCAAATTGTTCTACTAACATCTTGTTGCTATCCGCCTCATTAATAGGATTCACCCGCTTCAGCGTGCGGAGGGTGGTCTGCAGACGTAAAGCATAGTCCCGAATGCTATCCCCAGCCCGTTGCCGGCACTGGTAAAACTGCATCCTCAGCTCAGCTTCAGTCCGGGTCTCGAAGGCAGTCTGTAGCTTCTCAAAGATGGTGGCTACAGAGAGCCGGTCCCCCTCGGCCCAGCTCTCTGCCTCCTGCTCAGCCGCACCGGTTAACTGGCCTAGCACTATCGCTGCACGTTGCTTATCAGTCAGGGGGCACAGCTCTAGCAACGGGTTAAGCTTTTTCCGAAAGGCCTGTAAGGCATCCTGTTTCCCGTCATACTGCGGTAGCCAGGCAGCTCCGGGCGCATAGGGCAAGGAGAACGGCATGACCTGGGCGAGCGCGGGGGCCGCGGCACCTCCCGCCAGTACGGCCGGGACCTGGGCCGGCCCATTCCCATCCGCGGGTGCCACTGCGGCTGCGACCACCGCTCCTCCAGCGGCTCAGTCGGGCGCAGACATCTTGTTTCCGTCCCCCTTAGCTCTTTCCGGCCCCTCCTCTCTCGGGGCGGGGTTTTGGCCTTCGCGCCTCTGCTACTCGAGAAGACGCTCGAGCGGGAACTTTTCGCGCCAAAGATGGCGGCTTCTGAAATTTTTCTGCCGGATACCTCCGGCGGTAACAAGGCGCACCTCTACCAGACGGCAGAGCGGTAAGATCCTGTTCGTGACGCCAAGTTGTCGCGGGCGGGGAGGAGGGTGTCAGCACACTACGCTCACCCCCTTCTGCTCGGGTCCGGCGGCTGCTGCTCAGTGGTGGCTCGAGCTGTAGGCCGGATCCCGGGGGTTCTCGAGCGGCACTCCTCGCCCGTGAGTGAAAGGGGTTTGTTGGGTGTGGGGATTGTTTATTGTCCGTGACGCCACCCACGGTTGTGGTGATTTCACCACCGCTGCTCAATATGGGGATCCCGGGGATGGTGATGCGGAGCAGCCAGGTGTTGTGTTGCCCCTCCGTGGGTAGGGGTTGGTGATCCCGGGGCCCGGAGATGAGATGGGGGATGCAGGGCCTGGTGGGCGCAGGGACGCGGGGGCAGCGCTGTGCCTAGAGGCACTGTGGTACTCACTCAGCCTGAGACGTTGACACAGTTTTACGGTAAACCACACGGCTGGAAAGACGGTTCCCACGGATGGCTGCACTTGCTCTCCCAGTAGGTGACGGTGATGTCCCTTTTCCTTGCACCTTTGTTTCTGTGTTGGTAGCGATGGGTCCCCACCGGTAACCCGCTCCCCGGCTTCAAGCTGGACCGGAGGAGCTCTACTCTTTGCCCGCAGGCGCTGGCCCTGAGAAACTGGTGCCCTGGCGGTGGCGGTGTTTCTGCTACAATGGTTGGACTGTTGCCTTCAATCGGGACTTGGTTGTTGGGGGATCTACGTCCCCTTCACTGACGGATTCGGCAAATTATGGCGACTCCTAGCCTTGCCGGGGTCCGAGAGGCCCCTGCCCTGGTGCTGACTGTCCTTTGGTACACTGCTCCAGACCGCCGGGCCACTACCCGTCCGCGGTCCTTCCAGGAACTTCCAAACGGTCCCCCTCCAGACAGTCACCGCCGTTGCTGACCCTGTCCTGCACACAGCTGGACTCTCTCTTCAGGCTTCCTTTCTGTCACTTTTCACCTTTCTTCCACTTCTCCTACTCCTCCTTTACCACTTCCACTTCACTTCCTTAGCTCATCTTAGCTGTTTACTCCTTCCACTTCCTCACTGTTCTGTCTGGTTCTCCCGCCTCCAGGGCTGTGAACTCCTCGGTGGGCGGAGCCAACCGCCTGGCCCACCCCCTGGTGTGAACATCAGACCCTGGAGGAAGGAAACAAGGATTTTTGGTTAGCCTTGATGTACTTAACTGGGGTGTAGGGTGTGTTGGTGCAATGACCTGTGACCCCTGGCTTGCCCAGGGCGTCACATCAGCTGTTTGGGGAAATAAAATAACGTGGCAAAATTGGGCAGGTGGGTAAAATGCACGGGTGCTGTGGGTCACTGGACAGCAAGGGAACACTAACTTAGTATTCCAGACACTTTTAGGATGGCAGAAAAAGTGTCAGCTATTTGGGGAAATAACATAGCGTGGCAAAAATGGGCAGGAGGGTAGAATGCACGGGTGCTATGGGTCAGTGGACTGCAAACGAACACTAAGTTAGTATTCCATACACTTTTAGGCCTGAAACACACATCCGTGAAACACGTGCGTGTTTGGTCCGTTTCCGTGTATACTGGAGACACGGCCAAACGTGCACCAATGTTACTATATCTCAGCGGTTACAATTGCGTTTTTGGTTATGTCCGTGAGTCCGTCTCCGTGATGCGTTTTTTGGTCCGTGTCTCACGCCAGCATGTCCGTTTTCTGCACGCAACACGCAGCACGGACCCAATGAAAGTCAATGGGTCTGTGCGCACGTCCGAGTGACACGGACGCATCTCTGTTTGCTCCCTGTACGTTTTGTGCTTTTTTCATGTGATGTCGGTCTTTTTTCTTTTTCTGTTTCGTTCTCTCCCTCAGTCCGTCGGTCGGTCTCTATGTCTGTCGGTCGGTCTCTCTGTCTTATCTGTCCCTCTAGCTGTCTGTCGGTCAGTTCCCCCCCTCTCTCATACTTACCGTTCCCCGATCTCCGGCGCGGCGCTGCACGGCTGTTATAATAACTCCGGCGGCTTTTACTATTTTGAAAAAGTCGGCCGCCCATTAATCAATCTCGTATTCCCTGCTTTACCCGCCCACCGGCGCCTGTGATTGGTTGCAGTCACACACGCCCACCACGCTGAGTGACAGCTGTCTCACTGCACCCAATCACAGCAGCCGGTGGGCGTGTCTATACTGTGCAGTGAAATAAATAAATAAATAATTAAAAAAACCGGCGTGCGGTCCCCCCCCATTTTAATACCAGCCAGATAAAGCCATACGGCTGAAGGCTGGTATTCTCAGGATGGGGAGCTCCACGTTATGGGGAGCCCCCCACCCTAACAATATCAGTCAGCAGCCGCCCAGAATTGCCGCATACATTATATGCGACAGTTCTGGGGCTGTACCCGGCTCTTCCCGATTTACCCTGGTGCGTTGGCAAATCGGGGTAATAAGGAGTTATTGGCAGCCCATAGCTGCCAATAAGTCCTAGATTAATCATGTCAGGCATCTCCCCGAGATTCCTTCCATGATTAATCTGTAAGTGACAGTAAAAAAACACACACACCCGAAAAATCCTTTATTAGAAATAAAAAACACAAACAAATTCCCTCATTACCAATTTATTAACCCCGACAAACCCTCCATGTCCGGCGTAATCCACGGACCTCCAGCGTCGCTTCCAGCTCTGCTGCATGGAGGTGACAGGAGCAGCAGAAGACACCGCCGCTCCGGTCACCTCCACGCAGCTAATGAGGTGAGTAGCGCGATCAGCTGAGCTGTCACTGAGGTTACCCGCGGCCACCGCTGGATCCAGCGGTGGCCGCGAGTTACCTGACTGACAGCAGCTGATCGCGCTACTCATCTCATTAGCTGCGTGGAGATGACCGGAGCGGCGGTGTATTCTGCTGCTCCTGTCACCTCCATGCAGCAGAGCTGGAAGCGACGCTGGAGGTCCGTGGATTACGCCGGACATGGAGGGTTTGTCGGGGTTAATAAATTGGTAATGAGGGAATTTGTTTGTGTTTTTTATTTCTAATAAAGGATTTTTCGGGTGTGTGTGTTTTTTTACTGTCACTTACAGATTAATCATGGAAGGAATCTCGGGGAGACGCCTGACATGATTAATCTAGGACTTATTGGCAGCTATGGGCTGCCAATAACTCCTTATTACCCCGATTTGCCAACGCACCAGGGTAAATCGGGAAGAGCCGGGTACAGCCCCAGAACTGTCGCATATAATGTATGCGGCAATTCTGGGCGGCTGCTGACTGATATTGTTATGGTGGGGGGCTCCCCATAACGTGGAGCTCCCCATCCTGAGAATACCAGCCTTCAGCCGTATGGCTTTATCTGGCTGGTATTAAAATGGAGGGGGACCGCACGCCGGTTTTTTTAATTATTTATTTATTTATTTCACTGCACAGTATAGACACGGCCACCGGCTGCTGTGATTGGGTGCAGTGAGACAGCTGTCACTCAGCGTGGTGGGCGTGTGTGACTGCAACCAATCACAGGCGCCGGTGGGGAGAGAAAGCAGGGAATACGAGATTGTTTAATGAGCGGCCGGCTTTTTCAAATTAGAAAAAGCCGCCGGAGCAGTGTGAACGCCGTGCAGCGCCGGTGATCGGGGAACGGTGAGTATGAGAGAGGGGGGGACACTTCAGTCACTCGGGGGATTAGCGGTCACCGGTGAATCCTTCACAGGTGACCGCTAATCAGTACACGGCACAAAGACAGAGCCGCGGCATGACTATGAAGTCGGGTGAAGTTCACCCGAGTTCATTCTCATCCCGCTACTCTGTCTTCCGACATGTAGTAACGACATTTTGCATCACACACGTACATTTCACACGGACAACACACACACGTCAGTTATTTCACTCACGCACACACGGACATTCCACACGCACATACGGCTGGCATACGGGATACACACGCAGGCCACACATACCATAAAAACGGACCTAAAAAACGGAAAACGGACCCGAAAAACGGCTCGTTTTACACGGACGTGGTTTTCATGGATGTGTGGCGGAGGCCTTAGGATGGCACAAAGTGTCCGCTCTTTGGGGAAATAAAATAGCGTGGCAAAAATGGGCAGGTGGGTAGAATTTTTGGGTGCTGTGGGTCACTGGACAGCAATGGAACACTAAGTTAGTATTCCAGACACTTTTCAGATGGCAGAAAAAGTGTCAGCTTTTTGGAGAAATAAAATAGAGTGGCAAAAATGGGCAGGTGGGTAGAATGCACGGGTGCTGTGGGTTACTGTACAGCAAAGGAACACTAACTTAGTATTCTAGACACTTTTAGGATGGCAGAAAAAATGTCAGCTCTTTGGGAAAATAAAAAAGCGTGGTAAAATTGGGCAGGTGGGTAGAATGCACGGGTGCTGTCGATCATTGGACAGCAAAGGAACACTAAGTTAGTATTCCATACACTTTTAGGATGGCAGAAAAAGTTCCAGCTTTTTGGGGAAATATAATAGCGTGGCAAAAATGGGCAGGTGGGTAGAATGCATGGGTGCTGTGGGTCAGTGGACAGCAAACGAAAACTAAGTTCGTATTCCATAAACTTTTAGGATGGCAGAAAAAGTGTCAGCTCTTTGGGGAAATAAAATAGCGTGGCAAAAATAGGCAGGTGCGTAGAATGCATGGGTGCTGTGGGTCAGTGGACAGCAAAGGAACACTAAGTTAGTATTCCAGACACTTTTCGGATGGCAGAAAAAGTGTCAGCTCTTTGGGGAAATAAAATAGCTTGGCAAAAATGGGCAGGTGGGTAGAATGCACGGGTGCTGTGGGTCACTGGACAGCAAAGTAACACTAACTTAGTATTCCAGACACATTTAGGATGCCACAAAAAGTGTCAGCTCTTTGGAGAAATAAAATAGATTGGCGAAAATGGGCAGGTGGGTAGAATGCACGCATGCTGTAGGTCACTGGACAGCAAAGGAACACTACCTTAGTATTCCATACACTTTTAGGATGCCACAAAAAGTGTTAGCTCTGTAGCGGGGTGGGGGTCCCCCAGGACGACAAAGAGGCAGTGACCCAAAAAGTCCAATCAACATCAGTTTATTTACCGCTGCTGCACAGGAATATACGTCTTTCAGGATACATCCAGGCTATATACAGTCCATAGGTTACCACGTCACACAGGTACCCGCTGCCGTAGAAGTCGGTCTTACTGTACCCCGTACTGCTTTTCAGGGAGCCCCACAGACCTGTGTTATCACACCACACGGGTCTGAACTCCTCTCAGCTTCTTGCTCTGCAGCTTACAAAAGCAACTCTGCCCCATCCAGGCCTTTGCAAAGAGCTTTTAAACGAGAACTGTGGCCATGAGCCACCTGCATAACCCGGCCTGGAGGTTACTGGACTGACCACTATGTAGGGCTCTAATATGTTTCTATACGCATTCTGGGAGATACGTACCGTCCGTCACATATCAATGGACCCACTATCTCACATACCCCCCCCCTCCGTTCAAACCCAAGGGGATGAACGGACGATCCCAAACAGGCCGCCCGAGACAGGGCATCGGCATTGCCCTGGGACGAACCGGCCCGATGTTCCACCATAAAACTGAAATTCTGAAGGGACAGGAACCAGCGGGTGACCCGGGCATTCCGTTCCTTCTCATTTCTCATCCAGACGAGGGGTGCGTGGTCCTTCACCAACCAAAACTGTCGCCCAAGCAAATAATAGCGCAGGGACTCCAAGGCCCATTTAATAGCCAAGCACTCCTTCTCCACTACGCTATAATTCTTTTCTGCCGGGGTAAGCTTCCGGCTCAGATAGGTAACCGGATGCTCAGTTCCGTTCACCTCTTGCGAGAGTACGGCCCCCAGACCCACCTCGGAGGCATCTGTTTGCACCAGGAAGGTGTTACCGAAATCGGGGCTAATGAGGACCGGTTCACCACACAAGGCAGTCTTCATGGACCGAAACGCTTCCTCAGTCTGAGGGGTCCAGCGTACCATAGCCGCCTTCTTACCCTTCAACAGATCAGTCAAAGCCGCTGTTCTCCCGGAAAAGTCCGGTATAAACCGCCGATAATACCCAACAATGCCGAGGAACGCCCTCACCTGTTTAGTGGACACTGGTCTGGGCCACTTTTGGATGGCCTCTATTTTATTTACTTGAGGTTTGATCACCCCGCGGCCAATCACGTACCCCAAATAGCGGGCTTCCTCCAGACCGATTGCACATTTTTTTGGGTTTGTGGTTAATCCTGCCGCCCGCAGGGAGTTAACGACGCCCTGGACCTGGGACAAGTGGGTCTGCCAATCGGTACTGAAGATGATGATGTCATCTAGATAGGCGGATGCGTACTTCTGATGGGGCTCCAACACTATGTCCATCAGTCTTTGGAAAGTAGCTGGGGCTCCATGTAAACCGAAAGGCAAGACAACATAGTGATAGAGCCCCTCTGGTGTAATGAAGGCTGTCTTTTCCTTGGCTGATTCTGTCAGCGGCACCTGCCAATAGCCTTTGGTAAGGTCAAGTGTCGTGAAATATTGAGCCTTTCCCAACCGTTCAATAAGTTCGTCCACCCGGGGCATAGGGTAAAGGTCGAACTTGGAAACTTCATTCAATCTCCTGAAATCATTGCAGAAACGTAGCGACCTGTCGGGTTTTGGAATCAGCACAATGGGACTAGCCCAGTCACTCTTTGACTTCTCAATCACCCCTAGAGTAAGCATCTGTTTCACCTCTGCTGCAATGGCTTGTCTCCGGGCCTCGGGCACCCGGTACGGTTTCATACGCATCTTTACCCGAGGCTCGGTGACTATGTCATGTTGGATAACCGAAGTACGGCCGGGTAACTCGGAAAACACATCCGAGTTCTGCTGTACCAACTTCCGAACTTCACGACGCTGCGGTTTAGTGAGGGTGTCACCTAGGTGTACCCCCCCTTCGAGTCCCGGGATGAGCGGCACTACAGGATCCTCACATGCCCCCACCGGTGTTACTCCTGTCACCATACAGTCGCGGTCTTTCCAGGCTTTAAGCAAGTTAACATGATACACTTGTTCCGGCTTCCTCCTCCCCGGCTGATATATTCGGTAGTTCACCTCCCCCACCTTTTCCCGAACCTCATACGGCCCCTGCCATTTGGCCAGCAGTTTACTCTCGGCGGTGGGCACCAAAACCAAGACCCGATCCCCTACATTAAAAGATCTGAGGGTGGCTCGTGTGTTATAAGTGCGCCTTTGTGCCCCTTGGGCCCTTGTCAAATGTTCTTTTACGATAGGCAAAACCGCTGCAATGCGGTCCTGCATTAGGGCCACATGTTCAATCACACTTTTATATGGGGTGGGCTCCTGTTCCCATGTTTCCTTGGCTACGTCCAGCAAGCCCCTAGGGTGTCTGCCATAGAGCAACTCGAATGGTGAAAACCCCGTGGACGCCTGCGGTACTTCTCGGAGCGCAAACATAAGTTAGGGCAACAGCATGTCCCAGTCCCTCCCGTCCTTGGCAACCACCTTTTTAAGCATGGACTTAAGGGTTTTGTTACACCGCTCTACCAGCCCATCGGTTTGTGGATGGTACACCGATGTGCGCAGGTGCTTTATTTTCAACAGTTTACATAATTCTTTTGTCACCTTGGACATAAACGGAGTCCCCTGGTCAGTAAGGATCTCCTTTGGTAGCCCAAGACGACAAAACATGGCAAATAACTCCCGTGCAATAAGCTTCGCGGAGGTATGGCGCAGCGGAATGGCCTCTGGATAGCGTGTGGCATAATCCACAACCACCAATATGTGTTGGTGACCGCGTGTGGATTTTACCAGGGGTCCTACCAGATGCAATTCGTTCAAAAGGTTCCTCTATAATAGGGAGAGGCACCAATGGACTCCGGAAACTTGCAATGGGCGAAGTCAACTGGCAGTCCGGGCAGGTTTCACAGAACTTCCGTACCTCTGCGTACACTCCCGGCCAAAAGAACCTCTGTAAAATACGCTCTTGTGTCTTGGTAACCCCTAAGTGCCCCCCCAGGGGGTGTGTGTGAGCCATGTTAAGCACTACCCGACGGTGGGATTGGGGCACTACCAATTGTTCTACTATCTCTTCCCTGATTTTGTCTATTCGGTAGAGTAAATCATTATAAACCGCCATGCGGGGAAAGACAGCTTCTGCCCCTGGTTGTTGGGCCACCCCATTCACCTCTTTTACGTTACCCCACGCGTGGGAGAGGGTAGGATCCCTCAGCTGTGCCGTCCCGAAGGTCTCCCGGGACGTGTCCAGCTCTGGGATCGCTACGGTCTCTTCGCTGTCTCCCGCCAATACTTCTAGGGAACCCCGGTCAGGTTCTCACCCTGTCCCAAGGTCGGTGATCCCTACAGCAGGTATTCCCGCTTCGGGATCGTCGGGCTCTGCACCCGTACCCATTCTTGCTTGGGAAGATGTGCCATTTCTCTCCCACAAGCACCAGAACAACGGAAAATCCCTGCCCAGCACTACCCCGTATGGTAGAGTTGTCACCACTCCTACTACATGTGTCACATCTCCACACGGAGTGAAGAGGCCTACCTCTGCTGTTGGATATTTGCGGAGCTCTCCATGTATACATACAATCCCAACCTCCCTCTTCGTGGACTCCAACCCCGATACCAGCGACCCATGTACGAGGGTCACTATACTGCCCGAGTCCAACAGGGCCTCTGCCCGATGTCCATTTATATACACAGGACAGAGAGGAGGTTCAAGAAAAGGGTGTGCAGCACACACCGTATTAGCATACATAGACATTCGGCGTGTGTACCCACAATCCATGGCCTCCGTAATCAAAGGGCAATAAGCTGCGATATGGCCGGGCCCTTGACATCTCCAGCACTTCATAGCGGTGGCCCCACCAGTTTTTGTTACCATTCTTGGGGGGACTAGTCTTTTGCCACTCTCAGTGCGGGTTACCCCCTCAGTATGGGTTTGGTTTTTGGGGTTCACCTGCGCCGTACGTGTCTCTCGGCCCAGGTCCTGTGGCCGCCGGGCCTGACGCCCTGGGGCAGAGTCTCGTATAAAGTCCTGGGTGGCGGTATAACACTCAATTAGACTCACCACCTGGTCCAGGTTACTCGGGTCCCCTTGCCCCACCCAGCGTTGTATAGCGACCGGCAGAGTCCGCACCAACCGGTCGACCACCACCCGTTCCACCATCTGGGCTGGAGACAACTTCTCCGGCTGCAGCCACTTTTTTACCAATTGAAGTAGGTCATATGCCTGAGACCTGGCCGGACAGGTCTCCACATAGGTCCAGGCAAATACCCACTGAGCCCGCACGTAGGTATTGACCCCCAGACGGGCAAGGATCTCACCTTTCAGTTTCTCGTAGTCCAAGGCATCCTCCCGGCTGAGGTCAAAGCAGGCTTTCTGGGCGTCCCCAATCAGGAACGGAGCCACCACTTCCGCCCACTGATCCGCCGGCAGTTTTTCCCGCTCTGCTGTGCGCTCAAATACCGTAAGGAAGACCTCCACGTCATCCTCCGGGCTTAGCTTCCGTAGGGCAGAGCGAACCCTGTCCCGGGGTACCCGTTGGTCGGAGGCAGTTGCTGGCGCTGTCTCACACAGGGCCGCAATCTGCTGCCGTAGCAAGGTGTTCGCCTCCTGTTGTTGTCGCTGGGTTTCCTGATGCTGCCACTGGAATTCCTGGTGCTGCTGCTGGGATTCCTGGTGGTGCTGTTGGAACAGAACCAGCTGCTGCTGGAACAGACCCAGTTGCTCCTGTTGTTTCTACTGAGTGACTACCAGCTGCCGCAGAAGCTTCTCCATGTTGTCAGCGGGTTTATACTGTAGCGTAGCAGGCTTGATTATTGACATGCAGCGGTGGGGTATGCCTCAAGTCTCAATGCCCGCATTCTCCACCATAATGTAGCGGGGTGGGGGTCCCCCAGGACGACAAAGAGGCAGTGACCCAAAAAGTCCAATCAACATCAGTTTATTTACCGCTGCTGCACAGGAATATACGTCTTTCAGGATACATCCAGGCTATATACAGTCCATAGGTTACCACGTCACACAGGTACCCGCTGCCGTAGAAGTCGGTCTTACTGTACCCCGTACTGCTTTTAAGGGAGCCATACAGACCTGTGTTATCACACCACACGGGTCTGAACTCCTCTCAGCTTCTTGCTCTGCAGCTTACAAAAGCAACTCTGCCCCACCCAGGCCTTTGCAAAGAGCTTTTAAACGAGAACTGTGGCCATGAGCCACCTGCATAACCCGGCCTGGAGGTTACTGGACTGACCACTATGTAAGGCTCTAATATGTTTCTATACGCATTCTGGGAGATACGTACCGTCCGTCACATATCAATGGACCCACTATCTCACAGCTCTTTGGGGAAATAAAATAGCATGGTAAAAATGGGCTGGAGGGTGGAATGCACGGGTGCTGTGGGTCAGTGGACAGCAAAGGAACACTAACTTAGTATTTCATACACTTTTAGGATGGCAGAAAAAGTGTCAGCTCTTTGGGGAAATAAAAAAGCGTGGCAAAAATGGGCAAGTGGATAGAATGTACGGGTGCTGTGGGTCAGTGGACAGCAAGGGGACAATAAGTTGGTATTCCAGACACTTTTAGGAAGGCAGAAAAAGTGTCAGCTCTTTGGGGAAATAAAATAACGTGGCAAAAATCGGCAGGTGGGTAGAATGCACTGGTACTGTGGGTCAGTGGACAGCAAAGGAACACTAACTTAGTATTCCATACACTTTTAGGATGGCAGAAAATGTGTGAACTCTTTGGGGAAATAAAATAGCTTGGCAAAAATGTGCAGGTGGGTAGAATGCACGGGTGCTGTGGGTCAATGGACAGCAAAGGAACACTAACTTAGTATTCCATACACTTTTAGGATGGCAGAAAAAGTGTCAGCTCTTTGTGGAAATAAAGTAGCGTGGCAAAAATGGGCAGGTGGGTAGAATGCACGGCTGCTGTGGGTCAGTGGACAGCAAAGGAACACTAAGTTAGTATTCCATACACTTTTAGGATGGCAAAAAAAGTGTCAGATCTTTGGGGAAATAAAATAGCATGGCAAAAATGGGTAGGTGGGTAGAATGCCCGGGTGCTGTGGGTCAGTGGACAGCAAAGGAACACTAAGTTAGTATTCCATACACTTTTAGGATGGCAGAAAAAGTATCAGCTCTTTGGGGAAATAAAAAAGCGTGGTAAAAATGGGCAAGTGGATAGAATGTACGGGTGCTGTGGGTCAGTGGACATAAAGGGAACACTAAGTTAGTATTCCAGACACTTTTAGGAAGGCAGAAAAAGTGTCAGCTCTTTGGGGAAATAAAATAGCGTGGCAAAAATGGGCAGGTGTGTAGAATGCACGGGTGCTGTGGGTCAGTGGACAGCAAAGGAACACTAAGTTAGTATTACAGACACATTTAGAATGCCACAAAAAGTGTCAGCTCTTTGGAGAAATAAAATAGCTTGGCGAAAATGGGCAGTTGGGTAGAATGCACGCGTGCTGTGGGTCACTGGACTGCAAAGGAACACTAACTTAGTATTCCATACACTTTTAGGATGCCACAAAAAGTGTCAGCTCTTTGGGGAAATAAAATAGAGTAGCAAAAATGGGCTGGAGGGTAGAATGCATGGGTGCTGTAAGTCAGTGGACAGCAATGGAACACTTAGTATTTAATACACTTTTAGGATGGCACAAAAAGTGTCAACTCTTTGGGGAAATTAAATAGCGTGGCAAAAATGGGCAGGTGGGTAGAATGCACGGGTGCTGTGGGTCAGTGGACAGCAAAGGAACACTAAGTTAGTATTCTATACACTTTTAGGATGGCAGAAAAAGTGTCAGCTGTATGGGGAAATAAAAAGCGTGGTAAAAATGGGCAGGTGTGTAGAATGCACGGGTGCTGTGGGTCAGTGGACAGCAAGGGAACACTAAGTTAGCATTCCAAACACTTTTAGGATGGCAGAAAAAGTGTCAGCTGTTTGGGGAAATAAAATACCGTGGCAAAATTGGGCAGGTGGGTAAAATGCACGGGTGCTGTGGGTCACTGGACAGCAAGGGAACACTAACTTAGTATTCCAGACACTTTTAGGATGGCAGAAAAAGTGTCAACTCTTTGGGGAAATAACATAGCGTGGCAAAAATGGGCAGGAGGGTAGAATACACGGGTGCTGTGGGTCAGTGGACTGCAAACGAACACTAAGTTAGTATTCCATGCACTTTTAGGATGGCACAAAGTGTCAGCTTTTTGGGGAAATAAAATAGCGTGGCAAAAATGGGCAGGTGGGTAGAATGCACGGGTGCTGTGGGTGAGTGGACAGCAAAGGAACACTAAGTTGGTATTCTATACACTTTTAGGATGGCACAAAAAGTGTCAGCTCTTTGGGAAAATAAAAAAGCGTGGTAAAATTGGGCAGGTGGGTAGAATGCACGGGTGCTGTGGGTCAGTGGATAGCAAAGGAACACTAACTTAGTATTCTAGACAATTTTAGGATGGCAGAAAAAATGTCAGCTTTTTAAGGAAATAAATAGCGTGGCAAAAATGGGCAGGAGGGTAGAATGCACGGGTGCTGTGAGTCAGTGGACAGCAATGGAACACTAACTTAGTATTTAATACACTTTTAGGATGGCACAAAAAGTGTCAATTCTTTGGGGAAATTAAATAGTGTGGCAAAAATGGGCAGGTGGGTAGAATGCACGGGTGCTGTGGGTCAGTGGACAGCAAAGGAACACTAAGTTAGTATTCTATACACTTTTAGGATGGCAGAAAAAGTGTCAGCTCTTTGGGAAAATAAAAAAGCGTGGTAAAATTGGGCAGGTGGGTAGAATGCACGGGTGCTGTGGGTCAGTGGATAGCAAAGGAACACTAACTTAGTATTCTAGACAATTTTAGGATGGCAGAAAAAATGTCAGCTTTTTAAGGAAATAAAATAGCGTGGCAAAAATGGGCAGGAGGGTAGAATGCACGGGTGCTGTGGGTCAGTGGACAGCAAAGGAACACTAAGTTAGTATTCTATACACTTTTAGGATGGCACAAAAAATGTCAGCTTTTTAAGGAAATAAAATAGCGTGGCAAAAATGGGCAGGAGGGTAGAATGCACAGGTGCTGTGGGACAGTGGACAGCAAAGGAACACTAAGTTAGTATTCTATACACTTTTAGGATGGCACAAAAAGTGTCAGCTCTTTGGGAAAATAAAAAAGCGTGGTAAAATTGGGCAGGTGGGTAGAATGCACGGGTGCTGTGGGTCAGTGGACATCAAAGGAACACTAAGTTAGTATTCCAGACACTTTTAGGATGGCAGAAAAAGTGTCAGCTCTTTGGGGAAATAAAATAGAGTGGCAAAAATGGGCAGGAGGGTAGAATGCACGCGTGTTGCAAGTCAGTGTATTGCAAACGAACACTAAGTTAGTATTCCATACACTTTTAGGATAGCAGAGAAAGTGTCAGCTCTTTGGGGAAATAAAATAGCGTGGCAAAAATGGGCAGATGGGTAGAATGCACGGGTGCTGTGGGTCAGTGGACAGCAAAGGAACACTAAGTTAGTATTCCAGACACTTTTAGGATGGCAGAAAAAGTGTCAGCTCTTTGGGGAAATAAAATAGCGTGGCAAAAATGGGCAGGTGCGTAGAATGCATGGGTGCTGTGGGTCAGTTGACAGCCAAGGAACACTAAGTTAGTATTCCATACACTTTTAGGATGGCACAAAAAGTGTCAGCTCTTTGGAAAAATAAAATAGCGTCGCAAAAATGGGCAGGTGGGTAGAATGCTCGGGTGCTGTGGGTCACTGGACAGAAATGGAACACTAAGTTAGTATTCCATACACTTTTAGGATGGCAGAAAAAGTGTCAGCTCTTTGGGGAAATAAAATAGCGTGGTAAAAATGGGCAGGTGGGTAGAATGCACGGGGGCTGTTGGACACTGGACAGCAAAGGAACACTAAGTTAGTATTCTATACACTTTTCAGATTGCAGAAAAAGTGTCAGCTCTTTGGGGAAATAAAATAGCGTGCCAAAAATGGGCAGGTGGGTAGAATGCACGGGTGCTGTGGGTCAGTTGACAGCAAAGGAACGCTAAGTTAGTATTCAATACACTTTTAGGATGGCAGAAAAAGTGTCAGCTCTTAGGGGAAATTAAATAGCGTGGAAAAAATGGGCAGGTGGGTAGAATGTACGGGTGCTGTGGGTCAGTGGACATAAAGGGAACACTAAGTTAGTATTCCAGACACTTTTAGGAAGGCAGAAAAAGTGTCAGCTCTTTGGGGAAATAAAATAGCGTGGCAAAAATGGGCAGGTGTGTAGAATGCACGGGTGCTGTGGGTCAGTGGACAGCAAAGGAACACTAAGTTAGTATTACAGACACATTTAGAATGCCACAAAAAGTGTCAGCTCTTTGGAGAAATAAAATAGCTTGGCGAAAATGGGCAGTTGGGTAGAATGCACGCGTGCTGTGGGTCACTGGACTGCAAAGGAACACTAACTTAGTATTCCATACACTTTTAGGATGCCACAAAAAGTGTCAGCTCTTTGGGGAAATAAAATAGAGTAGCAAAAATGGGCTGGAGGGTAGAATGCATGGGTGCTGTAAGTCAGTGGACAGCAATGGAACACTTAGTATTTAATACACTTTTAGGATGGCACAAAAAGTGTCAACTCTTTGGGGAAATTAAATAGCGTGGCAAAAATGGGCAGGTGGGTAGAATGCACGGGTGCTGTGAGTCAGTGGACAGCAAAGGAACACTAAGTTAGTATTCTATACACTTTTAGGATGGCAGAAAAAGTGTCAGCTGTATGGGGAAATAAAAAAGCGTGGTAAAAATGGGCAGGTGTGTAGAATGCACGGGTGCTGTGGGTCAGTGGACAGCAAGGGAACACTAAGTTAGCATTCCAAACACTTTTAGGATGGCAGAAAAAGTGTCAGTTGTTTGGGGAAATAAAATACCGTGGCAAAATTGGGCAGGTGGGTAAAATGCACGGGTGCTGTGGGTCACTGGACAGCAAGGGAACACTAACTTAGTATTCCAGACACTTTTAGGATGGCAGAAAAAGTGTCAACTCTTTGGGGAAATAACATAGCGTGGCAAAAATGGGCAGGAGGGTAGAATACACGGGTGCTGTGGGTCAGTGGACTGCAAACGAACACTAAGTTAGTATTCCATGCACTTTTAGGATGGCACAAAGTGTCAGCTTTTTGGGGAAATAAAATAGCGTGGCAAAAATGGGCAGGTGGGTAGAATGCACGGGTGCTGTGGGTGAGTGGACAGCAATGGAACACTAAGTTGGTATTCTATACACTTTTAGGATGGCACAAAAAGTGTCAGCTCTTTGAGAAAATAAAAAAGCGTGGTAAAATTGGGCAGGTGGGTAGAATGCACGGGTGCTGTGGGTCAGTGGATAGCAAAGGAACACTAACTTAGTATTCTAGACAATTTTAGGATGGCAGAAAAAATGTCAGCTTTTTAAGGAAATAAATAGCGTGGCAAAAATGGGCAGGAGGGTAGAATGCACGGGTGCTGTGAGTCAGTGGACAGCAATGGAACACTAACTTAGTATTTAATACACTTTTAGGATGGCACAAAAAGTGTCAATTCTTTGGGGAAATTAAATAGTGTGGCAAAAATGGGCAGGTGGGTAGAATGCACGGGTGCTGTGGGTCAGTGGACAGCAAAGGAACACTAAGTTAGTATTCTATACACTTTTAGGATGGCACAAAAAATGTCAGCTTTTTAAGGAAATAAAATAGCGTGGCAAAAATGGGCAGGAGGGTAGAATGCACAGGTGCTGTGGGACAGTGGACAGCAAAGGAACACTAAGTTAGTATTCTATACACTTTTAGGATGGCACAAAAAGTGTCAGCTCTTTGGGAAAATAAAAAAGCGTGGTAAAATTGGGCAGGTGGGTAGAATGCACGGGTGCTGTGGGTCAGTGGACATCAAAGGAACACTAAGTTAGTATTCCAGACACTTTTAGGATGGCAGAAAAAGTGTCAGCTCTTTGGGGAAATAAAATAGAGTGGCAAAAATGGGCAGGAGGGTAGAATGCACGCGTGTTGCAAGTCAGTGTATTGCAAACGAACACTAAGTTAGTATTCCATACACTTTTAGGATAGCAGAGAAAGTGTCAGCTCTTTGGGGAAATAAAATAGCGTGGCAAAAATGGGCAGATGGGTAGAATGCACGGGTGCTGTGGGTCAGTGGACAGCAAAGGAACACTAAGTTAGTATTCCAGACACTTTTAGGATGGCAGAAAAAGTGTCAGCTCTTTGGGGAAATAAAATAGCGTGGCAAAAATGGGCAGGTGCGTAGAATGCATGGGTGCTGTGGGTCAGTTGACAGCCAAGGAACACTAAGTTAGTATTCCATACACTTTTAGGATGGCACAAAAAGTGTCAGCTCTTTGGAAAAATAAAATAGCGTCGCAAAAATGGGCAGGTGGGTAGAATGCTCGGGTGCTGTGGGTCACTGGACAGAAATGGAACACTAAGTTAGTATTCCATACACTTTTAGGATGGCAGAAAAAGTGTCAGCTCTTTGGGGAAATAAAATAGCGTGGTAAAAATGGGCAGGTGGGTAGAATGCACGGGGGCTGTTGGACACTGGACAGCAAAGGAACACTAAGTTAGTATTCTATACACTTTTCAGATTGCAGAAAAAGTGTCAGCTCTTTGGGGAAATAAAATAGCGTGCCAAAAATGGGCAGGTGGGTAGAATGCACGGGTGCTGTGGGTCAGTTGACAGCAAAGGAACGCTAAGTTAGTATTCAATACACTTTTAGGATGGCAGAAAAAGTGTCAGCTCTTAGGGGAAATTAAATAGCGTGGAAAAAATGGGCAGGTGGGTAGAATGCACGGGTGCTGTGGGTCAGTGGACAGCAAGGGAACACTAAGTTAGTATTCTATACACTTTTAGGATAGCAGAAAAAGTGTCAGCTCGTTGGGGAAATAAAATAGCGTGGCAAAAATGGGCAGGTGGGTAGAATGCACGGGTGCTGTGGATCAGTGGACAGCAAAGGAACACTAAGTTAGTATTCCAGACACTTTTAGGATGGCAGAAAAAGTGTCAGCTCTTTGGGGAAATAAAATAGTGTGGCAAAAATGGGCAGGTGGGTAGATTGCACAGGTGCTCTGGGTCACTGGACAGTAATGGAACATTAACTTTGTTTTCCTGACACTTTTCGGATCCCACAAAAAGTGTCAGCTCTTTATGGAAATAAAATAGCGTGGCAAAATTGGGCAGGTGGGTAGAATGCATGGGTGCTGTGGGTCAGTGGACAGCAAAGTAACACTAAGTTAGTATTCTATACACTTTTAGGATGGCAGAAAAAGTGTCAGCTCTTTGGGGAAATAAAAAAGCGTGGTAAAAATGGGCAAGTGGATAAAATGTACGGGTGCTGTGGGTCAGTAGACAGCAACGGAACACTAAGCTAGTATTATATACACTTTTAGGATGGCAGAAAAAGTGTCAGCTCTTAGGGGAAATAAAATAGTGTTGCAAAAATGGGCAGGTGGGTAGAATGCACGGGTGCTGTGAGTCAGTGGGCAGCAAAGGAACACTAAGTTAGTAATCCTGACACTTTTAGGATGGCAGAAAAAGTGTCAGCTCTTTGGGGAAATAAGATAGTGTGGCAAAAATGGGCAGGTGGGTAGAATGCACGGGTGCTGTGGGTCAGTGGACAGCAAAGGAACACTAAGTTAGTATTCCAGACACTTTTAGTATGGCAGAAAAAGTGTCAGCTCTTTGGGGAAATAAAATATTATGGCAAGAATGGGCAGGTGGGTAGAACGCATGGGTGTTGTGGGTCAGTGGACAGCAAAGGAACACTAAGTTAGTATTCTATACACTTTTAGGATGGCACATAAAGTGTCAGCTCTTTGGGAAAATAAAATAGCGTGGTAAAAATGGGCAGGTGGGTAGAATGCACGGGTGCTGTGGGTCAGTGGACAGCAAAGGAACACTAAGTTAGTATTCCATACACTTTTAGGATGGCAGAAAAAGTGTCAGTTCTTTGGGGAAATAAAATAGCGTGGCAAAAATGGGCAGGTGGGTAGAATGCACGGGTGCTCTGGGTCAGTGGATAGCAAAGGAACACTAACTTAGTATTCCATACACTTTTAGGATGGCAGAAAAAGTGTGAGCTCTTTGGGGAAATAAAATAGCGTGGGAAAAATGGGCAGGTGGGTAGAATGCACGGGTGCTGTGGGTCAGTGGACAGCAAAGGAACACTAAGTTAGTATTCCATACACTTTTAGGATGGCAGAAAAAGTGTCAGCTCTTTGGGGAAATAAAAAAGCGTGGTAAAAATGGGCAAGTGGATAAAATGTACGGGTGCTGTGGGTCAGTAGACAGCAACGGAACACTAAGTTAGTATTATATACACTTTTAGGATGGCAGAAAAAGTGTCAGCTCTTAGGGGAAATAAAATAGTGTTGCAAAAATGGGCAGGTGGGTAGAATGCACGGGTGCTCTGGGTCACTGGACAGCAATGGAACATTAACTTTGTTTTCCTGACACTTTTAGTGTTCTGCCTTCGTCCACGTGTGAGCTGTGTGGACTCCGGCATACAGCTAACCTTCATCCACTGTTTCAATAAACAGACTGTGTTGCCTTTAAGTCTTTATTTATTAAATGATGATGGATAGGTGGATGATCATAAGAAATGGATGATTGATTGGTAAAAACTATAACAAAAGATATAAATCCATATCAGTACAGGCATATCACAAATAACAGAATGACATACATAGTAGTACTGGTATTTACAGAATCTGCATAACACAGAGAGCAGTGCATATGACTGAATACAACATTTACACTGCTGATGCCGCCCTACACCTGCTCTGCATGTATCACAGCCTATGCAATCTGAGTAGAGCCACTGCCACTTCACAGTGCCTACATAACAACTGTACACATATTCCAACACAAATATGTAGTCTAGTACAATGATTCCTACCGGGATCCATTAGTCAGGAGGAACGATTGAAGAAAAGGAACTGGAGCCGGCCATAGCACCTCTGAATCCTATGGAGACACCAAGACATCTGCGTCTCCAACTCAGTAAGGGAAGGGAAAAGGGGCAGTCCAAGGAAGTATCTTTTCCTTAAAGCAACAGGCTCCAAAACACAGAAATACTGTAGAGATGTATGAGGAAAACATAAGAAAGCCAACAGTGACCTCTTGTGGGCAACAAACGATATTACCCTTATCCTATTTAATGAATAGAAGACAGAACACTCCCCGCTTGGCGTTAACCAATGCCACTATTGGACTCCTGAGGGCATAACAACAACACAAGTTCAGTGACTGGTCTGGTGAACAGTTTGTTCTCTCCGAGCTTGCTCACTCTGACCTCTACCTTGCGTACTCTCCCATCCTTGCTGGGAAAGGGTTTGGTGACTAGGCCGAGTGGCCACTCATTTCGGTGTGATTGACTGTCCTTTACAAGTACCACATCGCCAAGTCTGATGTTTGGATGGTCTTTCTGCCATTTTGTTCTGGTTTGCAGAGTGGAGAGATATTGTTTCCTCCATCTGTCCCAAAAGGCATTGGACACGTTTTTTACTTGCCTCCATTGTCTTCTGTAGAGGTCTTTCTCGGTGAATTCTCCAGGTGGAGCTCCTGGGACACAGGTTTTCTGTGTAAGTAGCATGGCAGGAGTAAGAACTGTTGAGTCTCCAGAATCTCCAGAAAGAGCTGTCAATGGCCTAGCATTCATGATAGCTGTAACTTCGGCCAAGAACGTAGTCAAGCTTTCGTGGGTAAGTCTGGTGTTTGCTTGCAAGAGGATAGAATCTAGAATCTTACGTGCAATTCCTATCATTCTTTCCCAGGTGCCTCCCATGTGCGAAGAGTGTGGCGGGTTGAAGGTCCAGGTGCATCCTTGCTCACCTAGGTACCTCTCTACATTTGTAATGTCTAGATTGGAAGGGATTTGGAGTTCTCTTGCTGCTCCAATAAAGTTTGTGCCTCTATCAGAACGAATGTGCTTCACAGGGCCTCTGATAGCGATGAAGCGTCGAAGTGCATTTATGAAACTTGAAGTGTCCATAGATTCTATTACTTCGATATGAACAGCTCTGACAGACAAACAGGTGAATAGAACTGCCCAACACTTTGCTTCGGCATGGACCTTCCTAGTGCGTCTTGTAGCTACGGACCAGGGGCCGAACACATCCAGTCCAACGTTGGTGAAGGGGGGTTCAGTACTGAGCCTGTCAGGTGGAAGATTGGCCATCTTCTGGTTTTTAAACATGCCACGAAGTTAGCAACACGTAACGCAGTTGAAGATGAGTTTACTCGCGCTTCTCTTCGCTCCGACTATCCATAGTCCAGCCGCTCGTAGACTCCCTTCGGTAAACAAACGACCTTGATGTCTCACCAAGATGTGATGATGTTGAATAAGCAAGGTTGTGACGTGATGATGTCCGGGAATTATTACCGGGTGTTTCTCTGAGACTTCTACCTTAGCTTCTTGAATGCGGCCACCTATTCTCAGCAGCCCATCTTTGTCAATGAACGGGTCGAGTTTCCTCAACGCACTGTCTCTAGGAATGGGTAGTCCTTTGTCGAGATTGTCTATCTCCTTGTTGTAGGCTTCATTTTGTACAACATGGAGTATTGTAATCTTGGCTTTCTCTAGGTTGGGAGCAGTAAACGCATGCTTGCAGTGATGCCAACCTTTACTGCATCTCTGATTTGTTGGTAGTTCGGACTTGTAAAACTGAGTCACGTGTAGTAAAAAAGCGATGGCTCTAACAAGTGAGTTCCAGGTTGAGAATCTACTGAACCGATGAGATCCGAGGTGACGTCCTGAAACCACTGTATGAAGAGCTGACACTTGAGGACGAAGGTCTTCATCGACATCTGGATCCACCAGTTCGAATGTATCGGGCCTGCTGATGTAGGATGTTGTTCGGTACAGGAAGGCAGGGCCTGTGAACCATGTAGTGTCCTTAAGGTGACTTGGTGCAACGGATCTAGTCGCATGGTCGGCGGGATTGTGATGAGTAGATACGTAATGCCACTGATCAGGGCGAGTTGATCTTCTTATTCTCAATACCCGGTTGCTGACGTAGACATAGAAGCGTCGTGTTTCGTTGCAGATGTATCCTAGTACCACCTTGCTGTCAGTGTAGAACTCTGCATCTTTGATCTCCTGATTCATTCCATCTGAGATAAGTTCAGCCAGCTCTACTGCAAGGACGGCAGCACAGAGTTCCAGTCTAAGTATCGTGTGTTCACGGAGTGGCGCCAGTTTTGTCCGACTCATGACGAACCCAATATGGATCTGTTCATTCACATCAGTGGTTTTAAGGTATACTACCGCTGCGATTGCTTTGACTGATGCATCGCAGAAGATACAAAGTCTTTGAGATTTGACTTCGGTGGATGGCACAGGAGCGTATGGTCGGTTCACATGAAGATCGGTCAAGGCCTCGAGAGACTTCTTGAGCTTGTGTCTGAGGGAGACAAATCGACTGTAGACCTGTTCCCTGTTGTTGAGTAGGCGTTGTCTCCATGGTCGGAATGGTAAGGGTGCCACCCAGCTGTTCGACTTGTCTTTGGTTATTTCTTGGTCCATGATATCCAAGAACATCCTGTCTTCTATGGACATTGCTGTTTTGTTGTCCTCTTTGGTCCTGTGGAAGACTGTACAGCCTATGTGGTCTTGTTCGCCCTCACAAGCGTGGTCTTCGTTGGAAGGAACTGCGAAAGGACATGGCAGAGGAGTACTGCTTGGTAATTCCTTTACCAACAGACTGTTGTGACATGGTCGGAAGAAAGACGGACGTCCATTTTCTAGTGTGTTGGTGAGCATACTGTTGACTGAGGCTGGCTTGTGTGCTCCTCCTAGACAGACATCTCCTATTACGACCCATCCTAGGTCAAGTCTCTGCGCATATGGAGCGTTCTGGGAGCCGTTAATGGACTCTCTAGCCTTATGCACACGTAGCATGTCTCTTCCAAGGAGTAAGGCTATTGGAGCTTCTGAGTCCAGTTCTGGAATCAGGTGAGCTATACGCTTCAGATGGGGGTGATGAGCTGCTACCTCTGGTGAAGGTATCTCGGACCTGTTGTCAGGAATCTGGTTGCACTCCAGTATGGTAGGTAATGATAGGCAGGTCTGGCCATCTATGGATTCCACCTTGTACCCGCTTGCCTTCCTCCCCGCTGTCTCAACGGTACCTGAACATGTCTTCAAGGAGTAGGGAGAACCGGGGCCTGCAATGTTGAAACTGCTGAAGAAGATGGACTTGGCAAGAGACCTGTTGCTCTGATCGTCCAAGATCGCATAGATCTTAATTGCTTTGTCCCTGCGGCCTGCTGGGTAGACTCTGACAAGGCAGATTTTTGAACAGGACCTTCCTCCTGTGAGTCCTTTACAGATCTCCGTACATTGAGAGGTAACCACCGTGGTGTCTTCATCAGTGTTATTCTGTTTTCCATCGTGTTCTTCTGCTTGCGGCAACGCTCGTGTAGGTGGTCCAGGGTGTAAGGCTGTATTGTGATCCGTGCTGTCACATTCTGCACATTTCACGCTAGCTTCGCAGTTCCTGGCCATGTGCGATGTTGCAGCACAGCATTTGAAGCAGATGTTGTGTTCCTTGAGGAAGCCTTTGCGATCCTCTAGAGACTTCTCCCTGAAGGCTCTGCATTTTAGTAGAGGATGTGGTTTCCGGTGTAGAGGACACTGTTTACTGATATCCTGGGGTTTGTTCTCTTCTGGAGGATGCTTACTCTCTTTGTGAGCAGGACCTGAGCAGACAATGTTAGTTTTGTGGACCGCCACGGGTGTCCTACTGGGTTTGACACCGGGGGCGGTGGTACATGACAGAGTAAAATCAAAACTAGGGTCATTTCTGATTTTAGCTTGCTGAGCTACAAAACCTACAAATACGGCAAAAGGAGGGAATGGCGCGTTATGTGTTTGCTTATACCGTGAACTGTGTGAGACCCACTTTTCTTGTAGATTGTAAGGAAGTTTTTGCACTATCGGATTGACACTCCTAGCGGTATCCAAGAATGCCAATCCGGGCAAATCTCCTTCCTCTTGGGCAACCTGTAACTCTACTAAGAGATCGCTTAGCTCTCTTAGCCTTTGAAAGCCTTTGGGTCCTATCTTAGGGAAGTCATCAATTCTTTTAAACAGAGCATTTTCAATAACTTCTATGGACCCATAGCATTCATCAAGTCTCTTCCACACCAAGTGTAGACCTTTGGGTGGGTTTTTAATGTTAATGTCTCTTAGTCTTTTGGCGTGTTCTACCGATTCACTACCAAGCCAATTTACCAGGAGGTCTAACTCCTCACTACAAAAAAGGTCCAAACCTCTTATGGTGTTCTGGAACGAGGCTCGCCACGACCTATAATTCTCGGCACGATCATTGAACTTTACAAGTCCTTTTGTGACCAGATCTCGACGAGCAAAGAACTTTGCAAAGTCCATGGTGGCTTGGTCAGTGCTGGTGCGAGCCGGTGTATGGTCGTGTCTATTGTGTGGTGTATCACCATACCTGTAGGGTGTTTCCGCCTTCGGAAAGTCAGCATAGTACCTCCCCGGAGAGGAAGGTGTCTCTTTGTGGTAAAATGGTGGTTGTACCTTCCGCCTTGTGGAATAGTAGATTTGGTGAACCTCCTCGTGCTGTACACTCTCTTGCTTGAAGCGGTGTAATTCAAGGTTGGATGGCTGGCCGTCTGCGTAGTCTGTTTGGTGAAGCACATCTGAGCTGTCATCTATCCTGGAGTATTGGTAGATGTATTCTGCGACGCGCTGTGCTCGATCCTGTTGGTTTAGGTCCGGCCCAAGAACATCGCTACGTCTTCCTTCGGGTTGCTCTGCCGCTTCCAGGAACTCTGCCTTGGCAATTGCGGCCGCTGTCTCCTTTTCTACGGCAAGTCTTTCTAAAGTCAGTTGCAGACGTGCACTCTCTGCTTCTTGTTCTGATTGCAGACGTGCACTATCTGTCTGTTTTAGTTTGAGTTGCATTTCCTGTTCAGCGAAGGAGGACCTCACTTTAGCTGCTTCGGCCTCAGCGCGGGCGACGGCAGCAAGCTCCCTAATTGAGGATTTAGTAGAGCTTGCCCGTGACCTTGTCTTCAGGGAAGACGCTCGGCTGACAGACATTGTGCACTTGGCTGCAGACTATTTTAGCGGGAAACAGAGTCTATTTGCGGACGGCCTTCCGCGTGGTGGAGAGTGGAATGGTGGTTTCTGGCGTACTGCGGTCTAGTCACTGCGGCTGTATGGTGGCTGCTGCGACATCCATATGCGGTACAGCGTGGATGTTAGCGGTCCCGTACTACAGCCTGCGACCGGCTATCTTTACTGGAGCTGGACTGCGCTCTTGTTCTATGTAGCTGTATGGCGGCTGCTGTAATACCCGTGTGCCGTGTAGCGTGGGTGTTAGCTGTCCCGTACAGTTCGTACAATCGCTGCCTGCGACCAGCAGCCCGTTTTTACTGTTCTGCCTTCGTCCACGTGTGAGCTGTGTGGACTCCGGCATACAGCTAACCTTCATCCACTGTTTCAATAAACAGACTGTGTTGCCTTTAAGGCTTTATTTATTAAATGATGATGGATAGGTGGATGATCATAAGAAATGGATGATTGATTGGTAAAAACTATAACAAAAGATACAAATCCATATCAGTACAGGCATATCACAAATAACAGAATGACATACATAGTAGTACTGGTATTTACAGAATCTGCATAACACAGAGAGCAATGCATATGACTGAATACAACATTTACACTGCTGATGCCGCCCTACACCTGCTCTACATGTATCACAGCCTATGCAATCTGAGTAGAGCCACTGCCACTTCACAGTGCCTACATAACAACTGTACACATATTCCAACACAAATATGTAGTCTAGTACAATGATTCCTACCGGGATCCACTAGTCAGGAGGAACGATTGAAGAAAAGGAACTGGAGCCGGCCATAGCACCTCTGAATCCTATGGAGACACCAAGACATCTGCGTCTCCAACTCAGTAAGGAAAGGGAAAAGGGGCAGTCCAAGGAAGTATCTTTTCCTTAAAGCAACAGGCTCCAAAACACAGAAATACTGTAGAGATGTATGAGGAAAACATAAGAAAGCCAACAGTGACCTCTTGTGGGCAACAAACGATATTACCCTTATCCTATTTAATGAATAGAAGACAGAACATTTAGGATCCCACAAAAAGTGTCAGTTCTTTATGGAAATAAAATAGCGTGGCAAAATTGGGCAGGTGGGAAGAATGCATGGGTGCTGTGGGTCACTGGACAGCAAAGGAACACTAAGTTAGTATTCCATACACTTTCAGGATGGCAGAAAAAGTGTCAGCTCTTTGGGGAAATAAAATAGCGTGGCAAAAATGGCCTGGTGGGTAGAATGCACAGGTGCTGTGGGTCAGTGGATAGCAAAGGAACACTAAGTTAGTATTCCAGACACTTTGAGGATGGCAGAATAAGTGTCAGCTCTTTAGGGAAATAAAATATCATGGTAAGAATGGGCAGGTGGGTAGAATGCACGGGTGCTGTGGGTCAGTGGACAGCAAAGGAATACTAAGTTGGTATTCTATACAATTTTAGGATGGCACAAAAAGTGTCAGCTCTTTTGAAAAATAAAAAAGCGTGACAAAAATCGGCAGGTGGGTAGAATGTATAAGTGTTGTGGGTCAGTGGACCGCAAAGGAACACTAAGTTAGTATTTCAGACACTTTTAGGATGGCAGAAAAAGTGTCAGCTCTTAGGGGAAATCAAATAGCGTGGCAAAAATGGGCAGGTGGGTAGAATGCATGGGTGCTGTGTGTCAGTGGACAGGAAAGGAACACTAAGTTAGTATTTCAGACACTTTTAGGATGGCAGAACAAAAGTCAGCTCTTTGGGGAAATAAAATAGCGTGGCAAAAATGAGCAGGTGGGTATAATGCACCGGTGCTGTGGGTCAGAGGACAGCAAAAAAACACTAAGTTAGTATTCCAGACACTTTTATAATGGCAGAAAAAGTGTCAGCTCTTTGGGGAAATAAAATATCATAGCAAAAATGGGCAGGTGGGTAGAATGCACGGGTCCTGTGGGTCAGTGGACAGCAAAGGAACACTAAGTTAGTATTCCAGACACTTTTAGGAAGGCAGAAAAAGTGTCAGTTCTTTGGGGAAATAAAATATCATAGCAAAAATGGGCAGGTGGGTAGAATACACATGTGTTGTGCGTCACTGGACAGCAAAACTAACTTTGTATTCCTGACACTTTTAGGATACCACTAAAAGTGTCAGTTCTTTGCGTAAATAAAATAGCGTGGCAAAAATGGGCAGGTGGGTGGAATGCACGAGTGCTGTTGGTCACTGGACAGCAAAGGAACAGTAACTTAGTTTTCCATACACTTTTAGGATGACAAAAAAAGTGTCAGCTCTTTGGGGAAATAAAATAGCATGGCAAAAATGGGCTGGAGGGTAGAGTGCATGGGTCCTGTGGGTCAGTGGACAGCAAAGGAACACTAAGTTAGTATTCCAGACACTTTTAGGATGCCACAAAAAGTGTCAGCTCTTTGGGGAAATAAAATAGCTTGGCAAAAATAGGCAGTTGGGTAAAATACACGGGTGCTGTGGGTCAGTGGACAGCAAAGGAACACTAAGTTAGTATTCCAGACACTTTTAGGATGGCAGAAAAAGTGTCAGCTCTTTGGGGAAATAAAATATCATAGCAAAAATGGGCAGGTGGGTAGAATACACATGTGTTGTGCGTCACTGGACAGCAAAACTAACTTTGTATTCCTGACACTTTTAGGATACCACTAAAAGTGTCAGTTCTTTGCGTAAATAAAATAGCGTGGCAAAAATGGGCAGGTGGGTAGAATGCACGGGTGCTGTTGGTCAGTGGACAGCAAAGGAACACTAAGTTAGTGTTCTATACACTTTTAGGATGGCAGAAAAAGTGTCAGCTCTTTGGGGAAAAAAAAAGCGTGGTAAAAATGGGCAAGAGGATAGAATGTACGGGTGCTGTGGGTCACTGGACAGCAAGGGAACACTAAGTTAGTATTATATACACTTTTAGGATGGCAGGAAAAGTGTCCGCTCTTAGGGGAAATAAAATAGAGTGGCAAAAATGGGCAGGTGCGTAGAATGCACGGGTGCTGTGAGTCAGTGGACAGCAAAGGAACACTAAGTTAGTAATCCAGACACTTTTAGGATGGCAGAAAAAGTGTCAGCTCTTTTAAGAAATAAAATATCATGGCAAGTATGGGCAGGTGGGTAGAATGCACGGGTGCTGTGGGTCAGTGGACAGAAAAGGAACACTATATTAGTATTCCATACACTTTTAGGATGGCAGAAAATGTGTCAGCTCTTTGGGGAAATAAAATACCGTGGCAAAAATGGGCAGGTGGGTAAAATGCACGGGTGCTGTGGGTCACTGGACAGCAAAGGAACACTAACTTTGTATTCCTGACACTTTTAGGATACCACAAAAAGTGTCAGTTTTTTGGCGAAATAAAATAGCGTGGCAAAAATAGGCAGGTGGGTAGAATGCACGGGTGCTGTGGGTCAGTGGACAGCAAAGGAACAATAAGTTAGTATTCTATACACTTTTAGGATGGCAGAAAAGTGTTAGCTCTTTGGGGAAATAAAAAAGCGTGGCAAAAATGGGCAGGTGGGTAGAATCCACAGGTGCTGTGGGGCAGTGGACAGCAAAAGGACACTAAGTTAGTATTCCAGACACTTTTAGGATGGCAGAAAAGTGTCAGCTGTTTGGAGAAAAAAAATAGCGTGGCAAAAATGGGCAGGTGAGTAGAATGCACGAGTGCTGTGGGTCACTGGACAGCAAAGGAACACTAACTTAGTATTCCATACACTTTTAGGATGCCACAAAAAGTGTCAGCTCTTTGGGGAAATAAAATGGCATGGCAAAAATGGGCTTGAGGGTAGAGTGCACGGGTGCTGTGGGTCAGTGGACAGCAAAGGAACACTAAGTTAGTATTCCCAGACACTTTTAGGATTGCAGCAAAAGTGTCAGCCCATTGGGGAAATAAATTAGTGTGGCAAAAATGGGCAAGTGGGTAGATTGTATGAGTGCTGTGGGTCAGTGGACAGCAAAAGAACACTAAGTTAGTGTTCCAGACACTTATAGGATGGCAGAAAGAGTGTCAGCTCTTAGGGTAAATAAAATAGCGTGGCAAAAATGGGCTGTTGGGTAGAATGCACGGGTCCTGTGGGTAAGTGGACAGCAAAGGAACACTAAGTTAGTATTCTATACACTTTTAGGATGGCACAAAAAGTGTCAGCTCTTTGGGGAAAAAAAAAAGTGTGGTAAAAATGGGCAGGTGGGTAGAATGCATGGGTGCTGTGGGTCAGTAGACAGAAAAGGAACACTATATTAGTATTCCGTACACTTTTAGGATGGCAGAAAAAGTGTCAGCTCTTTGAGGAAATAGAATAGCGTGGCAAAAATAGACAGTTGGGTAGAATTCACGGGTGCTGTGGGTCACTGGACAGCAAAGAAACACTAAGTTAGTAATCAAGACACTTTTAGGATGCCGCAAAAAGTGTCAGTTCTTTGCGGAAATAAAATAGCGTGGCAAAAATGGGCAGGTGGGTAGAATGCACGGGTGCTGTTGGTCAGTGGACAGCAAAGGAACACTAAGTTAGTGTTCTATACACATTTAGGATGGCAGAAAAAGTGTCAGCTCTTTGGGGAAATAAAAAAGCGTGGTAAAAATGGGCAAGAGGATAGAATGTACGGGTGCTGTGGGTCAGTGGACAGCAAAGGAACACTAAGTTAGTATTATATACACTTTTAGGATGGCAGAAAAAGTGTCCGCTCTTAGGGGAAATAAAATAGAGTGGCAAAAATGGGCAGGTGGGTAGAATGCACGGGTGCTGTGAGTCAGTGCACAGCAAAGGAACACTAAGTTAGTAATCCAGACACTTTTAGGATGGCAGAAAAAGTGTCAACTCTTTGGGGAATTAAAATAGCATGGCAAAAATGGGCAGGTGGGTAGAATGCACGGGTGCTGTGGGTTAGTGGACAGCAAAGGAACACTAAGTTAGTATTCCAGACACTTTTAGGATGGCAGAAAAACTGTCAGCTCTTTGGGGAAATAAAATATCATGGCAAGTATGGGCAGGTGTGTAGAATGCACGGGTGCTGTGGGTCATTGGACAGCAAAGGAACACTAAGTTAGCAATCCAGACACTTTTAGGATGGCAGAAAAAGTGTCAACTCTTTGGGGAATTAAAATAGCGTGGCAAAAATGGGCAGGTGGGTAGAATGCATGGGTGCTGTGGGTCAGTGGACAGCAAAGGAACACTAACTTAGTATTCCAGACACTTTTAGGATGGCAGAAAAACTGTCAGCTCTTTAGAGAAATAAAATATCATGGCAAGTATGGGCAGGTGTGTAGAATGCACGGGTGCTGTGGGTCAGTGGACAGCAAAAGAACACTATATTAGTATTCCATCCACATTTAGGATGGCAGAAAAAGTGTCAGCTTTTAGGGGAAATAAAATACCGTGGCAAAAATGGGCAGGTGGGTAGAATGCACGGGTGCTGTGGGTCAGTGGACAGCAAAGGAACACTAAGTTAGTAATCGAGACACTTTTAGGATGGCAGAAAATATGTCAGCTCTTTGGGGAAATAAAATAGCGTGCAAAAATGGGCAGGTGGGTTGAATTCACGGGTGCTGTGGGTCACTGGACAGCAAAGGAACACTAACTTAGTATTCCAGACACTTTTAGGATGGCAGAAAAAGTAATAGGTCTTTGGGGAAATAAACTAGCGTGGCAAAAATGGGCAGGTGGGTAGAATGCACGGGTGCTGTGGGTCACTGGACAGCAAAGGAACACTAACTTTGTATTCCTGACACTTTTAGGATACCACAAAAAGTGTCAGTTCTTTGGCGAAATAAAATAGCGTGGCAAAAATAGGCAGGAGGGTAGAATGCACGGGTGCTGTGGGTCAGTGGACAGCAAAGGAACAATAAGTTAATATTCTATACACTTTTAGGATGGCAGAAAAGTGTTAGCTCTTTGAGGAAATAAAATAGCGTGGCAAAAATGGGCAGGTGGGTAGAATTCACGGGTGCTGTGGGTCAGTGGACAGCAAAGAAACACTAACTTAGTATTGCATACACTTTTTGGATGGCAGAAAAAGTGTCAGCTGTTTGGGGAAATAAAATAGCGTGGCAAAAATGGGCAGGTGAGTAGAATGCACGGGTGCTGTGGGTCACTGGACAGCAAAGGAACACTAAGTTAGTATTCAAGACACTTTTAGGATGCCGCAAAAAGTGTCAGCTCTTTGGGGAAATAAAATAGTGTGGCAAAAATGGGCAGGTGGGTAGAATGCACGGGTGCTGTGGGTCACTGGACAGCAAAGGAACACTAACTTAGTATTCCATACACTTTTAGGATGCCACAAAAAGTGTCAGCTCTTTGGGGAAATAAAATGGCATGGCAAAAATGGGCTGGAGGGTAGAGTGCACAGGTGCTGTGGGTCAGTGGACAGCAAAGGAACACTAAGTTAGTATTCCCAGACACTTTTAGGATTGCAGCAAAAGTGTCAGCCCATTGGGGAAATAAATTAGTGTGGCAAAAATGGGCAAGTGGGTAAAATGCATGAGTGCTGTGGGTCAGTGGACAGCAAAAGAACACTAAGTTAGTGTTCCAGACACTTTTAGGATGGCAGAAAGAGTGTCAGCTCTAAGGGGAAATAAAATAGCGTGGCAAAAATGGGCTGTTGGGTAGAATGCACGGGTCCTGTGGGTCAGTGGACAGCAAAGGAACACTAAGTTAGTATTCCAGACACTTTTAGGATGCCCCATAAAGTGTCAGCTCTTTGGGGAAATAAAATAGAGTGGCAAAAATGGGCAGGTGGGTAGAATGCATGGGTGCTGTGGGTCTGTGGATAGTAAAGAAACACTAACTTAGTATTGCATACACTTTTAGGATGGCAGAAAAAGTGTTAGCTGTTTGGGGAAATAAAATAGCGTGGCAAAAATGGGCAGGTGGGTAGAATGTATGAGTGCTGTGGGTCAGTGGACAGCCAATCAACACTAAGTTAGTGTTCTAGACACTTTTAGGATGGCAGAAAAAGTGTCAGCTCTTTGGGGAAATAAAATAGCGTGGCAAAAATGGGCAGGTGGGTAGAATGCACGGGTGCTGTGGGTCAGTGAAAAGGAAAGGAACACTAAGTTAGTATTCCAGACACTTTTAGGATGGCAGAAAAAGTGTCAGCTCTTTGGGGAAATAAAATATCATAGCAAAAATGGGCAGGTGGGTAGAATGCACGGGTCCTGTTGGTCAGTGGACAGGAATGGAACACTAAATTTGTATTCCATACACTTTTAGGATCCCACAAAAAGTGTCAGTTCTTTGGGGAAATAAAATAGTGTGGCAAAAATGGGCAGGTGGGTAGAATGCACGGGTGCTGTGGGTTAGTGGACAGCAAAGGAACACTAAGTTAGTATTCTATACACTTTTCGGATGGCAGAAAAATTGTCAGCTCTTTGGGGAAATAAAAAAGCGTGGTAAAAATGGGCAAGTGGATAAAATGTACGGGTGCTGTGGGTCAGTGGACAGCAACGGAACACTAAGTTACTATTATATAGACTTTTAGGATGGCAGAAAAAGTGTCAGCTCTTAGGGGAAATAAAATAGCGTGGCAAAAATGGGCAGGTGTGTAGAATGCACGGATGCTGTGAGTCAGTGGACAGCAAAGGAACACTAAGTTAGTAATCCAGACACTTTTAGGATGGCAGAAAAAGTGTCAGCTCTTTGGGGAAATAAAATAGCGTGGCAAAAATGGGCAGGTGGGTAGAATGCATGGGTGCTGTGGGTCAGTGGACATCAAAGGAGCACTAAATTAGTATTCCAGACACTTTCAGGATGACAGAAAAAGTGTCAGCTCTTTGGGGAAATAAAATATCATGGCAAGAATGGGCAGGTGGGTAGAATGCACGGGTGCTGTGGGTCAGTGGACAGCAAAGGAACACTAAGTTAGTATTCCATACACTTTTAGGATGGCAGAAAAAGTGTCAGCTCTTTGGGGAAATAAAAAAGCGTGGCAAAAATGGGCAGGTATTTAGAATGCACGGGTGCTGTGGGTCAGTGGACAGCAAAGAAACACTAAGTTAGTGTTCCATACACTTTTAGGATGGCAGAAAAATTGTCAGCTCTTTGAGGAAGTAGAAAAGCGTGACAAAAATGGGCAGGTGGGTAGAATGCACGGGTGCTGTGGGTCAGTGGACAACAAAGGAACACTAAGTTAGTATTCCATGACTTTTAGGATGGCAGAAAAAGTAATAGGTCTTAGGGGAAATAAATAGCGTGGCAAAAATTGGCAGGTGGGTAGAATGCACGAGTGCTGTGGGTCACTGGACAGCAAAGGAACACTAACTTTGTATTCCTGACACTTTTAGGATACGACAAAAAGTGTCAGTTCTTTGGCGAAATAAAGTAGCGTGGCAAAAATAGGCAGGTGGGTAGAATGCACGGGTGCTGTGGGTTAGTGGACAGCAAAGGAACAATAAGTTAGTATTCCAGACACTTTTAGGATGGCAGAAAAGTGTCAGCTCTTTGGGGAAATAAACTAGCGTGGCAAAAATGGGCAGGTGGGTAGAATGCACGGGTGCTGTGGGTCAGTGGACAGCAAAGAAACACTAACTTAGTATTGTATACACTTTTATGATGGCAGAAAAATTGTCAGCTCTTTTAGGAAGTAGAATAGCGTGACAAAAATGGGCAGGTGGGTAGAATGCACAAGTGCTGTGGGTCAGTGGACAGCAAAGGAACACTAAGTTAGTATTCCATACACTTTTAGGATGGCAGAAAAAGTATCAGCTCTTGAGGGAAATAAAATAGCGTGGCAAAAATGGGCAGGTGGGTAGAATGCACGGGTGCTGTGGGTCAGTGGACAGCAAAGAAACACTAAGTTGGTATTCTATACAATTTTAGGATGGTACAAAAAGTGTCAGCTCTTTTGAAAAATAAAAAAGCGTGACAAAAATGGGCAGGTGGGTAGAATGTATGAGTCTTGTGGGTCAGTGGACAGCAAAGGAACACTAAGTTAGTATTTCAGACACTTTTAGGATGGCAGAAAAAATGTCAGCTCTTTGGGAACTAAAATAGCGTTGCAAAAATGGGCAAGTGGGTAGAATGCACGGGTGCTGTGGGTTAGTGCACAGCAAAGGAACACTAAGTTAGTATTCCAGACACTTTTAGGATGGCAGAAAAAGTGTCAGCTCTTTGGGGAAATAAAATATCATAGCAAAAAATGGGCAGGTTGGTAGAATGCACGGGTCCTGTGGGTCAGTGGACAGCAAAGGAACACTAAGTTAGTATTCCAGACACTTTTAGGATGGCAGAAAAAGTGTCAGCTCTTTGGGGAAATAAAATAGTGTGGCAAAAATGGGCAGGTGGGTAGAATTCATGGGTGCTGTGGGTCAGTGGACAGCAAAGGAACACTATGTTAGTATTCCATACAATTTTAGGATGGCACAAAAAGTGTCAGCTCTTTGGGGAAATAAAAAAGGATGACAAAAATAAGCAGGAGGGTAGAATGCACGGGTTCTGTTGGTCAGTGGACAGCAAAGGAATACTAAGTTAGTATTCCAGACACTTTTAGGATGGCAGAAAAAGTGTCAGCTCTTAGGGGAAATAAAATAGCGTGGCAAAAATAGGCAGGTCTGTAGAATGCAAAGGTGCTGTGGGTCAGTGGACAGCAAAGCAACACTAAGTTTGTATTCCAGACAATTTTAGGATGGCAGCAAAAAGTGTCAGCTCTTAGGGGAAATAAAAAAGTGTGGCAAAAATGGGCAGGTGGGTATCTTGCACGGGTGCTGTGGGTCAGTGGACAGCAAAGGAACACTAAGTAAACAATACATTTTTAGGATGGCAGAAAAAGTATCAGCTCATTGGGGAAACAAAATAGCGTGACAAAAATGGGCAGGTGGGTAGAATGCACGGGTGCTGTGGGTCTGTGGACAGCAAAGGAACTCTAAGTAAACAATACATTTTTAGGATGGCAGAAAAAGTGTCAGCTTTTAGGGGAAATGAAATAACTTTGCAAAAATGGGCAGGAGGGTAGAATGCACGGGTGCTATGGGTCAGTGGAAAGCAAAGGAACACTAAGTTAGTATTCCAGACTCTTTTAAAATGGCAGAAAAAGTGTCAGCTCTTTGGGGAAATAAAATAGCATGGCAAAATGGGCAGAAGGGTAGAATGCAAGGGAGCTGTGGGTCAGTGTACAGCAAAGAAACAGTAAGTTAGTATACCAGACACTTTTAGGATGGCAGAAAAAGTGTCAGCTCTTTGGGGAAATAAAATATCATAGCAAAAATGGGCAGGTGGGTAGAATGCACGGGTCCTGTTGGTCAGTGGACAGGAATGGAACACTAAATTTGTATTCCATACACTTTTAAGATCCCACAAAAAGTGTCAGTTCTTTGGGGAAATAAAATAGTGTGGCAAAAATGGGCAGGTGGGTAGAATGCACGGGTGCTGTGGGTTAGTGGACAGCAAAGGAACACTAAGTTAGTATTCTATACACTTTTCGGATGGCAGAAAAATTGTCAGCTCTTTGGGGAAATAAAAAAGCGTGGTAAAAATGGGCAAGTGGATAAAATGTACGGGTGCTGTGGGTCAGTGGACAGCAACGGAACACTAAGTTACTATTATATAGACTTTTAGGATGGCAGAAAAAGTGTCAGCTCTTAGGGGAAATAAAATAGCGTGGCAAAAATGGGCAGGTGTGTAGAATGCACGGATGCTGTGAGTCAGTGGACAGCAAAGGAACACTAAGTTAGTAATCCAGACACTTTTAGGATGGCAGAAAAAGTGTCAGCTCTTTGGGGAAATAAAATAGCGTGGCAAAAATGGGCAGGTGGGTAGAATGCATGGGTGCTGTGGGTCAGTGGACATCAAAGGAGCACTAAATTAGTATTCCAGACACTTTCAGGATGACAGAAAAAGTGTCAGCTCTTTGGGGAAATAAAATATCATGGCAAGAATGGGCAGGTGGGTAGAATGCACGGGTGCTGTGGGTCAGTGGACAGCAAAGGAACACTAAGTTAGTATTCCATACACTTTTAGGATGGCAGAAAAAGTGTCAGCTCTTTGGGGAAATAAAAAAGCGTGGCAAAAATGGGCAGGTATTTAGAATGCACGGGTGCTGTGGGTCAGTGGACAGCAAAGAAACACTAAGTTAGTGTTCCATACACTTTTAGGATGGCAGAAAAATTGTCAGCTCTTTGAGGAAGTAGAAAAGTGTGACAAAAATGGGCAGGTGGGTAGAATGCACGGGTGCTGTGGGTCAGTGGACAACAAAGGAACACTAAGTTAGTATTCCATGACTTTTAGGATGGCAGAAAAAGTAATAGGTCTTAGGGGAAATAAATAGCGTGGCAAAAATTGGCAGGTGGGTAGAATGCACGAGTGCTGTGGGTCACTGGACAGCAAAGGAACACTAACTTTGTATTCCTGACACTTTTAGGATACGACAAAAAGTGTCAGTTCTTTGGCGAAATAAAGTAGCGTGGCAAAAATAGGCAGGTGGGTAGAATGCACGGGTGCTGTGGGTCAGTGGACAGCAAAGAAACACTAACTTAGTATTGTATACACTTTTATGATGGCAGAAAAATTGTCAGCTCTTTTAGGAAGTAGAATAGCGTGACAAAAATGGGCAGGTGGGTAGAATGCACAAGTGCTGTGGGTCAGTGGACAGCAAAGGAACACTAAGTTAGTATTCCATACACTTTTAGGATGGCAGAAAAAGTATCAGCTCTTGAGGGAAATAAAATAGCGTGGCAAAAATGGGCAGGTGGGTAGAATGCACGGGTGCTGTGGGTCAGTTGACAGCAAAGAAACACTAAGTTGGTATTCTATACAATTTTAGGATGGTACAAAAAGTGTCAGCTCTTTTGAAAAATAAAAAAGCGTGACAAAAATGGGCAGGTGGGTAGAATGTATGAGTCTTGTGGGTCAGTGGACAGCAAAGGAACACTAAGTTAGTATTTCAGACACTTTTAGGATGGCAGAAAAAATGTCAGCTCTTTGGGAACTAAAATAGCGTTGCAAAAATGGGCAAGTGGGTAGAATGCACGGGTGCTGTGGGTTAGTGCACAGCAAAGGAACACTAAGTTAGTATTCCAGACACTTTTAGGATGGCAGAAAAAGTGTCAGCTCTTTGGGGAAATAAAATATCATAGCAAAAAATGGGCAGGTTGGTAGAATGCACGGGTCCTGTGGGTCAGTGGACAGCAAAGGAACACTAAGTTAGTATTCCAGACACTTTTAGGATGGCAGAAAAAGTGTCAGCTCTTTGGGGAAATAAAATAGTGTGGCAAAAATGGGCAGGTGGGTAGAATTCATGGGTGCTGTGGGTCAGTGGACAGCAAAGGAACACTATGTTAGTATTCCATACAATTTTAGGATGGCACAAAAAGTGTCAGCTCTTTGGGGAAATAAAAAAGGATGACAAAAATAAGCAGGAGGGTAGAATGCACGGGTTCTTTTGGTCAGTGGACAGCAAAGGAATACTAAGTTAGTATTCCAGACACTTTTAGGATGGCAGAAAAAGTGTCAGCTCTTTGGGGAAATAAAAAAGGATGACAAAAATAGGCAGGTCTGTAGAATGCAAAGGTGCTGTGGGTCAGTGGACAGCAAAGCAACACTAAGTTTGTATTCCAGACAATTTTAGGATGGCAGCAAAAAGTGTCAGCTCTTAGGGGAAATAAAAAAGTGTGGCAAAAATGGGCAGGTGGGTATCTTGCACGGGTGCTGTGGGTCAGTGGACAGCAAAGGAACACTAAGTAAACAATACATTTTTAGGATGGCAGAAAAAGTATCAGCTCATTGGGGAAACAAAATAGCGTGACAAAAATGGGCAGGTGGGTAGAATGCACGGGTGCTGTGGGTCTGTGGACAGCAAAGGAACACTAAGTAAACAATACATTTTTAGGATGGCAGAAAAAGTGTCAGCTTTTAGGGGAAATGAAATAACTTTGCAAAAATGGGCAGGAGGGTAGAATGCACGGGTGCTATGGGTCAGTGGAAAGCAAAGGAACACTAAGTTAGTATTCCAGACTCTTTTAAAATGGCAGAAAAAGTGTCAGCTCTTTGGGGAAATAAAATAGCATGGCAAAATGGGCAGAAGGGTAGAATGCAAGGGAGCTGTGGGTCAGTGTACAGCAAAGAAACAGTAAGTTAGTATACCATACACTTTTAGGATGGCAGAAAAAGTGTCAGCTCTTTGGGGAAATAAAAAAGCTGTGCAAAAATGGGCAGGTGGGTAGAATGCACGGGTGCTGTGGGTCTGTAGACAGCAAAGGAACACTAAGTTAGTAAACAATACACTTTTAGGATGGCAGAAAAAGTGTCCGTTTTTTTGGGAAATGAAATAGCTTTGCAAAAATGGGCAGGTGGGTAGAATGCCGGGTGCTGTGGGTCAGTGGACAGCAAAGGAGCACTAAGTTAGTATTCCAGACTCTTTTAGGATGGCACACGAAGTGTCAGCTCTTTGGGGAAATAAAATAGCATGGCAAAAATGGGCAGGTGAGTACAATGCACGGGTGCTGTGGGTCACTGGACAGCAAAGAAACAATAACTTAGTATTCCAGACACTTTTAGGATGCCAAAAAAGTGTCAGCTTTTAGGGGAAATAAAAAAGCTTGGCAAAAATGGGCAGGTGGGTAGAATGCACGGGTGCTGTGGGTCACTGGAAAGCAAAGGAACACTAAGTTAGTATTCCAGGCACTTTTAGAATGGCAGAAAAAGTGTCAGCTCTTTGGGGAAATAATTTAGCGTGGCAAAAATGGGCAGGTGGGTAGAATGCACGGGTGCTGTGGGTCAGTGGACAGCAAGGGAACACTAAGTTAGTATACCATACACTTTTAGGATGGCAGAAAAAGTGTCAGCTCTTTGGGGAAATAAAATAATGTGACAAAAATGGGCAGGTGAATAGAATGCACGAGGGCTGTGGGTCAGTGGACAGCAAAGGAACACTAAGTTGGTATTCCAGATATGTTAGCATGGCACAAAAAGTGTCAGCTCTTTGGGGAAATAAAATAACGTGGCAAAAATGGGCAGGTGGGTAGAATGCACGGGTGCTGTGGGTCAGTGGACAGCAAAGAAACACTAACTTAGTATTCCAGACAGTTTTAGGATGCCACAAGAAGTGTCAGCTTTTAGGGGAAATAAAATAGCGTGGCAAAAATCGGCAGGTGGGTAGAATGCATGGGTGCCCTGGGTCAGTGGTTAGCAAATGAACACTAAGTTAGTATTCCATACACTTTTAGGATGGCAGAAAAAGTGTCAGCTCTTTGGGGAAATAAAATAGCGTGGCAAAAATGGGCAGGTGGGTAGAATGCACTTGTGCTGTGGGTCAGTGGACAGCAAAGGAACACTAAGTTAGTATTCCAGGCACTTTTAGAATGGCAGAAAAAGTGTCAGCTCTTTGGGGAAATAAAAAAGCGTGGTAAAAATGGGCAGGTGGGTAGAATGCACGGGTGCTGTGGGTCAGTGGACAGCAAAGGAACACTAAGTTAGTATTCCATACAATTTTAGGATGGCAGAAAAAGTGTCAGCTCTTTGGGGAAATAAAATAGCGTGGCAAAAATGGGCAGGTCAGTAGAATGCACGGGTGCAGTGGGTCAGTGGACAGCAAAGGAACACTATGTTAGTATTCCATACACTTTTAGGACGGCAGAAAAAGTGTCAGCTCTTTGGGGAAATAAAATAGCGTGGCAAAAATGGGCAGGTCAGTAGAATGCACGGGTGCTGTGGGTCAGTGGACAGCAAAGAAACACTAAGTTCGTATTCCAGACACTTTTAGGAAAGCAGAAAAAGTGTCAGCTCATTGGGGAAATAAAATAGCGTGACAAAAATGGGCAGGTGGGTAGAATGCACGGGTGCTGTGGGTCAGTGGACAGCAAAGAAACACTAAGTTAGTATTCCAGACACTTTTAGGATGGCAGAAAAAATTGTGAGAGCTTTTTGGGGAAATAAAATAGCGTGGCAAATATGGGCAGGTGGGTAGAATGCATGGGTGCTGTAGGTCAGTGGACAGCAAAGGAACACTAAGTTAGTATTCCATACAATTTTAGGATGGCAGAAAAAGTGTCAGCTCTTTGGGGAAATAAAATAGTGTGGCAAAAATGGGCAGGTCGGTAGAATGCACGGGTGCTGTGGGTCAGTGGACAGCAAAGGAACACTATGTTAGTATTCCATACACTTTTAGGACGGCAGAAAAAGTGTCAGCTCTTTGGGGAAATAAAATAGCACGGCAAAAATGGGCAGGTGGGTAGAATGCATGGGTGCTGTGGGTCAGTGGACAGCAAAGGAATATTAAGTTAGTATTCCATACACTTTTAGGATGGCAGAAAAAGTGTCAGCTCTTTGGGGAAATAAAATAGCGTGGCAAAAATAGGCAGGTGGGTAGAATGCACGGGTGTTATGGGTCAGTGGACAGCAAAGGAACACTACGTTGGTGTTCCATACACTTTTAGGATGGCAGAAAAAGTGTCACCTCTTTGGGGAAAAAAATAGTGTGGCAAATATGGGCAGGTGGGTAGAATGCATGGGTGCTGTAGGTCAGTGGACAGCAAAGGAACACTAAGTTAGTATTCCATACAATTTTAGGATGGCACAAAAAGTGTCATCTCTTTGGGGAAATAAAATAGCGTGGCAAAAATGGGCAGGTGGGTAGAATGCACAGGTGCTGTGGGTCAGTGGACAGCAAGGGAACACTAAGTTAGTATACCATACACTTTTAGGATGGCAGAAAAAGTGTCAGCTCTTTGGGGAAATAAAATAATGTGACAAAAATGGGCAGGTGAATAGAATGCACGAGGGCTGTGGGTCAGTGGACAGCAAAGGAACACTAAGTTGGTATTCCAGATATGTTAGCATGGCACAAAAAGTGTCAGCTCTTTGGGGAAATAAAATAACGTGGCAAAAATGGGCAGGTGGGTAGAATGCACGGGTGCTGTGGGTCAGTGGACAGCAAAGAAACACTAACTTAGTATTCCAGACAGTTTTAGGATGCCACAAGAAGTGTCAGCTTTTAGGGGAAATAAAATAGCGTGGCAAAAATCGGCAGGTGGGTAGAATGCATGGGTGCCCTGGGTCAGTGGTTAGCAAATGAACACTAAGTTAGTATTCCATACACTTTTAGGATGGCAGAAAAAGTGTCAGCTCTTTGGGGAAATAAAATAGCGTGGCAAAAATGGGCAGGTGGGTAGAATGCACTTGTGCTGTGGGTCAGTGGACAGCAAAGGAACACTAAGTTAGTATTCCAGGCACTTTTAGAATGGCAGAAAAAGTGTCAGCTCTTTGGGGAAATAAAAAAGCGTGGTAAAAATGGGCAGGTGGGTAGAATGCACGGGTGCTGTGGGTCAGTGCACAGCAAAGGAACACTAAGTTAGTATTCCATACACTTTTAGGATGGCATAAAAAATTGTGAGAGTTTTTTGGGGAAATAAAATAGCGTGGCAAATATGGGCAGGTGGGTAGAATGCACTGGTGCTGTGGGTCAGTGGACAGCAAAGGAACACTAAGTTAGTATTCCATACAATTTTAGGATGGCAGAAAAAGTGTCAGCTCTTTGGGGAAATAAAATAGCGTGGCAAAAATGGGCAGGTCAGTAGAATGCACGGGTGCTGTGGGTCAGTGGACAGCAAAGGAACACTATGTTAGTATTCCATACACTTTTAGGACGGCAGAAAAAGTGTCAGGTCTTTGGGGAAATAAAATAGCGTGGCAAAAATGGGCAGGTCAGTAGAATGCACGGGTGCTGTGGGTCAGTGGACAGCAAAGAAACACTAAGTTCGTATTCCAGACACTTTTAGGAAAGCAGAAAAAGTGTCAGCTCATTGGGGAAATAAAATAGCGTGACAAAAATGGGCAGGTGGGTAGAATGCACGGGTGCTGTGGGTCAGTGGACAGCAAAGAAACACTAAGTTAGTATTCCAGACACTTTTAGGATGGCAGAAAAAATTGTGAGAGCTTTTTGGGGAAATAAAATAGCGTGGCAAATATGGGCAGGTGGGTAGAATGCATGGGTGCTGTAGGTCAGTGGACAGCAAAGGAACACTAAGTTAGTATTCCATACAATTTTAGGATGGCAGAAAAAGTGTCAGCTCTTTGGGGAAATAAAATAGTGTGGCAAAAATGGGCAGGTCGGTAGAATGCACGGGTGCTGTGGGTCAGTGGACAGCAAAGGAACACTATGTTAGTATTCCATACACTTTTAGGACGGCAGAAAAAGTGTCAGCTCTTTGGGGAAATAAAATAGCACGGCAAAAATGGGCAGGTGGGTAGAATGCATGGGTGCTGTGGGTCAGTGGACAGCAAAGGAATATTAAGTTAGTATTCCATACACTTTTAGGATGGCAGAAAAAGTGTCAGCTCTTTGGGGAAATAAAATAGCGTGGCAAAAATAGGCAGGTGGGTAGAATGCACGGGTGTTATGGGTCAGTGGACAGCAAAGGAACACTACGTTGGTGTTCCATACACTTTTAGGATGGCAGAAAAAGTGTCACCTCTTTGGGGAAAAAAATAGTGTGGCAAAAATTGGCAGGTGGGTAGAATTCACGGGTTCTGTGGGTCAGTGGACAGCAATGGAACACTATGTTAGTATTCCATACAATTTTAGGATGGCACAAAAAGTGTCAGCTCTTTGGGGAAATAAAAAAGCTTGACAAAAATGGGCAGGAGGGTAGAATGCACGGGTTCTGTGGGTCAGTGGACAGCAAAGGAATACTAAGTTAGTATTCCAGACACTTTTAGGATGGCAGCAAAGTGTCAGCTCTTAGGGGAAATAAAATAGCGTGGCAAAAATAGGCAGGAGGGTAGAATGCACGGGTGCTGTGGGTCAGTGGACAGCAAAGGAACACTAAGTTCATATTTCAGACACTTTTAGGATAGAAGAAAAAGTGTCAGCTCATTGGCGAAATAAAATAGCGTGACAAAAATGGGCAGGTGGGTAGAATGCACGGGTGCTGTGGGTCAGTGGACAGCAAAGGAACAATAAGCTTGTAATCAAGACACTTTTAGGATTGCAGAAAAAGTGTCAGCTTTTTGGGGAAATAAAATATCATTGCAAAAATGGGCAGGTGCGTATCTTGCATGGGTGCTGTGGGTCAGTGGACAGCAAAGGAACACTAAGTTAGTATTCTACACACTTTGAGGATGGCAGAAAAAGTGTCAGCTCTTAGGGGAAATAAAATAGTGTGGCAAAAATGGGCAGGTGGTTAGAATGCACGGGTGCTGTGGGTCAGTGGACAGCAAAGGAACACTAAGTTAGTATTCCATACACTTTTAGGATGGCAGAAAAAGTGTCAGCTCTTTGGGGAAATAAAATAGCGTGGCAAAAATGGGCAGGTGGGTAGAATGCACGGGTGTTATGGGTCAGTGGACAGCAAAGGAACACAAAGTTAGTGTTCCATACACTTTTTGGATGGCAGAAAAATGTCAGCTCTTTGGGGAAATAAAATAGTGTGTCAAAAATGGGCTGGTGGGTAGAATTCACGGGTGCTGTGGGTTAGTGGACAGCAAAGGAACACTATGTTAGTATTCCATACAATTTTAGGATGGCACAAAAGTGTCAGATCTTTGGGGAAATAAAAAAGGGTGGCAAAAATGGGCAGATGGGTAGAATGCACGGGTGCTGTGGGTCAGTGGACAGCAAAGAAACACTAACTTAGTATTCCAGACATTTTAGGATGCCACAAGAAATGTCAGCTTTTAGGGGAAATAAAATAGCGTGGCAAAAATGGGCAGGTGAGTAGAATGCATGGGTGCTCTGGGTCAGTGGAAAGCAAAGGAACACTAAGTTAGTATTCTATACACTTTTAGGATGGCAGAAAAAGTGTCAGCTCTTTGGGGAAATAAAATGGCATGGCAAAAATGGGCCGGTGGGTAGAGTGCACGGGTGCTGTGGGTCAGTGGTCAGCAAAAGAACATTAAGTTAGTATTCTATACACTTTAAGGATGGCAGAAAAAGTTTTAGTTTTTTGGGGAAATAAAATAGTGTGGCAAAAATGGGCAGGTGGTTAGATTGCACGGTTGCTGTGGGTCAGTGGACAGCAAAGAAACACTAACTTAGTATTCCATACACATTTAGGATGGCAAAAAAAGTGTCAGATCTTTGGGGAAATAAAAAAGCGTGGCAAAAATGGGCAGGTGGGTAGAATGCACGGGTGCTGTGGGTCAGTGGACAGCAAAGGAGCACTAAGGTAGTAATCCATACACTTTTAGGATGGTAGAAAAAGTGTCAGCTCTTTGGGGAAATAAAATAGCTTGGCAAAAATAGGCAGGTGGTTAGAATGCACGGGGGCTGTGGGTCAGTGGACAGCAAAGGAACACCAAGTTGGTATTCCAGATACTTTTAGGATGACACAAAAAGTGTCAGCTCTTTGGGGAAATAAAATAACGTGGCAAAAATGGGCAGATGGGTAGAATGCATGGGTGCTGTGGGTCAGTGGACAGCAAAGAAACACTAACTTAGTATTCCAGAGAGAAATTGTAGAATGGGGCTTTGTAAACCACGCCAAAGATCACTGATGAAATCTTCGATTAATGTAAACTTTTTATTCTTGCACAGGTCTACGCGTTTCAGGAGACTCTGCTCCCTTTCTCAGGACCAAACAGGCATAAGTCACATCATATCTGTAGAAGTGTATGTCTGCCAGACATATATACACAATGAAATAACAAAGAACCTCCCACAAAAAGAAAAAAATCGGCGGGAAAAAGTCTGAAAGAGACAAAAAAAAAAAAAGTTGTATATTGAAAAAAAAAAAAATGGGAAGGAAGAACAAAAAGTGTTCATGAAACCAGTGATGCGATCATGTGGAAATAGCAATACAAATAATAAAAATCTTAAAATATAAAATGTGTCATTATTGGGTCAAAAATAATATGTATATATGTATATATACTTATAAAAGGTGTATGTTTAGGACAGTAAAAATGAGGTGAGAAGGTATAGAACTCACAAACTCTAGATTCTATAGATGACTGGAGGACAAGTGTGGTCAGTCCACACAGCCAAGGAAGAACTCAGTGTATGATTGCAAAAGAAACCTGTATGGATATATATATATATATATATATATATATATATATATATATATATATATATATATATATATATATATATATATATATATATATATATATATATATATATATATATATTTAAGCAAGCATTGTTGACCTTAGGGAGATCAACATATCCACTGCGGAGACACCATCACGTGTTTCTCAACGCTGGCAGGAAACTAGCCAGGTCTTTCACCGGGAAGGAACAACCACGGGAAGGGCAGTCTCCAGTCAAGGAGACCACCTATACCAAACATGGTATCCATCCACAGATAGCCGTTTCGGGGTATTTGCCCCTCATCAGTGTGGAGTAGGAATCTGGCTAGTAGGGGCAATGCCTAGTATAAGACTACTTAAGCAAGCATTGTTGACCTTAGGGAGATCAACATATCCACTGCGGAGACACCATCACGTGTTTCTCAACGCAGTGATTCTAGAGCATTGCCCCCTGGGAAGTATGCAAATAAGAAAGCCGCGGAGACACCATCACGTGTTTCTCAACGCTGGCAGGAAACTAGCCAGGTCTTTCACCGGGAAGGAACAACCACGGGAAGGGCAGTCTCCAGTCAAGGAGACCACCTATACCAAACATGGTATCCATCCACAGACAGCCGTTTCGGGGTATTTGCCCCTCATCAGTGTGGAGTAGGAATCTGGCTAGTGGGGGCAATGCCTAGTATAAGACTACTTAAGCAAGCATTGTTGACCTTAGGGAGATCAACATATCCACTGCGGAGACTCCATCACGTGTTTCTCAACGCAGTGATTCTAGAGCAGAGCATTGCCCCCTGGGAAGTATGCAAATAAGAAAGCCGCGGAGACACCATCACGTGTTTCTCAACGCTGGCAGGAAACTAGCCAGGTCTTTCACCGGGAAGGAACAACCACGGGAAGGGCAGTCTCCAGTCAAGGAGACCACCTATACCAAACATGGTATCCATCCACAGACAGCCGTTTCGGGGTATTTGCCCCTCATCAGTGTGGAGTAGGAATCTGGCTAGTGGGGGCAATGCCTAGTATAAGACTACTTAAGCAAGCATTGTTGACCTTAGGGAGATCAACATATCCACTGCGGAGACACCATCACGTGTTTCTCAACGCAGTGATTCTAGAGCATTGCCCCCTGGGAAGTATGCAAATAAGAAAGCCGCGGAGACACCATCACGTGTTTCTCAACGCTGGCAGGAAACTAGCCAGGTCTTTCACCGGGAAGGAACAACCACGGGAAGGGCAGTCTCCAGTCAAGGAGACCACCTATACCAAACATGGTATCCATCCACAGACAGCCGTTTCGGGGTATTTGCCCCTCATCAGTGTGGAGTAGGAATCTGGCTAGTGGGGGCAATGCCTAGTATAAGACTACTTAAGCAAGCATTGTTGACCTTAGGGAGATCAACATATCCACTGCGGAGACACCATCACGTGTTTCTCAACGCAGTGATTCTAGAGCATTGCCCCCTGGGAAGTATGCAAATAAGAAAGCCGCGGAGACACCATCACGTGTTTCTCAACGCATTGTTGACCTTTGATCTCCCTAAGGTCAACAATGCTTGCTTAAGTAGTCTTATACTAGGCATTGCCCCCACTAGCCAGATTCCTACTCCACACTGATGAGGGGCAAATACCCCGAAACGGCTGTCTGTGGATGGATACCATGTTTGGTATAGGTGGTCTCCTTGACTGGAGACTGCCCTTCCCGTGGTTGTTCCTTCCCGGTGAAAGACCTGGCTAGTTTCCTGCCAGCGTTGAGAAACACGTGATGGTGTCTCCGCGGCTTTCTTATTTGCATACTTCCCAGGGGGCAATGCTCTAGAATCACTGCGTTGAGAAACACGTGATGGTGTCTCCGCAGTGGATATGTTGATCTCCCTAAGGTCAACAATGCTTGCTTAAGTAGTCTTATACTAGGCATTGCCCCCACTAGCCAGATTCCTACTCCACACTGATGAGGGGCAAATACCCCGAAACGGCTGTCTGTGGATGGATACCATGTTTGGTATAGGTGGTCTCCTTGACTGGAGACTGCCCTTCCCGTGGTTGTTCCTTCCCGGTGAAAGACCTGGCTAGTTTCCTGCCAGCGTTGAGAAACACGTGATGGTGTCTCCGCGGCTTTCTTATTTGCATACTTCCCAGGGGGAAATGCTCTAGAATCACTGCGTTGAGAAACACGTGATGGTGTCTCCGCAGTGGATATGTTGATCTCCCTAAGGTCAACAATGCTTGCTTAAGTAGTCTTATACTAGGCATTGCCCCCACTAGCCAGATTCCTACTCCACACTGATGAGGGGCAAATACCCCGAAACGGCTGTCTGTGGATGGATACCATGTTTGGTATAGGTGGTCTCCTTGACTGGAGACTGCCCTTCCCGTGGTTGTTCCTTCCCGGTGAAAGACCTGGCTAGTTTCCTGCCAGCGTTGAGAAACACGTGATGGTGTCTCCGTGGCTTTCTTATTTGCATACTTCCCAGGGGGCAATGCTCTAGAATCACTGCGTTGAGAAACACGTGATGGTGTCTCCGCAGTGGATATGTTGATCTCCCTAAGGTCAACAATGCTTGCTTAAGTAGTCTTATACTAGGCATTGCCCCCACTAGCCAGATTCCTACTCCACACTGATGAGGGGCAAATACCCCGAAACGGCTGTCTGTGGATGGATACCATGTTTGGTATAGGTGGTCTCCTTGACTGGAGACTGCCCTTCCCGTGGTTGTTCCTTCCCGGTGAAAGACCTGGCTAGTTTCCTGCCAGCGTTGAGAAACACGTGATGGTGTCTCCGCGGCTTTCTTATTTGCATACTTCCCAGGGGGCAATGCTCTAGAATCACTGCGTTGAGAAACACGTGATGGTGTCTCCGCAGTGGATATGTTGATCTCCCTAAGGTCAACAATGCTTGCTTAAGTAGTCTTATACTAGGCATTGCCCCCACTAGCCAGATTCCTACTCCACACTGATGAGGGGCAAATACCCCGAAACGGCTGTCTGTGGATGGATACCATGTTTGGTATAGGTGGTCTCCTTGACTGGAGACTGCCCTTCCCGTGGTTGTTCCTTCCCGGTGAAAGACCTGGCTAGTTTCCTGCCAGCGTTGAGAAACACGTGATGGTGTCTCCGCGGCTTTCTTATTTGCTTATTTATATATATATATATATATATATATATACATACATAGATGTTTATATATATATATATAGATAGATAGATAGATAGATATAAAGAAAGAGGGAAGGTGGAAGGGTTGTGGGGAACCATAACCATATAGTTAAATGTAATAAAAGTGATCCTGCAAGCGCAGTAAGCGCATGTTGCAGAAAAGACAAGACAGGGTGAAATGGGTTCAAGAGCGTGGGATAAGGATGGGGGCGCATGCGTCAGTAAAGGCAGTGAGCGGGTAATGTGAAAAAGCTGAAAGGCAGGGGACGGGGTGAATTAAGTTCAGGAGCGTGGGAAACAGGCGAGAGCGCATATGCGTCAGTGCTGGAAATGAGCAAGTACTGTAAGAAAGGTGAAATGTCGGGGACGGGGTTAGATGAGTTCACCAGCGCGAGAAAAAGAGGGGGAAGCGGTATGTATATATAAAGAACAAGTGTGTGGAAATAGGAAAATGAGTGTTATCAGTGAAAATTTTTATAAGTATGCATATACATGAATAATAAAATTCGTTTATCATAGGTGGATGTGGGGAGATCTGTATATATATATATAAAAAAATATATTTTAAGAATAAGTTATATATATGTATAAAACCACAATAATTATATGTATGTGTCTTTAAAAATAGAGGGTAGATTTCAATTTTTTTATATATAAAAATATATATATAAAAAATAAATAAAAAATAAAAAATAGAGATATAAAAAAAATATATATATGTATATACACCATGAAACAACAATAGAACCTGGCAGTAAAAATTTCAATAAAAATATATAAAACATTGGTAATATGGGCAAGGAAATAAATATGTCATATCCATAACAATAATTGATAAATAATAATTATAATAAATTTCCAAAGATTATACATTTTCAATGAATGATAAAAGAAATAATGCTGAAAGGATAAAACATATAATTAAAAAGAGCTACTAATGAAAAATATCAGTGATCTCATTAAGACCTCGAGGTTTAAGTGTATCGAGTTTATAGATCCAAAAGGTCTCTTTTCTATTGAGGACTTCTATACGGTTAGGGACATAGGGAGGAATATGTTCGATTGGAGTCACTCTTAATCTGGATTTTTTGTTATGGCACACGGTGATATGTCTGGATATACCATGCAACATAAAACCAATCTTTTGGGATGTGCGATCCATGTCTTTTTCTCCATGGCTTGTTATATAACAGACTATCCCCCTCTGTTTTTTGCTTGGATCTGCACTCCCCCCATTTGGCACAGGTGTTTTTAATCAGCAGGAGACTGCAAGAGGGGTCAGCCTTTGTTGCTCCCAGTTTACACATGGGAGCCGGTGGGAGGTGAGTGCGCAGCTTCTCTCACTGTGTGTTGGTGCTGTGCAGTGGCCGCTGTTGTGGTGATGTCGTGACAGTGGGGCAGTGCGGCCTGGAGCCTTGGGGGCTTTGCCTTGCAGCATGGGTGCTGTGAGGCGCCAGATCGCCTGCCTTGCTGGTGCTTTGTCGCTGCGGCAGTGGTTGGTGCACAGTGCCGCACCATATAGGCTTTAGATTAGGGACCCACTCAAGAGGTTCGCCGTGACGTGGCAGTGGGCTTAATACAGTCTGATCAGAATGGTAACTAAGAACCTCATGTTCAATTTAAATTTTTGCCTAGCGGCTTTTAGATCAATGTATTTTTGGGATGTGCGATCCATGTCTTTTTCTCCATGGCTTGTTATAAAACCAATCTTTATATTGTGCCTATTAGTGATGAGCGAGTATGCTTGTTACTACTCGGTACTCGCACGAGTATCACTGTACTCGGGCTACTCGGCGGGTACCGAGTAATTTCGCGATACTCGTGCTGTACTCGTGGTCTTCATCCCTGCATGTTGGCGCTCTTTTGAGAGCCAGCCCTCATGCAGGGATTGGCTGGCAGACCACTGCAATGCCACAGCCCTGTTAGTTGTGGAATTGCAGTGATTGGCCGGCTTGCACAGCGTGACCGAGCCTTTATGCCGGCGGGCGCGCTGTGCTCTGCACACAGCCATCTCATATTCCCTGCTTTCCCCGACCACAGGCGCCTATGAATGGTTGCAGTGAGACACGCCCCCACGCTGAGTGACAGGTGTCTCACTGCACCCAATCACAGCAGCCGGTGGGCGTGTCTATACTGTGCAGTAAAATAAATAAATAAATAATTAAAAAAACCGGCGTGCGGTCCCCCCAATTTTAATACCAGCCAGATAAAGCCAAACGGCTGCCGGCTGGTATTCTCAGGATGGGGAGCCCCACGTTATGGGGAGCTCCCCAGCCTAACAATATCAGTCAGCAGCCGCCCAGAATTTCCGCATACATTATATGCGACAGTTCTGGGACTGTACCTGGCTCTTCCCGATTTACCCTAGTGCGTTGGCAAATCGGGGTAATAAGAGGTTAATGGCAGCCCATAGCTGCCACTAAATCCTAGATTAATCATGTCAGGCGTCTCCCCGAGATACCTTCCATGATTAATCTGTAAATTACAGTTAAAAAACACACACACCCGAAAAATCCTTTATTAGAAATAAAAAACAATAACAAAGTCCCTCATCACCAATTTATTAACCCCGACAAAGCCCTCCATGTCCGGCGTAATCCACGGACCTCCAGCGTCGCGTCCAGCTCTGCTGCATGCAGGTGACAGGAGCTGCAGAATACACCGCCGCTCCGGTCAGCTTCACACAGGAACTGAGGTGAGTAGCGCGATCAGCTGCTGTCAGTCAGGTAACTCACGGCCACCGCTGGATCCAACGGTGGCCACGATTAACCTCAGTGACAGCTCAGCTGATCGCTATACTCACCTCAGTTGCTGCGTGGAGCTGACCGGAGCGGCGGTGAGTAGCGCGATCAGCTGAGCTGTCACTGAGGTTACCCGCGGCCACCGCTGCATCCACCGCTGGATCCAGGTAACCTCAGTGACAGCTCAGCTGATCGCAATACTCACCTCAGTTGCTGCGTGGAGCTGACCGGTGCGGCGGTGAGTAGCGCGATCAGCTGAGCTGACACTGAGGTTACCCGCAGCCACCGCTGCATCCACCGCTGGATCCAGGTAACCTCAGTGACAGCTCAGCTGATCGCGCGGCTGTCTTCAGTTGCTGTGTGAAGCTGACAGGAGCGGCGGTGTATTCTGCAGCTGGATGCGACGCTGGAGGACTGTGGAGTTCGCCGGACATGGAGGGTTTGTCGGGGTTAATAAATTGGTGATGAGGGACTTTGTTAGTGTTTTTTATTTCTAATAAAGGATTTTTCGGGTGTGTGTGTTTTTTAACTGTAATTTACAGATTAATCATGGAAGGAATCTCGGGGAGACGCCTGACATGATTAATCTAGGATTTAGTGGCAGCTATGGGCTGCCATTAACTCCTTATTACCCTGATTTGCCAACGCACTAGGGTAAATCGGGAAGAGCCGGGTACAGTCCCAGAACTGTCGCATATAATGTATGCGGCAATTCTGGGCGGCTGCTGACTGATATTGTTAGGCTGGGGGGCTCCCCATAACGTGGAGCTCCCCATCCTGAAAATACCAGCCTTCAGCCGAATGGCTTTATCTGGCTGGTATTAAAATTGGGGGGACCGCACGCCGTTTTTTTAAATTATTTAATTATTTATTTCACTGCACAGTATACACACACCCACCGGCTGCTGTGTTTGGGTGCAGTGAGACACCTGTCACTCAGCGTGGGGGCGTGTCTCACTGCAACCAATCATAGGCGCCGAAAAGCAGGAAAGCAGGGAATACGAGATTGTTTAATGAGCGGCCGGCCTTTTCAAAAGAGGAAAAGCCGCCGGAGTTTAGTGAACAGCTGTGCAGCACCGCGGCAGTGATCGGGGAACGGTAAGTAAGAGAGAGGGGGGAGACTGACCGACAGACTGTGAGAGGGGGACAGACAAGACAGAGAGAGACAGACAGAGCGAGACCGACCGACGGGAGATAGAATTACATAGTTACATAGTTACATAGTTACTAAGGTTGAAAAAAGACCTAGGTCCATCTAGTTCAACCTTCCTCCACCAGTTCTACATTTGGTCACTAAGTAATTTATAACCAACAATGTTGTGTGTACTGAGGAAATCATACAGCCCCTTTTTGAAAGCTGTTATAGTATCTGCCATTACTACCTCTTGTGGTAGGGCATTCCACAGTCTGACTGCTCTAACTGTAAAGAACCCTTTCCTATTTAGCTGTCGGAATCGCTTTTCTTCCACTCGCAGTGAGTGCCCCCTGGTCCTTAGTATTGTCTTCGGAAAAAATAAGTCATGTGCCAGTCCTTTATATTGACCACACATATATTTATACATATAAATGAGATCTCCTCTGAGACGTCTTTTTTCTAAGCTAAACATATCTAACTTTTTCAACCTGTCATCATATGGGAGGCCTTCCATTCCTTGTAGTAGTCTAGTTGCCTGCCTTTGAACTGACTCTAACTTCTAAATGTCCTTTTTAAAATGTGGAGTCCAAAACTGGATCCCATATTCCAGATGTGGCCTTACAAGTGATTTATAGAGGGGTAATAATACGTTGGGATCGCGGGATCTAATCTCTCTTTTTTACACCCTAGAATCTTGTTTGCTTTTGCAGCTGCTGCTTGACATTGAGTGCTGCTGCTCAGCTTATTTGTAATGAGAATACCCAAGTCCTTCTCCTGTTCTGTAGTCCCGAGTTTACTTCCATTTAATGTATACGCAGTTATAGGATTACTCCGTCCTAGGTGCATTACTTTACATTTATCAACATTAAATCTCATTTGCCAAGTATCTGCCCATTCTGACATCTTATCCAGATCTTTTTGTAATATTATACTATCAAGGTCAGTTTTTAATATCCTACATAGTTTGGTGTCATCAGAAAAGACTGACACTTTACTATCAATCCCATCCACAAGGTCATTAATAAAGAGATTAAAAAGAATTGGTCCTAGCACAGATCCCTGCGGCACCCCACTGCTGACTATGGCCCATTTAGAGAATGTTCCATTTATGACTACTCTTTGTTTCCTATCTTTTAGCCAATTCCTTACCCAGTTGCATATAGTTTCCCCCAGTCCTTGCTTCTGGAGCTTTAGTATAAGCCTATTATGTGGTACAGTATCAAATGCCTTTGCAAAGTCCAAATAAATCACATCAGCGGCATTACCAATATCCAGGTTTGCACTTACCCCCTCATAGAACCCCAACAGGTTGGTTAGACACGACTTATCTTTCATAAATCCATGCTGTCTGTCAGTTATTATATTATTTTCTGCAACATATTTTTGCATGTCATCCCTTAAAATGCCCTCAAAAACTTTGCATACTACTGATGTCAGGCTTACTGGACGGTAGTTGCCTGGATCTACCCTCTTACCTTTCTTAAATATCGGTATCACATCAGCAATCCTCCATTCCTGAGGCACCAACCCTGTTACAAGCGAGTCTAAAAAGATGAGATACAGTGGTCTGTCAATTACGGAGCTCAATTCCCTCAATATTCGTGGATGAATGCCATCTGGCCCTGGGGATTTGTCAATGTTTAATTTACTCAGACGTAGGCGTACTTCATCTTGTGTTAAATTAATTATATCGGGTGGTGAACTTTGATTTTTCACTTGTTGAATGATGCCTGATACAGTCAGTTCCTTGGTGAACACAGATGAGAAATGCCTATTTAATATCTCAGTCTTTTGTTTGTCCTCTATAACTAACTTGTTATTATATTTTAAGGGGCCAATACTATCCTTTGTTTTCCTTTTGGTATTAATGTATTTATAAAAGATTTTGGGATTTATTTTAATGTCATTGGCGATTTTTGTTTCAGTAGCTAGTTTTGCTTGTTTGATTTCTTTTTTGCATTGCCTATTGATATCTTTATACTCCTGCAATGCTATTTCTGTATTCTCAGCCTTCAAGATTTTAAACGCCCTTTGTTTTTGTTTTATTATACTTTGTACAGTCTTATTTATCCATAGTGGTTTCTTTTTATTCCGGGACGTTTTATTACCAGAGGGTATAAGTTTTTTACAGGACTCTAGCAATATATCCTTAAACTTTCCCCATTTATGTTCAGTATCCCCAGTTACCATGACTTTGTCCCAATCTACACATTTAAGCTCTTCCCTTAATGAAAAAAAAAATCACCAACATAGCTAGTAAAAAGCACAAAACGTGCGTTTTGGACATCGGAGTGCCACACAATGTTTTACGTAAAATCTTTCATGTATTAATCTCAAAAAGTAACCTACACCAGCTTTATCTCACTATTGGGTATGTGCCCTTAACATTTCCGCCATGAAAATTCATTTTGGTGTCATTTTGGAAGGTTTTCTGGTGAGTCCGTAAAAATGGCGTAAAACTCGGACAAAATTGTTCACAGCTGTGACTTTTGAGTGATAAATGCTTCAAGGGGTCTTCCCCATGCTGTTGCCATGTCATTTGAGCACTCTTCTGAGACTTTTGTGACATTTTTAGGGTTTCTACATGCTGCCGGGGGTCATTTCAGAAAAATACTCGGGTCTCCCATAGGATAACATTGGGCTCGGTGCTCGGGCCGAGTACACGAGTATCTTGGGATGCTCGGCCCGAGCCTCGAGCACCCGAGCTTTTTGGTACTCGCTCATCACTAGTGCCTATGTGAATTAATCCGATTATGAAGAGCTTGCACCGTTCTGCCCACATATCTTTTATCGCATTCACACTCAATTAGGTAAATGACATAGTCTGATTGGCAGGTGAGGTGGCTTTTGATGGTAAATTCAACCCCCTCTGGATTCAGGCCAAAACTTACTCTATTGTGTTGTATGGACTTACAGCATAGACATTTCTTAGCACCACATCTATATACTCCCATAGGTTTATTGGAGATGGGAGTGGAAAAAACCTCCTTCAGTCTGCTAGGGGCTAATAGGTTTTTTAGTGTAGAGGCTCTGCGGTAGATGATCCCGGGGGTTCCTGGTAGGACCCCTCCCAGAAAAGGATCATTCTGAAGAATGCTCCAATGTCTGCGGATTATGTTTTTAATCAGATCACCATCCCTACTAAAGGTAGTTAGAAAATGGGAAGAAAAATTCCTCTGATCAGTGCTGTTGTCTCTGGAATTAGGATCATTTTTTAGTATAACGAGATCGTTTTGTTTAAGATCCTTGTTCGTCTGATAAGCCTTCTTGATTAAAGTTGGGGGATACTTTTTATTTAAAAACCTTTCTTTCAGGATGTTTGCCTGTTCCCTATAATCTCTATCAAGGGTACAGTTTTTTCTTATTCTTTGAAATTGATTATTGGGAACATTTATAAGCCATTTATTATAATGATTACTCGTAAAATCAATATAGCTATTGCTATCAACCTTCTTAAAAAAGGTTTTTGTGTGAATCATCCCTTCCTTATGTGAAATGGTAAGGTCTAGGAAATTTATGGATCCTTTCTCTATAGTGGGTACAAATTTTAGGCCCCAATCATTATTTTCTATGTGTCCCAAGAAGTCTTGTAGATTATCCTCTGAATTATCCCATATAAGGAACAAGTCGTCAATGTACCTTTTATACACGACAACATGCTTGATGAGACTAGAGGAATAGATGTGTTTTAACTCAAAAAGACCCATGACCAGGTTAGCAAAAGTTGGTGCTACCCTCGAGCCCATCGCTGTGCCACAGTATTGGTGGTACAGTGTTTCCTGGAATGTAAAGAAATTATTGCTCAATATAAATTTCATACCTTCAAAAAGAAAATTTTTTTGTGGAATGGGTAACCGATCATCACTCTCCAAGAAATGCTTAAAACATTCCATGCCCAAATCATGTGAAATATTGGTATATAAAGCGGCAATGTCCAGTGAAACAAAACAAAAAGTGTCCATCCATTTAACATCTCTAATGATATTTATCAATTGGGTGGAATCTCTCAAATAACTTTTGAGGTTGACAACATGTGATCTCATGATTTGGTCGATATAGGTAGCCAAATTCTCAGTGAGGGACCGGATCCCAGAAATAATGGGTCTGCCAGGGGGATTATAGGGACATTTATGGATCTTGGGTAGATGATAATAGAAAGCTATTTTGGGGTTTTTTGTTTCAAGGAATTTGCTCTCTTCATTATTTAGGACCCCTAATTCAGTGGCTCCCTGTATCAAAACATGATATTCTCTGATAGCTTGATTGTAAGTAGTAAAATCGGCTACTTCATAGTGTTGAGGGTTAGATAGATTCCTCAAAGCCTCTTGTATATAGGTGTCTCTGTCTTGTAGTACTATCCCCCCCCCCTTTATCGGCGTTCTTGATGACCAAAAGTGGGTTGCTTTTTAATTTGATCAGAGCACATCTCTCTTCTCTGGTGAGGTTAATTTTCAGGGGGGTCCTATTGGAGGAGAGTTTTTTGAAATCCTCCAAAACTAAATCGTTGAAGGTTTTGATGTGATGTCCTTTACTTTGTAGAGGATAGAAATTAGATTTTAACTTAAGATCAGTATGATGAAAGATATCTTGTGTAGTATTCTTATTGATAGGGTTATATTTATTCATTTGGAAATGTCGGGTTAAAGTTAGTTTCCTGACAAATCTTTGAAAGTCCAGATATAGTTCAAAATCATTGGAGGAAGTGGTGGGGCAAAAAGAGAGTCCTTTTTTAAGCACATTGATTTTGATATTAGACAGGGTATAACTGGATAAATTAAAGATACCCATCATATCACTATTTAGCGTGCACTTTTTCTTTCTTTCTTGTTGGATCCTGGAACCTGCCCTGGTTCCTCTGTGAGGTTTTTTCTTTTTTCCCCCCTTGGAGTTAAAAAACAGGTTATGCTGGACTGTGTATTCCTGGCTCGGGGTAAAAAAGGTACACAGGAATCTTTTTTTGTTGTGTTATCTATTACAATAGTGCCCTCTCTAGGGGATTCAGAGGTGGTCAACACAGGGACTGTAGAGGTGGTACACGTTGTGGATTCCTGCGTGAAAGGTAAGGGGATATAATCCTCATGTGTAGATAATTCCAACAAATCAATAAAATCTTTGTCGGGTAAGGTGTCCCCTGTAGGTGGGGAGTCAGCAACCTCAAAATTAGATATAAGATCTCTGTTTTTCTTAATTCTATCAATTTGAACCCTGAGGGCCTCTAACTGTCTCCTGGTCTCTTCAAAATCCCTGGGTTTGGTTAGAGTTTTGTGGGTGTCCAACATTACATTAATAGATGGCAACACAACTGGAGTGTTCATAATGGAGGATTCCTTGGCAGAATCCATGAACACCTCATCAGGGGTATTGATGATGGGAGAGGTCTGAGGAAGAGATGTATCAAGGGTATGAGAGAGTGTGGGTTTCTTATGATCATTTTTATCTGAATCAGTATTATCCCTTTTTGTGTGCAGATTAGATCTTTTATTGTGAAATCTACTATTGACAAAATTCCTAGAATTATTCGTGAAGCTAGGTCTCTGATGAAAGGATTTTTTACGTCCTTCTGAGTGATCCGGACGCTGTGTTCTATTAGGGATCATGTCTTGTCTATCGCGCTGAAGTTTTCTAGACTTCCTGTAGATGTTATCTTGTTCTATTTGGGTGAGTTTAGTATTGATGTCGGAGTTGAGTATTCTGTACTCCGGGTGTAAATCATATCTAGTCAAATCTTTATAGAGTTCATTAATATGGGCGGTCGCTTCGCTCGCAATATTACTTCTTTTTTTATATAAGCACTGCAACATGCCCTGCATACAATTTCATAAGTTATTGTCCCATTCTGAAGTAAAAACTGGATTGGATGGAAAAGGAGAGTCATGCTTAATTCTCAAGCCTCTAGGGCACAGGTTCTCTTCCATATAAATGGTAAGAAAACGGGCATCAAGCCCGAAGCGTAATTCCTCTTTCAATAAATTTTCAAGCCGGAAAAACAGTTTTTTCATAGTCATAGTGTCTTCATCTGAATAAACATTAGGTAGATCAAGTTCCAAAGCAGTGTTGTGGGTATCGGGTACACCTACTGTTTGGAGAATTAGTTTTTCTCTGGTGGACAATCGGTTGTTGAAATAATCCATCCCAACGATTGAAAGATTCTATAGATGACTGGAGGACAAGTGTGGGTAGTCCACACAGCCAAGGAAGAACACAGTGTATGATTGCAAAACAAATCTGTATGTATATATATATATATAACCATATAGTTAAATTTAATAAAAGTGATCCTGCAAGCGCAGTAAGCGCATGTTGCAGAAAAGACAAGACAGGGTGAAATGGGTTCAAGAGCGTGGGAAAAGGATGGGGGCGCATGCGTCAGTAAAGGCAGTGAGCGGGTAATGTGAAAAAGCTGAAAGGCAGGGGACGGGGTGAATTAAGTTCAGGAGCGTGGGAAACAGGCGAGAGCGCATGCGTCAGTGCTGGAAATGAGCAAGTACTGTAAGAAAGGTGAAATGTCGGGGACAGGGTTAGATGAGTTCACCAGCGCGAGAAAAAGAGGAGGAAGCGGCATGTATATATAAAGAACAAGTGTGTGGAAATAGGAAAATGAGTGTTATCAGTGAAATTTTTTATAAGTATGCATATTTAAGAAGGTCGATAGCAATAGCTATATTGATTTTACGAGTAATCATTATAATAAATGGCTTATAAATGTTCCCAATAATCAATTTCAAAGAATAAGAAAAAACTGTACCCTTGATAGAGATTATAGGGAACAGGCAAACATCCTGAAAGAAAGGTTTTTAAATAAAAAGTATCCCCCAACTTTAATCAAGAAGGCTTATCAGACGAACAAGGATCTTAAACAAAACAATCTCATTATACTAAAAAATGATCCTAATTCCAGAGACAACAGCACTGATCAGAGGAATTTTTCTTCCCATTTTCTAACTACCTTTAGTAGGGATGGTGATCTGATTAAAAACATAATCTGCAGACATTGGAGCATTCTGCAGAATGATCCTTTTCTGAGAGGGGTCCTACCAGTGTAACGGGGGCAGGGGGCGCCTCAGGGGGTGTAGTCGGGTCCCCTCGCCTTGTGGGCCGCAGGCTGAACCCCGGCCCGGCCGTTACTTGCAAAACAGGTGTGTTGTTGGGGCAGAGTGTGGATGCATGGGGCCCATTCATGACAGCGTTCTTTCTGTGCTCTCCAGCTCCTTCTTCACTTTCAGGAAAGAGACAATTGCAGGCAGCGGGTAAACCAAACACCGATTTATTAAACAAAGCTTCCATCTTTCTGTTTGCAGCAGGCTTACTTTAGTACGTTACAAGTTACAAGTCCTTTTCTACAAAAACGGTTTCGTTTTTCTCTACGGGCACTTTCCTTTGCCTGCAGGGGCCAATTGTTATCCCCCTAGCAGTGGTACTCCTATCCCGATTTTAGTCCAGCCCTTTCCCAGCGATTTGTATTGAACTATGGGACGGCTTCAGTACTCACTACCGGCTCCGGATTAGCTCCAACTTCTTCGCTCCACTGCCACAGCACCCACTCCTGCACTCTGCCCCGGCACTTCAGACTGAGCTTGCTTGCCTCTCACATCTCACTGCACACTGCCCTGCATTCAGAGCCCAACCCCACCTAGGCTGCCCTGCCCCTTCCTTCCCTGCCACTGTTACCAGGGGAACCACTCACTACACTGGCACCTAGTGGGAACACCATGTATTAACCAACACAACAGGTAACATTTTACCATCACTATCAACATTTGCCACCACACCATGTGGCGTCTTCAGGGGGGGATTCTCTTTCCCGGTTCGGGGGTCCGACTACCCCTTACACCAGCAACCCCCGGGATCATCTACCGCAGAGCCTCTACACTAAAAAACCTATTAGCCCCTAGCAGACTGAAGGAGGTTTTTTCCACTCCCATCTCCAATAAACCTATGGGAGTATATAGATGTGGTGCTAAGAAATGTCTATGCTGTAAGTCCATACAACACAATAGAGTAAGTTTTGGCCTGAATCCAGAGGGGGTTGAATTTACCATCAAAAGCCACCTCACCTGCCAATCAGACTATGTCATTTACCTAATTGAGTGCGAATGCGATAAAAGATATGTGGGCAGAACGGTGCAAGCTCTTCATAATCGGATTAATTCACATAGGCACAATATAAAGATTGGTTTTATGTTGCATGGTCTATCCAGACACATCACCGTGTGCCATAACAAAAAATCCAGATTAAGAGTGACTCCAATCGAACATATTCCTCCCTATGTCCCTAACCGTATAGAAGTCCTCAATAGAAAAGAGACCTTTTGGATCTATAAACTCGATACACTTAAACCTCGAGGTCTTAATGGGATCACTGATATTTTTCATTAGTAGCTCTTTTTAATTATATATTTTATCCTTTCAGCATTATTTCTTTTATCATTCATTGGAAATTTATAATCTTTGGAAATGTATTATAATTATTATTTATCAATTATTGTTATGGATATGACATTATATTTATTTCCTTGCCCATATTACCAATGTTTTTATATATTTTTATTGAAATTTTTACTGCCAGGTTCTATTGTTGTTTCATGGTGTATATACATATATAATTTTTTTTATATCTCTATTTTTTATTTTTTATTAATTTTTTATTTTTTTATATATATTTTTATATATACAAAAATGAAATCTACACTCTATTTTTAAAGACACATACATATAATTATTGTTGTTTTATATATATCTATAACTTATTCTTAAAATATATTTTTTTATATATATATATATATATATATACAGATCTCCCCCCATCCACCTATGATAAACGAATTTTATTATTCATGTATATGCATACTTATAAAAATTTTCACTGATAACACTCATTTTCCTATTTCCACACACTTGTTCTTTATATATACATGCCGCTTCCCCCTCTTTTTCTCGCGCTGGTGAACATGCGCTTACTGCGCTTGCAGGATCACTTTTATTAAATTTAACTATATGGTTCCGGTTCCCCACAACCCTTCCACCTTCCCTCTTCCTTTATCTATCTATATATATATATATATATATATATATACATAGATAGATAGATAGATAGATAGATAGATAGATAGATATAGATATATATATATATAGTGTCGCGGAAACCCTTTTCCTGGGAGAGCTAATTTAGGGTGAGATGCAAAGTGATCTCCAGATCTGCCAATGTTGGTCCAATTAATAGCGATGCATCGGAGACAAACACAAGAACACACAGTCAATGTCCGTGTACCAGGCTTTGTCTGAATCTCAGATGCCCAAACAGTAGTTTATTAAAACCACAAAAGAAAAGGGGACGGCTTAGTACATGACCAAAAATGGAATGAAAGTTGAAATAACAAAATCGTAAATTATGGATCCTGCTGAATTCCTTAAAACCAGATCTGTCCAGTTTTCTGGACCTTCAGTAACAAAGAAACTTTAGACAAAGGCCTCTTTAAAGAGACTACACCCAGTGCTATTCCTTTTATGAATAACACGTATAAAGCTAATACAAAAATACAAAATTATTAAACATATATAAATTGATTAAATGATAATCAAAACTTAATATAAAATATTAACCATAACAATTCCTCCCTTTTTATTATTTACAGACAATTTATCCATCAGCTATATCCCCATGCTATGACAGCATGGAGGGGCCAACCCCGTTCACCGATAGATATCTTGTTTGTAAATTTCATCATATATATTTACTAAGGGAGCACTGAGGTATTTTTAACATGTTGTAACTGACGGCCTGTGATACTTGATCTTACATGTCTCTGTTCATAGTGTTGTCATAACAAATATAGCAATTCTAGCAGCTACATACACTAATAGTACCAACACTCCCATCTGTAGAATGCCCATCAGCCACCCAGTGATACCCGAGAACCAAATTGTCGGAGACATTTGTCTGCAGCTATATATAGGGAATGTTTGGGTAAAGCACTTATATCTAGAACACCATGAGGAAATATAAAGGTAAGTCATTTATAGGCCTGGTGACCACATACTAGATATAAATCCTTAGGAATTATGCAGTGTATTATGTCAGTGGTTCTCCCAACACAACACATATGAGTCAAACGTCCTTTGCTTCGAAGGTTTGGTACACAAATTTCAGCAGTTTTTGAGACAGACCTCATTCCTTCAGGATGTCTTAGACTCAAAATGTTAGTTAAATTGGTAAAGTTGTTCACAAGTCTACACAGAATGTGTAAACCACAGTTCACTATTGCTCAAAACATCCATGGTCACTTTTCTGGAAACAACTATCATTACAAATAATCACGAGTAATTGAAGTACTCTCACAGTTTTTCCAGTCCTAAGAGTGGGAGCATCACAGGCTTAACTTATAGTCCTCATATAGGGTCAGGGGATCTGCAAGATATAGCGTAGAATTAGAAGATATTGGGCTCTGAGTGCATATCCAACAGTTCTTAGTGCTTTAGAGTCCATATCTTGGAACAGAACTTGGTGATGCTTTATCAATTTGTTATCACAGTCCTCTTTTAGTGCCTCATTAATAGGACAAGAGGTACAGTTGCTATCAGCATAATCCAAAAGGCAGAGTGGTTATCTTTGTATCTTTGCCTTGGATCTTGACAGAAGTGGCAGTGGTTAGCATCACTTAGAATGGCTCCCTGGATCTAGGCTCCAATGGTCTCCTTATGTGTCTCTTGACCACGACCCAGTCGCCTGGTGCCGGTGTGTGTGTGCCGCTTATATACATGGGGTCTGGGATGGAGGAAAGAACACAGTTATGAGTAACAGTGAGATGTTTGTGCAACTCAGCGACACATTCAGTGAGAAAAGCATACGCATATTCAGTGAGAAAAGCATACGCATATTCAGTGAGAAAAGCATACGAGGCCTGCAATTGCTGTGGGAAATATAATTCTGTCTCAGGAATACTACCAAACATTAATTCATATGGGGACAGCTTCTTTATACCTCTTCGGGCAGTTCTCACTGAAAGCAATGCGATGGGCAAGCAATCTACCCAGGACAAGTGTGTTTCCTCCATGCACTTTAATTTTAGAGTACCGTTAAAGCGTTCCACCTTCCCACTACTTTGTGGGTCAAAGGGAACGTGGAAAGCATGTTCTAATTCCAAAGTAGCCATGATCTGTTTCATTTAATTCTCCATTGAAGTAAGCACCTCTGTTACTTTCTATAGTTTTGGGAAACCCATATCTGCAAACCACCTTACTTATTACTTTCTTGATGGTAATTGTGGTCTTTGTATTATCTTTCATCACGGTCTAAGCTTCAGACATACCAGGACATATTCATAAGTACCCACCTTAGGCAGCAGTATGTAGTCCACCTGCAGTCTCTGAAATGAGTAATCTGGTTTTGGTGCTGAATTTCTGCGGAACTCAAATAGGCCTACCGGGGCTGTGTTTTGCACAAACAAGACATACTTTGCAGCCATATTCGGGAACCCTGGGGCACATCAGTTTTGCAGCACTACCGCACACGTCACACCTTTGCACCGGGGAATGTGCCAGGGCAGCCATCATGGGGAACAGGCAGCAAGGGAGGCAAATCCGGGTGTTTACCTGCCATACCACTGACTCTGACCGTACAGCGCATTGCATTCTGTTCGTTTGAGGGGGCCTGGGTCTGGAAGACCTGAAACAGTTCACGATCAATGGCCACTGGGGCCGGTACGGTGCCAGCCTCCTTTGCTGAAAGGTGGCGCCCCGCACTCTCGGTCACTAAGCTCCCTTAGAGGGCTATGTCTGTTATGGCCAGTATTCCTGTCAGAGGTAGTCTTGCTGCTTCTTTAGCCGGCTTCTCGGCCAGTGCACTCCCTACTGCAAGGAGAGTTTGTTCCCGTGCGTGTGCCGATACTTTGACTATGGCTGCCCTTTTGGAAATGGTGAGTGCTGCGAGTAGCTGCTCTACCGCCTGCGCATACTTTATGGGTTTGCCAACAGAGGTCAGGAAATTACGGCTCCGCCAAATGACGCCAAAGTCGTGTGCTACCCCAAAAGCGTATTGTGAGTCAGAAAATACATTACTCTTCTTACCTTTTCCCAGACTGCACATTACAGCGAATGCCTTCAGCTCAACCTCTTGCGCAGAGTAGCTCGAGGGGAGTGGTTCTTACTGCCTTACCATTGTGGATTACTGCATACCCGGTGATGAACAGTCCTTGATCATTGTCCAAAGCTCTGGAACCATTTATAAAATACTCAGCAGAGGGGTTAGTGAGTGGTACATCAGTGATATTTGCCAAGTCCTTTGTTTCTGCCTCCACCAATGCCTGACAGTCATGTGTCATATCAAACTGAACTTCATCTGCTAGTTTGAAAAACAGGGGCAAGTCTTGTCTCACGGTCTCTCCCACAGGGGCAGGTCTTGGCTCACGATCCCTCCCACTTCCCCATCCAAATATTCTCCTCCCTTTTCTACAATCCACTGTTAATCATGCAGCTGGATTTAGACCATTACAGTTTGAGAGCATTATGGGGGAATGTAAAGAAAGAAAAACTTAATATTTGTTTGGCCTTTATACTGAAGGATGGTGGGTCTGAGCCTGTTGGAGTCTTTCAGATACAGCATGAGGAGCTTGGAGTGAGGGGGCAGGTTAACACTATGTCCTCTGTCTTTCTAATAGAGTCCTGAAACAGCTGCCCAGCTCTTACACAAGCAGGGGTCAATGTAATAACTGAATGTAGTATCCCAGAGTAATACTCTGGAGGGTGCTGTCTGCCACCGTGTTCTTGGGTGAGGACGCCGTCTATATGTCCAACCTGCTTGTGGTGGTAAAGGGTTAAAGGTTGTTCCCACGTCTATTTTGCTTATGTGACCACAACTGTCTGGATTTATTCTTGAGTCAAACAACTAGCTTTGGGAATTGTCAGTCAGGATTCGGAGACTACACAGGGTGCCTTCTTTTAAGGGGGGTGGTCACCTTGGGCCCAATTAGGGTAAATTCTATGCAGGTCCCAATTTTCTGCAACACGTCTGTCCTTAAATTAATAAGTGAATATGAGAAAACTAAAACCTGGGTCACAAAATAGGAACAGTGAATGTAGTCCCCGGGGGATGACAATGGGGTTGTGGGAGACATCTGAATTTTCAGTTTCCTATGGTGGTGGGGGTCACGATAGTAGTTGTTGCATTTTTGGGACATTTGTCCCCTCAATAAAACAAACAACAAAAAAAAACCCTTTTTGCCCACAAGCCCAACCTTTCACATTGCTGTAGTCTAAGCCCTTAAAGCCTCTAGGGCTGTGACAACTCCACACCCTGATGAAGGTGACACTAATCACAAAACCACACATTGGTTCTGGACATCACACACCAACAAGATATCTGTAGTGAGGTACCATCCTCTCACACATTGTGCTATCTTCCTATGCAGCATGGCTGACATACCTTCAGTCTTTTTAGCTGACACAGTTACCATTGCTACTGCTTGCACATTTTCTCTTTTTTTTTTTAGCACCTTACATTTACACCATGTACTTTTGTATGGTTCTTCATACATTGCTGCTGTAATATACTTCACCATCATTCCATTCTGTTCTATAAACTCATTGCCTTACATACACACGCAGCATGTTACTTTTTATAACGCATACTGTTTTTTGTATCATTATAGGTCAATACGGGTCTATTCACATTGCTGCTTGTGGTCATCATTATAAACAATCCTTTATAATCCAACATTATAAATATTCCTTTTACATATTTTGATTGTTGTGATGCTGCCCTTTCTTGGTTGTACCCACTGCACCATTTTACTTGTTATCAATAAACATTATTGTGTTATTTCTCCTCTATAATGGTTACATATAGGCTATTTTTTTCCTCCTCACTCTTTTGTGTATTCCTGTAGTTTAGTCTCTTATCTCCTTCTTGTGGTGGATTCCCCCTCTACCCCTCCCTTTGCTTCTACTTGGCTGCAGGGGGGCCAAATTAACGCTTTCCTTTCTAGTTCAGCTCCCCAGGGGATATTCCCTCAAATACAAAATACATCCATTTCATATTGCTCCACTTTGGGAGACTGGTACAGCGCCCTGGACAGTAGGTCTATGGGCATTTATAACACACCGCAGCAATAGTCCATGAATCTTATCATTATGTTCATACCCAAAACTGAGTATGGTCCTATGCTACAATCTGCAACAGATCTTGTCGCTTATTCTGCCTAAAACCAGTGTCTAATCCTCTGTTAAACTCCATTCTCTGGAAAGTTACCAAGATTAGGTTTTCCTATGTGGCCAGATATACCTCCTGAATACCCTGGAGATATGTTCTAAATGTAAGGGTAATTTTACAGGAGATTCAGGATCTAGGTAGCAAGGACAATATGCCTGGGCATAGGGAAACACAGGACACGCAATATTAGCTCCAGAGGGACTGTGTTGGCCACAGTGTCTGCAGGTCTATCTCAATGATCCTGCATATGGCAGGGGTGCTGAAGGGGGGAGGCCGTGCAGGTTTTACATAAGTTATAGAGACTGCAGGGTTCCCTGGGCCTTTATACTATCACAGATTACATATACACCACCATGAATGGTTTAATCTGATTTATGGTCACTCAGTGAGAGACGCTTGGATACTTTACCACATTCTAACCTGTTTGTTTTTATCTTTCAAACAGTCTTCACATTTGCAGAAAAACGTCTCCCAAAACAAAAAAAAAATTCCAATAACATGTTGCATCAATCCATTGCTTCATTCCCTTTTCGTCTTTCTTCTATATCCTTTGTAGGGACATGGGTGGTACCTCTGAGGCTGATTACTTCCTATAGCTGCCAGTCCTCTGACTGCAACTTCAATGCCCGCAGTTAACCGTAGAACTGAAATGGGCCACAGAGTCTTAATTGCAGAAGACTCTTCTCTTCTCCCAGCACCAATTTGCTCGCAAGAGAAGGGTTTCTACTCCCAGAACCACTGTTCTCGCAAGAGAAGAATTTCTAGGAAGCATCAGGATACCAGCCCTTTGTACCCGTACAATTCTGAGACAGAACCAAACAAATAACAATTCATAAACTCTACTACCAACAGTTATTGGGATTACTTCTACTTCTCAATATAATATATCATGGGAGACTAAGCTAATTTCCTACAAAATCTACATCTACCTCTGACTCAAACAGATTACATCAAACACAAAAGAGACAGTGTATCCAGACCAGAGCATATCAGATCTCAACTACTCAAACAAGTTCCCTTTCTTGTCCTGTAGAGGGCGCAGCTCCAAAAATAAAATCTGCAATAAGTTTTCCCTCTCTGGCTATATGTTTCTTTGTCTGGATAAACTGGATGATTACAAACTACAACTCCTATTAAGCCAATTCCCATCTTAAATGCAAATGCAAGAGAACATAAACACCAGCACAATGGTTTATCAGATTTTTACAATACATCCGTCACTCAAAGATCAATCAGTCCCACATTAAAGGATCCTCATAGCTTAAAATATAATTCCAGACATAACAGTCATATAGAAAACACAGGACAACATATAATCTTTCAACTGCTGAGATGATATACTCTTCATTCAATTTCCTTCAAGAATCATTCGCACATTTAAAAACACATTGATACATATAACAGATCACAGATGGCATATCTCTATTATTTCAATCATACTGTAATACTACTGTATGTACTGAGGATTTCGATTGCGTTAGGGCAATGACAACCAGAGACGAGTTTGTGGTACAAGATGTTTATAATATGTAACCACGGTAGATACACAACAGAAATACACAGTATAACAAACACATGAAAATACCTTTCCGAAACGGAGCGAAGGGGATTCCCGGGGCCACGCACCGGACTCCCCCAGGGAGACCACCAGAGCGAACCCCTATACAGGGACTGTCCGGCAATCAACCCCGGAAGGCCTAAATGCGCCGCAGCCGGGACACAAGGGGCAAGTGGTAAAGTCCAGAAGTGTCCGTACGGGATGAAAGTCCAGAATGGTTATGAGCCGGAAGAAACCGGGCAGACGTGCTGACCAAAGACAGCAGACGGAGTCCGGGCACAGCTTGAAGAAACCGGGTATGGTCCAGAGTCGGTCGGTAGTCTTTCAGGAAGATCCAAAAGGCAATCAGGAAGTAGAAGCAGCAAAGCAGGAGCACACAGCAAGCAGTATACTCAGGCACTGGACTAGGCTTAGAGGCGGCCTTTTAAGCAGCTGGACAGGAAGTAGGGCAACAGAACATAAAACTCCATGTTAACCGAGGGCAAGCTCATGCAAAAGAGAACTGGAAAACCCGGAAACCTGACATTACTCCCCCCCCCAGAAACGGCCTCAGGACGGGTCAGGGCCTGGCTTGTCCGGGTACCGTCGATGAAACTGAGCGATCTTCCGGGGAGCTCGAATGTTACCCACCGGTTCCCAGGAATCGTCCTCGGGGGCGTACCCCTGCCAACGTACCAGATACTGAAGCCGACGACGATGGAGCCGGGAGTCAATAATGTCCTCAACCACGAACTGCTCCTCGCCGTCGACCATCACAGGCGGAGGAGGAGGCACGACACGACCATGAAACGTATTGGGAGAGACGGATTTGAGGAGAGAAACATGAAAGACCGGGTGTACCTTGAGATGGTGCGGTAACCGCAGCCGACAGGCCACAGGGCTCACGATCCCGGTGATCTTAAACGGACCGATGAATTTTTGTCCCAGCTTCTGCGAAGGGACACCCAATCTCAGGTTCTTGGTGGACAACCATACAGAGTCCCCTACCTTATACATGGGTGCCGGTTTCCGGTGAGTGTCTGCCGACCTCTTGTAACGCTCCTGAGCTGTAGCCACAGTGTCTTTCAGAACCTCCAGATTTTGTCGTAGCTCTGTCAATCTGTCCTCCACCGCAGGCACTGAGACCACAACCGGTGACCTAGGCAAAATAGTCGGATGGTAACCCAAGTTAGCAAAAAAGGGCGTTACCTTAGTGGAGCTGCTCTGAGTGTTGTTATACGAGAACTCCGCCAACGGAAGCATCTTCAACCAATCGTCCTGCAGATGGCTGACATAACATCGAAGGTATTGTTCCAGGGTTTGATTGGTCCGTTCGGTTTGCCCATTTGTCTGAGGATGGTATGCAGAAGACAAACAGACATCAATCTGGAGTGCCGTACAAAACCCCTTCCAGAACCTAGACGTGAACTGCACGCCCCGGTCAGAGATGATCTCGTCTGGTACCCCATGCAATCGGAATACGTTCTGGATAACCAAATCCACTGTCTCTGCGGCTGAGGGAAGACCGGCACACGGAATAAAGTGAGCAGCTTTAGTCAACCGATCCACCACCACTAAAATGGTATTGTGACCGTCTGAGACGGGCAACTCCACAATAAAATCCATTGAGATAGACCCCCAAGGGCGAGATGGCACGGGTAACGGTTGGAGGAGTCCTGTAGGAGCCACACGAGGAACCTTGCACCGGGCACAAACCACACATGAGTGGACATAGTCCTTTACATCCTTTAAACAGGTAGGCCACCAGAAAAAACGGCTGAGGAATTCCTGCGTCTTCTGTACCCCCCTATGACCAGCCAACACGGAGTCATGGACCAACTTGAGAACCCGAAGTCTTACGGCCTCCGGGACATAAATGCGTCGTTCTCTCAACCACACACCATTCCGAAGAACAAGAGTTACATCATTCGGGGGGGCAGCAAGAAATACGTCACCATCATAGGCCAGCTTGATGTCCTTCCACAAGTCCTGGTCCTGGATTACTCCAACGAAATTGGCATCCGATAACACGGTCTGAGACGGGGTTCCAGGCACGGAGTCCACGGCGTGGATTCGGGACAAGGCATCGGCTTTCCCATTACGTGAACCTGGACGGTATGTAACGACAAAATTGAACTGGTTAAGGAATAGGCTCCAACGGGCTTGCCGTGGAGACAGGCACCTGGCAGACTTAAGAAATTCCAGATTACGATGATCTGTGAGTACTATCACTTGCTGCGCGGCTCCCTGTAAGTGGTGTCTCCATTCCTTGAAAGCGGAAATAATCGCTAACAATTCCTTGTCCGCAATGTCATAGTTCCTTTCTGCAGGGGACAACCGGCGGGAAAAGAAAGCACACGGATGTAAGAGACTCTTGTCCCCAGTCCTTTGAGAAAGGATGGCCCCTAATGCGTAGTCGGAAGCGTCGACTTCCACGATAAATGGAAGTGCGGGATTCGGATGTACCAATATAGGCGCTGAGGTAAAACAAACCTTGAGACGATGGAAGGCTTCCTGGGCCTGGGCGGACCACACAAACTTCTGTCCTTTCTTGGTTAACAGAGTGATGGGACGGACGATCTCTGAAAAATTACGGATAAAACGTCGGTAAAAGTTGGCAAAACCGACAAAGCGTTGTACCTCTTTGATGTTCCCCGGTTCCGGCCAGTCTAGAATTGCTTGTATTTTGCCAGACTCCATGTTCAGTCCCTGAGGAGAGATGACATAACCTAAGAATTGTATTTGTGAGCAATGGAATTCGCATTTCTCCAGTTTGATGTACAGGTGGTTGTCCCTCAGCCGGGTAAGTACGGTCTTGACGTGCTCCTGGTGTTCCTGTAGGGAATCAGAAAAGATTAGGATATCGTCCAGATAAATCACCATGAATTGGTCCATGATATCCCTAAAAATATCGTTAACTAGATGTTGGAAAGCCGCGGGAGCGTTACAAAGTCCAAAAGGCATCACTAGGTACTCAAAATGTCCATACCGACATCGGAACGCGGTCTTCCACTCGTCTCCGGGACGTATGCGGAGTAGATTGTATGCTCCACGGAGATCCAATTTGGTGAATATTTTTGCCTGTTGGGCCCTCTCCAATAGCTCAGGAATCAACGGTAACGGATACCGGTTCCGGATGGTTATTTTATTCAGTTCCCGGTAGTCAATACAGGGTCTCAGAGTCCCCTCTTTCTTTTTCACGAAAAAGATGGGTGCCCCTGCTGGTGAGGTAGACGGACGAATAAATCCCTTAGCTAGACTTTCATCAATGTATTCTTTTAGTGCTTCTAGCTCAGGTGCCGCCAACGGGTAGACATGACCAAACGGGATCTCCGCCCCTGGGAGTAAGTCTATGGGGCAATCATACGGTCTATGCGGTGGAAGCCGATCGGCTTTTCTTTTGTCGCATATGTCCGCAAAGTCATTATACACCGGGGGTAGAACAGGTACCTGTACAGTGCCCTCCGCATTCGGTGTTACTGGAACCGGAACAGTTGGACTAATGGTCGGAATACTCTGCGGTGGGAAGGATATTTCCTTAGTTTCCCAATCGATGACCGGATTTGTAGACCGTAGCCACGGAATACCTAAAATAATCGGAAACTGAGGAGAAGAAATTAACATGAAAACAAGGGTCTCCTGCTGACCTGGCTTCATGACGCATTCTAGCGGTACGGTTTCCCGATCAACTGGTCCAGAGATTAACGGAGATCCGTCTACCGTCTCCATGGTAACCGGTGAGGATCTTTGCTGAGTCCGGATACCGTGTTTCCTGGCAAAAGAGGAGTCCATGAAATTTCCCCCTGCCCCAGAATCTATCATTGCAGAGGTAGGTATTAGCTGTCCCTCCCACCGGATCTGAATGGGGAGCGGACAATGGGTATATTTCCCTTCCGAGTCCTTCGGTGAGGTTGACATTACAGTCAAGGGAAATACCGCATCCAAGTGTCCACTTGCCTCAGAGATATCGGACTCTGCGTCCGTGTTGTCACACTCTGCCATGGCTGCCAATATCTTATTTGGGCGATTCGGACGTTTCGGGCAGTCGATCAAGAAATGGTCCGATTGACCGCAATAGAAACACAAACGCTCACGGAGCCGGTGTTCGCGACGTTCATTGGTCTCTCGCTTTTGCAGAGAGTCCACTTGCATAGGAACGTCTTCGGCCTCCCGTGGCGTCCTGAGAGCGGGTTCTCTGGAAGGAAATGCAAAGTTCTTTACACGGTTTACAGCTGCCCATTTTTCCTGTCTACGTTCCGTCAAGCGGGTATCAATACGCACACAGTGCTGGAGAAACAGTTCAAAATCCCCTGGAGATTCGGAACGAGCTAACTCGTCCTTGATGGTACCGGACAAACCCTTTCTGAAAACAGACAATAATGCATTGTTTCCCCAGTCGGTGTCTACCACTAACCTCTTAAATTCAGTGGCGTATTCAACGACAGAACGCTTTCCCTGACGTAAGGAAAAGAGAGCCGATTCAGCGGTAGCACGGCGATTCGGATCATCAAACATCTGCGCCATTGCGGTCAGAAAGTCATCCAGGTGATTTAAACGGATGTCCCGGTTCTCTATCATAGGATTAGCCCAAGCCAGTGCTCGTGAGGTTAATAACATGATTATACATAACACTTTGGACCGGTCAGAACGGTAATAATCAGCATGTACATCAAAAAACAGTATACATTGGTTCACAAATCCACGAAACTGACTACGGTCACCATTGAAACGGAATGGGGGTAACCTAGGCATACCGGCAGCTGATACGGACGTAGTGGGGCCGGCTTCCTGAGCCTCCACTCTGACTTGCAAATCCTGTATAGCCGGACCCAGTACCTGGTGATCATGGCCCAGCTGTGCCTCCACATCTCTAAGTTTAGTCTGCACCACCTCCATCTCCTGCTGCAAGGAGTTAATCATGGAGAACAGCTGATCTACTCGTGTCTCAGTCATTGCCCCAGCGAAATCCTCTTATGGCCTGAGTATAATGTAATACTGAGGATTTCGATTGCGTTAGGGCAATGACAACCAGAGACGAGTTTGTGGTACAAGATGTTTATAATATGTAACCACGGTAGATACACAACAGAAATACACAGTATAACAAACACATGAAAATACCTTTCCGAAACGGAGCGAAGGGGATTCCCGGGGCCACGCACCGGACTCCCCCAGGGAGACCACCAGAGCGAACCCCTATACAGGGACTGTCCGGCAATCAACCCCGGAAGGCCTAAATGCGCCGCAGCCGGGACACAAGGGGCAAGTGGTAAAGTCCAGAAGTGTCCGTACGGGATGAAAGTCCAGAATGGTTATGAGCCGGAAGAAACCGGGCAGACGTGCTGACCAAAGACAGCAGACGGAGTCCGGGCACAGCTTGAAGAAACCGGGTATGGTCCAGAGTCGGTCGGTAGTCTTTCAGGAAGATCCAAAAGGCAATCAGGAAGTAGAAGCAGCAAAGCAGGAGCACACAGCAAGCAGTATACTCAGGCACTGGACTAGGCTTAGAGGCGGCCTTTTAAGCAGCTGGACAGGAAGTAGGGCAACAGAACATAAAACTCCATGTTAACCGAGGGCAAGCTCATGCAAAAGAGAACTGGAAAACCCGGAAACCTGACACATACACACAAAATCCAAACACTGGCAGAGGTTTGATAAGAATGGTCTTGTTGGACCACTACGTACCCGTCTCAGACCTCCAGAAAGCACTGAAACATTTGTAACACAATGGGTTACTCACCGCGGATTTTGTTCAGTGGTTCCTGGGAAGGTCTTTGTAGTCGGGTCACAGAGAGGTCCAGTAACCATCCCGGGTTTCAGGCACCATGTTCTGTCGCGGAAACCCTTTTCCTGGGAGAGCTAATTTAGGGTGAGATGCAAAGTGATCTCCAGATCTGCCAATGTTGGTCCAATTAATAGCGATGCATCGGAGACAAACACAAGAACACACAGTCAATGTCCGTGTACCAGGCTTTGTCTGAATCTCAGATGCCCAAACAGTAGTTTATTAAAACCACAAAAGAAAAGGGGACGGCTTAGTACATGACCAAAAATGGAATGAAAGTTGAAAATAACAAAATCGTAAATTATGGATCCTGCTGAATTCCTTAAAACCAGATCTGTCCAGTTTTCTGGACCTTCAGTAACAAAGAAACTTTAGACAAAGGCCTCTTTAAAGAGACTACACCCAGTGCTATTGCTTTTATGAATAACACTTATAAAGCTAATACAAAAATACAAAATTATTAAACATATATAAATTGATTAAATGATAATGAAAACTTAATATAAAATAATATAAAATATTAACCATAACAATAGATAGATAGATTAGATATATATATATATATATATATATATATATATATATATATATATATATATAGATTTGCTTTGCAATCATGCATTGAGTTCTTCCTTGGCTGTGTGAACTACCCACACTTGTCCTCCAGTCATCTATAGAATCTAGAGTTTGTGAGTACTATACCTTCTCATTTTTACTGTCCTAAACATACACCTTTTTTAAGTATATATACATTAATTTTATTTTACATATTATTTTTGACCCAATAATGACATTTTTTATTTTAAGATTTTTATTATTTTTATTGCTATTTCCACATGATCGCATCACTGGTTTCATGAACACTTTTTGTTCTTCCTTCCCTTTCTTTTTTTTTTTTTTTTTTCACTATACCACTTTTTTTTTGTCTCTTTCACACTTTTTCCCGCCGATTTTTTTCTTTTTGTGGGAGGTTCTTTGTCATTTCATTGTGTATATATGTCTGGCAGACATACACTTCTACAGATATGACGTAACTTATGCCTGTTTGGTCCTGAGGAAGGGAGCAGAGTCTCCTTAAACGCGTAGACCTGTGCAAGAAGAAAAAGTTTACATTAATCCACGATTTCATCAGTGATCTTTGGCGCGGTTTACAAAGCCCCATTCTACAATTTCTCTCTGTTATCAGCCACCTGGGGTACTGCTGCCTTTGATCCGGATTTATGCTGTTACAGGAGTTGTGCCTTTCACAACCATCTTTGGTGAGTAGGATCATCTCCTTTATCACCCCCTGTCTGTCAGGGTAAGACCCTATTGCGCTTTTTTGTCTGCAGGTTCTTTTTATCAACTTCCGTATCAGTATTCCAGACACTTTTAGGATGCCACAAGAAGTGTCAGCTTTTAGGGGAAATAAAATAGCGTGGCAAAAATGGGCAGGTGGGTAGAATGCACGGGTGCTCTGGGTCAGTAGACAGCAAAGGAACACTAAGTTAGTATTCCAGACACTTTTAGGATGGCAAAAAAAGTGTCAGTTCTTTTGGGAAATAAAATAGCGTGGCAAAAATGGGCAGGTGGGTAGAATGCATGGGGGCTGTGGGCAGGGCCGGTTCCAGGTTTTTGTGGGCCCTGGGCGAAAGAGTCTCAGCGGGCCCCATCCACACATAGACATGCACAGATACATACACATACAGGCACACGTACACATACTTATTTAAAGAGAAATTCACAAAAACACATAGACATAAATCTAGACACAGTCATATACACTGCCATACATAGATACATATCATACATACACACACACATTATTTTTATATATTTATCCTGTATATATATTTCTAATATTGGGAAGCCGGCAACAGCCTCATTCACCTCCCGGCTTGTCTAACAGACATGGCCGCACATAGGGCACACTAACACTGCTGTATATACATCACAAGAGAGGTCTGGGGTGGGGGGGGACATACAGCACCTGAGTGGAGGGGACATACAACTCTGGGGGTATAGTAGTATGCAGCCCCCATATTGTGTTATGAAGCCCCCATTGTCCTCCATATAGTATTATGTAGCCCCCATATGCACTATGCAGCCCCCATATAGCACAATGCAGACCCAGATAGCATTAGGCACCTTCATGTAGTATACAGCACACATATAGCACAATGCAGACCCAGATAGCAATAGGCACCCTCATGTAGTACACAGCCCCTAAATACCACAGTGCAGAGCCAGATAGCATTAGGCACCCTCATGTAGTACACAGCACCTATATAACACAGTGCAGAGCCAGACAGCACAGTACAGAGCCAGATAGCATTAGGCACCCTCATGTAGTACACAGCACCTATATAACACAGTGCAGAGCCAGATAGCATTAGGTATCCTCATGTAGTACACAGACCTGTATAGTACAGTGCAGACCCAGACAGCACAGTGGAGAGCCAGATAGCATTAGGCACCCTCATGTAGCATACAGCTTGTATATAGCATAGCCTGTATATAGCACAGTGCAGAGCCAGATAGCAGTAGGTACCCTCATGTAGAATACAGTGATTAATACTCAGTGGCGTAACTAGAGTTTGATGGGCCCTGGTGCAAAATTTGGATCGGGGCCCCCCTCCACGTACACCGACACTTAGGGTGCGGGATAATGACACTGACACTCGGGGTACAGGATAATGATGCTGACACTTGGCTCTTACCCTCAGCACCCAGGTTTCCCATGATCTGAAATCCCTCTATCAGTACCCAGCTTTCCCATGTTCTGATATCCATCTTTCCCTCAGCACCCAGCTTTCCCATAACAGAGTAAAGCTGGGTGCTGAGAGATGTATAGCAGAGCATGGGAAAGCTGGGTGCTGAGGGAAAGAGCCTTTTTCCCTCAGCACAAAACATTCCCATCCCATACTTGTATCTTTGTCCTCCTTGTATATAGATCTCCAAATACTATAATGGCCCCCACATAGCCTTCCGTATAATATAAAGGGTCCCACATAACCCGTCATATATTATAATGCACCCCCATAGTTCTCCATGTATTATAATTCACCCCATAGTACTCCATATATTATACTGCACCACAGTCCTCCATGTTTTATAACGCACACCCATGTGTGACCATGTGTAAGGTAGCCTCCATATTCCTCCATTTATTATAATGTAGCCCCCATAGTGCTATATGTATTATAATGTAGCACCATAAATCATCATTTTGTATTATGCAGCCCCATACTCCTCCATGTATAATGCACCCCTAGTCCATGTATAAGGTGTCCTTCATGTTTATTATGCAGTCCCATAGACCTCCATGTATCATGGAGCCAGGCCCCTCCAGGCCTCCATGTGTCATGCAGCCAGCAAAATAAAAAACAAGTACCTCTCTTCTCCTTCCAACCCTGCGACTGCGGTAGTTACGCCCCTGCCCCCATATGTCACACACCCTGCACCCCCATATCACACACACTACACCCCCATATCTCACACACCCTGCTTCCCATACAGCCTGCACCCCCATATCACACACACTACACCCCCATATCACACACACTACACCGCCATATCTCACACCCTGCTTCCCATACAGCCTGCACCCCCCATATCCCACACACACACACACTGCTCCCCATACAGCCTGCACCCCCCATATCCCACACACACTGCTTCCCATACAGCCTGCACCCCCCATATCCCACACACACACACTGCTCCCCATACAGCCTGCACCCCCCATATCCCACACACACATACACTGCTCCCCATACAGCCTGCACCCCCCATATCCCACACACACTGCTTCCCATACAGCCTGCACCCCCCATATCCCACACACACACACTGCTCCCCATACAGCCTGCACCCCCCATATCCCACACACACTGCTTCCCATACAGCCTGCACCCCCCATATCCCACACACACACACACTGCTCCCCATACAGCCTGCACCCCTCATATCCCACACACACACACTGCTCCCCATACAGCCTGCACCCCCATATCCCACACACTGCTCCCCATACAGCCTGCACCCCCCAGATCTCACACACTACACCCCCATATCTCACACACCCTGCTTCCCATAAAGCCTGCACCCCCCCATATCACATACACACTACACCCCCATATCTCTCACACCCTGCTTCCCATACAGCCTGCACCCCCCAGATCTCACACACTACACCCCCATATGTCACATACCCTGCTCCCCATACAGCCTGCACCCCCCCATATCACATACACACTACACCCCCATATCTCTCACACCCTGCTTCCCATACAGCCTGCACCCCCCAGATCTCACACACTACACCCCCATATGTCACATACCCTGCTCCCCATACAGCCTGCACCCCCCATATCACACACAATACACCCCAATATAACACACACCCTGCCCACATATCCCACCCTGCCTGTACCCCAACTTACCCCTCTCAAACACTCTGCACCCCTTCACATGCTTCTGTCACAGTCTGCAGCCCTCATATGCCACTCACCCTGCAGCCCCCCTCACCCTCATGTCCCCTCTTTTCTTATTACCAGTCATCATGTGTCCAAATCGCCTTCAGTATCTTGCTTTCTGCCGGCCTCCTGTGTCTCCTCCCACACAGTCACATGGGCGTGACATCATCGCAGGTCCTGCAGGATGGAGTATTCCGTCTGCTGTGCAGGTCAGGAGCACTCCTGCAGCTCAGAAACGGCTGGTGGCCTCTCCAGGTCAGGGGCCCCTCTACTGACACTGGGCTCCGCTGACTCACAGGCCGGCCACTACACAGCGGCACTACACATAGACGCAGAGCGGCTGCCGGGCCCCTATGTGTACTAGTGCCGCTGTGTAGTGGCCGGCCTGTGAGTCAGGGGAGCCCAGTGTCAGTAGAGGGGCGGCTCACTTCTCGTTCGCCCGCTGATCCGGTCTCCTCGGCGCGTCGTCCATTGCTGTCGCTCGCTCTGACCTCTCAGCAGGCGTGCAGTGATGACGTCACCGCGGTCCTCTGCAGAGCTGTCAGAAGAACGCCGACAGTCACAGCGGGGAGAATGATAAGAGAGAGAGCGCCGCTCACTCTCTCATCATTGCTCTCAATTGTATCGGCACCTACGATGCCGATGCAATTGAAAGCTCGATCCTCGGCGGGGGGCGGTGACAGCGCGGCCACCGGGGCACCCTGAGTAGCGGTGCACCACTCCTGCCACCGCGAGTGGGCCCCCCCGGCAGCTCAGGGCCCCGGCATTTGACCGGGTTTGCCGGGTGCTGGCGCCGGCCCTGGATGTGGGTCAGTGGACAGCAAAGGAACACTAAGTTGGTATTCCAGAAACTTTTAGGATGGCACAAAAACTGTCAGCTCTTTGGGGAAATAAAATAACGTGCAAAAATGGGCAGGTGGGTAGAATGCACGGGTGCTGTAGGTCAGTGGACAGCAAAGAAACACTAACTTAGTATTCCATACACTTTAAGGATGGCAAAAAAAGTGTCAGATCTTTGGGGAAATAAAAAAGCGTGGCAAAAATGGGCAGGTGGGTAGAATGTACGGGTGCTGTGGGTGACTGGACAGCAAAGGAACACTAACTTAGTATTCCAGACACTTTTAGGATGGCAGAAAAAGTGTCAGCTCTTTGGTGAAATAAAAAAGCGTGATAAAAATGGGCAGGTGGGTCGAATGCACGGGTGCTCTGGGTCAGTGGACAGCAAAGGAACACTAAGTTAGTATTCCAGACTCTTATAGGATGGCAAAAAAAGTGTCAGCTCTTTGGGGAAATAAAATATCGTGGTAAAAATGGGCAGGTGGGTAGAATGCACGGGTCCTGTGGGACAGCGGACAGCAAAGGAACACTAAGTTAGTATTCCAGACACTTTTAGGATGGCAGAAAAATTGTCAGCTCTTTGGGGAAATAAAATAGCATGGCAAAAATGGGCAGGTGGTTAGAATGCACGGGGGCTGTGGGTCAGTGGACAGCAAAGGAACACTAACTTAGTATTCCAGACACTTTTAGGATGCCACAAGAAGTGTCAGCTTTTAGCGGAAATAAAATAGCGTGGTAAAAATGGGCAGGTGGGTAGAATGCATGGGTGCTGTGGGTCAGTGGATAGCAAAGGAACACTAAGTTAGTATTCCATACACTTTTAGGATTGCAGAAAAAGTGTCAGCTCTTTGGGGAAATAAAATAGCGTGGCAAAAATGGGCAGATGGGTAGAATGCACGGGTGCTGTGGGTCAGTGGACAGCAAAGGAAAAATAAGTTAATATACCATACACTTTTAGGATGGCAGAAAAAGTGTCAGCTCTTTGGGGAAATAAAATAACGTGGCAAAAAAAGGCAGGTGGGTAGAATTTACGGGGGCTGTGGGTCAGTGGACAGCAAAGGAACACTAAGTTGGTATTCCAGAAACTTTTAGGATGGCACAAAAACTGTCAGCTCTTTGGGGAAATAAAATAACGTGGCAAAAATGGGCAGGTGGGTAGAATGCACGGGTGCTGTGGGTCAGTGGACAGCAAAGAAACACTAACTTAGTATTCCAGACACTTTTATGATGCCACAAGAAGTGTAAGCTTTTAGGGGAAATAAAATAGCATGGCAAAAATGGGCAGGTGGGTAGAATGCACGGGTACTGTGGGTCACTGGGCAGCAAAGGAAAACTAACTTAGTATTCCAGACACTTTTAGGATGGCAGAAAAATTGTCAGCTCTTTTGGGAAATAAAATAGAGTGGCAAAAATGGGCAGGTGGGTAGAATGCATGGGTGCTGTTGGTCAGTGGACAGCAAAGGAACACTAAGTTAGTATTCCATACACTTTTAGGATGGCAAAAAAAGTGTCAGATCTTTGGGGAAATAAAAAAGCGTGGCAAAAATGGGCAGGTGGGTAGAATGCACGGGTGCTGTGGGTCAGTGGACAGCAAAGGAGCACTAAGGTAGTATTCCATACACTTTTAGGTAGACAGAAAAAGTGTCAGCTCTTTGGGGAAATAAAATAGAGTGGCAAAAATGGGCAGGTGGTTAGAATGCATGGGTGCTGTGGGTCAGTGGACAGCAAAGGAACACTAAGTTAGTATTCCATATACTTTTACGTAGGCAGAAAAAGTGTCAGCTCTTTGGGGAAATAAAATATCGTGGTAAAAATGGGCAGGTGGGTAGAGTGCACAGGTGCTGTGGGTCAGTGGACAGCAAAGGAACACTAAGTTAGTATACTATACACTTTAAGGATGGCAGAAAAAGTGTTAGCTCTTTGGGGAAATAAAATAGTGTGGCAAAAATGGGCAGGTGGGTAGAATGCACGGGTTCTGTGGGTCAGTGAACAGCAAAGGAACACTAAGTTAGTATTCCATACACTTTTAGGATGGCAAAAAAAGTGTCAGATCTTTGGGGAAATAAAATATCGTGGCAAAAATGGGCAGGTGGGTAGAATGCACGGGTGCTGTGGGTTACTGGACAGCAAAGGAACACTAAGTTAGTATTCCATACACTTTTAGGATTGCAGAAAAATTGTCAGCTCTTTGGGGAAATAAAATATCGTGGTAAAAATGGGCAGGTGGGTAGAATGCACGGGTGCTGTGGGTCAGTGGACAGCAAAGGAACACTAATTTAGTATACTATACACTTTAAGGATGGCAGAAAAAGTGTTAGCTCTTTGGGGAAATAAAATAGTGTGGCAAAAATGGGCAGGTGGGTAGAATGCACGGGTTCTGTGGGTCAGTGGACAGCAAAGGAACACTAAGTTGGTATTCCAGAAACTTTTAGGATGGCACAAAAACTGTCAGCTCTTTGGGGAAATAAAATAACGTGGCAAAAATGGGCAGATGGGTAGAATGCACGGGTGCTGTGGGCCAGTGGACAGCAAAGAAACACTAATTTAGTATTCCATATACTTTTAGGATGGCAAAAAAAGTGTCAGATCTTTGGGGAAATACAAAAGTGTAGCAAAAATGGGCAGAAGGGTAGAATGCACGGGTGCTGTGGGTCAGTGGACAGCAAAGGAACACTAAGTTGGTATTCCAGACACTTTTAGGATGGCACAAAAAGTGTCAGCTCTTTGGGGAAATAAAATAACGTGGCAAAAATGGGCAGGTGGGTAGAATGCACGGTTACTGTGGGTCACTGGACAGCAAAGGAACACTAAGTTTGTATTCCAGACTCTATTAGGATGGCAAAAAAAGTGTCAGCTCTTTTGGGAAATAAAATAGCGTGGCAAAAATGGGCAGGTGGGTAGAATGCACGGGTGCTGTGTGTCAGTGGACAGCAAAGGAACACTAAGTTAGTATTCTATACACTTTAAGGATGGTAGAAAAAGTGTCTGTTCTTTGGGGAAATAAAATAGCATGGCAAAAATGGGCAGGTGGTTAGAATGCACGGGTGCTGTGGGTCAGTGGACAGCAAAGGAACACTAAGTTAGTATTCCATACACTTTTAGGTAGGCAGAAAAAGTGTCAGCTCTTTGGGGAAATAAAATAGCGTGGCCAAAATGGGCAGGTGGTTAGAATGCACGGGGGCTGTGGGTCAGTGGACAGCAAAGGAACACTAAGTTGCTATTCTAGACACTTTTAGGATGGCACAAAAAGTGTCAGCTTTTAGGGGAAATAAAATAGCGTGGTAAAAATGGGCAGGTGGGTAGAATGCACGGGTGCTGTGGGTAATTGGACAGCAAAGGAACAATAAGTTAGTATACCATACACTTTTAGGATGGCAGAAAAAGTGTCAGCTCTTTGGGGAAATAAAATAACGTGGCAAAAAAAGGCAGGTGGGTAGAATGCACGGGGACTGTGGGTCAGTGGACAGCAAAGGAACACTAAGTTGGTATTCCAGAAACTTTTAGCATGGCACAAAAGCTGTCAGCTCTTTGGGGAAATCATAGTATCATAGTATCATAGTTTTTAAGGTTGAAGGGAGACTCTAAGTCCATCTAGTTCAACCCGTAGCCTAACATGTTGATCCAGAGGAAGGCAAAAAAAAAACCAATGTGGCAAACAAGTTCCAATGGGGAAAAAATTTCCTTCCTGACTCCACATCCGGCAATCAGACTAGTTCCCTGGATCAATACCCTGTCATAAAATCTAATATACATAACTGGTAATATTAAATTTTTCAGGAAAGGCATCCAGGCTCTGCTTAAATGTTAGTAGTGAATCACTCATTACAACATCATGTGGCAGAGAGTTCCATAGTCTCACTGCTCGTACAGTAAAGAATCCTCGTCTGTGATTATGATTAAACCTTCTTTCCTCAAGACGTAGCGGATGCCCCCGTGTTCCAGTCGCAGGCCTAGATGTAAAAAGATCTTTGGAAAGGTCTCTGTACTGTCCCCTCATATATTTATACATTGTGATTAGATCCCCCCTAAGCCTTCGTTTTTCCAAACTAAATAACCCCAAGTGTAATAACCTGTCTTGGTATTGCAGTCCACCCATTCCTCTAATAATCTTGGTCGCTCTTCTCTGCACCCTCTCCAGTTCAGCTATGTCCTTCTTATATATCGGTGACCAGAATTGTACACAGTATTCTAAGTGCGGTCGCACTAGTGACTTGTACAGAGGTAGAACTATATTTTTTCATGAACACTTATACCTCTTTTAATACATCCCATTATTTTATTAGCCCTGGCAGCAGCTGCCTGACACTGTCCACTAAAGTGAAGTTTACCATCCACCCATACACCCAAGTCTTTTTCTGTGTCTGTTTTACCCAGTGTTCTACAATTAAGTACATAATCATAAATGTTATTTCCTCTACCCAAGTGCATGACCTTACATTTATCTACATTAAACTTCAATTGCCACTTCTCAGCCCAATCCTCCAATTTACATAAATCTACCTGTAATATAAAATGATCCTCCTCTGTATCGATTACCCTGCAGAGTTTAGTATCATCTGTAAATATTGAAATTCTACTCCGCATGCCCCCAACAAGGTCATTTATAAATATGTTGAAAAGAAGCGGGCCCAATACTGACCCCTGTGGTACCCCACTATGAACTGAGACCCAGTCCGAGTACGTACCATTAATAACCACGCTTTGTTTCCTATCACTGAGCCAGTTTTTAACCCAGTTACACATATTTTCCCCTATCCCCATTATTCTCATTTTATGTACCAACCTTTTGTGTGGCACCATATCAAAAGCTTTTGAAAAGTCCATATACACAACATCCACTGCATTTCCCTGGTCCAGGCTTGAACTTACCTCTTCATAGAAGCTGATCAAATTAGTTTGACAGGATCGATCCCTCATAAACCCATGTTGATACTCTGTCATAAGGTTATTTTTCTTGAGATACTCCAGTATAGCATCTCTCAAGAAACCCTCAAGGATTTTACCAACCATAAAGGTTAAACTTACCGGCCTATAATTTCCCGGCTCAGTTTTTGTCCCCTTTTTGAATATTGGCACCACATTTGCTATGCGCCAGTCCTGCGGTACCGACCCTGTTATTAAGGAATCTGAGAAGATTAAAAATAATGGTCTATCTATCACAGAACTCAATTCCTGTAGTACTCTGGGGTGTATGCCATCCGGGCCCGGAGATTTGTCAACCTTAGTGATTTCGAGGCGGCGGCGTACTTCCTGCTGGGTTAAGCAGGTAATATTCAAGGGTGAATTTATTGTATCACTGGTCATGTCGTCTGCCATGGCATTTTCTTGTATAAAAACCGTAGAAAAAGAAGTCATTCAGCAGGTTGGCTTTACCCTCATCCCCTTCCACCATTTCACCAAGACTATTTTTAAGGGGGCCAACACTATCGCTTTTCAGTTTTTTACTGTTTATGTAGTTAAAGAATATTTTAGGATTATTTTTACTTTCTCTCGCAATGAGTCTCTCTGTCTCAAACTTAGCTAACTTAATTTGCTTTTTACATATTTTATTTAATTTTCTATAATTATATAATGCCTCATCACTACCTACCCTCTTTAATTCTTTTAAGGCTTTCTGTTTTTCTTTTATTGCTTCCCTTACAGCTCTATTTAGCCATAGGGGTTTCCTCCTATTTCTAGCATGTTTGTTCCCATAGGGTATATTTTCTGCACAAGCCCTATTCAGGATGCTCATAAAAGTCTCCCATTTGCTTTAATAAAATAACGTATATAAAAAAACGTGGCAAAAATGGGCAGGTGGGTAGAATGCACGGGTGCTGGGGGTCGGTGGAAAGCAAAGAAACACTAACTTAGTATTCCAGACACTTTTAGGATGCCACAAGAAGTGTCAGCTTTTAGGGGAAATAAAATAGCGTGGCAAAAATGGGCAGGTGGGTAGAATGCACGGTTACTGTGGGTCACTGGACAGCAAAGGAAAACTAACTTAGTATTCCAGACACTTTTAAGATGGCAGAAAATGTGTCAGCTCTTTGGGGAAATAAAAAAACGTGGTAAAAATGGGCAGGTGGGTAGAATGCACGGGTGCTCTGGGTCAGTGGACAGCAAAGGAACACTAAGTTTGTATTCCAGACTCTATTAGGATGGCAAAAAAAGTGTCAGCTCTTTTGGGAAATAAAATAGCGTGGCAAAAATGGGCAGGTGGGTAGAATGCACGGGTGCTGTGTGTCAGTGGACAGCAAAGGAACACTAAGTTAGTATTCTATACACTTTAAGGATGGTAGAAAAAGTATTAGCTCTTAGGGGAACTAAAATAGCATGGCAAAAATGGGCATGTGGGTAGAATGCACGGGTGCAGTGGGTCAGAGGACAGCAAAGGAGCACTAAGGTAGTATTCCTTACACTTTTAGGTAGACAGAAAAAGTGTCTGCTCTTTGGGGAAATAAAATAGCATGGCAAAAATGGGCAGGTGGTTAGAATGCACGGGTGCTATGGGTCAGTGGACAGCAAAGGAACACTAAGTTAGTATTCCATACACTTTTAGGTAGGCAGAAAAAGTGTCAGCTCTTTGGGGAAATAAAATAGCGTGGCCAAAATGGGCAGGTGGTTAGAATGCACGGGGGCTGTGGGTCAGTGGACAGCAAAGGAACACTAAGTTGCTATTCTAGACACTTTTAGGATGGCACAAAAAGTGTCAGCTTTTAGGGGAAATAAAATAGCGTGGTAAAAATGGGCAGGTGGGTAGAATGCACGGGTGCTGTGGGTAATTGGACAGCAAAGGAACAATAAGTTAGTATACCATACACTTTTAGGATGGCAGAAAAAGTGTCAGCTCTTTGGGGAAATAAAATAACGTGGCAAAAAAAGGCAGGTGGGTAGAATGCACGGGGACTGTGGGTCAGTGGACAGCAAAGGAACACTAAGTTGGTATTCCAGAAACTTTTAGCATGGCACAAAAGCTGTCAGCTCTTTGGGGAAATCATAGTATCATAGTATAATAGTTTTTAAGGTTGAAGGGAGACTCTAAGTCCATCTAGTTCAACCCGTAGCCTAACATGTTGATCCAGAGGAAGGCAAAAAAAAACCCAATGTGGCAAACAAGTTCCAATGGGGAAAAAATTTCCTTCCTGACTCCACATCCGGCAATCAGACTAGTTCCCTGGATCAATACCCTGTCATAAAATCTAATATACATAACTGGTAATATTAAATTTTTCAGGAAAGGCATCCAGGCTCTGCTTAAATGTTAGTAGTGAATCACTCATTACAACATCATGTGGCAGAGAGTTCCATAGTCTCACTGCTCGTACAGTAAAGAATCCTCGTCTGTGATTATGATTAAACCTTCTTTCCTCAAGACGTAGCGGATGCCCCCGTGTTCCAGTCGCAGGCCTAGATGTAAAAAGATCTTTGGAAAGGTCTCTGTACTGTCCCCTCATATATTTATACATTGTGATTAGATCCCCCCTAAGCCTTCGTTTTTCCAAACTAAATAACCCCAAGTGTAATAACCTGTCTTGGTATTGCAGTCCACCCATTCCTCTAATAATCTTGGTCGCTCTTCTCTGCACCCTCTCCAGTTCAGCTATGTCCTTCTTATATATCGGTGACCAGAATTGTACACAGTATTCTAAGTGCGGTCGCACTAGTGACTTGTACAGAGGTAGAACTATATTTTTTTCATGAACACTTATACCTCTTTTAATACATCCCATTATTTTATTAGCCCTGGCAGCAGCTGCCTGACACTGTCCACTAAAGTGAAGTTTACCATCCACCCATACACCCAAGTCTTTTTCTGTGTCTGTTTTACCCAGTGTTCTACAATTAAGTACATAATCATAAATGTTATTTCCTCTACCCAAGTGCATGACCTTACATTTATCTACATTAAACTTCAATTGCCACTTCTCAGCCCAATCCTCCAATTTACATAAATCTACCTGTAATATAAAATGATCCTCCTCTGTATCGATTACCCTGCAGAGTTTAGTATCATCTGTAAATATTGAAATTCTACTCCGCATGCCCCCAACAAGGTCATTTATAAATATGTTGAAAAGAAGCGGGCCCAATACTGACCCCTGTGGTACCCCACTATGAACTGAGACCCAGTCCGAGTACGTACCATTAATAACCACGCTTTGTTTCCTATCACTGAGCCAGTTTTTAACCCATTATTCTCATTTTATGTACCAACCTTTTGTGTGGCACCATATCAAAAGCTTTTGAAAAGTCCATATACACAACATCCACTGCATTTCCCTGGTCCAGGCTTGAACTTACCTCTTCATAGAAGCTGATCAAATTAGTTTGACAGGATCGATCCCTCATAAACCCATGTTGATACTCTGTCATAAGGTTATTTTTCTTGAGATACTCCAGTATAGCATCTCTCAAGAAACCCTCAAGGATTTTACCAACCATAAAGGTTAAACTTACCGGCCTATAATTTCCCGGCTCAGTTTTTGTCCCCTTTTTGAATATTGGCACCACATTTGCTATGCGCCAGTCCTGCGGTACCGACCCTGTTATTAAGGAATCTGAGAAGATTAAAAATAATGGTCTATCTATCACAGAACTCAATTCCTGTAGTACTCTGGGGTGTATGCCATCCGGGCCCGGAGATTTGTCAACCTTAGTGATTTCGAGGCGGCGGCGTACTTCCTGCTGGGTTAAGCAGGTAATATTCAAGGGTGAATTTATTGTATCACTGGTCATGTCGTCTGCCATGGCATTTTCTTGTATAAAAACCGTAGAAAAAGAAGTCATTCAGCAGGTTGGCTTTACCCTCATCCCCTTCCACCATTTCACCAAGACTATTTTTAAGGGGGCCAACACTATCGCTTTTCAGTTTTTTACTGTTTATGTAGTTAAAGAATATTTTAGGATTATTTTTACTTTCTCTCGCAATGAGTCTCTCTGTCTCAAACTTAGCTAACTTAATTTGCTTTTTACATATTTTATTTAATTTTCTATAATTATATAATGCCTCATCACTACCTACCCTCTTTAATTCTTTTAAGGCTTTCTGTTTTTCTTTTATTGCTTCCCTTACAGCTCTATTTAGCCATAGGGGTTTCCTCCTATTTCTAGCATGTTTGTTCCCATAGGGTATATTTTCTGCACAAGCCCTATTCAGGATGCTCATAAAAGTCTCCCATTTGCTTTAATAAAATAACGTATATAAAAAAACGTGGCAAAAATGGGCAGGTGGGTAGAATGCACGGGTGCTGGGGGTCGGTGGAAAGCAAAGAAACACTAACTTAGTATTCCAGACACTTTTAGGATGCCACAAGAAGTGTCAGCTTTTAGGGGAAATAAAATAGCGTGGCAAAAATGGGCAGGTGGGTAGAATGCACGGTTACTGTGGGTCACTGGACAGCAAAGGAACACTAACTTAGTATTCCAGACACTTTTAGGATGGCAGAAAATGTGTCAGCTCTTTGGGGAAATAAAAAAACGTGGTAAAAATGGGCAGGTGGGTAGAATGCATGGTTACTGTGGGTCACTGGACAGCAAAGGAACACTAACTTAGTATTCCAGACACTTTTAGGATGGCAAAAAAAAGTGTCAGCTCTTTTGGGAAATAAAATAGCGTGGCAAAAATGGGCAGGTGGGTAGAATGCACGGGTGCTGTGGGTCAGTGGACAGCAAAATAACATTAAGTTAGTATTCTATACACTTTAAGGATGGCAGAAAAAGTATTAGCTCTTAGGGGAACTAAAATAGCATGGCAAAAATGGGCATGTGGGTAGAATGCACGGGTGCAGTGGGTCAGAGGACAGCAAAGGAGCACTAAGGTAGTATTCCTTACACTTTTAGGTAGACAGAAAAAGTGTCTGCTCTTTGGGGAAATAAAATAGCATGGCAAAAATGGGCAGGTGGTTAGAATGCATGGGTGCTGTGGGTCAGTGGACAGCAAAGGAACACTAAGTTAGTATTCCATACACTTTTAGGTAGGCAGAAAAAGTGTCAGCTCTTTGGGGAAATAAAATATCGTGGTAAAAATGGGCAGGTGGGTAGAATGCATGGGTGCTGTGCGTCAGCGGACAGCAAAGGAACACTAAGTTGCTATTCTAGACACTTTTAGGATGGCACAAAAAGTGTCAGCTTTTAGGGGAAATAAAATAGCGTGGTAAAAATGGGCAGGTGGTTAGATTGCATGGGTTCTGTGGGTCAGTGGACAGCAAAGGAACACTAAGTTGCTATTCTAGACACTTTTAGGATGGCACAAAAAGTGTCAGCTTTTAGGGGAAATAAAATAGCATGGTAAAAATGGGCAGGTGGGTAGAATGCACGGGTTCTGTGGGTCAGTGGACAGCAAAGGAACACTAAGTTGGTATTCCAGAAACTTTTAGCATGGCACAAAAACTGTCAGCTCTTTGGGGAAATAAAATAACGTGGCAAAAATGGGCAGGTGGGTAGAATGCACGGGTTCTGTGGGTCAGTGGACAGCAAAGGAACACTAAGTTAGTATTCCATACACTTTTAGGATGGCAAAAAAAGTGTCAGATCTTTGGGGAAAAAAAAAAGCGTGGCAAAAATGGGCAGGTGGGTAGAATGCACGGGTGCTGTGGGTCACCCATACCCTCCACCGTCCAGATCGATACCACACTGAGAAACAATGCCCCTCCCAAACACCCCACGTCGCCAACAGCGCCCGCGAGAGGCGCCACCGCAGACCTCCGCCCTCCGCCCAGCGACGCACCCGCCCAACGCCGCCACGCCACACCCGCGCAGCCGGCCACAGTCTTTCAGACTCTGAGCTGCGAGCGGTGTTTCACCGCTTGTCACAGCCCATCCGCTCCCCCCCCTCCCCCCGTCCTCCCTCCTCCCTCCTAGCACTTCACGGCACGTCTCCCGCTCCCCGCTCCTCCTCCCTCCTCCCTCCTCGCAGAATGCTGCAAGCAAGAGACATGCCGTGAGGGAGGAGGGAGGAGGAGCAGGGAGCAGACTGGCTCAGAATGCAGCCGGCCGCACGGATGCGACGAGGCAGCACCGGACGGGCACGCCACCGGACGGGGAGCAGCGTCCCGCAACAGCGCCCCCCACAGGCACCACCGACAACACAAGGTACCCGAGAGAAACACTGCCTCCCAACACAATATCGACCCAGACAACAAAAAACACGGGCGAACCACCCCCCCCCCAAGGGAAGCCTCCGGGTCGGTTTGATATTTTCCAACCTAACCTGAATCTCCTGATGGTATGGCTAACTAGACTTTAAACAACAAAGAAAAAGATGTATTCTAAGAGTTTTAAAAACAGAAGAAAAGAGGGGGGGAGAAGGACAAAGGAAAATAAGAGACCAAAAGGGATTAAACAAAGGGTTGAAGGGGAAGGTAAGGAGAGTGTGTGGGTTTGTGCTGTTACCGAAACAAGGCTTGAAAGTCCGAGGACTCCTTGAACAACACCCAGGGTTGCCAGACCTTAATAAATTTTTCGTTACTTCCCAGCACCATTGCTGAAAGTTCCTCCATGTGACAAATATGTGACAGCTCCGTCTGCCATTCTCCGATAGTGGGGGCCTCTGTGGCTCCCCAGTGCCTAGTAATGACCGCTCGGGCTGCTATCAAGCAAAATCGTAGAAGGCTCCTCTTTTGCTGCCTTACCGAGCCGGGTAGAATTGACAGAAGTGCTATTTTAATTGAGGGGGTGATGTTCTCACCAGACATTTGATTATACACTTGAAACACCTGAGACCAGAAGTTTGACAATTTCTGACATGCCCACCAAATATGAGTCAGCGTGCCTTTGTCCATTCCGCATCGCCAGCAGCATTCCGAGACTGATGGAAAGACTCTGTGTAATGTGGCAGGACACTGGTACCATCTTGCTAACAGCTTGTAACTCTTTTCCTGAGCACTACAAGCTACTGAAATTTTGTGAGAGAACAGGAAGGCCTTCCGCTTTTCCTCTTCCGAAAAATTGAGACTAAGTTCGGTTTCCCACATTCGGATATACCAAGGGTCCTCCGAACCGCGGGCCTCAATAATCAAACGATATATGAGTGAGATCGAGTATGTGGGCGGCGAAGACTAAAAAAATAAACGTTCAAACGGCGTGGACGTAGTCGGATCTGGGGGAAGTCCCCCCCGAGCCATGACCGCACAAAAGAGTGTAGCTGCATATACTCAAACCAGTTCAAGTGAAGGTCTGGGAATGTGGCCTGTATTTCTGTGAAAGGAGGCAGGTGTTTACCCTGTAAGATCTGCCCCAATCTCATGTCCAACCCCCTCTCCCATCCGAGAAACCTGTCTGCGTTGCATCCCGGAGGGAAGCCTGGATTATCGAATAGGTGAGCCAATGGGGTGGGACTACCCGAAAGGCTGCCCTTGCATTTTATGTCCTCCCAAGCTTCCAAAGTCGCCCTGAACAGAATCCCATTTGGGTCTGTCTGTTTCTTTACCGCCTCCATGTCCTCTTTCTGAATCCATGGGAGTCCTCCAAGAGGGACCTGGGAAAAAGTTTGTTCCAACTCCACCCACTGTTTGGTCTCTTTGTGATATCGCCAATCGATCAAGCGGGCAACCAGGGAAGCTCTATGATAGGCCTGTAAGTCCGGCAACCCAGCTCCTCCCCTCTGCTTAGATCGGACCAGTGTCTTGTAGCTAATCCGAGGCTTACCTCCTTTCCAAACAAAACGGATCAGTGCGGACCTCAGGGTCTTAAAGAAGGCCGAAGGAGGATTTATGGGGACTGTCTGAAAAATATAAAGGAACCTCGGGAGGATGTCCATTTTAAAAGAATTTATCCGACCAAACCACGAGAGAGGTTTTTTATTATAGGTCTCCAGGTCTTTGAGAATTTTATTTAAGAGGTTCTGGTAATTCAAAGAGTACAGCAGGCTTAACTTGGAAGGGACTGAAACTCCGAGATATTTAATTGATGTGTTTTGCCATCGAAAGAGGAATTTACTTTTTAGGATTGTAACCTCAGCCGGGTTCAGGGATATATTTAATGCCTCAGTTTTGGAGTAGTTTATTTTGAAATTACTCAAGTTACCAAACCGTTCGAATTCTTTTATTAATGAGGGGAATGAGACCAAAGGTTGGGAGGTGTACAGCAGAAGGTCATCCGCGTACATAGCTGTTTTATATTCCTTGTGCCCAAGGCTCAGACCATGTACATTGGGATTCCCCCTAATTGCCACCGCAAGGTGCTCCATTACTATGACATAAAGAAGGGGAGATAGGGGGCAACCCTGTCGGGTGCCATTTTTGATTGCTACCGGGCCAGACAGGGCACCGTTAGCCCTGACACGAGCTGATGGTCTGGAGTACAGTGCCATTACCTTGCCAAGAAAATTCGGGCCTATCCCTATCTGACTTAGTGCTGATCTCATAAACCCCCAATGCACACGGTCAAACGCCTTTTCTGCGTCTATTGACAAGAGCCCCAAGGGTAGCGATTGAGACGTGGCTCTTGCAATTAAATGTATCGTCTTGTTTACATTGTCTCGGGCCTCCCTTCCCTGTACAAACCCAACCTGGTCCGTGTGGATTAAGGACGGTAAAAGGGGGGCTAGTCTATTTGCCAGAAGTTTAGCAAAGATTTTTACGTCTATGTTTATTAGAGAGATCGGACGGTAGTTAGAAACCACCGACTGATCTTTCCCGGGTTTTGGCAGTACTGCAATGTGGGCTTCCAGTGATTGAGGAGCAAAACGGGATGTGTCCGATACCGAATTATAGACCTTCGTCATAAAAGGGGTAATTTGGCTTTTGAATAATTTATAGAAAGCAGGCGAAAATCCGTCTGGACCCGGACTTTTCCCATTTGGGGAGTTCCCTATTGCTGCTGCTATTTCATCTTCCCCAAACCTGTCATCTAACCGTGTTATGGTCCCCATGTCTAACACTGGAAGAGGGGTTTCAGCGACGTAGTCATCTATGCGTTTTTGGAGGTCCTGTGGAGCCATATCGGAGTATTTCCCCTGTATATTATATAGATCTGCGTAATACTCCTTGAAAATACCTAGAATTTTAGTGGGGTCGTATGTATCGATATTCTTCTGGGACTTCAGTTTAGGGATATATAAAGCCTGATCCCGAGGGTGAAGAAGGCGTGAGAGCGGACGGCCACATTTGTCAGAGTGTCTATACAACACCCTTTTAAATTGGGTTTTGAACTTTAGTAGTCTGCTGTCCAGCAAACTCCGCAGAGCTTCCCTGGTTGTAAAGAGCTTAGCCAACGTTTCTGGGGAGGGGTTGGATTTATGAGAGGTTTCCAACGTGGAAATTTCCTTAAGGAGCAGAGAAATTTCCGCTGTTTTTTCCTTTTTAATCCGTGCCCCGTGCTTAATTAGAATTCCTCGGATAACACATTTAAAAGCCTCCCATTGAAGAGGCAAGGGCGTAGAGTCAGCTGCACGTGAGGACACAAAAAATTCCATAGACTCTTTTACCTCCGAGATGCACCCCTCATCTCTCAACAGGGAGTCGTTCAATCTCCACGTCCACGTTCTGTTTGGGTAGTCTGGGGGTGAGACATCTAGAAAGACCGGGGCATGATCAGACCAGACCACATTCCCAATGGTAGGGGTCGGGTGCCACGCAAGGACCCGCTGGCTGACCAGAAAGAAGTCGATTCGACTATATGTCTAATGTGGGATGGAGAAAAATGTATAGTCCCTTTCCTGGGGATGCATAATTCTCCATACGTCCACCAGATGAAGGTTATGCAACTCACGCTTCAGGGCCGCCAGGCGTCTCAGAGGTATGGCACTCCTCCCAGTCGACACATCCACCACCGGATTTAGTGTAAGATTGAAGTCACCATCCACCAACACTTCCCCCTCCGCAAAATCTGACAGAACCTTTAGGAAAGAGTGACAAGCGTTAGTCTGATTACAATTAGGGCCGTACCATCCTGCGATCGTATACACTGTTGAGCATATCTTGATTTTTAGTATCACATATCTACCTGCCTCGTCTAATTTGGAATCTATCACTGAATGTATCAGGCTTTTGTGTAGAACTATTGAGACTCCCTTAGATCTCGATTCACTATTCGTGCTGTGGAACCAGTGTGTATAGTATCTATTACGAATGTCGGGTACATGTCCGGTTTTAAAGTGGGTTTCTTGTAGGATTATAATCTGAGTTCTTTGTTTATGCATCTAATATAATATGTGAGACCTCTTCTGAGGGGTGTTAAAACCTCGGACATTCAGTGAGCTCAATTTAAGTTGTGGCATCTTAGTTCAGTACAACACTTCTGTCAGGGAGAGAAAAAAGAAAAAAAAAAAACAAAAAAAAAACCAAAACAACACACTAGGGAAGTTGGGGATTTCACACAGAGTCAGAGGGAAGAGAGTGAGTTTTAAGACAGCTAGATGACGTGAGAGCAAAACTTTAGTATAGAGGGCAGAAAAGAACAGAAAGAAGAGAAGGAGAGGAAGAAAGAAGAGAAAAAGAAAAAAAAGGGGGGGTGGTTAAGAAAGGGTTACTTCAGGAATAGAGGAGAGAAAAGAATAAGATAGAAAAGTCGAAAAATCACAGTACCAGACAAAGAATTAGTTATACAAATAACCTATCTATACGAAATACTCTTAGAGAGAGTAACAGTTTACAATTGGGGGCCAGTATATACTACACCTGCCTGCAGCGTGTAGAGCCCCGAGGGAACGTGAACTTTCAACGAAGGCGTGTTCCCCGCCGGACCGGCCCCAGGCCCAACTTAACTGAATATGTAGACTTTAATGCACCCAACCCAACAATCCTTAACACAATAAACTCTATGAAGATATGAAACCAGAATTATCAATGCTGACATTAAAAATATTGGTTGCCTGCATAAACCAGTGAACCCTGTATGGCATAACCATCTCCTCTCTTCACATATCAATGTATCCTATTTAAGATAGTCCAGGGACTCTCAGTCTCCACTTGTTGGTGGTGCTCCGGACTTTGCTCCACTCCGTCGCCACGGGCCCCGATCCCTCTTACAGGCCCGCCGCGACCGAGGAGTCTCCGCCGCCACCTCCGATATCCCATGAACATATGGCCAATCGGAAGCAGTGTTGTGCACCACAGGAATCCCAAGGGCCACACAGAAAGCCGGTATGTCTTTCGGAGACTGCAGCATATGTGAAGAACCACCTTGTCGGACTTGCAATTTAAATGGGAATCCCCATGAATAAAGGATGTTCCTCTGTCTCAGGGAATCCAATAGGGGCCTTAGAACCCTGCGTTTTTGTAATGTGTGCCGAGACAAGTCCTGCAGCAATTGGATTGACGTATTCTTGAATAAGATGGGGTCCTTCTGTCGTGCCTTTCTCAAGATTTCTTCCTTTATCTTGTATTTATGGACTTTACAAATAACGTCCCGTGGACTAGATCCTTCATCTGGTTTAGGGCCCAGAGATCTGTGTGCCCTATCTAATTCCAAACGGGAGTCCCGTGGAAGGCCCAATATTGAATTAAAGAGATGTCGCAGTGACTCATCTAGATCTTGGGGGGCGAGGGTTTCTGGAATACCCCGTATTCTAATGTTACTTCGTCTCCCTCTGTTTTCGAGGTCATCAAGCAAATCTGTCAGATGTTCTATCTGTCGAGCTTGGGTAGATAGTGCCTGTGCCTGTGTATTTAGCTGTAGTGAGATAGAGGTAGTGCAGGACTCGTCCGTCACCCGCTCCGACAGTTGCTGTACCTCTCCCCTGATGGAAGCTGATTCTGCTCTGTAAGAGGCCTCTAATCTGGAGATGTAGTTTTCCATTTCCTCTCTGGTAGGAATAGTCCTTATTCTGGCTTTGAGGTCATCCCACACACAGTCCTCTTGCATTCCTTCCTGTGTACTCCCATCCCCCTGACCAGACTGTGATGGTCTGAACACAGCAGGGACCGAGCCTTTTTCTGGGGAGGAGGGAGTCTCCACTGTCAGGGCACTGCTTTGTATGGGTGACAGTGACCTATGGACTGAGGGGGACCACATCTCTGATTGTGTGTAGTGCTGTTTACTTTGAGACACTGAGGGATGATCAGGAGCAGGTGTAGCAGTCCCAGCGTTAGCTTCCACACAGTGCTCAGCAGTGTTCAGGCAGCTAGGGAGTGCACATACAGCGGCGTGTGAGAGTGGAATGTCAGTGGGGCTGGGGATTTGAATGTCCCGCCTGTTCACAGGGATCTCCACGGGGCTTGCATTGTTCAGAAATCCCTGCTGCAGCTGCGAGGTAACCTGATGCCTCTCACCCTCTGCCTGATTTTCTGTACCACCAACTTCTGTGTCTGCGACGCCTGTCATCCCTGTGCTGTGATGAGGAGCACGCTCTCCACGTGTGCCTGCCGCCATTTCAGGTAAGGAAGGGGGCAACCTGATGTTGCTGTCTCGTGTGCACTCCAGCCTCCCGGTTCACTCCACTCTGCTCCTGGGAGCCCACGTCTCCCAGCGATGTCCCCTGGGCACGTTCTGTGTGGAAACAAAAGTGCAGGGAAGGCCCTGCAGATTCTTCAGCGGCCGCCATGTTAAGCTCCATCTGTGCCAGGCCCTGTCCGGAAGAGCTCCTCAGGAACCTGGTAATACTTTCTGAGGGAGGCACCGGTGAGTCCACCATCATCCCCCCCGCCGGTCCCCTTCTTTTTGGCCGGCATTTGTGGCTGCAATGCTGGATGGGTATGCAGAATGGAGCCTAAAGCCAGTCCAAGCGTGGGAGAGAGATCACACAGCGTCCTCACTCCTCCATTGCCAGGCCACGCCCCCCATACCATACACTTTAAGGATGGCAGAAAAAGTGTCAGCTCTTTGGGGAAATAAAATAACGTGGCAAAAATGGGCAGGTGCGTAGAATGCACGGGGGCTCTGGGTCAGTGGACAGCAAAGGAACACTAAGTTAGTATTCCCTACACTTTTAGGATGGCAGAAAAAGTGTCAGCTCTTTGGGGAAATGAAATAGCTTTGCAAAAATGGGCAGGTGGTTGAATGCACGGGTGCTGTGGGTCAGTGGACAGCAAAGGAACATGAACTTAGTATTCCAGAAACTTTTAGGATTCCACAAAAAGTGTCAGCTTTTAGGGGAAATAAAATAGCGTGTCAAAAATGGGCAGATGGGTAGAATGCACGGGTGCTGTGGGTCACTGGACAGCAAAGGAACACTAAGTTAGTATTCCAGACACTTTTAGGATGGCAGAAAAAGTGTCAGCTCTTTGGGGAAATAAAATATCGTGGCAAAAATGGGAAGGTGGGTAGAATGCACGGGTGCTGTTTGTCAGTGGACATTAAAGGAGCACTAAGTTAGTATTCCAGACACTTTTGGGATGGCAGAAAAAGTGTCAGCTCTTAGGGGAAATAAAATAGCGTGGCAAATATGAGCAGGTGGGTAGAATGCACGGGGGCTGTGGGTCAGTGGACAGCAAAGGAACACTAAGTTAGTATTCCCTACACTTTTAGGATGGCAGAAAAAGTGTCTGCTCTTTGGGGAAATAAAATAGCGTGGCAAAAATGGGCAGATGGGTAGAATGCACGGGTGCTGTGGGTCAGTGGATAGCAAAGGAATACTAAGTTAGCATTCCATACAGTAAGTTAGCATTCTATACACAGCAAATGTACACTATGTTAGCATTCCATACACTTTTAGGAAGGCAGAAATAGTGTCAGCTCTTTAAGGAAATAAAATAGCGTTGCAAAAATGGGCAGATGGGTAGAATGCACGAGTGCTGTGGTCAGTGGACAGCAAAGGAACACTAAGTTAGTATTCCAGACACTTTTAATATGCCACAAGAAGTGTCAGCTTTTAACGGAAATAAAATAGCTTGGAAAAAATGGGCAGGTGGGTAGAATGCACGGGTGCTGTGGGTCACTGGACAGCAAAGGAACACTAACTTAGTATTCCAGACACTTTTAGGATGGCAGAAAAATGTCAGCTCTTTGGGGAAATAAAATATTGTGGTAAAAATGGGCAGGTGGGTAGAATGCACGGGTGCTGTGGGTCAGTGGACAGCAAAGGAACACTAAGTTAGAATTCCAGACACTTTTAGGATGGCACAAAAAGTGTCAGAGTTTAGGGAAAATAAAATAGCGTGGCAAAAATGGGCAGGTTGGTAGAATGCACGGGTGCTGAGGGTCACTGGACAGCAAAGGAACACTAACTTAGTATTCCAGACACGTTTAGAATGGCAGAAAAAGTGTCAGCTCTTTGGGGAAATAAAAAAGCGTGGGAAAAATGGGCAGGTCGGTAGAATGCATGGGTGCTGAGGGTCAGTGTAAAGCAAACGAACACTAAAGGGGGCTTTACACGCTGCGACATCACCAATGCGGAGTCATTGGGGTCACGGAATTTGTGACGCACATCCGGCCGCATTAGAGATGTTGCTGCGTGTGACACCGATGAGCGATTTTGCATCGTTGTAAAAACGTGCAAAATCGCTCATCGTGACTTGGGGGTCCATTCTCGATTATCGTTACTGCAGCAGTAACGATGTAGTTCGTCGCTCCTGCGGCAGCACACATCGCTATGTGTGACGCCGCAGGAACGAGGAAACTCTCCTTACCTGCCTCCCGGCCGCTATGAGGAAGGAAGGAGGTGGGCGGGATGTTCCGGCCACTCATCTATGCACGGGTGCTGTGGGTGACTGGACAGCAAAGGAACACTGACTTAGTATTCCAGACACTTTTAGAATGGCAGAAAAAGTGTCAGCTCTTTGGGAAAATAAAAAAGCGTGGCAAAAATGGGCAGGTGGGTAGAATGCACGGGTGCTGTGGGTCAGAGGACAGCAAAGGAGCACTAAGGTAGTATTCCATACACTTTTAGGTAGACAGAAAAAGTGTCAGCTCTTTGGGGAAATAAAATAACGTGGCAAAAATGGGCAGGTGGTTAAAGCGCATGGGTGCTGTGGGTCAGTGGACAGCAAAGGAACACTAAGTTAGTATTCCATACACTTTTAGGTAGGCAGAAAAAGTGTCAGCTCTTTGGGGAAATAAAATAGCGTGGCCAAAATGGGCAGGTGGTTAGAATGCACGGGGGCTGTGGGTCAGTAGACAGCAAAGGAACACTAAGTTAGTATTCCATACACTTTTAGGTAGGCACAAAAAGTGTCAGCTCTTTGAGGAAATAAAATAACGTGGCAAAAATGGGCAGGTGGGTAGAATGCACGGGTGCTGTGGGTCAGTGGACATCAAAGAAACACTAACTTAGTATTCCAGACACTTTTAGGATGCCACAAGAAGTGTCAGCTTTTAGGGGAAATAAAATAGCGTGGTAAAAATGGGCAGGTGGGCAGAATGCATGGGTGCTGTGGGTCAGTGGACAGCAAAGGAACACTAAGTTAGTATTCCATACACTTTTAGGATTGCAGGAAAAGTGTCTGCTCTTTGGGGAAATAAAATAGCGTGGCAAAAATGGGCAGATGGGTAGAATGCACGGGTGCTGTGGGTAAGTGGACGGCAAAGGAACAATAAGTTAGTATACCATACACTTTTAGGATGGCAGAAAAAGTGTCAGCTCTTTGGGGAAATAAAATAACGTGGAAAAAAGGCAGGTGGGTAGAATGCACGGGGGCTGTGGGTCAGTGGACAGCAAAGGAACACTAAGTTGGTATTCCAGAAACTTTTAGCATGGCACAAAAACTGTCAGCTCTTTGGGGAAACAAAAATAACGTGGCAAAAATGGGCAGGTGGGTAGAATGCACGGGTTCTGTGGGTCAGTGGACAGCAAAGGAACACTAAGTTAGTATTCCATACACTTTTAGGATGGCAAAAAAGTGTCAGCTCTTTGGGGAAATAAAATAGCGTGGCAAAAATGGGCAGATGGGTAGAATGCACGAGTGCTGTGGTCAGTGGACAGCAAAGGAACACTAAGTTAGTATTCCAGACACTTTTAATATGCCACAAGAAGTGTCAGCTTTTAGCGGAAATAAAATAGCGTGTCAAAAATGGGCAGGTGGGTAGAATGCACGGGTGCTGTGGGTCACTGGACAGCAAAGGAAAACTAACTTAGTATTCCAGACACTTTTAGGATGGCAGAAAAAGTGTCAGCTCTTTGGGGAAATAAAATATCGTGGTAAAAATGGGCAGGTGGGTAGAATGCACGGGTGCTGTGGGTCAGTGGACAGCAAAGGAACACTAAGTTAGAATTCCAGACACTTTTAGGATGGCACAAAAAGTGTCAGCTCTTTGGGGAAATAAAATAGCGTGGCAAAAATGGGCAGGTGGGTAGAATGCACGGGTGCGGAGGGTCACTGGACAGCAAAGGAACACTAACTTAGTATTCCAGACACTTTTAGAATGGCAGAAAAAGTGTCAGCTCTTTGGGGAAAAAAAAAAGCGTGGGAAAAATGGGCAGGTGGGTAGAATGCATGGGTGCTGTGGGTCAGTGGAAAGCAAACGAACACTAAAGGGGGCTTTACACGCTGCAACATCACCAATGCGGAGTCGTTGGGGTCACGGAATTTGTGACGCACATCCGGCCGCATTAGCGATGTTGCTGCGTGTGACACCAATGAGCGATTTTGCATCGTTGCAAAAATGTGCAAAATCGCTCATCGGTGACATGGGGGTCCATTCTCGATTATCGTTACTGCAGCAGTAACGATGTAGTTCGTCGCTCCTGCGGCAGCACACATCGCTATGTGTGACGCCGCAGGAACGAGGAAGCTCTCCTTACCTGACTCCCGGCCGCTATGAGGAAGGAAGGAGGTGGGCGGGATGTTCCGGCCACTCATCTCCGCCCCTCCGCTTCTATTGGGCGGCCGCTCAGTGACGTTGCTGTGACGCTGCACGGGCCGGCCCCTATAGAAAGGAGGCGGTTGGCCAGTCACAGCGACGTCGCCGGGCAGGTAAGTATGTGTGACGCGTCTGCGCGATGTGCCTGTGTCGCACAACAGATGGGGACGGGTTCCCACGCTAGTGATATCGGGACCGATATCGCAGCGTGTAAAGTAGCCTTAAGTTAGTATTCCATACACTTTTAGGATGGCACAAAATGTCAGCTCTTTGGGGAAATAAAATAGCGTGGCAAAAATGGGCAGGTGGGTAGAATGCACGGGTGCTGTGGGTCAGTGGACAGCAAAGGAACACTAATTTTGGTTTCCAGACACTTTTAGGATGGCAATAAAAGTGTCAGCTCTTTAGGGAAATAAAATAGCTTGGCAAAAATGGGCAGGTGGGTAGAATGCACGGATGTTGTGAGTCAGTGGACAGCAAAGAAACACTAAGTTAGTATTCCATACACTTTTAGGATGGTAGAAAAAGTGTCAGCTCTTTGGGGAAATAAAATAGCGTGGCAAAAATTGGCAGGTGGGTTGAATGCACAGGTGCTGTGGGTCAGTGCACATCAAAGGAACACTAAGTTAGTATTCCAGACACTTTTAGGATGGCAGAAAAAGTGTCAGCTCTTTGGGGAAATAAAATAGCGTGGCAAAAATGGGCAGGTCGGTAGAATGCACGGGTGCTGTGGGTCAGTGGACAGCAAAGGAACACTATGTTAGTGTCGCGGGCGAGGAGGGCGCTGCGCTCACCACGCTCGGGTCCGGCGCTGCTGCTGCTTGCTTCTGCTCGGTGGCTCGAGCGGTGGGCTGGATCCGGGGACTCGAGCGGCGCTCCTCACCCGTGAGTGAAAGGGGATAGTTTTTTGGGGTTTGGGATGTCGGTCCGTGACGCCACCCACGGTTTGTGGTGAGGTTTGGGACACCACCGCTTCTCTGGACGGGGATCCCGGGAGCGATGACAGGGAGCAGCCGAGATGTTTTTATCCCCTTCGTGGGTAGGGGGGTTGGTGGTCCCGGGGCCCGGTGAGGTGACAGGGATGTGGATGTGCAGGGACGGTGAGGTGCAGGGTCGCGGGTGCAGCGCAGTGCCAGACGGCATGATGGTACTCACTCAGCCAATGACGTACACGGAGTCTCTGGTAAAACAAACGGCTGGATGGACGGGTCCCGCAGCTGGCTGCGGTGGTCACTCCAGGTAGGCTGGCGGTGACTGCCTTTCCATGCACCTTTAAAGTTTCTTCGGTTCCGATGGCTTCCCACTGGTAATCCGCTCCCCAGCTTGGATAGGCGCCGGAGGAGCTCCTTTTGGCAGCAGGCTGTGGCTCTGGGAAGTCTAGCCTTGGCGGTAGCTGTATTTCCTTTTTCTGGTTGAGCGGTTGCCTTTACTCGGGTCTTTGCTGCTAGGAAACCCTGGAGGTTCCGGTCGCTAACGGATTTGACCAGTTTAACGGCAACTCCAAGCCTGGTTGGGGTCCGCAAGCCCTGCCGGATGGTGCTGGCTTCTCTTCGCTCCCCGATTCGGTACCGGCGGGACACCGCCCGACCCCGGTCCTACGGTTGCGTGTCGATCGGCCTCTCCTGCAGACGGTCACAACCGTCTGCCAACCTTGCTCTTAGGTGCCCGGGCCACGTACCCTGACACGGTCAGTCTGCTCCACTACCACTTCACTCCTCTCCTTTCACTTTCCCTGACGGAACTACACTCACTTCTTTTCCCGCCTCTAGGACTGTGAACTCCTCAGTGGGTGGGGCAAACCGCCTGGCTCCACCCCACCGGGTGTGGACATCAGCCCCTGGAGGGAGGCAACAAGGATTTGTGTGTGACTGATGTACCTAACTCGGGGTGTGGGGTGTCTTGTTGCAGTACCTGTGACGACCTGGCTTGTCCAGGGCACCACATTCCCCCTTGGCTAAATGCAGACCGTCCGCGGGCTGCCCGTCCATCACCGGTTTTTTTTTGTTAAACTGTAGAAAAAGGTAGAAAAACATATAAAACATCAAAACACAAGCATCTTATCAATCTTCCCTTAGCGGGAGGCACTTTCTTTAACGTTACTAACGGTACATTTTTATTAACGGTAATGGCTTCCGCTCTCCCCCCACCCAAACAACCTGGCCCTGATGCTGCCCCTAAGAAGTGGGCAGCACCCCTTGCCCCAGTCCATCACCAGGCTGCCCGAGCGGGTACGGTCTCATTCAGGGGACCCATGTCCATGGGGAACCCCTGAACCCCCGGAGGATCACCACCGGTTACAGTAGTGGCGGGCCTGGGCCATCCCTTTCCTCCAGGCCCATCCTCCCAAATCAGCCTATCCGGAGGCGGCACGGAATAAAGGCCAACAATTATTTACATGCCTTAAGTTTGTGGTTGCCCTGCAAGTTCTCGGGCGTGTCCGGAAGTAGTTCCTTAAGCACGGTGCGAAGGGTCCCCTCTGGGACAAACTTACCGGCAACGGCCGGGTCAATCACGGTTGCAAATCAGGCTAACAGTTCAGGTGATTCATTTTCATTTACTCATTCATTTAACTCACATAACGGTGCTGATGGTCCCAACAGGGACAGCGGTGCAATGGAGGAACTGCTGCCTCACTGCTCGCTTTCTCACATAAATGCGGGCATGCACATCCGCAACTCCTGCTCAGGAGCCAGGCCCACCTGGGTGCCCTCGGTGCCCGCTACGACCGGCCTCTCATACTGCCGTGGACCCCACCGATCAGTGGCCTGCTCTGGGTGAGCCTGTGTGGGGGATGGGCCCAGCTGGAGTCCCTCCGTGCCGGCTACGACCGGCACCTTCGGCAATGAGGGACACCGCTGTGACGTGGCCTACTCTGCCGCTTGGGAGCTACATCCCCACCGTGCCTCAGCCGAGGCCGGAGGTCTGGGAGCGGTCAACGTGACTTGCGGTGCTGGGGCGATGGTGACGGCAAGGTCGGAGGGCCCAGTAACTGGGTTCTCCCCCGTAGATGGTACGGGTTCCGCTGCCACGGACTGAGGCAGCGGGTCGGTCGGGGTGTTGACTGCGGACATGGGCCACGAGGGAGACAGTGTGGCGGACGGGAGCAGGCCGGGCCCCTCAGCCGCAGAGGCTGTTCCCTGTGGCACATAGGGGCGTGGGTCGCTTACCCGCTCCTCCGGGATTATCTCCACTTCACGCGCCCGTACAACTGCAGCCAGGCCCTTCATCCCCGACGTCCACTTTGCCAGCATGAAGTGGACTTGGGCCTGGATCTTCCGACACATCCTGCCGCGTTGGTGTCCAGGAACGGGTTTCTGCAGAGTCCTGGCGTCCCTGCACTCGCAGCTCTAGTTACATGCCGCCATTCTTCCCCCCTTAGTCTTTTCTCAGCACCTCCTCTTCAGTGGCGGAGCTTCGACTTTCGCGCCTCCACTGCTCAGGAAGACACTCGAGCGGGGAACTTTTCGCGCCCAAGATGGCGGATTCTGAAATTTTTCGGCCGGACACCTCCGGCGGGACACAAGGCGCACTTCTACCAGCCGGTAGAACGGTAAGATCCTGTTCGTGACGCCAAGTTGTCGCGGGCGGGGAGGGCGCTGCGCTCACCACGCTCGGGTCCGGCGCTGCTGCTGCTTGCTTGCTGCTCGGTGGCTCGAGCGGTGGGCCGGATCCGGGGACTCGAGCGGTGCTCCTCGCCCGTGAGTGAAAGGGGATAGCTTTTTGGGGTTTGGGATGTCGGTCCGTGACGCCACCCACGGTTTGTGGTGAGGTTTGGGACACCACCGCTGCTCTGGACAGGGATCCCGGGAGCGATGACAGGGAGCAGCCGAGATGTTTCTATCCCCTCCGTGGGTAGGGGGGTTGGTGGTCCCGGGGCCCGGTGAGGTGACGGGGATGTGGATGTGCAGGGACGGTGAGGTGCAGGGTCGCTGGTGCAGCGCAGTGCCAGACGGCACGATGGTACTCACTCAGCCAATGACGTACACGAAGTCTCTGGTAAAACAAATGGCTGGATGGATGGGTCCCGCAGCCGGCTGCGTTGGTCACTCCCGGTAGGTTGGCGGTGACTGCCTAACCCTGCACCTTTAAAGTTCCTTCGGTTCCGATGGCATCCCACCGGTAACCAGCTCCCCAGCTTGGATAGGCGCCGGAAGAGCTCCTTTTGCCTGCAGGCTCTGGCCCTGGGAATTCTAGCCTTGGCGGTAGCTGTATTTTCCTTTCCTGGTTGAGCGGTTCCTTCACTCTGGTCTTTGCTGCTAGGAAACCCCGGAGGTTCCAGTCGCTAACGGATTTGACCAGTTTAACGGCGACTCCAAGCCTGGTCGGGCTCCGCAAGCCCTGCCGGATGGTGCTGGCCTCTCTTCGCTCCCCGGTTCGGTACCGGCGGGCCACCGCACGACCCCGGTCCTATGGTTCCGCGTCAATCGGCCTCTCCTGCAGACGGTCACCACCGTCTGCCAACCTTGCTCTTAGGTGCCCGGGCCACGTACCCGGACACGGTCAGTCTGCTCCACTACCACTTCACTCCTCTCCTTTCACTTTCCCTGACGGAACTACACTCACTTACTTTCCCGCCTCCAGGACTGTGAACTCCTCAGTGGGTGGGGCCAACCGCCTGGCTCCACCCCACCGGGTGTGGACATCAGCCCCTGGAGGGAAGCAACAAGGATTTGTGTGTGACTGATGTGCCTAACTCGGGGTGTGGGGTGTGTTGTTGCAGTACCTGTGACGACCTGGCTTGTCCAGGGCGCCACATTAGTATTCCATACACTTTTAGGACGGCAGAAATATTGTCAGCTCTTTGGGGAAATAAAATAGCGTGGCAAAAATGGGCAGGTGGGCAGAATCCACAGGTGTTGTGGGTCAGTGGACAGCAAAGAAACACTAAGTTAGTATTCCATACACGTTTAGGATAGCAGAAAAAGTGTCAGCTCTTTGGGGAAATAAAATAGCGTGGCTAAAATGGGCAGGTGGGTAGAATGCATGGGTGCTGTGGGTCAGTGGACAGCAAAGAAAACTAAGTTTGTATTCCAGACACTTTTAGGATGGCAAAAAAAGTGTCAGATCTTTGGGGAAATAAAAAAGCGTGGCAAAAATGGGCAGGTGGGTAGAATGCACGGTTGCTGTGGGTAAGTGGACAGCAAAGGAACACTAAGTTAGTATTCCATACACTTTTAGGATGGTAGAAAAAGTGTCAGCTCTTTGGGGAAATAAAATAGCGTAGAAAAATGGGCAGGTGGGTAGAATGCACGGGTGCTGTGGGTCAGTGGACATCAAAGGAACACTAAGTTAGTATTCCATACACTCTTAAGATGGCAGAAATAGTGTCAGCTCTTTAAGGAAATAAAATAGCGTGGCAAAAATGGGCAGATGGGTAGAATGCACGGGTGCTGTGGGTCAGTGGACAGCAAAGGAACATTAAGTTAGTATTCCATACACTTTTAGAATGGCAGAAAAAGTGTCAGCTCTTTGGGGAAATAAAATAGCGTGGCAAAAATGGGCAGGTGGGTAGAATGCACGGGTGCTGTGGGTCAGTGGACAGCAAAGGAACACTAAGTTAGTATTCCAGACACTTTTAGGATGGTGTAACGGGGTGCCAGGGGTGCCTCGGTTGTTGTAGTCGTGGCCCCTTTTCCAGACAGGCTAACCCCTGGCCCCGCCGTCACTATTGGGACAGGGGATTGTTCTGTGGGGCAGAGTGTGGTGGAAAAGAGCATATTATCAGTCGCAGGAAGACTCTTCAGGCAGGGATCAGGTAAACCAAACGACATATTTATTGCACAGAGTTTCACAGACAGCTCAATGCACGGATTTTTCAGCGCACAGTCACAATTCCTGTCCTGGGAAAGCTTTCCTGGTTGTCTTCTCTAGTGGGGATGTGCCCGGCTACTCCACTTCACCTAGGCTCCCACTCCGGCTATCACAGACTGGACCCACACCAATTCTGCTTCACCATTGAGAACACTTCTTCTCTCCTTCCCTTTGTTCTTTCTGTCCACTCAGCTCCACACTCTGCCCCTGGCTGTTCCTTCTCCCCCATCCCGGAATCTACTGACTTCAACACACACACACTTTCCCCTAAGCTGCCGGCTCCTCCTCCCTCCTGTACAGTTTCTATGGGGACAGCCATCCCACCCGGCCACTAGGGGAACCCAGCTATACAGTGCAAATACAATAAAACATCAACAACTTTGTCTACCCCAGCGGGGGTATCTTCAGGGGGAAACACTGCACCTCCTTGTAAGGGGTCTGCCCACCCCTTACAATGGCACAAAAAAGTGTCAGCTCATGGGGACATAAAATAGCGTGGCAAAAATGGGCAGGTGGGTAGAATGCACGGGTGCTGTGGGTCACTGGACAGCAAAGGAACACTAAGTTTGTAATCCAGACACTTTTAGGATGGCAAAAAAAGTGTCAGATCTTTGGGGAAATTAAAAAGCGTGGCAAAAATGGGCAGGTGGGTAGAATGCACGGTTGCTGTGGGTAAGTGGACAGCAAAGGAATACTAAGTTAGTATTCCAGACACTTTTAAAATGGCAGAAATAATGTCAGCTCTTTAACGAAATAAAATAGCGTGGCAAAAATGGGCAGATGGGTAGAATGCATGGGTGCTGTGGGTCAGTGGACAGCAAAGGAACACTAAGTTAGTATTCCAGACTCTTTTAGGATAGCACAAAAAGTGTCAGCAATTTGGGTAAATAAAATAGCGTGGTAAAAATGGCCAGGTCGGTAGAATGCACGGGTGCTGTGGGTCAGTGGACAGCAAAGGAACACTATGTTAGTATTCCATACATTTTTAGGACAGCAGAAAAATTGTCAGCTCTTTGGGAAAATAACATAGCGTGGCAAAAATGGGCAAGTGGGTAGAATGAACGGGTGTTGTGGGTCAGTGGACAGCAAAGAAACACTAAGTTAGTATTCCATGCACTTTTAGGATGGCAAAAAAAGTGTCAGCTCTTTGGGGAACTAAAATAGCGTGCCAAAAATGGGCAGGTGGGTATAATTCACGGGTGCTGTGGGTCAGTGGACAGCAAAGGAACACTAAGTTAGTATTCCATGCACTTTTAGGATGGCACAAATAGTGTCAGCTCTTTAAGGAAATAAAATAGCGTGGCAAAAATGGGCAGATGGGTGGAATGCACAGGTGCTGTGGGTCAGTGGACAGCAAAGGAACACTAACCTAGTATTCCAGACACTTTTAGGATGCCACAAAAAGTGTCAGCTTTTAGGGGAAATAAAATAGCGTGGCAAAAATGGACAGGTGGGTAGAATGCACGGGTGCTGTGGGTCAGTGGACAGCAAAGGAACATTAAGTTAGTATTCCATACACTTTTAGGATGGCAGAAAAAGTGTCAGCTCTTTGGGGAAATAAAATAGCGTGGCAAAAATGGGCAGGTGGGTAGAATGCACGGGTGCTGTGGGTCACTGGACAGCAAAGGAACACTAAGTTTGTATTCCAGACACTTTTAGGATGGCAAAAAAAGTGTCAGATCTTTGGGGAAATAAAAAAGCGTGTCAAAAAAGGGCAGGTGGGTAGAATGCACGGTTGCTGTGGGTAAGTGGACAGCAAAGGAACACTAAGTTAGTATTCCATACACTTTTAGGATGGTAGAAAAAGTGTCAGCTCTTTGGGGAAATAAAATAGCATGGGAAAAATGGGAAGGTGGGTAGAATGCACGGGTGCTGTGGGTCAGTGGACATCAAAGGAACACTAAGTTAGTATTCTAGACACTTTTAGGATTGCAGAAATAGTGTCAGCTCTTTAACGAAATAAAATGGCGTGGAAAAAAATGGGCAGATGGGTAGAATGCAAGGGTGCTGTGGGTCAGTGGACCGCAAAGGAACACTAAATTAGTATTCCATACACTTTTAGGATGGCAGATAAAGTGTCAGCTCTTTGGGGAAATAAAATAGCGTGGTAAAAATGGGCAGATGGGTAGAATGCATGGGTGCTGTGGGTCAGTGGACCGCAAAGGAACACTAAATTAGTATTCCATACACTTTTAGGATGGCAGAAAAAGTGTCAGCTCTTTGGGGAAATAAAATTGCGTGGCAAAAATGGCCAGGTCGGTAGAATGCACGGGTGCTGTGGGTCAGTGGACAGCAAAGGAACTCTATGTTAGTATTCCATACACTTTTAGGACAGCAGAAAAATTGTCAGCTCTTTGGGGAAATAAAATAGCGTGGCAAAAATGGGCAGGTGGGTAGAATGCACGGGTGTTGTGGGTCAGTAAACAGCAAATGTACACTAAGTTAGTATTAGAGACACTTTTAGGATGCAACAAAAAGTGTCAGCTTTTAGGGGAAATAAAATAGCGTGGCAAATATGGGCAGGTGGGTAGAATGCACGGGTGCTGTGGGTCAGTGGATGGTAAAGGAACTCTAAGTTAGTATTCCCTACACTTTTAGGATGGCAGAAATAGTGTCAGCTCTTTAAGGAAATAAAATAGCGTGGGAAAAATGGGCAGATGGGTAGAATGCACGGGTGCTGTGGGTCAGTGGACAGCAAAGGAACACTAACTTAGTATTCCAGACACTTTTAGGATGCCACAAAAAGTGTCAGCTTTTAGGGGAAATAAAATAGCGTGGCAAAAATGGACAGGTGGGTAGAATGCACGGGTGCTGTGGGTCAGTGGACAGCAAAGGAACACTAAGTTAGTATTCCAGACACTTTTAGGATGGCACAAAAAAGTGTCAGCTCATTCGGAAATAAAATAGCGTGACAAAAATGGGCAGGTGGGTAGAATGCACGGGTGCTGTGGGTCACTGGACAGCAAAGGAACACTAGGTTTGTATTCCCTACATATTTAGGATGGCAAAAAAAGTGTCAGATCTTTGGGGAAATAAAAAAGCGTGGCAAAAATGGGCAGGTGGGTAGAATGCACGGGTGCTGTGGGTCAGTGGACATCAAAGGAACACTAAGTTAGTATTCCAGACACTTTTAGGATTGCAGAAATAGTGTCAGCTCTTTATCGAAATAAAATAGCGTGGCAAAAATGGGCAGATGGGTAGAATCCACGGGTGCTGTGGGTCAGTGGACAGCAAAGGAACACTAAGTTAGTATTCCAGTCTCTTTTGGGATAGCACAAAAAGTGTCAGCTCTTTGGGGAAATAAAATAGCGTGGTAAAAATGGGCAGGTGGGTAGAATGCATGGGTGCTGTGGGTCAGTGGACCGCAAAGGAACACTAAATTAGTATTCCATACACTTTTAGGATGGCTTAAAAAGTGTCAGCTCTTTGGGGAAATAAAATAGAGTGGCAAAAATGGCCAGGTCGGTAGAATGCATGGGTGCTGTGGGTCAGTGAACAGCAAAGGAACACTATGTTAGTAGTCCATACACTTTTAGGACAGCAGAAAAATTGTGAGCTCTTTGGGGAAATAAAATAGCGTGGCAAAAATGGGCAGGTGGGTAGAATGCACGGGTGTTGTGGGTCAGTGGACAGCAAATGTACACTAAGTTAGTATTAGAGACACTTTTAGGATGCCACAAAAAGTGTCAGCTTTTAGGGGAAATAAAATAGCGTGGCAAAAATGGGCAGGTGGGTAGAATGCACGGGTGCTGTGGGTCAGTGGATGGTAAAGTAACTCTAAGTTAGTATTCCCTACACTTTTAGGATGGCAGAAATAGTGTCAGCTCTTTAAAGAAATAAAATAGCGTGGCAAAAATGGGCAGATGGGTAGAATGCACGGGTGCTGTGGGTCAGTGGACAGCAAAGGAACACTAACTTAGTATTCCAGACACTTTTAGGATGCCACAAAAAGTGTCAGCTTTTAGGGGAAATAAAATAGCGTGGCAAAAATGGACACATGGGTAGAATGCACGGGTGCTGTGGGTCAGTGGACAGCAAAGGAACATTAAGTTAGTATTCCATAGACTTTTAGGATGGCAGAAAAAGTGTCAGCTCTTTGGGGAAATAAAATAGCGTGGCAAAAATGGGCAGGTGGGTAGAATGCACGGGTGCTGTGGGTCAGTGGACAGCAAAGGAAAACTAAGTTAGTATTCCAGACACTTTTAGGATGGCACAAAAAAGTGTCAGCTCATGGGGAAATAAAATAGCGTGGCAAAAATGGGCAGGAGGGTAGAATGCACGGGTGCTGTGGGTCACTGGACAGCAAAGGAACACTAAGTTTGTATTCCAGACACTTTTAGGATGGCAAAAAAAGTGTCAGATCTTTGGGGAAATAAAGCGTGGCAAAAATGGGCAGGTGGGTAGAATGCACGGTTGCTGAAGGTAAGTGGACAGCAAAGGAACACTAAGTTAGTATTCTATACACTTTTAGGATGGTAGAAAAAGTGTCAGCTCTTTGGGGAAATAAAATAGCGTGGCAAAAATGGGCAGGTGGGTAGAATGCACGGGTGCTGTGGGTCAGTGGACATCAAAGGAACACTAAGTTAGTATTCCAGACTCTTTTAGGATTGCAGAAATAGTGTCAGCTCTTTAGCGAAATAAAATAGCGTGGCAAAAATGGGCAGATGGGTAGAATGCACTGGTGCTGTGGGTCAGTGGACAGCAAAGGAACACTAAGTTAGTATTCCAGACTCTTTTGGGATAGCACAAAAAGTGTCAGCCCTTTGGGGAAATAAAATAGTGTGGTAAAAATAGGCGGGTCGGTAGAATGCACGGGTGCTGTGGGTCAGTGGACAGCAAAAGAACACTATGTTAGTATTCCATACACTTTTAGGACAGCAGAAAAATTGTCAGCTCTTTGGGGAAATAAAATAGCGTGGCAAAAATGGGCAGGTGGGTAGAATGCACGGGTGCTGTGGGTCAGTGGATGGTAAAGGAACTCTAAGTTAGTATTCCCTACACTTTTAGGATGGCAGAAATAGTGTCAGCTCTTTAAGAAAATAAAATAGCGTGGCAAAAATGGGCAGATGGGTAGAATGCACGGGTGCTGTGGGTCAGTGGACAGCAAAGGAACACTAACTTAGTATTAAAGACACTTTTCGGATGCCACAAAAAGTGTCAGCTTTTAGGGGAAATAAAATAGCGTGGCAAAAATGTCCAGGTCGGTAGAATGCACGGGTGCTGTGGGTCAGTGGACAACAAAGGAACACTATGTTAGTATTCCATACACTTTTAGGACAGCAGAAAAATTGTCAGCTCTTTGGGGAAATAAAATAGCGTGGCAAAAATGCGCAGGTGGGTAGAATGCACGGGTGCTGTGGGTCAGTGGACAGCAAATGTACACTAAGTTAGTAATAGAGACACTTTTAGGATGCCACAAAAAGTGTCAGCTTTTAGGGGAAATAAAATAGCGTGGCAAAAATGGGCAGGTGGGTAGAATGCACGGGTGCTGTGGGTCAGTGGATGGTAAAGGAACTCTAAGTTAGTATTCCTTACATTTTTAGGATGGCAGAAATAGTGTCAGCTCTTTAAGGAAATAAAATAGCGTGGCAAAAATGGGCATATGGGTAGAATGCACGGGTGCTGTGGGTCAGTGGACAGCAAAGGAACACTAACTTAGTATTCCAGACACTTTTTGGATGCCACAAAAAGTGTCAGCTTTTAGGGGAAAAAAAATAGCGTGGTAAAAATGGACAGGTGGGTAGAATGCACGGGTGCTGTGGGTCAGTGGACAGCAAAGGAACATTAAGTTAGTATTCCATACACTTTTAGGATGGCAGAAAAAGTGTCAGCTCTTTGGGGAAATAAAATAGCGTGGAAAAAATGGGCAGGTGGGTAGAATGCACGGGTGCTCTGGGTCAGTGGACAGCAAAGGAACACTAACTTAGTATTCCAGACACTTTTAGGATGGCACAAAAAAGTGTCAGCTCATGGGGAAATATAATAGCGTGGCAAAAATGGGCAGGTGGGTAGAATGCACGGGTGCTGTGGGTCACTGGACAGCAAAGGAACACTGAGTTAGTATTCCGGACACTTTTAGGATTGCAGAAATAGTGTCAGCTCTTTAACGAAATAAAATAGCGCGGCAAAAATGGGCAGATGGGTAGAATGCACTGGTGCTGTGGGTCAGTGGACAGCAAAGGAACACTAAGTTAGTATTCCAGACTCTTTTAGGATGGTAGAAAAAGTGTCAGCTCTTTGGGGAAATAAAATAGCGTGGCAAAAATGGGCAGGTGGGTAGAATGCACGGGTGCTGTGGGTCAGTGGACATCAAAGGAACACTAACTTAGTATTCCAGACACTTTTAGGATTGCATAAATAGTGTCAGCTCTTTAACGAAATAAAATAGCGTGGCAAAAATGGGCAGATGGGTAGAATGCACTGGTGCTGTGGGTCAGTGGACAGCAAAGGAACACTAAGTTAGTATTCCAGACTCTTTTGGGATAGCACAAAAAGTGTCAGTTCTTTGGGGAAATAAAATAGTGTGGTAAAAATAGGCAGGTGGGTAGAATGCATGGGTGCTGTGGGTCAGTGGACCGCAAAGGAACACTAAATTAGTATTCCATACACTTTTAGGATGGCAGAAAAAGTGTCAGCTCTTTGGGGAAATAAAATAGCGTGGCAAAAATGGCCAGGTCGGTAGAATGCACGGGTGTTGTAGGTCAGTGGACAGCAAAGGAACACTATGTTAGTATTCCATACACTTTTAGGACAGCAGAAAAATTGTCAGCTCTTTGGGGAAATAAAATAGCGTGGCAAAAATGGGCAGATGGGTAGAATGCACGGGTGCTGTGGGTCAGTGGACAGCAAAGGAACACTAACTTAGTATTCCAGACACTTTTAGGATGCCACAAAAAGTGTCAGCTTTTAGGGGAAATAAAATAGCGTGGCAAAAATGGCCAGGTCGGTAGAATGCACGGGTGCTGTGGGTCAGTGGACAACAAAGGAACACTATGTTAGTATTCCATACACTTTTAGGACAGCAAAAAAATTGTCAGCTCTTTGGGGAAATAAAATAGCGTGGCAAAAATGGGCAGGTGGGTAGAATGCACAGGTGTTGTGGGTCAGTGGACAGCAAATGTACACTAAGTTAGTAATAGAGACACTTTTAGGATGCCACAAAAAGTGTCAGCTTTTAGGGGAAATAAAATAGCGTGGCAAAAATGGGCAGGTGGGTAGAATGCACGGGTGCTGTGGGTCAGTGGATGGTAAAGGAACTCTAAGTTAGTATTCCCTACATTTTTAGGATGGCAGAAATAGTGTCAGCTCTTTAAGGAAATAAAATAGCGTGGCAAAAATGGGCAGATGGGTAGAATGCACGGGTGCTGTGGGTCAGTGGACAGCAAAGGAACACTAACTTAGTATTCCAGACACTTTTTCGATGCCACAAAAAGTGTCAGCTTTTAGGGGAAATAAAATAGCGTGGCAAAAATGGACAGGTGGGTAGAATGCACGGGTGCTGTTGGTCAGTGGACAGCAAAGGAACATTAAGTTAGTATTCCATACACTTTTAGGATGGCAGAAAAAGTGTCAGCTCTTTGGGGAAATAAAATAGCGTGGCAAAAATGGGCAGGTGGGTAGAATGCACGGGTGCTGTGGGTCAGTGGACACCAAAGGAACACTAACTTATTATTCCAGACACTTTTAGGATGGCACAAAAAAGTGTCAGCTCATGGGGAAATAAAATAGCGTGGTAAAAATGGGCAGGTGGGTAGAATGCACGGGTGCTGTGGGTCACTGGACAGCAAAGGAACACTACGTTTGTATTCCAGACACTTTTAGGATGGCAAAAAAAGTGTCAGATCTTTGGGGAAATAAAAAAGCGTGGCAAAAATGGGCAGGTGGGTAGAATGCACGGTTGCTGTGGGTAAGTGGACAGCAAAGGAACACTAAGTTAGTATTCCATACACTTTTAGGATGGTAGAAAAAGTGTCAGCTCTTTGGGGAAATAAAATAGCGTGGCAAAAATGGGCAGGTGGGTAGAATGCACGGGTGCTATGGGTCAGTGGACATCAAAGGAACACTAAGTTAGTATTCCAGACACTTTTAGGATTGCAGAAATAGTGTCAGCTCTTTAACGAAATAAAATAGCGTGGCAAAAATGGGCAGATGGGTAGAATGCATGGGTGCTGTGGGTCAGTGGACAGCAAAGGAACACTAAGTTAGTATTCCAGACTCTTTTAGGATAGCACAAAAAGTGTCAGCTCTTTGGGGAAATACAATAGCGTGGTAAAAATGGGCAGGTGGGTAGAATGCATGGGTGCTGTGGGTCAGTGGACAGCAAAGGAACACTATGTTAGTATTCCATACAATCTTAGGATGGCAGAAAAAGTGTCAGCTCTTTGGGGAAATATAATAGCGTGGCAAAAATGGGCAGGTCGGTAGAATGCATGGGAGCTGTGGGTCAGTGGACAGCAAAGGAACACTATGTTAGTATTCCATACTCTTTTAGGACGGCAGAAAAATTGTCAGCTCTTTAGGGAAATAAAATAGAGTGGCAAAAATGGGCAGGTGGGTAGAATGCACGGGTGCTGTGGGTCAGTGGACAGCAAAGGAACACTAAGTAAGTATTCCAGACACTTTTAGGATGGCAAAAAAAGTGTGAGCTCTTTGTGGAAATAAAATAGCATGCCAAAAATGGGCAGGACGGTAGAATGCAGGGGTGCTGTGGGTCAGTGGACAGCAAATGTACACTAAGTTAGTATTCCAGACACTTTTAGGATGCCACAAAAAGTGTCAGCTTTTAGGGGAAATAAAATAGCTTGGCAAAAATGGGCAGGTGGGTAGAATGCACGGGTGCTGTGGGTCAGTGGATGGTAAAGGAACTCTAAGTTAGTATTCCCTACACTTTTAGGATGGCAGAAATAGTGTCAGCTCTTTAAGGAAATAAAATAGCGTGGCAAAAATGGGCAGATGGGTAGAATGCACGGGTGCTGTGGGTCAGTGGACAGCAAAGGAACACTAACTTAGTATTCCAGACACTTTTAGGATGCCACAAAAAGTGTCAGCTTTTAGGGGAAATAAAATAGCGTGGCAAAAATGGGGAGATGGGTAGAATGCACGGGTGCTGTGGGTCAGTGGACAGCAAAGGAACATTAAGTTAGTATTCCATACACTTTTAGGATGGCAGAAAAAGTGTCAGCTCTTTGGGGAAATAAAATAGCGTGGCAAAAATGGGCAGGTGGGTAGAATGCACGGGTGCTGTGGGTCAGTGGACAGCAAAGGAACACTAAGTTAGTATTCCAGACACTTTTAGGATGGCACAAAAAAGTGTCAGCTCATGGGGAAATAAAATAGCGTGGCAAAATTGGGCAGGTGGGTAGAATGCACGGGTGCTGTGGGTCACTGGACAGCAAAGGAACACTAAGTTTGTATTCCAGATACTTTTAGGATGGCAAAAAAAGTGTCAGATCTTTGGGGAAATAAAAAAGCGTGGCAAAAATGGGCAGGTAGGTAGAATGCACGGTTGCTGTGGGTAAGTGGACAGCAAAGAAACACTAAGTTAGTATTCCATACACTTTTAGGATGGTAGAAAAAGTGTCAGCTCTTTGGGGAAATAAAATAGCGTGGCAAAAATGGACAGGTGGGTAGAATGCACGGGTGCTGTGGGTCAGTGGACAGCAAAGGAACACTAAGTTAGTATTCCATACACTTTTAGGATGGTAGAAAAAGTGTCAGCTCTTTGGGGAAATAAAATAGCGTGGCAAAAATGGACAGGTGGGTAGAATGCACGGGTGGTGTGGGTCAGTGGACATCAAAGGAACACTAAGTTAGTATTCCAGACACTTTTAGGATTGCAGAAATAGTGTCAGCTCTTTAACGAAATAAAATAGCGTGGCAAAAATGGGCAGATGGGTAGAATGCACGGGTGCTGTGGGTCAGTGGACAGCAAAGGAACACTAAGTTAGTATTCCAGACTCTTTTACGATAGCACAAAAAGTGTCAGCTCTTTGGGGAAATAAAATAGCGTGGTAAAAATGGGCAGGTGGGTAGAATGCATGGGTGCTGTGGGTCAGTGGACCGCAAAGGAACACTAAATTAGTATTCCATACACTTTTAGGATGGCAGAAAAAGTGTCAGCTCTTTGGGGAAATAAAATAGCGTGGCAAAAATGGCCAGGTCGGTAGAATGCACGGGTGCTGTGGGTAAGTGGACAGCAAAGAAACACTAAGTTAGTATTCCATACACTTTTAGGATGGTAGAAAAAGTGTCAGCTCTTTGGGGAAATAAAATAGCGTGGCAAAAATGGACAGGTGGGTAGAATGCACGGGTGCTGTGGGTCAGTGGACAGCAAAGGAACACTAAGTTAGTATTCCATACACTTTTAGGATGGTAGAAAAAGTGTCAGCTCTTTGGGGAAATAAAATAGCGTGGCAAAAATGGACAGGTGGGTAGAATGCACGGGTGCTGTGGGTCAGTGGACATCAAAGGAACACTAAGTTAGTATTCCAGACACTTTTAGGATTGCAGAAATAGTGTCAGCTCTTTAACGAAATAAAATAGCGTGGCAAAAATGGGCAGATGGGTAGAATGCACGGGTGCTGTGGGTCAGTGGACAGCAAAGGAACACTAAGTTAGTATTCCAGACTCTTTTACGATAGCACAAAAAGTGTCAGCTCTTTGGGGAAATAAAATAGCGTGGCAAAAATGGTCAGGTCGGTAGAATGCACGGGTGCTGTGGGTCAGTGGACAGCAAAGGAACACTATGTTAGTATTCCATACACTTTTAGGACAGCAGAAAAATTGTCAGCTCTTTGGGAAAATAAAATAGCGTGGCAAAAATGGGCAGGTGGGTAGAATGCACGGGTGTTGTGGGTCAGTGGACAGCAAAGAAACACTAAGTTAGTACTCCATGCACTTTTAGGATGGCAGAAAAAGTGTCAGCTCTTTGGGGAAATAAAATAGCATGGCAAAAATGGGCAGGTGGGTATAATTCACGGGTGCTGTGGGTCAGTGGACAGCAAAGGAACACTATGTTAGTATTCCATACAATTTTAGGATGGCAGAAAAAGTGTCAGCTCTTTGGGGAAATAACATATCATAGCAAAAATGGGCAGGTGGGTAGAATGCACGGGTGCTGTGGGTCAGTGGACAGCAAATGTACACTAAGTTAGTATTCCAGACACTTTTAGAATGCCACAAAAATTGTCAGCTTTTAGGGGAAATAAAATAGTGTGGCAAAAATGGGCAGGTGGGTAGAATGCACGGGTGCTGTGGGTAAGTAGACAGCAAAGGAACACTAAGTTAGTATTCCATACACTTTTAGGATGGTATAAAAAGTGTCAGCTCTTTGGGGAAATAAAATAGCGTGGCAAAAATGGGCAGGTGGGTAGAATGCACGGGTGCTGTGGGTCAGTGGACATCAAAGGAACACTAAGTTAGTATTCCAGACACTTTTAGGATGGCAGAAAAAGTGTCAGCTCTTAGGGGAAATAAAATAGCGTGGCAAAAATGGGCAGGTGGGTAGAATGCACGGGTGCTGTGGGTCAGTGGACAGCAAAGTAACACTAACTTAGTATTCCAGACACTTTTAGGATGCCACAAAAAGTGTCAGCTCTTTGGGGAAATAAAATAGCGTGGCAAAAATGGGCAGGTGGGTATAATTCACGGGTGCTGTGGGTCAGTGGACAGCAAAGGAACACTATGTTAGTATTCCATACAATTTTAGGATGGCAGAAAAAGTGTCAGCTCTTTGGGGAAATAAAATAGCGTGGCAAAAATGGGCAGGTGGATAGAATGCACGGGTGCTGTGGGTCAGTGGACAGCAAATGTACACTAAGTTAGTATTCCAGACACTTTTAGAATGCCACAAAAATTGTCAGCTTTTAGGGGAAATAAAATAGCGTGGCAAAAATGGGCAGGTGGGTAGAATGCACGGGTGCTGTGGGTAAGTAGACAGCAAAGGAACACTAAGTTAGTATTCCATACACTTTTAGGATGGTATAAAAAGTGTCAGCTCTTTGGAGAAATAAAATAGCGTGGTAAAAATGGGCAGGTGGGTAGAATGCACGGGTGCTGTGGGTCAGTGGACAGCAAAGGAACACTAAGTTAGTATTCCAGACTCTTTTACGATAGCACAAAAAGTGTCAGCTCTTTGGGGAAATAAAATAGCGTGGTAAAAATGGGCAGGTGGTAGAATGCATGGGTGCTGTGGGTCAGTGGTCCGCAAAGGAACATTAAATTAGTATTCCATACACTTTTAGGATGGCAGAAAAAGTGTCAGCTCTTTGGGGAAATAAAATAGCGTGGCAAAAATGGCCAGGTCGGTAGAATGCACGGGTGCTGTGGGTCAGTGGACAGCAAAGGAACACTATGTTAGTATTCCATACACTTTTAGGACAGCAGAAAAATTGTCAGCTCTTTGGGGAAATAAAATAGCGTGGCAAAAATGGGCAGGTGGGTAGAATGCACGGGTGTTGTGGGTCAGTGGACAGCAAAGAAACACTAAGTTAGTATTCCATGCACTTTTAGGATGGCAAAAAAAGTGTCAGCTCTTTGGGGAAATAAAATAGCGTGGCAAAAATGGGCCGATGGGTAGAATGCACGGGTGCTGTGGGTCAGTGGACAGCAAAGGAACACTAAGTTAGTATTCCAGACTCTTTTACGATAGCACAAAAAGTGTCAGCTCTTTGGGGAAATAAAATAGCGTGGTAAAAATGGGCAGGTGGGTAGAATGCATGGGTGCTGTGGGTCAGTGGACTGCAAAGGAACACTAAATTAGTATTCCATACACTTTTAGGATGGTAGAAAAAGTGTCAGCTCTTTGGGGAAATAAAATAGCGTGGCAAAAATGGCCCGGTCGGTAGAATGCACGGGTGCTGTGGGTCAGTGGACAGCAAAGGAACACTATGTTAGTATTCCATACACTTTTAGGACAGCAGAAAAATTGTCAGCTCTTTGGGGAAATAAAATAGCGTGGCAAAAATGGGCAGGTGGGTTGAATGCACGGGTGTTGTGGGTCAGTGGACAGCAAAGAAACACTAAGTTAGTATTCCATGCACTTTTAGGATGGCAGAAAAAGTGTCAGCTCTTTGGGGAAATAAAATAGCATGGCAAAAATGGGCAGGTGGGTATAATTCACGGGTGCTGTGGGTCAGTGGACAGCAAATGTACACTAAGTTAGTATTCCAGACACTTTTAGAATGCAACAAAAATTGTCAGCTTTTAGGGGAAATAAAATAGTGTGGCAAAAATGGGCAGGTGGGTAGAATGCACGGGTGCTGTGGGTAAGTAGACAGCAAAGGAACACTAAGTTAGTATTCCATACACTTTTAGGATGGTATAAAAAGTGTCAGCTCTTTGGGGAAATAAAATAGCGTGGCAAAAATGGGCAGGTGGGTAGAATGCACGGGTGCTGTGGGTCAGTGGGCATCAAAGGAACACTAAGTTAGTATTCCAGACACTTTTAGGATGGCAGAAAAAGTGTCAGATCTTAGGGGAAATAAAATAGCGTGGCAAAAATGGGCAGGTGGGTAGAATGCACGGGTGCTGTGGGTCAGTGGACAGCAAAGTAACACTAACTTAGTATTCCAGACACTTTTAGGATGCCACAAAAAGTGTCAGCTCTTTGGGGAAATAAAATAGCGTGGCAAAAATGGGCAGGTGGGTATAATTCACGGGTGCTGTGGGTCAGTGGACAGCAAAGGAACCCTATGTTAGTATTCCATACAATTTTAGGATGGCAGAAAAAGTGTCAGCTCTTTGGGGAAATAAAATAGCGTGGCAAAAATGGGCAGGTGGATAGAATGCACGGGTGCTGTGGGTCAGTGGACAGCAAATGTACACTAAGTTAGTATTCCAGACACTTTTAGAATGCCACAAAAATTGTCAGCTTTTAGGGGAAATAAAATAGCGTGGCAAAAATGGGCAGGTGGGTAGAATGCACGGGTGCTGTGGGTCAGTGGACAGCAAAGGAACACTAAGTTAGTATTCCAGACTCTTTTACGATAGCACAAAAAGTGTCAGCTCTTTGGGGAAATAAAATAGCGTGGTAAAAATGGGCAGGTGGGTAGAATGCATGGGTGCTGTGGGTCAGTGGACCGCAAAGGAACACTAAATTAGTATTCCATACACTTTTAGGATGGCAGAAAAAGTGTCAGCTCTTTGGGGAAATAAAATAGCGTGGCAAAAATAGCCAGGTCGGTAGAATGCACGGGTGCTGTGGGTCAGTGGACAGCAAAGGAACACTATGTTAGTATTCCATACACTTTTAGGACAGCAGAAAAATTGTCAGCTCTTTGGGGAAATAAAATAGCGTGGCAAAAATGGGCAGGTGGGTAGAATGCACGGGTGTTGTGGGTCAGTGGACAGCAAAGAAACACTAAGTTAGTATTCCATGCACTTTTAGGATGGCAAAAAAAGTGTCAGCTCTTTGGGGAAATAAAATAGCGTGGCAAAAATGGGCCGATGGGTAGAATGCACGGGTGCTGTGGGTCAGTAGACAGCAAAGGAACACTAAGTTAGTATTCCAGACTCTTTTACGATAGCACAAAAAGTGTCAGCTCTTTGGGGAAATAAAATAGCGTGGTAAAAATGGGCAGGTGGGTAGAATGCATGGGTGCTGTGGGTCAGTGGACCGCAAAGGAACACTAAATTAGTATTCCATACACTTTTAGGATGGCAGAAAAAGTGTCAGCTCTTTGGGGAAATAAAATAGCGTGGCAAAAATGGCCAGGTCGGTAGAATGCACGGGTGCTGTGGGTCAGTGGACAGCAAAGGAACACTATGTTAGTATTCCATACACTTTTAGGACAGCAGAAAAATTGTCAGCTCTTTGGGGAAATAAAATAGCGTGGCAAAAATGGGCAGGTGGGTAGAATGCACGGGTGTTGTGGGTCAGTGGACAGCAAAGAAACACTAAGTTATTATTCCATGCACTTTTAGGATGGCAAAAAAAGTGTCAGCTCTTTGGGGAAATAAAATAGCGTGGCAAAATGGGCAGGTGGGTATAATTCACGGGTGCTGTGGGTCAGTGGACAGCAAAGGAACACTATGTTAGTATTCCATACAATTTTAGGATGGCAGAAAAAGTGTCAGCTCTTTGGGGAAATAAAATAGCGTGGCAAAAATGGGCAGGTGGATAGAATGCACGGGTGCTGTGGGTCAGTTGACAGCAAATGTACACTAAGTTAGTATTCCAGACACTTTTAGAATGCCACAAAAATTGTCAGCTTTTAGGGGAAATAAAATAGCGTGGCAAAAATGGGCAGGTGGGTAGAATGCACGGGTGCTGTGGGTAAGTAGACAGCAAAGGAACACTAAGTTAGTATTCCATACACTTTTAGGATGGTATAAAAAGTGTCAGCTCTTTGGAGAAATAAAATAGCGTGGCAAAAATGGGCAGGTGGGTAGAATGCACGGGTGCTGTGGGTCAGTGGACAGCAAAGGAACACTAAGTTAGTATTCCAGACTCTTTTACGATTGCACAAAAAGTGTCAGCTCTTTGGGGAAATAAAATAGCGTGGTAAAAATGGGCAGGTGGGTAGAATGCATGGGTGCTGTGGGTCAGTGGACCGCAAAGGAACACTAAATTAGTATTCCATACACTTTTAGGATGGCAGAAAAAGTGTCAGCTCTTTGGGGAAATAAAATAGAGTGGCAAAAATGGGCCGATGGGTAGAATGCACGGGTGCTGTGGGTCAGTGGACAGCAAAGGAACACTAAGTTAGTATTCCATACACTTTTAGGACAGCAGAAAAATTGTCAGCTCTTTGGGGAAATAAAATAGCGTGGCAAAAATGGGCAGGTGGGTAGAATGCACGGGTGTTGTGGGTCAGTGGACAGCAAAGAAACACTAAGTTAGTATTCCATGCACTTTTAGGATGGCAAAAAAAGTATCAGCTCTTTGCAGAAATAAAATAGCGTGGCAAAAATGGGAAGGTGGGTATAATTCACGGGTGCTGTGGGTCAGTGGACAGCAAATGTACACTAAGTTAGTATTCCAGACACTTTTAGAATGCCACAAAAATTGTCAGCTTTTAGGGGAAATAAAATAGCGTGGCAAAAATGGGCAGGTGGGTAGAATGCACGGGTGCTGTGGGTAAGTAGACAGCAAAGGAACACTAAGTTAGTATTCCATACACTTTTAGGATGGTATAAAAAGTGTCAGCTCTTTGGGGAAATAAAATAGCGTGGCAAAAATGGGCAGGTGGGTAGAATGCACGGGTGTTGTGGGTCAGTGGACTGCCAACAACACTAAGTAAGTATTCCAGACACTTTTAGGATGGCAAAAAAAGTGTCAGCTCTTTGGGGAAATAAAATAGCATGACAAAAATGGGCAGGAGGGTAGAATGCAGGAGTGCTGTGGGTCAGTGGACAGCAAATGTACACTAAGTTAGTATTCCAGACACTTTTAGGATGCCATAAAAAGTGTCAGCTTTTATGGGAAATAAAATAGCGTGGCAAAAATGGGCAGGTGGGTAGAATGCTCAGGTGCTGTGGGTCAGTGGATGGTAAAGGAACTCTAAGTTAGTATTCCCTACACTTTTAGGATGGCAGAGATAGTGTCAGTTCTTTAAGGAAATAAAATAGCTGTCACGCTCCCCGGCTCCCCTGCCTTGCTTACCGGCTCCCCTGCCACGCTTCCCCGCTCTCAGGTCGCGCTCCGCCGCTCCCGTGCCAGGCTTCCCGGTCCCCCGCTCCGCAGCCTTCCTGCTCCATCGCCTGCGGTCCCCAGGCAGCCCGGTCCCTGCTCCCGGCGCCCGTCGGAACTCGGCCCCAGCCCGGCTCTCCTGCCTCCTGTTCACCGCTCCCTGCTCTGGCTTCTGGCACCCGGGCCTCGCGCATGCGCATTAGGGCGCGCGCGCGGTCATTGACCCTCTCTTAAAGTGCCAGCGTCCACTGACAGGATATTGAACACACAGGTACAGGGTATAAAGGGGTTTAATGTCCAAGTGGTCGGGGCCTGTTCTTCGTGTTTTGCTAAGCTAGGAGTCAGGTCTCCTTGTGTCTTGCGGTATACTTACCTATCTCTCTCCTAGAGCCGCTCCTGCCTCGCCATCCGGTCCTGACGATTCCCGAACCTCTAACGGTGACTGTCCGCCATCCCGTCAGTCCATACCATCTCTGATCCCTGTGGTGACCCGTCTTCTCGCTCCGTCGGTTCCGGACTCTGCCTGACAACATCTCGGCCTCCGAACCTGAGCTCCGTCACCCGGACTACCTTCGGTGACTCCGTGGTCCCAGGGACTTCTCCACTCCACTCCTTTGAACGGACTGTCCTGCTACCTGTAGTGCTCCGGCTACCGGACCCCTTGCCTTCAGTGAGGTGTTCGGCCCAGTGGATCCACCTCCTGGGTCTGCCCGTCCACCTGGCCCTAACAATAGCGTGGCAAAAATGGGCAGATGGGTAGAATGCACGGGTGCTGTGGGTCAGTGGACAGCAAAGGAACACTAACTTAGTATTCCAGACACTTTTAGGATGCCACAAAAAGTGTCAGCTTTTAGGGGAAATAAAATAGCGTTGCAAAAATGGACAGGTGGGTAGAATGCACGGGTGCTGTGGGTCAGTGGACAGCAAAGGAAGATTAACTTAGTATTCCATACACTTTTAGGATGGCAGAAAAAGTGTCAGCTCTTTGGGGAAATAAAATAGCGTGGCAAAAATGGGCAGGTGGGTAGGATGCACGGGAGCTGTGGGTCAGTGGACAGCAAAGGAACACTAAGTTTGTATTCCAGACACTTTTAGGATGGCACAAAAAAGTGTCAGCTCATGGGGAAATAAAATAGCGTGGCAAAAATGGGCAGGTGGGTAGAATGCACGGGTGCTGTGGGTCACTGGACAGCAAAGGAACACTAAGTTTGTATTCCAGATACTTTTAGGATGGCAAAAAAAGTGTCAGATTTTTGGGGAAATAAAAAAGCGTGGCAAAAATGGGCAGGTGGGTAGAATGCACGGTTGCTGTGGGTAAGTGGACAGCAAAGGAAAACTAAGTTAGTATTCCATACACTTTTAGGATGGTAGAAAAAGTGTCAGCTCTTTGGGGAAATAAAATAGCGTGGCAAAAATGGGCAGGTGGGTAGAATGCACGGGTGCTGTGGGTCATTGGACATCAAAGGAACACTAAGTTAGTATTCCAGACACTTTTAGGATTGCAGAAATAGTGTCAGCTCTTTAACGAAATAAAATAGCGTGGCAAAAATGGGCAGATGGGTAGAATGCACGGGTGCTGTGGGTCAGTGGACAGCAAAGGAACACTAAGTTAGTATTCCATGCACTTTTAGGATGGCAGAAAAAGTGTCAGCTCTTTGGGGAAATAAAATAGCGTAGCAAAAATGGGCAGGTCGGTAGAATGCATGGATGCTGTGGGTCAGTGGACAGCAAAGGAACACTATGTTAGTATTCCATACTCTTTTAGGACGGCAGAAAAATTGTCAGCTCTTTGGGGAAATAAAATAGAGTGGCAAAAATGGGCAGGTGGGTAGAATGCACGGGTGCTGTGGGTCAGTGGACTGCCAAGGAACACTAAGTAAGTATTCCAGACACTTTTAGGATGGCAAAAAAAGTGTCAGCTCTTTGGGGAAATAAAATAGCATGACAAAAATGGGCAGGAGGGTAGAATGCAGGAGTGCTGTGGGTCAGTGGACAGCAAATGTACACTAAGTTAGTATTCCAGACACTTTTAGGATGCCATAAAAAGTGTCAGCTTTTAGGGGAAATAAAATAGCGTGGCAAAAATGGGCAGGTGGGTAGAATGCTCAGGTGCTGTGGGTCAGTGGATGGTAAAGGAACTCTAAGTTAGTATTCCCTACACTTTTAGGATGGCAGAAATAGTGTCAGCTCTTTAAGGAAATAAAATAGCTGTCACGCTCCCCGGCTCCCCTGTCTTGCTTACCGGCTCCCCTGCCACGCTTCGCCGCTCTCAGGTCACGCTCCGCCGCTCCCGTGCCAGGCTTCCCAGTCCCCCGCTCCGCAGCCTTCCTGCTCCATCGCCTGCGGTCCCCAGGCAGCCCGGTCCCTGCTCCCGGCGCCCGTCGGAACTCGGCCCCAGCCCGGCTCTCCTGCCTCCTGTTCACCGCTCCCTGCTCTGGCTTCTGGCACCCGGGCCTCGCGCATGCGCATTAGGGCGCGCGCGCGGTCATTGACCCTCTCTTAAAGGGCCAGCGTCCACTGACAGGATATTGAACACACAGGTACAGGGTATAAAGGGGTTTAATGTCCAAGTGGTCGGGGCCTGTTCTTCGTGTTTTGCTAAGCTAGGAGTCAGGTCTCCTTGTGTCTTGCGGTATACTTACCTATCTCTCTCCTAGAGCCGCTCCTGCCTCGCCATCCGGTCCTGACGATTCCCGAACCTCTAACGGTGACTGTCCGCCATCCCGTCAGTCCATACCATCTCTGATCCCTGTGGTGACCCGTCTTCTCGCTCCGTCGGTTCCGGACTCTGCCTGACAACATCTCGGCCTCCGAACCTGAGCTCCGTCACCCGGACTACCTTCGGTGACTCCGTGGTCCCAGGGACTTCTCCACTCCACTCCTTTGAACGGACTGTCCTGCTACCTGTAGTGCTCCGGCTACCGGACCCCTTGCCTTCAGTGAGGTGTTCGGCCCAGTGGATCCACCTCCTGGGTCTGCCCGTCCACCTGGCCCTAACAATAGCGTGGCAAAAATGGGCAGATGGGTAGAATGCACGGGTGCTGTGGGTCAGTGGACAGCAAAGGAACACTAATTTAGTATTCCAGACACTTTTAGGATGCCACAAAAAGTGTCAGCTTTTAGGGGAAATAAAATAGCGTTGCAAAAATGGACAGGTGGGTAGAATGCACGGGAGCTGTGGGTCAGTGGACAGCAAAGGAACACTAAGTTTGTATTCCAGACACTTTTAGGATGGCACAAAAAAGTGTCAGCTCATGGGGAAATAAAATAGCGTGGCAAAAATGGGCAGGTGGGTAGAATGCACGGGTGCTGTGGGTCACTGGACAGCAAAGGAACACTAAGTTTGTATTCCAGATACTTTTAGGATGGCAAAAAAAGTGTCAGATCTTTGGGGAAATAAAAAAGCGTGGCAAAAATGGGCAGGTGGGTAGAATGCACGGTTGCTGTGGGTAAGTGGACAGCAAAGGAACACTAAGTTAGTATTCCATACACTTTTAGGATGGTAGAAAAAGTGTCAGCTCTTTGGGGAAATAAAATAGCGTGGCAAAAATGGGCAGGTGGGTAGAATGCACGGGTGCTGTGGGTCATTAGACATCAAAGGAACACTAAGTTAGTATTCCAGACACTTTTAGGATTGCAGAAATAGTGTCAGCTCTTTAACGAAATAAAATAGCGTGGCAAAAATGGGCAGATGGGTAGAATGCACGGGTGCTGTGGGTCAGTGGACAGCAAAGGAACACTAAGTTAGTATTCCAGACTCTTTTAGGATAGCACAAAAAGTGTCAGCTCTTTGGGGAAATAAAATAGCGTGGTAAAAATGGGCAGGTGTGTAGAATGCATGGGTGCTGTGGGTCAGTGGACCGCAAAGGAACACTAAATTAGTATTCCATACACTTTTAGGATGGCAGAAAAATTGTCAGCTCTTTGGGGAAATAAAATAGCGTGGCAAAAATGGCCAGGTCAGTAGAATGCACGGGTGCTGTGGGTCAGTGGACAGCAAAGGAACACTATGTTAGTATTCCATACACTTTTAGGACAGCAGAAAAATTGTCAGCTCTTTGGGGAAATAAAATAGCGTGGCAAAAATGGGCAGGTGGGTAGAATGCACGGGTGCTGTGGGTCAGTGGACAGCAAAGGAACTCTATGTTAGTATTCCATACAATTTTAGGATGGCAGAAAAAGTGTCAGCTCTTTGGGGAAATAAAATATCGTGGCAAAAATGGGCAGGTGGGTAGAATGCACGGGTGCTGTGGGTCAGTGGACAGCAAATGTACACTAAGTTAGTATTCCAGACACTTTTAGAATGCCACAAAAAGTGTCAGCTTTTAGGGGAAATAAAATAGCGTGGCAAAAATGGGCAGGTGGGTAGAATGCACGGGTGCTGTGGGTAAGTTGACAGCAAAGGAACACTAAGTTAGTATTCCATACACTTTTAGGATGGTATAAAAAGTGTCATCTTTTTGGGGGAATAAAATAGCATGGCAAAAATGGGCAGGTGGGTAGAATGCACGGGTGCTGTGGGTCAGTGGACATCAAAGGAACACTAAGTTAGTATTCCAGACACTTTTAGGATGGCAGAAAAAGTGTCAGCTCTTAGGGGAAATAAAAAAGCGTGGCAAATATGGGCAGGTGGGTAGAATGCACGGGTGCTGTGGGTAAGTTGACAGCAAAGGAACATTAAGTTAGTATTCCATACACTTTTAGGATGGTATAAAAAGTGTCATCTCTTTGGGGAAATAAAATAGCGTGGCATAAATGGACAGGTGGGTAGAATGCACGGGTGCTGTGGGTGACTGGACATCAAAGGAACACTAACTTAGTATTCCAGACACTTTTAGAATGGCAGAAAAATTGTCAGCTCTTTGGGAAAAAAAAAAAAGCGTGGTAAAAATGGGCAGGTGGGTAGAATGCATGGGTGCTGTGGGTCAGTGGACATCAAAGGAACACTAAGTTAGTATTCCAGACACTTTTAGGATGGCAGAAAAAGTGTCAGCTCTTAGGGGAAATAAAATAGCGTGGCAAATATGGGTAGGTGGGTAGAATGCACGGGTGCTGTGGGTCAGTAGACAGCAAAGTAACACTAACTTAGTATTCCAGACACTTTTAGGATGCCACAAAAAGTGTCAGCTTTTAGGGGAAATAAAATTGCGTGGCATAAATGGACAGGTGGGTAGAATGCACGGGTGCTGTGGGTGACTGGACATCAAAGGAACACTAACTTAGTATTCCAGACACTTTTAGAATGGCAGAAAAATTGTCAGCTCTTTGGGAAAAAAAAAAAAGCGTGGTAAAAATGGGCAGGTGGGTAGAATGCATGGGTGCTGTGGGTCAGTGGATCACAAAGGAACACTATGTTAGTATTCCATACACTTTTAGGATGGCAGAAAAAGTGTCAGCTCTTTGGGGAAATAAAATAGCGTAGCAAAAATGGGCAGGTCGGTAGAATGCATGGGTGTTGTGGGTCAGTGGACAGCAAAGGAACACTATGTTAGTATTCCATACTCTTTTAGGACGGCAGAAAAATTGTCAGCTCTTTGGGGAAATAAAATAGAGTGGCAAAAATGGGCAGGTGGGTAGAATCCACGGGTGCTGGGGGTCAGTGGACTGCCAAGGAACACTAAGTTAGTATTCCAGACCCTTTTAGGATGGCAAAAAAAGAGTCAGCTTTTAGGGGAAATAAAATAGCGTGGCAAAAATGGGCAGGTGGGTAGAATGCTCAGGTGCTGTGGGTCAGTGGATGGTAAAGGAACTCTAAGTTAGTATTCCCTACACTTTTAGGATGGCAGAAATAGTGTCAGCTCTTTGGGGAAATAAAATAGCGTGGCAAAAATGGGCAGGTGGGTAGAATGCACGGGAGCTGTGGGTCAGTGGACAGCAAAGGAACACTAAGTTTGTATTCCAGACACTTTTAGGATGGCACAAAAAAGTGTCAGCTCATGGGGAAATAAAATAGCGTGGCAAAAATGGGCAGGTGGGTAGAATGCACGGGTGCTGTGGGTCACTGGACAGCAAAGGAACACTAAGTTTGTATTCCAGATACTTTTAGGATGGCAAAAAAAGTGTCAGATCTTTGGGGAAATAAAAAAGCGTGGCAAAAATGGGCAGGTGGGTAGAATGCACGGTTGCTGTGGGTAAGTGGACAGCAAAGGAACACTAAGTTAGTATTCCATACACTTTTAGGATGGTAGAAAAAGTGTCAGCTCTTTGGGGAAATAAAATAGCGTGGCAAAAATGGGCAGGTGGGTAGAATGCACGGGTGCTGTGGGTCATTAGACATCAAAGGAACACTAAGTTAGTATTCCAGACACTTTTAGGATTGCAGAAATAGTGTCAGCTCTTTAACGAAATAAAATAGCGTGGCAAAAATGGGCAGATGGGTAGAATGCACGGGTGCTGTGGGTCAGTGGACAGCAAAGGAACACTAAGTTAGTATTCCAGACTCTTTTAGGATAGCACAAAAAGTGTCAGCTCTTTGGGGAAATAAAATAGCGTGGTAAAAATGGGCAGGTGGGTAGAATGCATGGGTGCTGTGGGTCAGTGGACCGCAAAGGAACACTAAATTAGTATTCCATACACTTTTAGGATGGCAGAAAAATTGTCAGCTCTTTGGGGAAATAAAATAGCGTGGCAAAAATGGCCAGGTCAGTAGAATGCACGGGTGCTGTGGGTCAGTGGACAGCAAAGGAACACTATGTTAGTATTCCATACACTTTTAGGACAGCAGAAAAATTGTCAGCTCTTTGGGGAAATAAAATAGCGTGGCAAAAATGGGCAGGTGGGTAGAATGCACGGGTGCTGTGGGTCAGTGGACAGCAAAGGAACTCTATGTTAGTATTCCATACAATTTTAGGATGGCAGAAAAAGTGTCAGCTCTTTGGGGAAATAAAATAGCGTGGCATAAATGGACAGGTGGGTAGAATGCACGGGTGCTGTGGGTGACTGGACATCAAAGGAACACTAACTTAGTATTCCAGACACTTTTAGAATGGCAGAAAAATTGTCAGCTCTTTGGGAAAAAAAAAAAAGCGTGGTAAAAATGGGCAGGTGGGTAGAATGCATGGGTGCTGTGGGTCAGTGGACATCAAAGGAACACTAAGTTAGTATTCCAGACACTTTTAGGATGGCAGAAAAAGTGTCAGCTCTTAGGGGAAATAAAATAGCGTGGCAAATATGGGTAGGTGGGTAGAATGCACGGGTGCTGTGGGTCAGTAGACAGCAAAGTAACACTAACTTAGTATTCCAGACACTTTTAGGATGCCACAAAAAGTGTCAGCTTTTAGGGGAAATAAAATAGCGTGGCATAAATGGACAGGTGGGTAGAATGCACGGGTGCTGTGGGTGACTGGACATCAAAGGAACACTAACTTAGTATTCCAGACACTTTTAGAATGGCAGAAAAATTGTCAGCTCTTTGGGAAAAAAAAAAAAGCGTGGTAAAAATGGGCAGGTGGGTAGAATGCATGGGTGCTGTGGGTCAGTGGATCACAAAGGAACACTATGTTAGTATTCCATACACTTTTAGGATGGCAGAAAAAGTGTCAGCTCTTTGGGGAAATAAAATAGCGTAGCAAAAATGGGCAGGTCGGTAGAATGCATGGGTGTTGTGGGTCAGTGGACAGCAAAGGAACACTATGTTAGTATTCCATACTCTTTTAGGACGGCAGAAAAATTGTCAGCTCTTTGGGGAAATAAAATAGAGTGGCAAAAATGGGCAGGTGGGTAGAATCCACGGGTGCTGGGGGTCAGTGGACTGCCAAGGAACACTAAGTTAGTATTCCAGACCCTTTTAGGATGGCAAAAAAAGAGTCAGCTTTTAGGGGAAATAAAATAGCGTGGCAAAAATGGGCAGGTGGGTAGAATGCTCAGGTGCTGTGGGTCAGTGGATGGTAAAGGAACTCTAAGTTAGTATTCCCTACACTTTTAGGATGGCAGAAATAGTGTCAGCTCTTTAAGGAAATAAAATAGCGTGGCAAAAATCGGCAGATGGGTAGAATGCACGGGTGCTGTGTGTCAGTGGACAGCAAAGGAACACTAACTTAGTATTCCAGACACTTTTAGGATGCCACAAAAAGTGTCAGCTTTTAGGGGAAATAAAATAGCGTGGCAAAAATGGACAGGTGGGTAGAATGCAAGGGTGCTGTGGGTGACTGGACATCAAAGGAACACTAACTTAGTATTCCAGACTCTTTTAGGATAGCACAAAAAGTGTCAGCTCTTTGGGGAAATAAAATAGCGTGGTAAAAATGGGCAGGTGGGTAGAATGCATGGGTGCTGTGGGTCAGTGGACCGCAAAGGAACACTAAATTAGTATTCCATACACTTTTAGGACAGCAGAAAAATTATCAGCTCTTTGGGGAAATAAAATAGCGTGGCAAAAATTGGCAGGTGGGTAGAATGCTCGGGTGTTGTGGGTCAGTGGACATCAAAGGAACACTAAGTTAGTATACCATACACTTTTAGGATGGCAGAAAAAGTGTCAGCTCTTTGGGGAAATAAAATAACATGGCAAAAATGGGAAGGTGGATAGAATGCACGGGTGCTGTGGGACAGTGGACAGCAAATGTACACTAAGTTAGTATTCCATACACTTTTAGGATGGCAGAAATAGTGTCTGCTCTTTAAGGAAATAAAATAGCGTGGCAAAAATGGGCTGATGGGTAGATTGCACGGGTGCTGTGGGTCAATGGGCAGCAAAGGAACACTAAGGGCGGCTTTGCATGTTGCAACATCGCACGTGTGATGTCGGTGGGGTCAAATCGAAAATGACGCACATCCGGCGTCACTTTCAACATCGTGGTGTGTAAAGCCTAGATGATACGATTAACGAGCTCAAAAGCGTCGTTATCGTATCATCGGTGCAGGCTCCGACTTTTTCATAATTACACTGTCGCGACAGGTACAATGTAGTTCTTTGTTCCAGCGGCAGCACACATCGTTGTGTATGAAGCCGCAGGAGCAAGGAACATCTCCTTACATGTCGCCTGCGGCTATGCGGAAGGAAGGAGGTGGGCGGGATGTTTTCATCCTGCTCAGGTCTGCCCCTCCGCTCCTATTAGCCGCCTGCCGTGTGACGTCGCTATGACGCCGCACGACCTACCCCCTTAGAAAGGAGGCGTGTCGCCGGCCAGAGCGACGTTCGCAGGGCAGGTGAGTGCATGTGAAGCTGGAGTAGCGATAATGTTTGCTACGGCAGCTATCACAAGATATCGTACCTGCGACGGGGGCGGGGACTATCACGTGCGACATCGGAGCATCGGCTTGCGATGTCGCAACGTGCAAAGCCCGCCTAAGTTAGTATTCCAGACTCTTTTAGGATGGCACAAAAAGTGTCAACTCTTTGGGGAAAAAAAAAAACGTGGCAAAAATGGGCAGATGGGTAGAATGCACGGGTGCTGTGGGTCAGTGGACAGCAAAGGAACACTAAGTTAGTATTCCAGACATTTTTAGGATGGCATAAAAAGTGTGAGCTCTTTAGGGAAATAAAATAGCGTGGCAAAAATTGGCAGGTGGGTAGAATGCACGGGTGCTGTGGGTCAGTGGACAGCAAAGGAACACTAAGTTAGTATTCCAGACACTTTTAGGATGGCACAAAAAGTGTCAGCTCTTTGGGGAAATAAAATAGTGTGGCAAAAAAGGGCAGGTGGGTAGAATGCACGGGTGCTCTGGGTCAATGGACATCAAAGGAACACTAAGTTAGTATTCCAGACACTTTTAGGATGCCACAAAAAGTGCCAGCTTTTAGGGGAAATAAAATAGTGTGGCAAAAATGGGCAGGTGGGAAGAATGCACGGGTGCTCTGGGTCAGTGGACATCAAAGGAACACTAAGTTAGTATTCCAGACACTTTTAGGATGGCACAAAAAGTGTCAGCTCTTTGGGGAAATAAAATAGCGTGGCAAAAATGGGCAGGTGGGTAGAATGCACGGGTGCTGTGGGTCACTGGACAGCAAGGGAAGACTAACTTAGTATTCCAGACATTTTTAGAATGGCAGAACAAGTGTCAGCTCTTTGGGAAAATAAAAAAGCGTGGTAAAAATAAGCAGGTGTATAGAATGCACGGGTGCTGTGGGTCAGTGGACAGCAAAGGAACACTAAGTTAGTATTCCATACACTTTTAGGATGGCAGAAAAAGTGTCAGCTCTTTGGGGAAATAAAATAGCGTGTCAAAAATGGGCAGGTGGGTAGAATGCACGGGTGCAGTGGGTCAGTGGACAGCAAAGGAACACTAAGTTAGTAATCCATACACTTTTAGGATGGCAGAAAAAGTGTCAGCTATTTGGGGAGATAAAATAGCGTGGCAAAAATGGGCAGGTGGGTAGAATGCACGGGTATTGTGGGTCAGTGGACAGCAAAGGAACACTAAGTTAGTATTCCAGCCATTTTTAGGATGGCACAAAAAGTGTCAGCTCTTTGGGGAAATAAAATAGCGTGGCAAAAATGGGCAGGTGGGTAGAATGCATGGGTGCTGTGGGTCACTGGACAGCAAAGGAAGATTAACTTAGTATTCCAGACATTTTTAGAATGGCAGAACAAGTGTCAGCTCTTTGGGAAAATAAAAAAGCGTGGTAAAAATGGGCAGGTGGGTAGAATGCACGGGTGCTGTGGGTCACTGCACAGCAAAGGAACACTAAGTTAGTATTCCAGACACTTTTAGGATGGCATACAAAGTCTCAGCTTTTAGGGGAAATAAAAAAACGTGGCAAAAATGGGCAGGTGGGTAGAATGCACGGGTGCTGTGGGTCACTGCACAGCAAAGGAACACTAAGTTAGTATTCCAGACACTTTTAGGATGGCACAAAAAGTGTCAGCTCTTTGGGGAAATAAAATAGCGTGGCAAAAATGGGCAGGTGGGTATCTTGCACGGAAGCTGTGGGTCAGTGGACAGCAAAGGAACACTAAGTTAGTATTCCAGACACTTTTAGGTTGGCACAAAAATTGTCAGCTGTTTGTGGAAATAAAATAGTGTGGCAAAAATGGGCAGGTGGGTAGAATGCACGGGTGCCTTGGGTCAGTGGACGGTAAAGGAACTCTAAGTTAGTATTCCCTACACGTTTAGGATGGCAGAAAAAGTGTCAGCTCTTTGAGGAAATAAAATAGCTTGGCAAAAATGGGCAGATGGGTAGAATGCACGGGTGCTGTTGGTCAGTGGACATTAAAGGAACACTAAGTTAGTATACCATACACTTTTAGGATGGCAGAAAAAGTGTCAGCTATTTGGGGAAATAAAATAGCGTTGCAAAAATGGGCAGGTGGGTAGAATACACGGGTGCTGTGGGTCACTGGACAGCAAAGAAACACTAACTAAGTATTCCAGACACTTTTAGGATGCCACAAAAAGTGTCAGCTTTTAGGGGAAATAAAATAACGTTACTAAAATGGGCAGGTGTTATGATCCGGAACCATGGAAGATCACCACAAATCATTGGCAAAAAGGTGACAAGAGCCTTGGCAACTTATTTGGCCGCCAGCCCCTTACTAACCAACACAACTAGAAGTAGCCGAGGGGTGAACTAACATCCTGTGCACCGCTAACCCAGCCGGAGAACTAACTATCCTAAAGGTAGGAAAGATGAATAACTCTCTGCCTCAGAAAATAGACAAGAATAGCAAGCCCCCCACATTCAAAGACTGCGGTGATATAGGAAAAACACAATACACAGGTAGATGACAGGATTAGCAAAAGGTGAGGCCCCCGCTGACTAAAATAGGAAAGGACAGGAAAGGGACTGATGGTAGCCAGAGAAAAACCCTGCAAAATACCAACTTCCTGATAGTACAAAAAGGCCCTCAGATCGTTCAATCTGAACTCCGTCCTATACCAGGTGCCCTTGTCATACCAATGGACAGAAAACAAGAATTATAACAAAGTGTCAGCTCTTTGGGGAAATAAAATAGCTTGGCAAAAATGGGCAGGTGGGTAGAATGCACGGGTGCTGTGGGTCAGTGGACAGAAAAGGAACACTATGTTAGTATTTCATACACTTTTAGGATGGCACAAAAAGTGTCAGCTCTTTGGGGAAATAAAATAGCATGGCAAAAATGGGCAGGTGGGTAGAATACACGGGTGCTGTGGGTCAGTGGACAGCAAAGGAACACTAAGTTAGTATTCTATACACTTTTAGGATGGCAGAAAAATTGTCAGCTCTTTGGGGAAATAAAATAGCATGGCAAAAATGGGCAGGTGGGTAGAATGCACGGGTGCTGTGGGTCAGTGGACAGAAAAGGAACACTATGTTAGTATTTCATACACTTTTAGGATGGCAGAAAAAGTGTCAGCTCTTTGGGGAAATAAAATAGCGTGGCAAAAATGGACAGGTGGGTAGAATTCACTGGTGCTGTGGGTCAGTGGACAGCAAAGGAACACTATGTTAGTATTCTATACAATTTTAGGATGGCAGAAAAAGTGTCAGCTCTTTGGGGAAATAAAATAGTGTGGCAAAAATGGGCAGGTGGGTAGAATGCACGGGTGCTGTGGGTCATTGGACAGCAAAGGAACACTAACTTAGTATTCCAGACACTTTTAGAATGGCAGAAAAAGTTTCAGCTCTTTGGGGAAATAAAAAAGCGTGGTAAAAATGTGCAGGTGGGTAGAATGCACGGGTGCTGTGGGTCAGTGGACAGCAAAGGAACACTAAGTTAGTATTTAATACACTTTTAGGATGGCAGAAAAAGTTTCAGCTCTTTGGGGAAATAAAATAGCGTGGCAAAAATGGGCAGGTGGGTAGAATGCATGGGTGCTGTGGGTCAGTGGACAGCAAAGGAACACCAAGTTAGTAATACATACACTTTTAGGATGGCAGAAAGTATCAGTTCTTTGGGGAAATAAAATAGCGTGGCAAAAATGGGCAGGTGGATAGAATGCACGGGTGCTGTGGGTCAGTGGACGGTAAAGGAACACTAAGTTAGTATTCCAGACACTTTTAAGATGGTAGAAAAAGTGTCAGCTCTTTGAGGAAATAAAATAGCGTGGCAAAAATGGGCAGATGGGTAGAATGCACGGGTGCTGTTGGTCTGTGGACATCAAAGGAACACTAAGTTAGTATACCATACACTTTTAGGATGGCAGAAAAAGTGTCAGCTCTTTGGGGAAATAAAATAGCGTGGCAAAAATGGGCAGGTGGGTAGAATTCACTGGTGCTGTGGGTCAGTGGACAGCAAAGGAACACTATGTTAGTATTCCATACAATTTTAGGATGGCACAAAAAGTGTCAGCTCTTTTGGGAAATAAAATAGCATGACAAAAATGGGCAGGAGGGTAGAATGCACGGGTTCTGTGGGTCAGTGGACAGCAAAGGAACACTAAGTTAGTGTTCCAGACACTTTTAGGATGGCACAAAAAGTGTCAGCTTTTTGGGGAAATAAAATAGCGTGGCAAAAATGGACAGGTGGGTAGAATGCACGGGTGCTGTGGGTCAGTGGACAGCAAAGGAACACTAAGTTAGTATTCCATACACTTTTAGGATTGCAGAAAAATTTTCAGCTCTTTGGGGAAATAAAATAGCATCGCAAAAATGGGCAGGTGGGTAGAATGCACGGGTGCTGTGGGTCAGTGGACAGCAAAGGAACACTAAGTTAGTATTCCATACACTTTTAGGATGGCAGAAAAATTGTCAGCTCTTTGGGAAAATAAAATAGCATGGCAAAAATGGGCAGGTGCGTAGAATGCACAGGTGCTGTGGGTCAGTGGACAGCAAAGGAAAACTATGTTTGTATTCCATACACTTTTAGGACGGCAGAAAAAGTGTCAGCTCTTTGGGGAAATAAAATAGCTTGGCAAAAATAGGCAGGTGGGTAGAATGCATGGGTGTTGTGGGTCAGTGGAGAGCAAAGGAACACTAAGTTAGTATTCCATACACTTTTAGGACGGCAGAAAAAGTGTCAGCTCTTTGGGGAAATAAAATAGTATGGCAAAAATGGGCAGGTGGGTAGAATGCATGGGTGCTGTGGGTCAATGGCAGGCCCGGACTGACAGGCGGGAGGGGCGGAACTTCTCCCGGTGGGCTGGCCGGTGGAGGGGTGGGGGGGCCGCCCCCAGCCTCTCCCGCACTGCCTGCTGTTTAAAATTATTTTGTGGCTGCCACCACCCGCTGGCCGCCACTATAGCGGCGGGGTCCGGTGAGCGGCCCCCGCCGCCAATTTTCAATGCTGCTGGTAGCCGACCGTATAATATGTAATATGATATAGACAGAGGCAGGGCCGGATTGGCCATAGATGGGCCAGTCCCTGTAGTGGGCCGCTCGATCTGCGACTTTTGCAGCATGAACGGCAGGCAGCATTTGCCTTGAGCTGCACGATTATGCTGCACTCGCTGCACAGTTAAAATCCGCAGGAGCAGGAGGAGGGGGTGGTGTGCTCTGTGTCGGCCCCTGCTCCTGCTGATTAGACAGTGACAGTAGATCGAGCCTCCATCCGGCCCGCGAGATGTGGGCGCCAATGCTGCTCCCTGCTTCCCTGATCAATGCAGCGCGGTGACCGGGCCCTGAAGTGCGGCAGCGTCATGATGATACTGCACTGCTGACGTCATCACATGGCGCGCAGACATACGTCGGGTACCGGTAAGCGCTTCACGGAGCCGAAGATGAAAAGTTTTATCAACGTGGATGAGAGAGGAGGGGAGAGGATTAGGGCACAAGATGAGTGAAAGAGGGCACAGCTTTGCAAAAAAAAGTGGAGGGAGTACTTTATATAGATGGACAATGTGTGTCTGTAAGGTGGGAGGGGGGGGATTTTGTACTGAAGCAGTGTGGGGAGGAATGTTTTGGAGAGGAACTGTGTGTGTGTGTGTGTGTGTGTGTGTGTGTGTATGAGGCCTGGCTGTGTGTGTGTGTGTGTGTGTGTGTGTATGTGTATGAGGCCTGGATGTGTGTGTGTATGAGGCCTGGTTGTGTGTGTGTGTGTGTGTGTATGAGGCCTGGCTGTGTGTGTGTGTGTGTGTGTGTGTGTGTGTGTATGAGGCCTGGCTGTGTGTGTGTGTATGTGTGTGTGTGTGTGTGTATGAGGCCTGGCTGTGTTTGTGTGTGTATGTGTGTGTATGAGGCCTGGCTGTGTGTGTGTGTCTATGTGTGTGTATGAGGCCTGGCTGTGTGCGTGTGTGTGTGTGTATGAGGCCTGGCTGTGTGTGTATGAGGCCTGGCTGTGTGTGTGTGTGTGTGTGTGTATGAGGCTTGGGTGTGTGTGTGTGTGTATGAGGCTTGGGTGTGTGTGTGTGTGTATGAGGCTTGGGTGTGTGTGTCTGTGTATGAGGCCTGGTGTTTGTGTGTGTGTGTGTGTGTGTGTGTGTGTGAAGCCTGGCTGTGTTTGTGTGTGTGTGTGTGTGTGTATGAGGCCTGGCTGTGTGTGTGTGTCTATGTGTGTGTATGAGGCCTGGCTGTGTGCGTGTGTGTGTGTGTGTGTATGAGGCCTGGCTGTGTGTGTGTATGAGGCCTGGCTGTGTGTGTGTGTGTGTGTGTGTATGAGGCTTGGGTGTGTGTGTGTGTGTGTATGAGGCTTGGGTGTGTGTGTGTGTATGAGGCTTGGGTGTGTGTGTCTGTGTATGAGGCCTGGTGTTTGTGTGTGTGTGTGTGTGTGTGTGTGTGTGTGGCCTGGCTGTGTGTGTGTGTGTGTGTATGAGGCCTAGCTGTGTGTGTATATGTGTATGAGGCCTGGCTGGGTGTGTGTGTGTGTGTGTGTGTGTGTCTGTGTGTGTGTGTGTCTGTGTGAGTGTGTGTGTGTGTGTGAAGCCTGGCTCTGGGTGTGTGTGTGTGAGAGAGAAGCAGGGATATTATGGAGAGGGGCAGCCTGGGGGGAATATGATGTAGAGGGTCAGCCTGGGTGGAATATGATGGAGAGGGGCAGCCTGGGGGGGAAAATGACTATGTTCACATTTCTGTTGTTTATGATCAGTCACAATCCGCCGTTCCGATAAACAACGCAATCTGTTTGGCAGATTCCGTTGTTTCCCATAGACTTGTATGAGTGGAGGATTGCGACTGATGCCCTTGCGTTGCGTCCGCCAACCGGCTGATCAGTCGTGGAACGACTGACCGTCGGGCGGCAGAAACGCAGCATGTAACGTTTTTTGAGCAGCGGAATCCTTATGTTTTCACTGCGCATGCTCAGATCTTGTGTTTAATCATTCAAATGACTGTCTCTCTCTCGGCGGTCGAACGATCAGCTGATCTCCCGGCGGCCGGCTTCTGTGAGCGATCAGCTGATGTCCCGGCCGCCGGCTTTTGGGAGCGATCAGCTGATCTCCCAGCGGCCGGCTAATGAGAGCGATCAGCTGATCTCCCGGCGGCCGGCTAATGAGAGTGATCAGCTGATCGTTCTCTTTTTCTCGTTTTACAACGGAATGCGCTTTGTCATGACAATGAATTCCATTTCTTGTCACTCGTTGTACAACGCATCAGTCACAAGCGTCAAGCAACACAGGTGACTGATGCAAAACAACGGAAATGTGAACATAGCCTATGATGGAGAGGGGCAGCCTGGGGGAAATATGATGGATAGCGGCAGCGTAGGGGGAATATGATGGAGAGAGGCAGCCTGGCGGGAGAGAATATGATGAAGAGGGGACGCCTGGGGGGAATATGATGGAGAGGGGCAGCTTGTGGGGGAATATGATGGATAGGGGCAGCCTGTGGGGGAAATATGATGGAGAGGGACAGCCTGGGGGTAATATAATGGAGAGGGGCAGACTGTGGCAGAGTATGATGGAGAGGGACAGCCTGGGGGTAATATAATGGAGAGGGGCAGCCTGGGGGTAATATAATGGGGAGGGGCTGCGTGGGGGGGAATATGATGGAGAGGGGCAGCCTATGGGGGAATATGATGGATAGAGGCAGCCTGTGGGGAAATATGATGGAGAGGGGTAGCCTGTGGGGGAATATGATGGAGAGGGACAGTCTGGGGGGAATATAATGGAGAGGGACAGCCTGGGGGGAATATAATGGAGAGGGGCAGCCTGGGGATAATATAATGGAGAGGGGCAGCAGGGGAGGAATATGATGGAGAAGGGCAGCCTGTGGGGGAATATGATGGAGAGGTTCAGTTTGTGGAGGGGATATTTTGTGAAGGAAGCACTGCAATTTTTTTTTCAGGAGTGCAGAATAGGAGACATTTATGGGGCAGTATAATGATACTTTTATTTTTAAGAGCGCCATGTTGGGTAGTGTTGCGGAAGGTGGAGAAGAGGGAAATCTGGACACTTGAGCACTGTGCGCGACATCTCATCATGGTGTCTTTATTTCATGGAGACACAAGGCACGGGAACAACTCTGATTTGAGATTACATCACCTATAAGGTACCTGCATGTAAATCATTTTGATACTGCCTGAATCTCATCAGTACTGTGGTTCCTCTATGCTCCGCAATCTGATGATGCCTGATAACAACTCCCAACTCACAGCATCTCCTTATCATTTTGCAGGACAACCTGGGAGTTGGTTTGTACAATGCAATTGTACATCATAGTATCATAGTTTTAAGGTTGAAGGGAGACTCTAAGTCCATCTAGTTCAACCCGTAGCCTAACATGTTGATCCAGAGGAAGGCAAAAAACCCCAATGTGGCAAACAAGTTCCAATGGGGAAAAAATTTCCTTCCTGACTCCACATCCGGCAATCAGACTAGTTCCCTGGATCAATACCCTGTCATAAAATCTAATATACATAACTGGTTATATTAAATTTTTCAAGAAAGGCATCCAGGCTCTGCTTAAATGTTAGTAGTGAATCACTCATTACAACATCATGCGGCAGAGAATTCCATAGTCTCACTGCTCGTACAGTAAAGAATCCTCGTCTGTGATTATGATTAAACCTTCTTTCCTCAAGACGTAGCGGATGCCCCCGTGTTCCAGTCGCAGGCCTAGGTGTAAATAGATCTTTGGAAAGGTCTCTGTACTGTCCCCTCATATATTTATACATTGTGATTAGATCTCCCCTAAGCCTTCGTTTTTCCAGACTAAATAACCCCAAGTTTAATAACCTGTCTTCGTATTGCAGCCCCCCCATTCCTCTAATAATCTTGGTCGCTCTTCTTTGCACCCTCTCCAGTTCAGCTATGTCCTTCTTATATATCGGTGACCAGAATTGTACACAGTATTCTACGTGCGGTCGCACTAGTGACTTGTACAGAGGTAGAACTATATTTTTTTCATGAACACTTATACCTCTTTTAATACATCCCATTATTTTATTAGCCCTGGCAGCAGCTGCCTGACACTGTCCACTAAAGTGAAGTTTACCATCCACCCATACACCCAAGTCTTTTTCTGTGTCTGTTTTACCCAGTGTTCTACAATTAAGTACATAATCATAAATGTTATTTCCTCTACCCAAGTGCATGACCTTACATTTATCTACATTAAACTTCAATTGCCACTTCTCAGCCCAATCCTCCAATTTACATAAATCTCCCTGTAATATAAAATTATCCTCCTCTGTATTGATTACCCTGCAGAGTTTAGTATCATCTGCAAATATTGAAATTCTACTCCGCATGCCCCCAACAAGGTCATTTATAAATATGTTGAAAAGAAGCGGGCCCAATACTGACCCCTGTGGTACCCCACTATGAACTGAGACCCAGTCCGAGTACGTACCATTAATAACCACCCTTTGTTTCCTATCACTGAGCCAGTTTTTAACCCAGTTACACATATTTTCCCCTATCCCCATTATTCTCATTTTATGTACCAACCTTTTGTGTGGCACCGTATCAAAAGCTTTTGAAAAGTCCATATACACAACATCCACTGCATTTCCCTGGTCCAGGCTTGAACTTACCTCTTCATAGAAGCTGATCAAATTAGTTTGACAGGATCGATCCCTCATAAACCCATGTTGATGGGGCTAAGGTTGGCTATTTATTCATGTACTGATGGTAATTTTGACTCTGCATTCATGTGCTGATGGTGGTTCTGGTGCTACATTTATGTGCTGACGGTGGTTTTGGCTTTGCATTCATGTGCTAACGGTGGTTACGGCATTGCATTCACGTGCTGACCTTGGTTCTAGCTTTGTATTCATGTGCTGAAGGTGGTTCTGGCTGTGCATTCATGTGCTGAGCTTGGTTCTGATGCTGCATTCATGTGCTAATGGTTCTTGCACTGCATTTATGTACTGATGGTGATTATTGAGATGCATTCATGTACTGACGCTGATTCTGGTGTTGCATTTATGTACAGATAGTGGTTCTGGTGCTGCACTTCTGTAATGACAGTGGATCTGATCTTGTACACATTTAACAATCCAAAACAAGCTTCATGGCTTCAAGTTAAAATCTAAAAAAAATCTTCAAAACTGTTTTGAGATTGAGGAGAATTTGGCAAGATTCTTATCCAAAAACAGTGTAAATTAGCTTATGTTCATATTGATTTTTTGAGCTGAAACTGAGAATAATCTCACCAAATCCTCATTAAATCCTTACAAACTTTATTCCAGGGATGCATTAATGTACTCATGGTGGTTCTAGTGATATATTCATGTAAGTGCCCCTAACATGATACTAACTGCTCACATCCTCTTGATGTCTGATGCTTCCTTTATGTTATAAAAATTATAAACTGCTGTTGTGTCTGCTGTCTATAATTGATTGGTTTCAGCGCCGTCATTGTGACGTGACATCAGCGTTGCAGACAATAGCAGGCCTGGGAGAGACGATAAAGCAGTTTGTTTTCAAACAAACAATCCAGGGAATGGGTTTCCAAAACCGGAAAACCACTTTCAGGGCATTTTTTCTGCTTTTTGACCATCTTTTTTTTTTTTCCGTGTTTTCTCATTGTTTTTGTCACATTTTTTACTGCGCTTCTAAGAAAAAGCAATGGTAAAACGCAACAAAAAAGATGTCCGGGCATCTTCCGAGCCTTCCTATTGACCTGCATAGTAAAGTACACAGCGTCTTCCGAGTGGTAAACACCAGAAGAATGGAGCAGTCACTGCTTTTAATCACTGGGTGGTTTTAGAAACCTGAACTGGTTAAAAGATGCTGAAAATCCTGAACCTGTGCACAGCGAGTATTGCATATGGTCATTCCAGTATTTTTCATAGTGGTGTCCATGGTGGGATCTGCCCCCAAAAAATGGCATTGCACCTTCCCTAAGTGATATGTGTTCAAAATTATCACCAGTGAAAACTACAACTTCCTTCCATTCCCCCTTTCCAAAAAAAAGCAAAGTTATGGGTCTCAGAAATTGATGGAAAAAAAATCTGATTTTGTATTCCTGCCCATCAGCAATATGAAGAAGCCACAGCACTATAGAGGGCAGCATCCTCTTCATTATCTATGAGCTCTGTAGGGAAAATAGCAGCAAATAAAGCAATAAATAGGACTGTAAGCTGGTCACAGCTGTGACTACATGTTATATGGTTGTGTTACACAATCTACAAGTGCACAAATATATCACACATTCACCACGCGACAAGTGGGCCTGTGTACCCCCATATGCCAGGGCTGAATGTGAGTCCCAGTCCGGCCCTGGTCAATGGACAGCAAAAGAACACTAGGTTAGTATTCCATACACTTTTAGGATGGCAGAACAAGTGTCAGCTCTTTGGGGAAATAAAATAGCGTGGCAAAAATGGGCAGGTGGGTAGAATTCACGGATGCTGTGGGTCAGTGGACAGCAAAGGAACACTATGTTAGTATTCCATACAATTTTAGGATGGCAGAAAAAGTGTCAGCTCTTTGGGGAAATAAAATAGTGTGGCAAAAATGGGCAGGTGGGTAGAATGCACGGGTGCTGTGGGTCAGTGGACAGCAAAGGAACACTAAGTAAGTATTCCACACACTTTTAGGATGGCACAAAAAGTGTCAGCTTTTTGGGGAAATAAAATAGCATGACAAAAATGGGCAGGAGCAAGGGCGTAAGTACCGCGGTCGCAGGGGTCGCGATTGCGACCGGGCCCGCAGGTTAGGGGCCCGCGCTGCAGATCAGCAGCCGCTCCTGTCAGTGAGGGGAGCTGCGCTGTTCCTGCATTTGACTCGCCCACCCCAGGGCTATGGGACACCCGGTGCCGGGCCGGACTAGTCCGGTGGTAGTCAGTGGTGGCTGGGCCCGGCTCCGTGGCCCTGGTGGGTGTCAGTAGAATATGTGGCTTGATGAATAAAGTTTGTGTTCGTGACACCACCTGTGGTCTGCGGCTATTAAGTCGCCGCTGCTGTGTGAGGCCTCCGGGGTGATGTTATGGCAGCAATGGTGGTACTGCTCCCCACAGGTGGAGCGGAGCCCCGGGGACACTGTTAGTGCTTGTGAATGTCTATGCAGCTGAAATAACAGAGACCACTCCAAGGGTGCAGTTCAAGTTCTTTACTCACAATTCTTGTCTGGGCCCAGGGGCCCTTGGACTGCTGGGACCACTGTCAGGGACCTCCGCCGTTTCTGGGTGATTCAGAGAGTAAAAGCCGGTACCCTTCTCTTTAGTGTCTCTATCTTCTGCTGTCTTCCTTAGCCTTGCCTTTGATAGGATGGACCTGGCTTGGACTCCACTACAGCCTCCAGGCTGGGGGGTCACCTGTCGGCTGATTACCCCTTTTCTGGAAGTTCTGCTATGGGTTCTGGCCGGGGAGTTTACAACATTCCCTGGGCCTCGGTTTTTACTGTTTGGAGATGATATTTGCACTCCTCCAGTCTCTAGGGACCGCCCCCTGTTGCAGCTTGATCCCTCCACCGATGTTCTTGTGGAACAGGCCACCGCAGCTCTAAACTGCCCTGGACAGCTCTACAGACTACCCGTGGCCCTGCAACTCCTTCTGTTCTCTGCGTGGTGTCACCTGGACCCTCCGAGTCCCAGGATCTTCACCAGGAAGCGTCTCTTTCTTTCCTTTCAGCTCCTGACTGACTTGGAGCTTTCTTTCCCTTTCTCTTCTCCTCCTTGCCTGCCTCCAGCAGGCCTCCTCCTCCTTCCCCACTTTCTCTCGTTCACCTTCTTCAACTACATGCTGGCTCCTCACTCTCTCACTCCCTGAGGTAGACTAACTAAACTTGACCTTCCTCTCTGTGTCTGCTCTCAGATGGCTCCTCCCACCTCCCCAATTGCCCTGTTCTACCCTATAGGAGCAGGGATGGGTCTTACGACCCCTCCCAGCATGCAGCATGGGAGGGCTGTCTGCCACTTTCCCTGGTCCCAGTGTGTTCCTAGCAATGGGTGTAGTGTGGATTTACCAGGGGACCGGAGTTCACTCTCTTCCTCACCCAGAATGGGGCATCACACCGCTGGATGGGGTGCAATGACCTGTGGCGACGGAAGCCTCAGGGGCGCCTCACTCCCCCACAGCGAATCCCAGCACGTCCTCTAGCTGAAAAACAACAAAAACATGTGGAAGAACTGCAAAACATTTTTGTTATGAATAACAGTAAAACAGTAAACATCTCTTCCCTTTATGGGAGGCACAATGATTCGAACGTTACGAACTTCTTATAAAGAAACTACTACGTGTGCACTTCCAGTCCATTGCACGGTTCGGGCACATCCCCCATAATTCTGGTAGGGGGCACAACGGGTGCAACTATATACATTTCTTGGCTACAACAAGTCCAGTAGCCTGGCAGTTCGTTCAGCTTCATTTTAAACGCAAGGCACATAAACAACATACCAGCCACTAAGTCCAGTGGCCTGGTAAGACATGACAAAAAAAAACATTCACCGGGGACCACATTCCAGTTCCGTGGCCCGGTACATATAAACATGGGGGGTGACATCTTCGAAAAGTACAAGGGGCAGTAAGCCAGGAAGGGTGTCATCTTCGAAAAGTACAAGGGGCAGTAAGGCAGGAAGGGTGTCATCTTCGAAAAGAACATTAGGGCTGAACACAAGGGACATCTTCACAAAGAATGAGGGGCAGACAGGGGCTATATACAGTTCAGCATCTCTTCATCCTTACTCACGAGGGTAGATGCGGGGGTCCCACTCCGGCATTGCTCCTGGCAGCAGGTATGCCGACGAGATCATCGTCTGGGTCCCCTGGGCGCTGGTCACTGACCTACTGCGATGTTCTGCAGCCTGGATTGGATGGGGGCTGCTTGCAGGCACAATACGGCGTTGCTGCAGAGGGCTGCTCGTCTGCAGGGGGCTGTTACTGTGGTCTTTGGGGCCCTGTTTTGGCCGTGCTCCTTGCATCACACAAGCCATGGAGATTCGGGTTTGTGTTTCTTGCGTGGCTGTCGCAGGACCTCTGCTCAGTTCTGCGGCCTGGGCCTGCCTTGAGGTAGTGCTGCTGCTAGGGGAGATGCTGCGCGCTTGCACCGCGCGGCGCCACTCCGGTTCTTCTGGGGCCGCTTCTTCCCTTAGGATACGCACATGCAGCGCGTACCAGCCACGGCTCCCCATCAGCCGTGTGTACTCCACAACATCACCCGGCTTAGCATCTCTCCCTGGGTGGCCTCTGGGCAGGTGCTCCTCAATGTCGCGTCGGGCCACAAATACGTCTTTGCCCAGACCAGGCTCCCTGATGAAGCCCCAGCCGCCATCTTGACGGAAGTCGACTACTAGGCCCCGTCTCACTGGGCCCTCGGATCCCTTCAGGGCCTTCCTGACCTGTTCCTTGGAGGCCAGGTTAGCGGCTTCTTTGGCCTTCCGCTTCTCCTCCCGCACCTCCCGCTCCCTCTGGTACTCTACCACCAGTCTCCGGCAAGTCAGCTCGTTTGCTAGGGGAGTCTCCTTGGGGCGCAGTGGCTGCTGAAGTCCCCCACTTTCAATGGGCGCTGCGTCCCAGTTCACTCCCGGGGATGTCATTCCCAGGTAGCTCACAGGGGGACTCGGTAGGGGGCCCGCTAGCTGTTCGGGGTCCACCCCACCCCAGGCGCCATCTGCGGGGGTCTCCGGCGGGCCTCCGGTACCCCACCGGGCGTCAGCGGGGCTGGCGGGGAAGGCCCGTGGGTCGGTGAAGGGGCTAGGCGATGGCGCTTGGCGGGGCCATGGGTCCGGACGGGTCGGGGGTTCATTTTGCTCACCCTGCTGCTGCTCCGCGGCATCCATCCACTGACCCAGGCCCTCCGGCACCAGCGGTGTTTCCCTCTGCCGGTCCGCCTCTACTTCCATGTTGCTCAGCCTCCGAGCCAGGGTTCGCATCTCCTCCCGGAGCAGGTCCAGCTCAGGATCCATCTTTCCGGTCCCTGGTGCACCTCGCTGCAGCTCCTCCGCCATGCTGCCGACCTGGGGAATGCTTACTGGAACACTGCTCGGGTGCTCGACCACGCCACTCGGCTGCACCCTTTCCCTTCTTGGAGGCGGGGCCGGAGGCTGCACTAGTATCTGGCGCCAGACTGGCGCCCAGCCCATCATGGCCGGCACCACTCCGCTTGCAATAAGGTACATTTTCTTTATCTGCTGGTCTGGCATTTAGACTCTTTCTGCCAGCCGGCCAGCTTATCTAGTCGCCATTTTTTTTCTTCCTCCGCCTTCTATGGCGGGCACCGCTTCGCGCTCTTTTCTTGGACAAGGGGGCGGGGCTTCTCTTCGCGCCCTTTCTTCTTTCACGCTCCCCTTCTTCCCGCGCTCAGTGGCTTCAATGGCGGCAGTTTCTCACAGTAAAACACAGGCTATTTCACGATTCTTCAAGGCACACAGTACTCGGTGGGACCGGGCACGTAATCCTGTTCGTGACGCCAAAAGTTGACTCGCCCACCCCAGGGCTATGGGACACCCGGTGCCGGGCCAGACTAGTCCGGTGGTAGTCAGTGGTGGCTGGGCCCGGCTCCGTGGCCCTGGTGGGTGTCAGTAGAATATGTGGCTTGATGAATAAAGTTTGTGTTCGTGACGCCACCTGTGGTCTGCGGCTATTAAGCCGCCACTGCTGTGTGAGGCCTCCGGGGTGATGTTATGGCAGCAATGGTGGTACTGCTCCCCACAGGTGGAGCGGAGCCCTGGGGACACTGTTAGTGCTTGTGAATGTCTATGCAGCTGAAATAACAGAGACTACTCCAAGGGTGCAGTTCAAGTTCTTTACTCACAATTCTTGTCTGGGCCCAAGGGCCCTTGGACTGCTGGGACCACTGTCAGGGACCTCCGCCGTTTCGGGGTGATTCAGAGAGTAAAAGCCGGTACTCTTTTCTTTAGTGTCTCTATCTTCTGCTGTCTTCCTTAGCCTTGCCTTTGATAGGATGGACCTGGCTTGGCCTCCACTACAGCCTCCAGGCTGGGGGGTCACCTGTCGGCTGATTACCCCTTTTCTGGAAGTTCTGCTATGGGTTCTGGCCCGGGGAGTTTACAACATTCCCTGGGCCTCGGTTTTTACTGTTTGGAGATGATCTTTGCACTCCTCCAGTCTCTAGGGACCGTCCCCTGTTGCAGCTTGATCCCTCCACCGATGTGGAACAGGCCACCGCAGCTCTAAACTGCCCTGGACAGCTCTACAGACTACCCGTGGCCCTGCGATTCCTTCTGTTCTCTGCGTGGTGTCACCTGGACCCTCCGAGTCCCAGGATCTTCACCAGGAAGCGTCTCTTTCTTTCCTTTCAGCTCCTGACTGACTTGGAGCTTTTTTTCCCTTTCTCTTCTCCTCCTTGCCTGCCTCCAGCAGGCCTCCTCCTCCTTCCCCACTTTCTCTCGTTCACCTTCTTCAACTACATGCTGGCTCCTCACTCTCTCACTCCCTGAGGTAGACTAACTAATCTTGACCTTCCTCTCTGTGTCTGCTCTCAGATGGCTCCTCCCACCTCCCCAATTGCCCTGTTCTACCCTATAGGAGCAGGGATGGGTCTTACGACCCCTCCCAGCATGCAGCATGGGAGGGCTGTCTGCCACTTTCCCTGGTCCCAGTGTGTTCCTAGCAATGGGTGTAGTGTGGATTTACCAGGGGACCGGAGTTCACTCTCTTCCTCACCCAGAATGGGGCATCACACCGCTGGATGGGGTGCAATGACCTGTGGCGACGGAAGCCTCAGGGGCGCCACACATTTTCAGTAGAAGCGGCCGGGCAGCGTGAGCTCTGCCCCCTCCAGTCTCTGCATGTGATTACTGTACACTGTGCTGCCCGCCTCTGCAGGAGATAGATCAGGTGAGGGCAGCAGTGCAGTGTGACTGGCACATGTTTGTGAGGCAGCACTTACCGTGCCTCTCCGTCCCAGCAGCGCAGGCTGTATATACTCTGCCTCCCTCCCCCTCGCTCTGTGCAGTCACGGACAGCGTCCGATGGTTTATTTACTGATGTGCGACCATGTGGAGAGGGGTGAGCTGTATGGCAGGAAAGTTTATCTGACCTTCTTTACGTTCTATGTTATCTTAATGTAAACCGTTCAGGTGCTGCTTTGGATACTTTGGGATTTGGTGTGGGGGGTGAGGAGGATGAGGCTGATCAGGTGATTGGGGTCGCCATCCCACAGAATCAGTCACACCGTGAGCAGACGGGGAAAGTGTGCAGCAGTTTGATGAAAGCAGCAGAGCCAGGTCCTGTATCTAAATCCAGCTAAATTAATTACTGTGCACTGCTCTGCTACATACACAGCAGTGCACACTTGGCTTTTTTCATGCGTTTTTCTTTGCTTTTTTTAATCGATAAAAGCAAGGAAAAATCATCTCAGCAAAGTCTGAGAATCCTCACTTGCTGTGCCCACGCTGTTTTCTTGCAGTTTTTGTTGCTGAAAAAAGAAGCAGCGTGTCAGTTGTTTCTGCATTTTTTTCCTGCTTTTTCACCAATTGACTTCAATGGAGTCAGTGAAAAATGCAGGAAAAAACGCATGTGTAATGCCCACGTTGAATATTTGTGTGTTATATGCTTTATTTGACGTCACTGGGGCTCCCTGCAGCCATTTCCTTATCTCAGTCTTTACTGCAGGACATTGCTTCTGGGAAGTCCAGTGCTATCACAAGGTGAATCGACTTCATGCCTGCGGATCACCGGGGTGTCCTGCAGATCCGCCACCATGAACTCAGTTCACCTTGTGATGTCACCAGGGTTTCCTGCACCTAGGCCTTGTGGTCTTTACCACGGGACCTTGTTGCAGAGAACTCTGGTGACGGAGGTGCCCTGGTTTGTGAGGCGATCCATACCTCAGTAAACCGGGGTCATCATGGTGATGACCTAGGGTTGCCATGGCAGTGATCGGATCCCTGTGATTGCACTACAGGGACTCGATCACCAGAGAGGGGTAAGCGATTCCTCTCCTTCTGAATGTAGCAATCGCATTGATTGCAGCATTTAGAGGGTTAAACTGCCGAGAGCGGCGCGGGTACTGCTCCTGGCAGCGAGAGCCAGGACCTGGCGACCGCGGGGGTATAGCGCTTGAACCCCCATGATTGCCATGACTAAAAAACGCTCAAAAAGTAGGTGAAAAAACACGCAAACGCAATAAAAAATGCTCGTTTTTTTCAGTTGCTTTTTTTCGTTCCAAACATGCGTTTTTATGTGCAGATTTTCTGCACATAAAAACGCAATGTGGGCACAAAGCCTAAAGTAGATTTGATGCAGTATGTCCTGGGAGGGTGCTTTATCTTTACAATACGTGAGCTGACTTCAGCAGCCAATAGTTGGTGGTTGGGGTGAGGAGAGCAGGCAGGAGCATAACAATCACAGACACAGAGATTGTTATCAGGCCCAAAGGTACAGGGGACCAGCCGACCCCAGCTCCTACTTCAGCTGGATGAGCGTCTGAGGGCTAAAATGCATCACAGAACATAGACCCACTGGGTCCCTGCACTGCGATACACACTGCCGGGCAAACAGTGGCTGGCAGCTGATGTCCATACCGTGACTGGGGGCAGAGCATGGTAGTACTGTCATGCTCTATAGCACACACTCTGATGTCAGCTGCAGGCCACTCCGCGCTCGCTACAGAGGACACTTGGTGATGTGGGAGTAGAGACAAGATGAGTAGAATTTTTTTTAAATTATTTATAGTTTTTTAATTATGCATTAGAGACATTCTCAGACCATATATACCAGGATGGGGGACATATATACCAGGATGAGGAACATATACTGTATATCAGGATGGGAGACATATATTAGGATGGGCCCAGGATGTGCAACATTTTTACTAGGATCAGCCCAGGATTGGATAAATTTATATCAGGATGGGGACGTTATATACCATGTATACCAGGATGGGGAACATGTATACCAGGATGCGGACATATATACCAGTATGGGGACATATGTACCAGGATTGGAAACATTACTGCATAATGAAGGGGCAATTAATATGTCTTTATAGGATTTAAAACGCTACAGGTGCCCATTCATCTGACCAACGTCCGGAGGGGGGCCCAGGTCCAACTTTCGCACCAGGGCCCATCACACTCTAGTTACGCCACTGGGCAGGAGGGTAGAATGCACGGGTTCTGTGGGTCAGTGGACAGCAAAGGAATACTAAGTTAGCATTCCAAAATCTTTTAGGATGGCAAAAAAAGTGTCAGCTCATTGGGGAAATAAAAAAGCGTGGCAAAAATGGGCATGTGGGCAGAATGCACGGGTGCTGTGGGTCAGTGGACAGCAAAGAAACACTATGTTTGTATTCCAGACACTTTTAGGATGGCAGAAAAAGTGTCAGCTTTTTGGGGAAATAAAATATCATTGCAAAAATGGGCAGGTGGGTATCTTGCATGGATGCTGTGGGTCAGTGGACAGCAAAGGAACACTAAGTTAGTATTCCATACACTTTTAAGATGGTAGAAAAAGTGTCAGCTCTTTGGGGAAATAAAATAGCGTGGCAAAAATGGGCAGGTGGGTAAAATGCACGAGGGTTGTGGGTCAGTGGACAGCAAAGGAACACTAAGTTAGTATTCCAGACACTTTTAGGATGGCACAAAAAGTGTCAGCTCTTTGGGGAAATAAAATAGCGTGGCAAAAATGGGCAGGTGGGTAGAATGCACGGGTGCTGTGGGTCAGTGGACAGCAAAGAAACACTAACTTAGTATTCCAGACACTTTTGGGATGCCACAAAAAGTGTCAGCTTTTAGGGGAAATAAAATAGCGTGGTAAAAATGGGCAGGTGGGTAGAATGCACGGGTGCCTTGGGTCACTGGACAGCAAAGGAACACTAACTTAGTATTCCAGACACTTTTAGAATGGCAGAAAAAGTGTCAGCTCTTTGGGGAAATAAAATAGCATGGCAAAAATGGGCAAGTGGGTGGAATGCATGGGTGCTGTTGGTCAGTAAACAGGAAAGGAACACGAAGTTAGTATTCCAGACACTTTTAGGATGCCACAAAAAGTGTCACTTCTTTGGGGAAATAAAATAGCGTGGCAAAAATGTGCAGGTGGGTAGAATGCACGGGTGCTGTGGGTCAGTGGACAGCAAAGGAACACTAAGTTAGTATTCCATACACTTTTACAATGGCAGAAAAAGTGTCAGCTCTTTGAGGAATTAAAAAAGCGTGGTAAAAATGGGCAGCTGGGTAGAATGCATGGGTGCTGTGGGTCAATGGGCGGCAAAGGAACACTAAGTTAGTATTCCATACACTTTTAGAATGGCAGAAAAAGTGTCAGCTCTTTGAGGAATTAAAAAAGCGTGGTAAAAATGGGCAGCTGGGTAGAATGCACGGGTGCTGTGTGTCAGTGGACAGCAAAGGAACACTAAGTTAGTATTCCATACACTTTTAGAATGGCAGAAAAAGTGTCAGCTCTTTGAGGAATTAAAAAAGCGTGGTAAAAATGGGCAGCTGGGTAGAATGCACGGGTGCTGTGTGTCAGTGGACAGCAAAGGAACACTAAGTTAGTATTCCATACACTTTTAGGATGGCAGAAAAAGTTTCAACTCTTTGGGGAAATAAAATAGCGTGGCAAAAATGGGCAGGTGGGTAGAATGCATGGGTGCTGTGGGTCAATGGGCGGCAAAGGAACACTAAGTTAGTATTCCATACACTTTTAGGATGGCAGAAAAAGTGTCAGGTGTTGGGGAAATAAAATAGCATGGCAAAAATGGGCAGGTGGGTAGAATGCATGGGTGCTGTGGGTCAGTGGACAGCAAAGGAAAACTATGTTAGTATTCCATACACTTTTAGGATAACACAAAAAGTGTCAGCTATTTGGAGAAATAAAATAACGTGGCAAAAATGGGCTGGTGGGTAGAATGCACGGGTGCTGTGGGTCACTGGACAGCAAAGGAGCACTAACTTAGTATTCCAGACTCTTTTAGAATGGCAGAAAAAGTGTCAGCTCTTTGGGGAATTAAAAAAGCGTGGTAAAAATGGGCAGCTGGGTAGAATGCACGGGTGCTGTGGGTCAGTGGACAGCAAAGGAACACTAAGTTAGTATTCCATACACTTTTAGGATGACAGAAAAAGTGTCAGCTTTTTGGGGAAATAAAATAGCATGGCAAAAATGGGCAGGTGGGTAGAATGCACGGGTGCTGTGGGTCAGTGAACAGCAAAGGAACACTAAGTAAGTATTCCAGACACTTTTAGGATGGCACAAAAAGTGTCAGCTCTTTGGGGAAATAAAATAGCGTGGCAAAAATGGGCAGGTGGGTAGAATGCACGGGTGCTGTGGGTCACTGGACAGCAAAGAAACACTAAGTATTCCAGACACTTTTAGGATGCCACAAAAAGTGTCAGCTTTCAGGTAAAATAAAATAACGTGGCAAAAATGGGCAGGTGGGTAGAATGCACGGGTGCTGTGGGTCACTGGACAGCAAAGGGACACTAAGATAGTATTCCAGACACTTTTAGGATGGCACAAAAAGTGTCAGCTCTTTGGGGAAATAAAATAGTGTGGCAAAAATGGCCAGGTGGGTATCTTGCACGGGTGCTGTGGGTCAGTGGACAGCAAAGCAACACTAAGTTAGTATTCCAGACACTTTTAGGATGGCACAAAAATTGTCAGCTCTTTGTGGAAATAAAATAGCGTTGCAAAAATGGGCAGGTGGGTAGAATGCACGGGTGCTGTGGGTCAGTGGACATCAAAGGAACACTTAAGGCTACTTTAGACACTGCGATATCGGTCCCGATATCGCTAGTGTGGGTACCCGCCCCCATCTGTTGCGCGACACGGGCAAATCGCTGCCCGTGTCGCACAACAGCCGTCACACATACATACCTGTCCGGCGACGTCGCTGTGACGGGCGAACTGCCTCCTTTCTAATGGGGCGGTCCGTGCGGCGTCACAGCGACGTCACTGAACCACCGCCCAATAGAAGCGGAGGGGCGGAGCTGAGCGGGACGTAACATCCCGCCCACCTCCTTCCTTCCTCATAGCGGCCGGGAGGCAGGTAAGGGGAGCTTCCTCGTTCCTGCGGTGTCACACGGAGCGATGTGTGCTGCCGCAGGAACGAGGAACAACCTCGTTACTGCTGCAGTAACGAGATTTGAGAATGGACCCCCATGTCGCCGATTAGTGATTTTGCAGGTTTTTGCAACGATGCAAAATCGCTTATCGGTGTCACACGCAACGGCATCGCTAATGCGGCCGGATGTGCGTCACGAATTCCGTGACCCCAACGACTCCGCATTAGCGATGTCGCAGCGTGTAAAGCCCGTTTAAGTTAGTATTCCCTACACTTTTAGGATGGCAGAAAAAGTGTCAGCTCTTTGAGGAAATAAAATAGCGTGGCAAAAATGGGCAGATGGGTAGAATGCACGGTGCTGTTGGTCAGTGGACATCAAAGGAACACTAAGTTAGTATACCATACAATTTTAGGATGGCAGAAAAAGTGTCAGCTATTTGGGGAAATAAAATAGCGTTGCAAAAATGGGCAGGTGGGTAGAACACACGGGTGCTGTGGGTCACTGGACAGCAAAGAAACACTAACTAAGTATTCCAGACACTTTTAGGATGCCACAAAAAGTGTCAGCTTTTAGGGGAAATAAAATAACGTTGCAAAAATGGGCAGGTGGGTAGAATGCACGGGTGCTGTGGGTCACTGGACAGCAAAGGTACACTAACTTAGTATTGCAGACACTTTTACAATGGCAGAAAAAGTGTGAGTTTTTTGGGGAAATAAAAAAGCGTGGTAAAAATAGGCAGGGGGGTAGAATGCATGGGTGCTGTGGGTCAGTGGACAGCAATGGAACACCAAGTTAGTATTCCATACACTTTTAGGATGGCACAAAAAGTGTCAGCTCTTTGGGGAAATAAAATAGCGTGGCAAAAATGGGCAGGTGGGTAGAATGCACGGGTGCCTTGGGTCACTGGACAGCAAAGGAACACTATGTTTGTATTCCATACACTTTAAGGACGGCAGAAAAAGTGTCAAAAATAAAATAGCGTGACAAAAATAGGCAGGTGGGTAGAATGCACGGGTGTTGTGGGTCAGTGGACAGCAAAGGAACACTAAGTTATTATTCCATACACTTTTAGGATGGCAGAAAAAGTGTCAGCTCTTTGGGGAAATAAAATAGCGTGGCAAAAATGGGCAGGTGGGTAAAATTCACGGGTGCTGTGGGTCAGTGGACAGAAAAGGAACACTATGTTAGTATTTCATCCACTTTTAGGATGGCACAAAAAGTGTCAGCTCTTTGGGGAAATAAAATAGTATGGCAAAAATGGGCAGGTGGGTAGAATGCACGGGTGCTGTGGGTCAGTGGACAGCAAAGGAACACTATGTTTGTATTCCATACACTTTTAGGACGGCAGAAAAAGTGTCAGCTCTTTGGGGAAATAAAATAGCGTGACAAAAATGGGCAGGTGGGTAGAATGCACGGGTGTTGTGGGTCAGTGGACAGCAAAGGAACACTAAGTTAGTATTCCATACACTTTTAGGATGGCAGAAAAAGTGTCAGCTATTTGGAGAAATAAAATAACGTGGCAAAAATGGGCAGGTGGGTAGAATGCATGGGTGCTGTGGGTCAATGGGTGGCAAAGGAACACTAAGTTAGTATTCCATACACTTTTAGGATGGCAGAAAAAATGTCAGGTGTTGTGGAAATAAAATAGCGTGGCAAAAGTGGGCAGGGGGGTAGAATGCACGGGTGCTGTGAGTCAGTGAACAGCAAAGGAACACTAAGTAAGTATTCCAGACACTTTTAGGATGGCACAAAAATTGTCAGCTCTTTGTGGAAATAAAATAGCGTGGCAAAAATGGGCAGGTGGGTAGAATGCACGGGTGCTGTGGGTCATTGGACAGCAAAGGAACACTAAGTTAGTATTCCAAACACTTTTAGGATGGCACAAAAAGTGTCAGCTCTTTGGGGAAATAAAATAGCGTGGCAAAAATGGGCAGGTGAGTATCTTGCATGGGTGCTGTGGGTCAGTGGACAGCAAATGAACACTAGGTTAGTATTTCAGACACTTTTAGGATGGCACAAAAGTTGTCAGCTCTTTGTGGAAATAAAATAGCGTGGCAAAAGTGGGCAGGTGGGTAGAATGCACGGGTGCTGTGGGTCAGTGAACAGCAAAGGAACACTAAGTAAGTATTCCAGACACTTTTAGGATGGCACAAAAAGTGTCAGCTCTTTGGGGAAATAAAATAGCGTGGCAAAAATGGGCAGGTGGGTAGAATGCACGGGTGCTGTGGGTCACTGGACAGCAAAGAAACACAAACTAAGTATTCCAGACACTTTTAGGATGCCACAAAAAGTGTCAGCTTTCAGGGGAAATAAAATAACGTGGCAAAAATGGGCAGGTGGGTAGAATGCACGGGTGCTGTGGGTCACTGGACAGCAAAGGGACACTAAGTTAGTATTCCAGACACTTTTAGGATGGCACAAAAAGTGTCAGCTCTTTGTGGAAATAAAATAGCGTGGCAAAAATGGGCAGGTGGGTAGAAAGCACAGGTGCTGTGGGTCAGTGGACGGTAAAGGAACACTAAGTTAGTATTCCCTACACTTTTAGGATGGCAGAAAAAGTGACAGCTCTTTGAGGAAATAAAATAGCGTGGCAAAAATGGGCAGAAGGGTAGAATGCACGGTGCTGTTGGTCAGTGGACATCAAAGGAACACTAAGTTAGTATTCCAGACACTTTTAGAATGGCAGAAAAATTGTGAGTTTTTTGGGGAAATAAAAAAGCGTGGTAAAAATGGGCAGGGGGGTAGAATGCATGGGTGCTGTGGGTCAGTGGACAGCAAAGGAACACAAAGTTAGTATTCCATACACTTTTAGGATGGCACAAAAAGTGTCAGCTCTTTGGGGAAATAAAATAGCGTGGCAAAAATGGGCAGGTGGGTAGAATGCACGGGTGCCTTGGGTCACTGGACAGCAAAGGAACACTATGTTTGTATTCCATACACTTTAAGGACGGCAGAAAAAGTGTCAAAAATAAAATAGCGTGACAAAAATAGGCAGGTGGGTAGAATGCACGGGTGTTGTGGGTCAGTGGACAGCAAAGGAACACTAAGTTATTATTCCATACACTTTTAGGATGGCAGAAAAAGTGTCAGCTCTTTGGGGAAATAAAATAGTATGGCAAAAATGGGCAGGTGGGTAGAATGCACGGGTGCTGTGGGTCAGTGGACAGCAAAGGAACACTATGTTTGTATTCCATACACTTTTAGGACGGCAGAAAAAGTGTCAGCTCTTTGGGGAAATAAAATAGCGTGACAAAAATAGGCAGGTGGGTAGAATGCACGGGTGTTGTGGGTCAGTGGACAGCAAAGGAACACTAAGTTATTATTCCATACACTTTTAGGATGGCAGAAAAAGTGTCAACTCTTTGGGGAAATAAAATAGCGTGGCAAAAATGGGCAGGTGGGTAAAATTCACGGGTGCTGTGGGTCAGTGGACAGCAAAGGAACACTAAGTTAGTATTCCATACACTTTTAGGATGGCAGAAAAAGTGTCAGCTATTTGGAGAAATAAAATAACGTGGCAAAAATGGGCAGGTGGGTAGAATGCACGGGTGCTGTGAGTCAGTGAACAGCAAAGGAACACTAAGTTAGTATTCCATACACTATTAGGATAGCAGAAAAAGTTTCAACTCTTTGGGGAAATAAAATAGCGTGGCAAAAATGGGCAGGTGGGTAGAATGCATGGGTGCTGTGGGTCAATGGGTGGCAAAGGAACACTAAGTTAGTATTCCATACACTTTTAGGATGGCAGAAAAAATGTCAGGTGTTGTGGAAATAAAATAGCGTGGAAAAAGTGGGCAAGGGGGTAGAATGCACGGGTGCTGTGAGTCAGTGAACAGCAAAGGAACACTAAGTAAGTATTCCAGACACTTTTAGGATGCCACAAAAAGTGTCAGCTTTTAGGGGAAATAAAATAACGTGGCAAAAATGGGCAGGTGGGTAGAATGCACGGGTGCTGTGGGTCATTGGACAGCAAAGGAACACTAAGTTAGTATTCCAAACACTTTTAGGATGGCACAAAAAGTGTCAGCTCTTTGGGGAAATAAAATAGCGTGGCAAAAATGGGCAGGTGAGTATCTTGCACGGGTGCTGTGGGTCAGTGGACAGCAAATGAACACTAGGTTAGTATTCCAGACACTTTTAGGATGGCACAAAAGTTGTCAGCTCTTTGTGGAAATAAAATAGCGTGGCAAAAGTGGGCAGGTGGGTAGAATGCACGGGTGCTGTGGGTCAGTGAACAGCAAAGGAACACTAAGTAAGTATTCCAGACACTTTTAGGATGGCACAAAAAGTGTCAGCTCTTTGGGGAAATAAAATAGCGTGGCAAAAATGGGCAGGTGGGTAGAATGCACGGGTGCTGTGGGTCACTGGACAGCAAATAAACACAAACTAAGTATTCCAGACACTTTTGGGATGCCACAAAAAGTGTCAGCTTTCAGGGGAAATAAAATAACGTGGCAAAAATGGGCAGGTGGGTAGAATGCACGGGTGCTGTGGGTCACTGGACAGCAAAGGGACACTAAGTTAGTATTCCAGACACTTTTAGGATGGCACAAAAATTGTCAGCTCTTTGGGGAAATAAAATAGCGTGGCAAAAATGGGCAGGTGGGTATCTTGCACGGGTGCTGTGGGTCATTGGACAGCAAAGGAACACTAAGTTAGTATTCCAAACACTTTTAGGATGGCACAAAAAGTGTCAGCTCTTTGGGGAAATAAAATAGCGTGGCAAAAATGGGCAGGTGAGTATCTTGCATGGGTGCTGTGGGTCAGTGGACAGCAAATGAACACTAGGTTAGTATTCCAGACACTTTTAGGATGGCACGAAAGTTGTCAGCTCTTTGTGGAAATAAAATAGCGTGGCAAAAGTGGGCAGGTGGGTAGAATGCACGGGTGCTGTGGGTCAGTGAACAGCAAAGGAACACTAAGTAAGTATTCCAGACACTTTTAGGATGGCACAAAAAGTGTCAGCTCTTTGGGGAAATAAAATAGCGTGGCAAAAATGGGCAGGTGGGTAGAATGCACGGGTGCTGTGGGTCACTGGACAGCAAAGAAACACAAACTAAGTATTCCAGACACTTTTAGGATGCCACAAAAAGTGTCAGCTTTCAGGGGAAATAAAATAACGTGGCAAAAATGGGCAGGTGGGTAGAATGCACGGGTGCTGTGGGTCACTGGACAGCAAAGGGACACTAAGTTAGTATTCCAGGCACTTTTAGGATGGCACAAAAAGTGTCAGCTCTTTGGGGAAATAAAATAGCGTGGCAAAAATGGGCAGGTGGGTAGAAAGCACAGGTGCTGTGGGTCAGTGGACGGTAAAGGAACACTAAGTTAGTATTCCCTACACTTTTAGGATGGCAGAAAAAGTGTCAGCTCTTTGAGGAAATAAAATAGCGTGGCAAAAATGGGCAGATGGGTAGAATGCACGGTGCTGTTGGTCAGTGGACATCAAAGGAACACTAAGTTAGTATTCCAGACACTTTTAGAATGGCAGAAAAATTGTGAGTTTTTTGGGGAAATAAAAAAGCGTGGTAAAAATGGGCAGGGGGGTAGAATGCATGGGTGCTGTGGGTCAGTGGACAGCAAAGGAACACAAAGTTAGTATTCCATACACTTTTAGGATGGCACAAATAGTGTCAGCTCTTTGGGGAAATAAAATAGCGTGGCAAAAATGGGCAGGTGGGTAGAATGCACGGGTGCTGTGGGTCAGTGGACAGAAAAGGAACACTATGTTAGTATTTCATACACTTTTAGGATGGCACAAAAAGTGTCAGCTCTTTGGGGAAATAAAATAGCGTGACAAAAATAGGCAGGTGGGTAGAATGCACGGGTGTTGTGGGTCAGTGGACAGCAAAGGAACACTAAGTTATTATTCCATACACTTTTAGGACGGCACAAAAAGTGTCAGCTCTTTGGGGAAATAAAATAGTATGGCAAAAATGGGCAGGTGGGTAGCATGCACGGGTGCTGTGGGTCAGTGGACAGCAAAGGAACACTATGTTTGTATTCCATACACTTTTAGGATGGCACAAAAGTTGTCAGCTCTTTGTGGAAATAAAATAGCGTGGCAAAAGTGGGCAGGTGGGTAGAATGCACGGGTGCTGTGGGTCAGTGAACAGCAAAGGAACACTAAGTAAGTATTCCAGACACTTTTAGGATGGCACAAAAAGTGTCAGCTCTTTGGGGAAATAAAATAGCGTGGCAAAAATGGGCAGGTGGGTAGAATGCACGGGTGCTGTGGGTCACTGGACAGCAAAGAAACACAAACTAAGTATTCCAGACACTTTTAGGATGCCACAAAAAGTGTCAGCTTTCAGGGGAAATAAAATAACGTGGCAAAAATGGGCAGGTGGGTAGAATGCACGGGTGCTGTGGGTCACTGGACAGCAAAGGGACACTAAGTTAGTATTCCAGGCACTTTTAGGATGGCACAAAAAGTGTCAGCTCTTTGGGGAAATAAAATAGCGTGGCAAAAATGGGCAGGTGGGTAGAAAGCACAGGTGCTGTGGGTCAGTGGACGGTAAAGGAACACTAAGTTAGTATTCCCTACACTTTTAGGATGGCAGAAAAAGTGTCAGCTCTTTGAGGAAATAAAATAGCGTGGCAAAAATGGGCAGATGGGTAGAATGCACGGTGCTGTTGGTCAGTGGACATCAAAGGAACACTAAGTTAGTATTCCAGACACTTTTAGAATGGCAGAAAAATTGTGAGTTTTTTGGGGAAATAAAAAAGCGTGGTAAAAATGGGCAGGGGGGTAGAATGCATGGGTGCTGTGGGTCAGTGGACAGCAAAGGAACACAAAGTTAGTATTCCATACACTTTTAGGATGGCACAAAAAGTGTCAGCTCTTTGGGGAAATAAAATAGCGTGGCAAAAATGGGCAGGTGGGTAGAATGCACGGGTGCTGTGGGTCAGTGGACAGAAAAGGAACACTATGTTAGTATTTCATACACTTTTAGGATGGCACAAAAAGTGTCAGCTCTTTGGGGAAATAAAATAGCGTGACAAAAATAGGCAGGTGGGTAGAATGCACGGGTGTTGTGGGTCAGTGGACAGCAAAGGAACACTAAGTTATTATTCCATACACTTTTAGGACGGCACAAAAAGTGTCAGCTCTTTGGGGAAATAAAATAGTATGGCAAAAATGGGCAGGTGGGTAGCATGCACGGGTGCTGTGGGTCAGTGGACAGCAAAGGAACACTATGTTTGTATTCCATACACTTTTAGGACGGCAGAAAAAGTGTCAGCTCTTTGGGGAAATAAAATAAAACCTTGTGGTGTTTTACATTATTTTAGAAGGGCGTGCCATGCCTATATCTGTGTCTCCTCCTCTTTTTCCTTGTCCAGCTCTTTTGTTTTCGCATGAGTATATGTCCTTGTCACTTTCCCATGTGTTTGTGTTGTGTTGTGAGTTGTTTGTCACCTCTTGGACACCTTTGAGGGTGTTTTCTAGGTGTTTTTATGTGTTTGTGATTGCCTGCCATTGTTTCCTATGCAGTTCGAGTTCGGTTCGTCGAACGTTCGACGAACCGAACTCGAACAAGACCTCCGTTCGGCGAACCAAACTCGAGCCGAAGCGCGACCGGTTCGCTCATCTCTACTCATTGCAACCACGACCCAAACACCTCACCAGTCATCGTCCGACCAACAATAATGAGGTGACAAGTCATGGGGGCGGGCCTCTGCAAGCCAGTTGTGAGTTGCCTGGCCACATCGTCAGGACACCTGATGCCCTGTGGTCTATATGTGCCCCCCACATCAGGGGCAGGGCCAAAGATTTCATTACCGGACCTAGCCTCTGATGCAGTTAGTGCCTGAGCATGCTCATTAGTATGAAATACAGTCTCCGAAAAAAGACTATCAGCTTCAGCATGCTGTCTAGGCACAACACAGGACTTAGACCCGGCCAGAAGTCCAAGTACCTGTGCAAAGAGGCTTTTCGCACAACGTGTGGGAACATGCGCTGTAACCCTCAATGAAGACTAAAGCCTGCTTTACACGTTGCAATTAGTTGTACAATCGCATTTGCGATGTGACATGCCCCGGTTGCATATGCAATCTTTTGAGATCGCACGTAGGTCGTTTATTTGGTGTCAGACATGCGTTCGTATTATGTGTTAAGTTGTACAATTATGTGTTCGTTTCGTGTGATCATGTGTTCAGTGACGTAACTGTCTTTTTTTTTTCCTCAAATATATGCAAATGTGATCGCAAGTATACTCCCTTATTTCTCTCCAAGCATACATGTCGTTAACGCATTTACGTCATTTAATTGATTAATTATTCACACCAGACAGAATTCCAAAGTAGAACTCTGTTGCGCACGAGGAAAATCAATATCAAATCACACATACATACAGGCTGCTACTAAATGAGATTGAGTTATACTATTTATAGAGAGATCATTTCCAAACGCATGTGCACACAATTTCAAACAATTATACGATGGGTGTATCAGCGCCACAAGATACGACACAACCACTTCACAGTATGACGTCCTGATTATGGGAGGAAACCATCGGATGAGGGATGTCACACGCTGCAATTGAGTAGATTCGATCAACAAAACGTTCAATTCTAGACAAAGATACGATATGTTTGCGATCACCGTTTTTGCGTTCAATCTTGATCGCACATAGGTGTCACACGCAAATACGTCACGAACGATGCCGGATGTGCGTCACTTACAACTTGACCCCAACAACGGATTGTAAGATATATTGCAAAGTGTAAAGCGGGCTTATGCCTCAGGAATGGCACAGTCAGGCTGAGTATACTCACTAGGCGAAACACTGCAGTTAGGCTGCGGCTGGGGGGGTAAATCGGCACACACATGTGCACTAGCCGCCTCTCCACACTTAGACGTGGAGGAGAAAGCAGCCAGCTGGACAACCCGAGGCACAGCCTTAAATGGCATCTGACACCTGGGCGCAACTGGAACCGCAGCAGGTTGCTTGCGTTTACGGCGGCACCAATTCGTAACAACAAATAACAGCCAAAATAACAGGTGTATCTCTTCCCGTAGATAATCTGATATGATCCTTTTTTCCAAACACGACCATCGTTAACAAAAGTAGATGAGGCACCAAAACAGCAGCTGCTTCAATGGATGTCAAGTAGGCTCTCCCATAAAGTGGGCTCTCCTCCACCTCAAGTTCAATATCACAAATACTCCATTCCACTGTGGTGTCAACCCAATCGCACTTGCTTGATAACAGCTCTCAAGTTTCACCAGCCCTGCTGAGTATGGGGTAACAGAGATGGTTGAGTCTGCAGAGCTGTTCAGTCACACTATAACCTGGGAATCAGAGGTCTGCTCCAAAGCTGCAGTGAGTACAGACAAAGAAGTTATTATTATTAGTATTATTATTATTATTTATTTATAGAGCACCATTGATTCCATGGTGCTGTACATGAGAAGGGGTTACATACAGAATACATATACAAGTAACAATAGACAGACTGGTACAGAGGGAAGAGGGCCCTGCCCTTGCGGGATTACATTCTAAAGGAATTTGGGGAGGAGACAGTAGGTGGGGTGTAGGTTTGGCGGCAGCTACGCAGGGTGGTGGGGTCATTGAAGGTTATAGTAATTTCTAAACAGATGAGTTTTCAGTTTCTGTTTGAAGCTTGCGGGTGTAGAAGATAATCTGACGTGTTGAGGCAGCGAGTTCCAGGAGACAGGGGAAATGATCTGCACAGATGGCCAGAAGCTTTGTGAGTCGGATCCAGGCCCCGATGAAGAAGGTGCTGAGCCTAATGTACACCCTCATTTCCAAACCGTACATCATCCTGGTGGAGACAATGGGGAACATGATGAGGAGACTCAGATAACTGATTGTAACGACAACTTTGCTATTCGGTCAGAGCAGGAAGAGGTTGTCACGGAGGACTCAGGACGAGGGGAATGAAAACACACAGGGTGATGATGAGGTTGGAGACCCCACTTACTGTCAAACCAAAGTCAGCCAGTCGATGACGTCAGCAGAAGAGGTGGAGGAGGATGCTACTGATGACGAGTTTACGTTGTGTCTTCATGGACACAAAGTACTGGAAGCACGTCAACAACTGAATCCTCAGCCACAACTCTGCCTATGAGCATAAGTCATGTTGGCTATGCAGGTCGCATGGGCTGTAAACCTTACCTAGCCTGGGACTTTTTGGAAATCGCAAAGGATCACCCAAGTCATGTAATCTGTAAGATTTGTCAACAATCTCTAAGTAGAAGGCAAAAACTCACAACTTTGAGTACTTCCTCCATGAAGTGTCACATGGATATGAATTGATAGCGTGAAGGTGTATTGCTCAGCTTTAGCCACTGTCAATGCAACATGCTTATTTACCGTTCATTGCATGCATTGTTGCAGACTACACACAAGGGGCTGGTTTTTTTTGGGATCTGCCTTTGTCTGTTTGCTTACTATAGCAATAGAAAATTAGTCTTCGGTTGTAGACTTGGAGATGCTGTCTATGAACAGAAGGAAAAGCTAAAGGTGTGTGTTACAGCAAGGAGCCACCGCGGAAACACCTCGTTCAATTGTGAGAGGAGTCGTGTTGGAGTTTGTTGAGGAGGACCGTAATGCCAGTGAGCAGCATCCTGTGCCAGAGACCAACATTCTTTCGGTGCTGTGTATACTGTTTAAAGTGAGAGGAGTGTAAAGTCTGTATTTATGGCAACTGGACATCACAGTACCAGGGTACGGTAGGCTGTGCCCAGACAGTAATGCGTGCACGCAACACTTTGTTTTATTAGCAAAACACATATCTGTTCTGGGTAGGCCGACTATATAGACAATAAGACTTGCTGCCTCTGCACTGTCAAATTGTCACGTACAGTTTAAATCATAGAGGGACAGCGACACATGTTTGCATTGACTGTTGCTTTTCAAGATTTCCATGACTGTGTTGCAGAGCTGTGTGGTTTGCATTCACACTGTTATCATCTGCCTTATCTGTGAGGCTTCAGCTAACAAGGGTATTCAGGGGGGGTAATGTGTTTTGTCTATGTTTAGGTAGATAACGTTGAAGCTCTTGGGATGCGACACTGGTAAGTCGTGTTCGCACACACACACACACACACACACGCACATGCACAAACACACAATTACTGCTGCTATGCAGAGGGATTAGCAGGTAGTAGGCAACTGAATAGATTGTTCTATTATTTCAATTTTATGCATGGTTCTTATTCTTTGTTTTGGGAAAGTTAAACAATCATTTATCAACCCAACTGCCTAGAGTCCTTTTCCTGTTTCGTGGCTTGGCTGCATACTGGGGAGCCCAAGAAGTAGAAGACTTAAAATGAAGCATAAGTCGCAATGGGAATTTCACTGTGCTACAATGCGGCCTAGCGGGGCTGTGCAACCACCGCCTGCCCCATCAAGTGCATCTGCATGCTCGTCATCCTCTATGACTGTGGGGACAGCAGTCACACATGCTTTTTCACGCTGAACTTTCACCCCTTTACCCGTAAGCGGGAGTGTGATTGGCAGGTCATCACTTGTTTTGGAAGTGGAAACAGATGGTATTGTTGAGCTGTCAGACAGCGAGAGAACCACCATTGGATGAAGGCAACATTATATCCACGCCTGCACCTTTGTCACAGATTGGCTGGATTACCTGCAGTTAATAATTGCGTTCCAGAAATGGAAAGGAGTGTAGAATGCACATGTGTTGTACCTTGCTTGGCAGCAAAGGAACACTAACTTAGTATTCCAGACAATTTTAGGATGGCAGAAAAAGTGTCAGCTCTTTGGGCAAATTAAACAGCATGGCAAAAGTGGCCAGGTGGGTACAGTGGCCGTGTTCTGTGGGTACCAGGACAGTAAAGGAAGCCTCACTTTCTATACCTCCCAATGATGAAATGCAGCAAGGAATTCCCAGACTTTGCTATATAAATAGCGTAGCAAAATGTGCATGAGGGTTTAATGCAGAGGTGCTGGAAAATGCTTGGCACCAGTTGGACACAAAATTAGTAGAGCAGCCACTTTTTGGATGCCACTTATGTACAGCACTGTTTTCTATAAAAATAGCGTAGCAAAATGTGCATAAGGGTTTAATGCAGAGGTGCTGGAAAATGCTTGGCACCAGTGGGACACAAAATTAGTAGAGCAGCCACTGTTTGGATGCCACTTATGTCCAGCACTGTTTGCTATAAAAATAGCGTAGCAAAATGTGCATGAGGGTTTAATGCAGAGGTGCTGGAAAATGCTTGGCACCAGTGGGACACAAAATTAGTAGAGCAGCCACTTTTTGGATGCCACTTATGTCCAGCACTGTTTGCTATAAAAATAGCGTAGCAAAATGTGCATGAGGGTTTAATGCAGAGGTGCTGGAAAATGCTTGGCACCAGTGGGACACAAAATTAGTATAGCAGCCACTGTTTGGATGCCACTTATATTCAGCACAGTTTGCTATAAAAATAGCGTAGCAAAATGTGCATGAGGGTTTCATGCAGAGGTGCTGGTAAATGCTTGGCACCAGTGGGACACAAAATTAGTAGAGCAGCCACTTTTTGGATACCACTTACGTCCAGCACTGTTTGCTATAAAAAATATCGTAGCAAAATGTGCATGAGGGTTTCATGCAGAGGTGCTGGTAAATGCTTGGCACCAGTGGGACACAAAATTAGTAGAGCAGCCACTTTTTGGATGCCACTTATGTCCAGCACTGTTTGCTACAAAAATAGCGTAGCAAAATGTGCATGATGGTTTAATGCAGAGGTGCTGGAAAATGCTTGGCACCAGTGGGACACAAAATTAGTATAGCAGCCACTGTTTGGATGCCACTTATATTCATCACTGTTTCCTATAAAAATTGCGTAGCAAAATGTGCATCAGGGTTTAATGCAGAGGTGCTGGAAAATGCTTGGCACCAGTGGGACACAAAATTAGTATAGCAGCCACTGTTTGGATGCCACTTATATTCATCACTGTTTGCTGTAAAAATAGCGTAGCAAAATGTGCATGAGGGTTTCATGCAGAGGTGCTGGTAAATGCTTGGCACCAGTGGGACACAAAATTAGTAGAGCAGCCACTTTTTGGATGCCACTTATGTCCAGCACTGTTTGCTATAAAAATAGCGTAGCAAAATGTGCATGAGGGTTTAATGCAGAGGTGCTGGAAAATGCTTGGCACCAGTGGGACACAAAATTAGTATAGCAGCCACTGTTTGGATGACACTTATATTCAGCACAGTTTGCTATAAAAATAGCGTAGCAAAATGTGCATGAGGGTTTCATGCAGAGGTGCTGGTAAATGCTTGGCACCAGTGGGACACAAAATTAGTAGAGCAGCCACTTTTTGGATACCACTTACGTCCAGCACTGTTTGCTATAAAAAATATCGTAGCAAAATGTGCATGAGGGTTTCATGCAGAGGTGCTGGTAAATGCTTGGCACCAGTGGGACACAAAATTAGTAGAGCAGCCACTTTTTGGATGCCACTTATGTCCAGCACTGTTTGCTACAAAAATAGCGTAGCAAAATGTGCATGATGGTTTAATGCAGAGGTGCTGGAAAATGCTTGGCACCAGTGGGACACAAAATTAGTATAGCAGCCACTGTTTGGATGCCACTTATATTCATCACTGTTTCCTATAAAAATTGCGTAGCAAAATGTGCATCAGGGTTTAATGCAGAGGTGCTGGAAAATGCTTGGCACCAGTGGGACACAAAATTAGTATAGCAGCCACTGTTTGGATGCCACTTATATTCATCACTGTTTGCTGTAAAAATAGCGTAGCAAAATGTGCATGAGGGTTTCATGCAGAGGTGCTGGTAAATGCTTGGCACCAGTGGGACACAAAATTAGTAGAGCAGCCACTTTTTGGATACCACTTATGTCCAGCACTGTTTGCTATAAAAATATCGTAGCAAAATGTGCATGAGGGTTTCATGCAGAGGTGCTGGTAAATGCTTGGCACCAGTGGGACACAAAATTAGTAGAGCAGCCACTTTTTGGATGCCACTTATGTCCAGCACTGTTTGCTACAAAAATAGCGTAGCAAAATGTGCATGAGGGTTTAATGCAGAGGTGCTGGAAAATGCTTGGCACCAGTGGGACACAAAATTAGTATAGCAGCCACTGTTTGGATGCCACTTATATTCATCACTGTTTCCTATAAAAATTGCGTAGCAAAATGTGCATCAGGGTTTAATGCAGAGGTGCTGGAAAATGCTTGGCACCAGTGGGACACAAAATTAGTATAGCAGCCACTGTTTGGATGCCACTTATATTCAGCACTGTTTGCTATAAAAATAGCATAGCAAAATGTGCATCAGCATTTAATGCAGAGGTGCTGGTATATGCTTGGCACCAGTGGGACACAAAAATAGTAGAGCAGCCACTTTTTGGATGCCACTTATGTTCAGCACTGTTTGCTATAAGAATAGCATAGCAAAATGTGCCTGAGGGTTTAATGCAGAGGTGCTGGTAAATGCTTGGCACCAGTGGGACACAAATTTAGTAGAGCAGCCACTTTTTGGATGCCACTTATGTCCAGCACTGTTTGCTCTAAAAATAGCGTAGCAAAATGTGCATGAGGGTTTAATGCAGAGGTGCTGGCAAATGCTTGGCACCAGAGGGACACAAAATTAGTATAGCAGCCACTGTTTGGATGCCACTAAGTTTCAGCACTGTTTGATATAAAAATACCGTGGCAAAAGTGGGCAGGTGGATACAGTGGCCGGGTTCTCTGGGTCAGTGGACAGGAAATGAAACCTCACTTTCTATCCCTCCTAATGGGGAAATGCAGCAAGGAATTCCCTGAGCTTAGGTACACAGACGCTGTTATTTGAAGCTGTATACAGCGTTTCCTCGGACCTGACTGTCACCTATGGCTCTGAGCCCGATTACATGAGCCCTGAAAAGGATTGAAATAAACTTCTGTCCCTAATCTGTAGAGCGCTGTGTGTGTAGCGTACACAGCCGGAGCCGCGCCAGGAGCTGCGTGAGCGGTGACTGACACCTAAATGCAGAAAGCAGATAATGGCGCCGTGAGAGGAAATGCCCGTATTTATAATGCAAGGACATGTGACATGGGCAGCCTATGACACATGCCCTTGCTTGTCTGGCAAAAAAGACCACTTAGCTGTGTGTGTGTCTGGGATTGGCTGACATGCTGGCCCGCCCCACTGCACGCGTGCTTAGGGAAAAAAAAAAAAGAAAAAAATGGTGATCATTATCCCAGCAGCACTGATCTAAATGCGCCGCTCCCGCACACTATACGCTGAAATTAGATAATAGTGTGAATCACAGAGTGACTCACACTATTACAGTGAAAAGCCAGCTAGTAAATAGCTAGGCTTTTTGCTGATCGAACTGTTCTCGAACGTAACTCGAGCTATCGAGCTTTTAGCATAAAGCTTGCGTTCGATCTCGAGGACCCCCAAAATCACTCGAACATGAAATTGGCGAACTTCGAACATCGCTCAACTCTAATGGTAACCCGCCATCTATGCCAGATATTACATAGCGCAATCGGGTCATGCATTAGAGGGATTTCGCGGTGATGAGTACATGTATGCTGCCGGTCTTGCCAAAATTTTTAGATGGCTTTTTTAGAAGAGCCGTACCATTATTCAGGAGAGGACTGGAAATAGTAAAGCCTCATGTGAAGACAGCTGTCAAAAACATTGCTAAAGATTCGGTCACATCCCTCTTATCAGCTGTAATGAATCGAATAAACACACCCCCGCAGTAGGGTTCCGGCATAGTTTATGTTAATAAAAAACAACAAAAAAGAAAAAGATGTGTGCACTATTCACAGCCCCCAATGCTCATGAATAAAAAACCCACCAAGAGACAAAATTGTCAGAAAAGAGTAAGACGCTCTGTGGACGACATCTTCTAATCAACTATAATGGCTTTTGTACACGATGCTTCTGTAGAGTGCGCAAAATCTGAACTGGATATTTTTGTCATTCCCCCTACGCAAACAAGTATTGAGAAATCGCTTTTTCTAGAAGTACAACCTATTGCGACTCTGTCGGACAATGTACCCCTGGAATTTTTCATATCGGGAAGCGGTGAATATTATTATGATCTGAACAATACCCTACTGTACATAAATTGCCGTATCGTGAAACAAGATAATACGGCTATCGGCGATGGTGTGCATGTTGCGTTTATAAATTACCCCCTGACAGCATTGTTTAATCAGGTCGATATCACTCTTGGAGATCGCCTCATCTCGCAGTCGGATAACCTCTACAGCTATAGAGCGTACATTGAAACTCTTTAAAATTACAGCTCGCAAACACTATCGACTCAGTTTACCGCTGGATTGTTCTATAAAGACACTGCAGAGCATCATAATGATCGGGCCTTGGATGTACTAAATGCTGGATTTGTCAAAAGAGCACTGTGGAGACACAGGGGGTCAGTGGGTGCTCTCGTCCACTAAAACCGGCCGCCTTTAGAAAGACAGCGTGGCTCAGGGCTCATCCCAACTGAACGCATGACCTCCTTAACCGTGGGCGGAACACTACTCAGACACCACAGGGTGAGGGAATCACAATAATTAGACTTTATTGGATCCCCAAAATATTAACGGCACATAACACATAACCAGCAAAACACACAAATGTAACCGGCAACAGAGTCTCACCCATCCCCTGGCTCACCAGGGATTTAGAATGTCTGTGCCTCAGATGTTCCAGGGCCACTTACTCCAATCCAGCAGCACCCCGCTTTCGGCGGGCACCCACCATGACTGGAATAATGCCAGAATTAGGAAGCTGGCTGAGGTATGCAAAGTCTGTGCCAGGTGACCGATTTGTCCCAACCTGTGTTTCCTCCTTAAATAGTCCCTGGTATGATGATATAATCCTGGCAGCCCGGAGTCGAAATCCCTAGACTGTGGATATGGTCTCCAATTGGAACCGAAGTCCCTAGATTGAAGCCACAAGGTATCCTGATCCTCTAGCCAGCTCCTAAGAGCTTAGACTGGATCATGCACATCCATCAACAACAACCTGGTGACTTAAAGAAATCCCCTTTTATAGCCACAGCTTTCCCTTTCGATACACTGCGTCCTCATCGGATTGGTTGGACAAGATTGCTTCTCCCATTGGATGAATTTCAAGCTGCATGGATAATATTCATTTAAATGATGTGGGTAGGAAGACTGAGGATATCTACATGGAGTCTGCAAGTCACCGACTAGACAATGGCTACTAAGGTAATCACATTAGCAATACACAACTACATTACAATGATTACTGAAAGGGTCTGGAGAAACAATAGCTAAGCAAACATGAGGTAATACACAAAAGAACAATACGTCTGGCTGAATGTTAAGAAACTTTAACCCATGAGAGTCCATGTCGTCACATTCCTCCCCCTTCTTAATATTAGCCAGACATGATAGGCTTCTGATCATCCTTCTCCTCTTGACGGCATTGTCCTTTTTAATGGTGAGGTCAGCAACAGAGGCTTGCATCTATACACCTCCCCCTGATTATTTCCCCCAAGTTGAGCAGCCATATTGCGGACAAGCACTAAGGTGGGGTCCATGAGTTGGGCTTGCATACATTTCTTACTATCAATCTTCCCCCACTCAATAGCCACAATGTGGTTAGGCTTACTCACGGTTCTTGGCTCAGAAGTGGATGCTGGAGACTGGGAATGTGAATTATCCTTGGAAAAGATGTTAGAAAGATCCACATAAGGGTCCTGCTTGGTTTGGAAGTGGGTGATGGCTGCTTCAAACTGACTGGATAGTCCTTGTCCTAGGTCATACTCCAAAATAACTGGTGTGAGCAGGTAATCCACATGCCCCACTTCCACTCCCCTCTAGGTGGTATCCAAAACAACAGGCTTGGTGGGGCCATCCATGAACCCCACTTCAATTTTCTCCTGGTTAGTCCCCGAAATAACAGAAGTGGGGAGACCATGCATGAGCCCTACATCAACTTCATCCTGGTTAGTCCCCGAAACAACAGGTGTGGGGAGGCTGCCCATAAACTCCATATGGACCTCTTCCTGGTCAGACCCCAAAATAACAGGTGTGGGGATGCTGTGCATTAGCTCCACATCAGCCTTGCTCTGGTTAGTCTCCACAATGATAGGTGTGGCGAGGCTGTTCACAAGTCTCACATCAACCTCTCCCTGGTTATTTCGCAAAATATCTGGTGTGGGGACGGTGTCCATAAGCTCCACATCAGCCTTACTCTGGTCAGTATCCACAATGACCGGTATGGGGAGGCTGTTCTCAAGCCCCACATCGATCACTTCCTGGTTGGTCCCCAAAATAACAGGTGTGGGGAGGCTGTCCACAAGCTACACCTCGACCTCTCCCTGGTCGGTCCTTAGGTCCAACTGCACACATGCCAGAGGGATGTCTGAGCGCTGGCCCTTAGCCAGGGAGATGGATAATTGGGAATCTGGTAAAGGGTCTTCTGGGGAAACAATCACTTGGCTTACCAGGGTAATGGAGGAACCAGTGTCTCGTAGTCCCTGGCTCTTGACCGGCTGAGCTGGCAGATGGGCTCCAAGCATGCGGCCTCTGTTTTGGAGACAATCTTTATCTATATGTCCATGGCGCCTACATGTATAACAGCGCCATAGATTGGGCGAGTCACAGGCCCTGTTTGTAGTCCTTTGTTTTGGCGCAGCTTCTGCTGGGTAGCGGGACCATCCTTCTCGAGCTGTTGGTGTTAGCAGTACGGCAGCTGGAATCCCATAAACATATTCCAGAACATAAGCCCTCTCTTCTCTTGAGGATTTAGGCCCCAATGCAGCCAACAACACTGTGGTTTGGGCCATTTTGGACCAAGTTGATTCCCGATTGTCACTAGATCCGTGATGTGGCACATAGTTTAAATCCTCTGGGTCAATATCGGCGGGGTCCTCATCGTCCTCTGCATCATTCTGGGCATCCCAACGGACTAATTTCCAGATCAAGTCTGACCAAGTGTCAGCGTTCCTGTAGTCAATCTTTCACCTCTGGCACAGATGCTGTAGCATCAATTTACTGCTGCGGTCGTATCTCCTCTCTTGTCCTTGTCCCATGACTGAGCTGGTGGGGTTGGACATGGCAGCGTCCGAAACCTGAATGCCTTCCCTATGGCCTGCTGGGTATGCTTATGTGCCTCTCTGGTTGTTGAGCCCTGGACGGTGTCCGAAAACACCAGTCCACTGCAGCTCCCCTGGGTAACCCAGGCTGAGTAGTATCACACTGCTGCCACCAATTGTGGAGACACGGGGGGGTCAGTGGGTGCTCTCGTCCACTAAAACCGGCCGCATATAGAAAGACAGCGTGGCCCAGGGCTCATCCCAACTGAACGCACGACCTCCTTAACCATGGGCAGAACACTACTCAGACAACACAGGGTGAGGGAATCACAATAATTAGACTTTATTGGATCCCAAAATATTAATGGCACATAACACATAACCAGCAAAACACATAAATGTAACCGGCAACAGAGTCTCACCTTTCTGCTGGCTCACCAGGGATTTAGAATGTCTGTGCCTCAGATGTTCCAGGGCCACTTACTCCAATCCAGCAGTACCCCGCTTTCGGCGGGCACCCACCGTGACTGGAATAATGCCAGATTTTTTAAGCTCAGAAACATATATATAGCTCTGGCACTCCTAAGAAGAAATTGCAAAAAGTCTCGAGTGGTGCTGAATACGTTTTTATTAAATCAAGAATGAAGTCTGTCCCATAACGTTTCGGTCTACATCAGACCTTTATCAAGGGATCTATCAGACAAGACAAGATAAACATGAAACAGAAACAGAAAGAAAAAATAATCAATATACATTAAGGGAATATTTCATCATAAAAAATATTGTACAAAAATGAATAAGGGGAAACACAGCATATTAAGATGCAGCATTGTAGTAACAAGCATATTATGATACAAATGTATGCAACGGCACATTATACCCTGGACAAAAAGAATCAGAACAACACGAAAATACAGACAATGTATGAACATGTAATATAATGGATGGATGTCGTAACTAGTAAGTAATATCTGAACATACCTAGAGTACTGTAGAAATGAATATGCACCAATGGACAATAAGTGTAATCATCAGTCGCGTCTAACAGTAGGGTTGGGTACTATATGAGAGAATGAATGAGAAAACTCTAAGGTACTCGAAAAGATCCATGATAAACAGTGTGAACATTGACCTATGATAAGTACCTGTGACTGTGTAACCCAGGTGGTATGTCACGTTAAATTCATGAGAAATAGGAAGAATCTCGTTATCTAACACCTTGGGGGGCGAGATACTGTTTGTACTCTAAGTAAAAAAAATAAGAGTCAAGAAGGAAAGGTACAAAATCCTACCAAGAGCCATACGTGGATTATCTAAGATCATACCTGCGCATGTGCTGGCGGGCAGAGAAAGGAGGAGGAGGGGGAAACCCAATTTTATACGTAGGGTATTATGCCCAAAGAAGTAGCCTGATGGGAAAAAGAGAGGTGGTGAGATGTACTAGTGTCTATCTCCATACTCAGTCATGATGGATAACTATGTGCTAGAGGTGAGATAAAACGCTAAGATACCTGAATAATCAGGGTTGAAGTCACAATCACAGTGGTTCTCAGTCGGAGGTAAATACCATGTGTTCCCAGTCAAGCATTAAGGGATGTTATATGGCTAATGTCAAGGCACCAAGGAAAGAAAAAAAGAGAGAAGAGATGATAAGGTAATAACCTTGCAAGGGGTTAATCTGACTAGAGAAGGAACTAACACGTTCCAGGGGGATACTGGTGTGTTTGTGTACCTTCTAAATATATCTGCCGTACACATGCTAAGACAAAGGCAGTCAGTAATGTACCTGTCATATTGAGTGTATGAACATGTTTTGCTATGGAAAGCCACAGTGGCAAGTCTTCAATAGGATCAGGTGAAGAATCTAATAGAAGAAATAGAGGAGATTACATGTGTGTATCAATAAAATGAGCAGGAACTATAGGAGGGAGGGGGAATAGTGTATCATTGTAGTGGATTACCATATGATCTAAGTACTAGGCAACAGAGCCAGCTGCAGGCTTGACAGGGTAAAACCCATGGAGAATCTGTATGAGAGGTGGTGAAAGCATAATCTGTTATTGGTGACAGAGACAGATGGTGAACAATATGACAGATCAGCAGTTATACCCAAAGGATGGAATGGTAACACATACCGTCCGGAGAGGGATAGTGGACATGTAACCAGCGCTGGACTGTGCCTATGGTAATGAAAGCAAAAGTTCACAAAGTGCTATAGTGCAGAGCTGAGGTAGGAAGGAGTTGGTACAGACCTGTGTCCTGGTGGATGTGTGTAAACCGGATGCTCTGTGAACTGTGGAGGGACCGGACCTGTTATAGGTGCCGTGAATCCGGAAAGTGGAGTCAGGTGACACCACTTCCTGATTCGGAGGGGCGCAGTGCGGTGACGCGATGCGTGCGGCCGCGCATGCGCAGACCGCATCCCGGTCCGCGCATGCGCACCGCGCATTTTTTCTATTAGATTTAGGAAGCTGGCTGAGGTCTGCAAAGTCTGTACCAGGTGACCGATTTGTCCCAACCTGGGTTTCCTCCTTAAATAGTCCCTGGTATGATGATATAATCCTGGCAGCCGGAGTCGAAATCCCTAGACTGTGGATATGGTCTCCAATTGGAACCGAAGTCCCTAGATTTAAGCCACAAGGTATCCTGATCCTCTAGCCAGCTCCTAAGAGCTTAGATTGGAACATGCACATCCATCAACAACAACCTGGTGACTTAAAGAAATCCCCTTTTATAGCCACAGCTTTCCCTTTGGATACACTGCGTCCTCATCGGATTGTTTGGAAGAGATTGCTTCTCCCATTGGATGAATTTCAAGCTGCATGGATAATGTTCATTTAAATGATGTGGGTAGGAAGACTGAGGATATCTACATGGAGTCTGCAAGTCACCGACTAGACAATGGCTACTAAGGTAATCACATTACCAATACACAACTACATTACAATGATTATTGGAAGGGTCTGGAGAAACAATAGCTAAGCAAACATGAGGTAATACACAAAAGAACAATACGTCTGGCTGAATGTTAAGAAACTTTAACCCATGAGAGTCCATGTCGTCACAAGCACGTATAACCGAACACTCTAAGGCTGTAGATCTATTGGGGACAATTTTTGGAGATGTATTTAATCAACTGAAGCTCATACTGAATGGACTTGACCTCAAGATCAAGTTGTCGAGAAATAAGGACACTTTCTATTTGATGTCTGGTGATGCGGAGCCATATAAAGTGCAGATCTTACAAGCGGCTCTCTATGTGAAGAGAGTGCAAGTCTCTCCAGCTGTAGGTCACAGTCAAGCCCTACTATCCGCAACAGCTAAATACGCTATTGATAGGGCCTGCATGAAAGTATACAGTATTTCAGCCGGCACGCGAATTGCAAACCACGAGAAGCTCTTCTTGGGACAAATTCCAAAAACTGTTATATTGGGCTTTGTAGATAATGAAGCCTTTAGCAGATCGTACATTAAAAACCCGTTGTGCTTTCACCATTACGATATAAGCCTTGCATCGCTATACCTGGACGGCCATCCGTTTCCAGTCCGCCCTTTCCAACCTAATTTCAATGATGACTTAGCCGTCCGCGAATTTATGTCTTTGGCTCATGTTTCTCGCCGTTTAAAATCTGATCATGCTCTGGCGATAGATCGTGAAGAATTTATGGCTGGGTTCACATTGTTTACATTTGCTTTATCACCAGATCAAGAGCCTGGTGGTCATTTCTCGCTCGTTAAATCAGGTAACCTGCTTGCTGAATTGCGTTTTGCGCTACCTACCTCGCATACTGTAAATATGATAGTATATGCCCTCAACACAACTATACTTGAAATCAACCATAGAAGAGAAGTATTATTTGATTACATCTAATTATGGATAACTTCCAGCTCACAAACCTGTTGAAGTCTGATCGTTATACAGAACGCATATTTGCTGGTTTGTTTCCGTGTGATTTGCTACCGGCATAGAGAGTGACCCAGAGACCCGCTGCCTACATCGTGAATACAGACAGTTCCGGACAAAGTGGGCAACATTGGATATTGATTGTACTTTGCGATGATAAGAAGGCAATATTCTTTGACAGTTACGGATGTTCACCAAGAAGTGTTTTATTTCCTGACGAGTTTGTAACCTTCTTAAATAGAAACAGTGAACTATATTGTTTTCAATCCATTCAGATTCAGGACACATTTAGTAAAGTATGCGGACATTACTGTATTTACAATTTGTACCATATAGCGCGGGGAGTGTCATTCAATAAAATATTACAATGCTTTAGTAATGATTTAAAAGCAAATGACAATATTGTGTCTGATTTTTTCGCATCTCTTTTACCTGAGCATTCGATCAATTCAGGATCTCTTTATAAGCAGCTTTGTATGCCCCTATGCCAAGTAGTCTGAAGTGATCATTGATCGTGTCTTAATAAACCCATTTAATCAACATATATTAACTTTATCTATAAGCAGCTATAGATATTTCTCTGTTTCAAATTGACAACATATGTATCGCATCTGGCTAGGACCAGCTTTGAGAGCGAGAGTCTCATTGTATTGGTAAGGGTGTGGGAAGTATTTGATCTTTGAATTGAAGGCTAGTTGTAAAGATGGTTGTGATCATATATGATGTTCTCTTTGTATCTATATGTACAGGTTTGACACACTCATTGTAATGGTAAGAAAGTTGTCGTGTTGATAAGTCTGTGGGAAGTATTTGATCTCTGCATTGAAGGGTAATTGTAAAGATGGTTGTGATCAGATATGAAGGTCTCTTTGTATCTATACGTACAGGTTTGACACACTCATTGTAATGGTAAGAAATTTGTCCTGTTCGTAAAGGCCTCGTCACACTAAGCAACATCGCTAGCAACATCGCTGCTAAGGAACAACTTTTGTGACGTAGCAGCGATGTTGCTAGCGATGTTGCTGTGTGTGACATCCAGCAACAACCTGGCCCCTGCTGGGAGGTCGCTGGTTGTTGCTGAATGTCCTGGGCCATTTTTTAGTTGTTGCTCTCCCGCTGTGAAGCACACATCGCTGTGTGTGACAACGACAGAGCAACAACTAAATGTGCAGGCAGCAGGAGCCGGCTTCTGCGGACGCTGGTAACCACGGTAAACATCGGGTAACCAAGAAGCCCTTACCTTGGTTACCCGATATTTACCTTTGTTACCAGCGTCCGCTGCTCTCACACTGCCAGTGCCAGCTCCCTGCTCTCTGCACACGTAGCCGGAGTACACATCAGGTAATTAAGCCGATGTGTACTGTGGCTAGGAGTGCAGGCAACAGGGAGCCGGCACTGGCAGTGTGAGAGCGGCGGACGCTGGTAATGAAGGTAAATATCGGGTAACCAAGGTAAGGGCTTCTTGGTTACCTGATGTTTACCGTGGTTACCAGCGTCCACAGAAGCCGGCTCCTGCTGCCTGCACACGTAGCAGAATAAACATCAGGTAATTAACCCGATGTGTACTGTGGCTAGGTGTGCAGGGAGCCAGCACTAAGCGGTGTGCGCTGGTAACCAAGGTAAATATCGGGTTGGATACCCGATATTTACCTTAGTTACCAAGCGCAGCATCGCTTCCACGCCACGCTGGGGGCTGGTCACTGGTTGCTGGTGAGATCTGCCTGTGTGACAGCTCACCAGCAACCCGTGTAGCGATGCTCCAGCGATCCCTGCCAGGTCAGGTTGCTGGTGGGATCGCTGGAGCATCGCTTAGTGTGACATCTCACCAGCGACCTCCTAGCAACTTACCAGCCATCCCTATCAGGTTGTATCGTTGTTGGGATCGCTGGTAAGTTGTTTAGTGTGACTGTTCCTTAAGGCTGTAATGTGCAACTGAATGTAATTAAATTCTAAGCAATAAACTTTTTAAATTTTGATAGTGTGTCTGTCTTTCATTTTATACAAACAGTATAAAACACAAACTTTCTACATGGGTGCTATAAGAAATGCTTTATAGCATAAGACGCATAATAGTATAATTGGGCATATACATAATATGCCCAACCAAATTACACTATCAGAATGGGAATATGCCCAATCAAATCAATTACACTATCAGAATGACTTCTGCATCAAAACCACTGTGAATAATACAGAGGAGGATAATTTTATATTACAGGGAGATTTATGTAAATTGGAGGATTGGGCTGAGAAGTGGAAATTGAAGTTTAATGTAGATAAATGTAAGGTCATGCACTTGGGTAGAGGAAATAAGATTTATAATTATGTACTTAATTGTAGAACACTGGGTAAAACAGACAGAAAAAGACTTGGGTGTATGGGTGGATGGTAAACTTAACTTTAGTGGACAGTGTCAGGCAACTGCTGCCAGGGCTAATAAAATAATGGGATGTATTAAAAGAGGTATAAGTGTTCATGAAAAAAATATAGTTCTACCTCTGTACAAGTCACTAGTGCGACCGCACTTAGAATACTGTGTACAATTCTGGTCACTGATATATAAGCAGGACATAGCTAAACTGGAGAGGGTGCAGAGAAGAGCGACCAAGATTATTAGAGGAATGGGTGGGCTGCAATACCAAGACAGGTTATTAAACTTGGGGTTATTTAGTTTGGAAAAACGAAGGCTTAGGGGGATCTAATCACAATGTATAAATATATGAGGGGACAGTACAGAGACCTTTCCAAAGATCTTTTTAAACCTAGACCTGTGGCTGGAACACGGGGGCATCCGCTACATCTTGAGGAAAGAAGGTTTAATCATAATCACAGACAAGGATTCTTTGATGTACGAGCAGTGAGACTATGGAACTCTCTGCCGCATGATGTTGTAATGAGTGATTCACTACTAACATTTAAGCAGAGCCTGGACGCCTTTCTTGAAAAATTTAATATTACCAGTTATGTATATTAGACTTTATGACAGGGTGTTGATCCAGGGAACTAGTCTGATTGCCGTATGTGGAGTCAGGAAGGAATTTTTTTCCCCATTGGAACTTGTTTGCCAAATTGGGTTTTTTTTGCCTTCCTCTGGATCAACATGTTAGGCTACGGGTTGAACTAGATGAACTTAGAGTCTCCCTTCGACCTTAAAAACTATGATACTATGAATAAAATGGCATGATTCCAAACAATTACACTAAATCAGATTTCTGTATCATAATAAGTGAATAAAATGGTGTGATCCTAATCATTTACACTATCAGGATTGCACTATCAAATCCCTAATCAAAAGCCTATAAAATACAGGGAATGTCAGGAGTGGGGAGGGGGGTGTGTTTAATACACTTTGATAGGGGCGGGGCACCTGTCAGATTTCTTTTTGACGAGACATATGGCCCCCTTACTACTCAAAGGGCTTTATTAGAACCACAAAGATAAAGCACCAAACATGAATATAAGGAGTCCACAACAAAATAACAGATCCAGGGGCCCCGCCTGGTATTCCGATGCCAGGGAAAATATGGCAATGGTCCTTATGACTGAACAACAAAAAACAATCCCACATGGCCACCGATCTCCAGTCTGTAACAGTCCATACACAGGCACTAGGATTTAGCCTCAGCTATAAATCTTAATGCTTCTCCAGTCGAGATCCAACTAACTGAACTAATGTGGGTCTCATTGTTCTTCTCTCCTGGGATCAGCCCCTTAGGTGGGCCCACCTCCCCCATGACATTTGATACATGAATGCACTTTAGACAGCCTGGCTCTGTTCTGTTTATCAAGTTGTGGATTGGAGAAGTCCCATGCTGAGAAGAACAAACAATCTCCCAGCAGAAGCAGTACAAAGGAGGGACAGACTATTACACCATGAGCACAGGCGGGGGAGGGCACACTATTACAACCCCTTCCCCCCTCAATTTTTGTACAGACTAGTGACCTCAACAGGTTGCTTGTCAAGTACACGTAAACATGCCGACCCTGACTCAGGGCTCCTCTTGTCTGGACAATCCATCTGTATTTTGGTGTTAGCTCCATCTTCTTTTGTGTATGGTGAAGATGTAGGGTTGAAGGTTCGGCTCCAGTTTGTATCCTCCTTGACTTAAGCTCTGCTTCCTGCACCCACAAATCGGCATTGTAGATCTCCCACATCATTGCCTAGGAAGATATCTGCAGGCAGACCGCTCATCACCCCGATTATGCATTGTTTTGCCCCAAAGCCATAATCCATGGTTACACTTGCTCTTGGAATATATCTCTGAGTTCCTCCAGCCAATTCAATGGCAATTCCCGGTCCCTTTTGAATTGCTTCTGGTTGATTTACTCGGGGATCTGCTATGGTGAGAAAAGCCCCAGTGTCACGAGAGCCAACAACTTTTTGGCCATCCAGCACGACCTCCTGTAGATGTTTATGCTGAAGATCATAAGAACGGGTGGCTGTGGCTCGAACTCCATAGACTCCTGGTAGGGAAGTCAACATATCAGAGTCACTTGGCAAATCATCAGGGCCCGAATCCAGCTCTTCTCCTGCTGAGGGTGTCTGTAGATAATGGACAGGCAAAGGTGGTCTGCAGCTGTTCTGCCTCCGAACACCTGGACAGTGAGCTTGCAGAAGACCAGGCTGCCTACATCGATAACATCTGCGCTGCGTCTCACTGCTTCCAGTTTGGCTTCTGGAGAAGTAGGTAGGAGACCTTGGTGACTGATAGGTAGGTGCAGGTGCTGGAGGTGGTTGTCAATTTGGAGGATGACTCCACTGGATAGATGGGCATGTGGCCTGCAGATGCCCGGGATGCCCACAGCTTTAACATCTTCGCTCTTCTACTTTCTCTCCTCATCGCATTCCAGAAAATGTGGTAGACACAACTGGAGGCACATACACACGGGTATCCACATGAGGTGGTGATCTAGGAGGTCGAGGAACATTGGGCACTGAAGGACAAGGAACCTCTGGTGTTGGGGAGCTGGTCATTTTTGCTCCCTCTGCTATCAGCTTCTTCCACTGAGGTTTGATAGTGAGCACCTCATCAGCTAGAGCAGCAGCTTGTTCCACTGTCTCTGGTCTCCTCTCGCGCACCCATTCCCAGATCTCAGTAGGGCACTTGGCATAAAACTGTTCTTTTAGGATGACCTGGACGAATGTCTCCCAAGTTAAGGCCCCCTCTCCCTCCAGCCAGCGATGGCATACTTGTTTCAGTCTGTGGGCATACATCTTGAAAGACACTTCCCCATCACAGGCTAACATACAGAACTGAGTCCTATAAGTAACTGGGGTCATGGCATAATGTTCTAGAATGGTCTGATTTATCTCCTTATACTCACAATTCCACCGAGGGTCCATAGCTCTATAGGCGTCGGCAGCTCCACCCTCCAAGAGGCCAACCAGGTGTCTGATTCGCTCTCTTTTTGGGACTTCCATTAATCGGTACTGATGCTCAAAGTCCTGGAAATAGCCCTCAATGTCGCCTGCAGCTTCATTAAATGGCTTAAAGTCTTTGCGGGACACTCTGGAGAATTCCCTCATACTGGGTGCTGTGGTTACAGTTTGTCTGGAACCTCTAGCTGTTTCCACAGCAAGCTGCCTCTCGAGCAATGCCCTCTCCTTAGCTCCACGAATAGCCTCCTTCTTATCTTCTATGGTGGCCTCATCTCCCAGCAATGCCATCTCCTCCTCATACCACACAACCCATTGACTTTTTTGGGTATTTACCTCCAGCTCCCGTTTTTCCTCCCCTTGCTGTGGATATTGTTCTCCGTACCATCTTGCAGGCAAGCGTTTTCCAACGCCTCAATTAGTTGCTTTTTAGAGAATCCTTTTTAGCCGACTCCTAATTCACAGGCCTTTGTTTGTAGGCTCACCACAGTCCAGTTCTTGTATCCTGAGGTTCTGATTCCAGATGTTAATGGGCCGTTGTCCTCCATTCTTTCTGCTCTGATCCCGCCGCTGCCAACCAGTTTGTGACGGGGTATGCGACAGAGCAGTAAGGGACGCCAGGCCAAGGAACAATCCAAAGGGCTTTATTAGAACCACAAAGATAAAGCACCAAACATGAATATAAATCCTTAAAGTCTGCAAGGAGTCCACAATAAAATAACAGATCCAGGGGCACCGCCTGGTATTCCGATGCCAGGGAAAATATGGCAATGGTCCTTAGGAGTGAACAATAAAACACAATCCCACGTGGCCACCGATCTCCAGTCTGTAACAGTCCATACACAGGCACTAGGATTTAGTCTCAGCTATAAATCTTAATGCTTCTCCAGCCGAGATCCAACTAACTGAACTAACATTGTTCTTCTCTCCTGGGATCAACCCCTTAGGTGGGCCCACCTCCCCCTGGACTTTTGATACATGAGTGGACTTTAGATGGCCTGGCTCTGTTCTGTTTACTAAGTTGTAGATTGGAGAAGTCCCATGCTGCGAAGAACAAACAATCTCCCAGCAGAAGCAGTACAAAGAAGGGACAGACTATTACACCATGAGCACAGGTGGGGGAGGGACACGCTGTTACACTCTCACGCACCCATTCCCGGATCTTAGTAGGGCACTTGGCATAGAACTGTTCTTTTAAGATGACCTGGAAGAAGGTCTCCCAAGTTAAGGTCCCCTCTCCCTCCAGCCAGCGATGGCATAGCTGTTTGAGTCTCCGGGCATACATTTTGAAAGACCCCTCCCCATCACAGGCTAAAGTAGGGAACTAAGCCCTGTATGGGTCTGTGGTCACGGCATAATGTTCCAATATGGTTTCTGTAATGGTTTCCTAATCGCAGTTCCACCGAGGGTCTATAGCTCTATAAGCTTCAGCAGCTACACCATCTAAGAGCCCCACCAGATGTCAGACTCTCTCCCTTTCTGGGACTTCCATCAACCGGCACTGATTCTTGAAGTCCTGGAAGAAGCCCTCAATGTTGTCTTCAGCCTCATTAAATGGCTTAAAGTCCGTGCGGGACACTCTGGGGAATTCCCTCATGGTGGGTGCTGTGGGTACAGTCTGCCTGGAGGTTCTAGCTGCTTCCACAGCGAGCCTCCCCTCCAGCAATGCCTCTCTTTATCTCCACGAATAGCCTTGCCTCTTATCTTCTATGGTGGCTGTGGAGACACGGGGGGTCAGTGGGTGCTCTCGTCCACTGGCCCGGTCGCCTTTAGAAAGACAGCAGGACCTAGGGCTCATCCCAACTGAACGCCCGACCTCCTTAACCGTGGGTGGAACACTACTCAGACAACAGGGTGAAGGAATCACAATATTGAGACTTTATTGGATCCCCAAACAATTAACGGCACATAGCACATAACCAGCAAAACCACAGAATGTAACGGCCAACAGTTTCTCACCCTTCTGCTGGCTCACCAGGGATTTAGAATGTCTGTGCCTCAGAGCTTCCAGTTTCTCACTCTTCTGCTGGCTCATCAGGGATTAGAATGTCCGTGACTCAGAGCTTTCAAGGTTACTTACTCCAAACCAGCAGCACCCCGCTTTTGGCAGGCACCCACCAAGAATGGAATAACGCCAGATTTAGGAAGCTGGCTGAGGTCCGCAAAGTCTGTAGTCCGGTGACTGTATTGTCCCAAGCTGGGTTCCTTTCTTAAGTAGTCCTTGATATCACAGCCGAATCCTTGCATTCGATGCTGAAGTCCATGTAGTGTTATAATCCAGGTTCAGTTATGGCTTGCCAATCGGATCCGCAGGTCCTAGATTGGTATCATGTAGCCAGAGTCTACCCGGGCAATGGACAGTCCTCCTTCTTATATCCCTGAGCTCTCCATTCAGACTATTGTGGTCTTCAAGATTGGTGGATAAGACTGGGCTCTTATTGGCTAAATTTCAAGCCGCATATAAAATATCCCTATTAGTAATGGTCTCTGACAGTGACAAAGGAGAGACAATAGGAGGTTCGCATATTTGATTTATCTGGGTGTCTGGCCTTCATTAGCCAAGGCAATTACATGAGTCAACAAGAGTCTTGTAAAAACAATGAGGGGCTTATCCCCATCTATAAACAAACTATCTTCATGTCTGGCTGAATTTTAAGAAATTTAACCCATGCTAGGCACTGACAAAGTCGATGTTCTCACATTCCTCCCCCTTCTTAATATTAGCCAGACAAGATAGGTTTCCGATCATCCTTCTCCACCTGTCGAGAAAGCCCATCCACGTTTCAATGGTTCTTGCCATTTGATGGCTCTGAGGAGGAGGCTGAAGATTGAGGAGAAGGGTTCTCCTATCAAGAGTATGGGTTGGAGTGGGGCACGACATGGGGCTCCCCTCCAAACGTTGACACACTGGGCAAGAGGCTCTGTATTTTTGCACTTCTTGAGTGACCTTTGTCCAGAAAAAACTGTGCAACAGGCGGGGCCGATCTTTTTGGCACCCATGTGCCCAGCCGCAGGAACATCATGAGCTAAACGCAATAGTTGGGGTCGGTATTGCTGGGGTACCACAAGCTGATGTACATGACTCCAGGGATTTTCTGGGCAGGATGCAGGCTTTTCCCGATATAAGAGGCCTTTTTCCCATCTATACATCGCCCCCTGATTTCCTCCCTCAGGTTGGACGGCCGCACTACGGATAAGCTCTAGGGTGGGGTCTGTCAGTTGGGCTTCCCTGAATTCCTTACAATCTATCTCCCCCAGTCAATGGCCACAGTTGGGTCTGATGTACTCACATTCGATGGATTCGAGAAGGAGGCTGAAGATTGAGGAGGAGTGTGCTCCTCGGAAGGATTGGTAGAAAAATCTGCACGAGGATGGTGATTGGTTTGGCTGCAGGTGATGGCGGTGACAAACTGGCTGGATAGTCCTTGTCCTAGGTCAGTCATGGCGAACCTTTTACAGGCCGAGTGCAAAAACTGTAGCCCTAAACCCATTTTTTTTCCGAAGTGCCAACCAATCCTATTATGTAATGTTGATTTTATCCTTACCTTTGCCGTCTTCTCTTCTCTTCAGCAGGGGGCATCACACTCATTCGTGCTTACCACACATTGAAGCTGAGCCACTGCCCTTTCCAGACACAGCAGTTGGATTGATCTTTCTGGAAAAAATTGCAGCATATTAGACAGAGATTTTAGCATGGAATGCAATCAGATGTCACCCTGTAATCCACATCTACATTTCAAAGTCTGAACATCTTGAAATCCCATAAAGACGTACGAGTTGCTCCCCTCCCCTTTCATTGTGTAGTTCTGTTCCCCTTCCTGGCCACTTCCTGGTAAACATGTCCCCCATCCTTATATATATTTCCTACATTCTGGTATATTTGTCCACATCATGGCCCCATCCTGGTAAATATACCCCATTCCTGATAAAAGTACACCATCCTGGTAAATGTACCCCATCATTGTAAATGTATCCCATCCTGGCATGTTCCTTCATGCTGTTAAATGACGCCATCCTGGTAAATGTACCTCATCCAGGCATTTTCCCTTATCCTGGTAAATGTCCCCTTTCTTGGTAAATGTACCCCATCCTGATAAATGTCACCCTTCCTGCTAAATGTTCCCCATCCTGTCATTTTTCCTCATCCTGGCATGTTCATGTACCCCCATCCTGGCATGTTTCCCCCCATCCTTTCATGTTTCCCCCCCATTCTGGTAAATGTATCCCCCCATCCTGGTAAATGTATCCCCCATACTGGTAAATGTACCCCTTCCTGGCATATTTCCCTTCCTGCTAAATGTACCACATCTTGGCATGTTTTCCCCCATCCTTGCATGTTTCCCCCATCCTTGCAGTCATGTTTCCACCCATGCTTACAGTCATGTTTCCCCCATCCTCACAGTCATGTTTACCCCCATCCTTGCAGTCATATTTACCCCATCCTTGCAGTCATGTTTACCCCCATCCTTGCAGTCATGTTTACCCCATCCTTGCAGTCATGTTTACCCCCATGTTTCCTCCATCCTTGCATGTTTCCCCCATCCTTGCATCCATGTTTCCCCCATCTTTGCATGTTTCTCTCCCTCTTTGCACGTTTCCCCATCTTTGCATGTTTCTCTCCCTCTTTGCACGTTTCCCCCATCTTTGCACGTGTCTCTCCATCTTTGCACGTTTCCCCCATCCTTGCAGCCATGTTTTCCCCGTGCTCTCCATGTTTTCCCCGTGCTCTGTATGCCCCGTGCTCTCCATGTTTTCCCCGTGCTCTGTATGCCCCGTGCTCTCCATGTTTTCCCCGTGCTCTGTTTGCCCCGTGCTCTGTATGCCCCGTGCTCTGTATGCCCCGTGCTCTGTTTGTATATGCCCCGTGCTCCCATGTTTGCCCCGTGCTCTGTTTGCCCCGTGCTGTTTGCCCCGTGCTCTGTTTGTATATGCCCCGTGCTCCCATGTTTGCCCCGTGCTCCCATGTTTGCCCTGTGCTCCCATGTTTGCCCCGTGCTCCCATGTTTGCCCCGTGCTCCCATGTTTGCCCCGTGCTCTGTTTGCCCCATGCTCTGTTTGCCCCGTGCTCTGTTTGTATATGCCCCGTGCTCCCGTGTTTGCCCCGTGCTCTGTATGCCCCTTGCTCTGTTTAACCCGTGCTCTTTGTAATCCCCGTGCTCCCATGTTTGCCCCGTGCCCTGTTTGCCCCATGCTCTGTATGCCCTGTGCTCTGTTTGTATATGCCCCGTGCTCCCATGTTTGCCCCGTGCTCCCATGTTTGCCCCATGCTCTGTATGCCCCGTGCTCTGTTTGTATATGCCCTGTGCTCCCATGTTTGCCCCGTGCTCCCATGTTTGCCCCGTGCTCCCATGTTTGCCCCATGCTCTGTTTGCCCCGCGCTTTGTTTGTATATGCCCCGTGCTCCCATGTTTGCCTTGTGCTCCCATGTTTTTGCCCCGTGCTCTGTTCTCCCCGTGCTCCCATGTTTGCCCCGTGCTCTATTTGCCCCGTGTTCCCATGTTTGCCCCGTGTTCCCATGTTTGCCCCGTGCTCCCATGTTTGCCCCGTGCTCTCATGTTTGCCCTGTGCTGGCTCTGTCCCCCCACACCTTGGCACAGCCGCACAGAGCTTAAAAATAAAAAAAAGCTCACCTTCTAGCCCCCACTCCTCCGTTGCTGCGTCCTCAGTCACTTCAGTTCCCGCGCGGCCACAAGACGCCGGCGCCGCCTACTGACGCTCCTCCATCTCTTAGGCAACAGGCCTGCAGCCCAGGAGAAGAGGCGTGTCAGAGCGAGGAGAAATGTCTCCTCTGCTAAACACCACTTTGAACTGCTGGCGCGATCACACCGACAGTTCAAAGTGGCGCAGTGTGGTGACAGCGCATGTGCCAGCAAAAGGGGCTCTGCGTGCCCTGTCTGGTATGCGTGCCATAGGTTCGCCATTCACTGTCCTAGGTCATTTCCCAAAATAACAGGGGTGGGGAGGCCGTCCATGAGCCCCACCTCAACCTCTCCTTGGTCAGTTCCCCAGTCCAACTGCACTTGTGCCAGAGGGATGTTCAAGCGCTGGCCCCCAGCAAGGGAGATGGTCACTTGGCGGCCAGGTAAATGATGTTCGGTGGGAACAATATCTGGGCTAAACAGGGTGATGGAAGATCCAGTGTCTCGAAGTCCCTGAGCCTGTATATCGCCAACCTTGACCGTCTGGATGTGGCAATGGAGGTTGGCTGGTTTACGATGTCCAGCCTGATGTAGAGTGTGCACTGGGTAAACCACTTCTTCAGCTATTGGTGTTTCTCGGGAGTAGCATTCCTCAGGTCTTGTTGGTTCATCTCGGCATATGTTGACTGGTTGGACTGGCAGATGGGCTCCAGGCATGGGGCCCTGACTTTGAAGACACTCTTTGGCCATGTGTCCAAGGCGCCCACACGTATAACAGCGTCGTGGGTTAGACAAGTCACCGACCCTGTTGGTGAACCTTTGTCTTGTTGAGGCTTCTGTGGGGTAATGAGTTAGTCCAGCATGGGAGTCTGGAGGTGGCTGGAATCCATGGTTGAGGGACCTCCTGGGATTGATGGGCCTATTGGGTCTCCAGCTGGGTCGGTTGGCTGTAAATTCGTCAGCCAATTGCTCTGCTTACTCTGAGGTGTCGGGCTTCCTGTCAGCTACCTACTCTCGGATTTCCAGGTCTATCTTCTCCAGCAGCTGTTCGAGCACTATCACATCCTGGAGAGCAGCAGTGGAGTGGGCAGCCCAACCATCGAGCCAGCGATTACAGTGTCGTCGGAGTTGACTGCCAAATTCAATGTACGAGACACCCTGGCGAGACATAGTCCGGAACTTAGTGCGATGTCTCTCGGGTGTTATGGTAAATTGGGCCAACAAAGTGTCCTTAATAATTCAGTAGTCCAAGCAGTCCTGAGGCCAAAGTGATCGGACAGCCTCCTGGGCCCGGATTGGCAAGCTTACCCACAGGTATTTGGACCACTCAGCTATGGGCACCTGGTGCATGCGCATTAGCATCTCAAAGTTTTACAAGTGTTCCTCAGTGCTGGAATCATGAAACACTGGCACGTCCCTGTAGCGAAGATGACTTTCTTGGTGGTGGTCTATCCTGGAGGTAGGTGCTGATGGTAAGGAAATTGGAACTCCCAACACGAATTACAGAACTCCAGCCCTCTCTTCTCTTGAAGCTTCAGGCCCCAATGCAGCCAACAATTCCCTGACTCGGTCTGCGTGTGCTTGGTTTTTTTCCAGACTGTCACTTGGTCTAGGATGAGACACACAGTTTACATCCTCTGGTACCACATCGGCGGTGTCCTCATGATCCTCTGCATCATTCTGGGTCTCCCAATGGACCAATTTCCGGATCAAGTCCGACCGAGTGTCAGTGTTCCTGTATTCAATCTTTCGCATCTGGCACAGATCCTGTAGCATCCATTTACTGCTGCGGTCATAACTCCTCTCCGGTCCTTGTCCCATGGCTGAGCTGGTGGGATTGGACACGGCAGCGTCCGAAACCTCAATGCCTCCCCTATGGCCTGCTAGGTATGCTTATGTTCCTCCCTGGTTGTTGAGCCCTGGACGGTGTACGCGAACACCAGCCCTCTGCAGCTCCCCTGGATAAACCAGGCTGAGTAGAATCCCACTGCTGCCACCAATTGTGGAGACACGGGGGTTAGTGGGTGCTCTCGTCCGCTGGCCCAGACGCCTTTAGAAAGACAGCATGACCCAGGGCTCATCCCAACTGAACCCCCGACCTTTTTAACCGTGGGCGGAACACTACTCAGACAACACAGGGTGAGGGAATCACAATATTAAGACTTTATTGGATCCCCAAACAATTAACGGCACATAGCACATAACCAGCAAAACCACAGAATATAACCGGCAACAGTTTCTCACCCTTCCGCTGGCTCACCAGGGATTTAAAATGTCCATGCTTCAGAGCTTCCAGTTTCTCACCCTTCCGCTGGCTCACCAGGGATTAGAATGTCAGTGTCTCAGAGCTTTCGGAGCTACTTACTCCAAACCAGCAGCACCCCGCTTTCGGTGGGCACCCACCAAGAATGGAATAATGCCAGATTTAGGAAGCTGGCTGAAGTCCGCAAAGTCTGTAGTGACTGTGACTGTATTGCCCCAAGCTGGATTCCTTCGTTAGGTAGTCCTTGATATCACAGCCGAATCCTCGCATTCGATGCTGAAGTCCATGTAGTGTTATAATCCAGGTTCAGTTATGGCTTACCAATCGGATCCGCAGGTCCTAGATTGGTATCATGTATCTACCCGGGCAATTGACAGTCCTCCTTCTTATATCCCTGAGCTCTCCATTCAGACTATTGTGGTCTTCAAGATTGGTGGATAAGACTGGGCTCTTATTGGCTAAATTTCAAGCCGCATATAAAATATCCCTATTAGTAATGGTCTCTGACAGTGACAAGGGAGAGACAGCCCAGCCACATCACACCTAGCAATACACATCTTAATACAATAGGAGGTTTGCATAATTGATTTATATGGGTGTCTGGTCTTCATTAGCCAAGGCAATTACATGAGTCAACAAGAGTCTTGTAAAAACAATAAGGGGCTTATCCCCATCTATAAACAAACTATTTCATGTCTGGCTGAATTTTAAGATATTTAACCCATGCTAGGCACTGACAAAGTCCATGTCTTCACAGTGGCCTCATCTCCAAGCAGTGTCATCTCCTCCTCATACCACACAACCCACTGACTTTTTTGGGTATATACTTCCAGCTTATGTCTTTCCTCCCCTTGCTATGGAAGTACTTCCTCAGTGCCATCTTACAGGCTAGCATTTTCCAAAGCCTCAATTAGTTGCTCCTTGGAGAGTTCTTTGTAGCCGACTCCTAATTCACAGGCCTTTTTTTGTAGGCTCCCCACAGTCCAGTTCTTGTATTCTGAGGTTTTGGTTACAGATGTTGATGGGCAGTTGTCCTCCAATACTTCTGCTCTGATCCCTCCGCTGCCAACCAGTTTGTGATGGGGTATGCGACAGAGCAGGCAGGGACACCAGGCCGATGAACAATCCAACAAGTTTTATTGAGGCAGGGAGCATAAAACATCCAATATCCAAATGGTGCTTTAGAGTCTACAATGAGTCCACACAAAGAAAACAGATCTGAAGAGCAAACCAGCAATCTGATGCCAAGGAAAATGCAACAACAGTCTTTAGATGAGTTCCTTAAATCCGGTAGCAAGGCTGAGACAACACAATCCCACGTAGCAGCTGATCTTCAATGTCCCATAGTTCATACACAGGCATCAGGCCCTGCCCTCAGCACAGATCCTCTGCCCTTCAGCCAGCAAAGCATCAACTAACTAAAAACATGTGGCTGATTCTTCCACCTCTCCTTAGATCCACCCACTGGATGGGAAAGGGTTCACACCCACTTTTTAGTATGTAACTTTATATGGAAAAGTTTACAGGAACTACAGGCTGGTATTGGTTGAGTTCCATGCAGAGAAGATCAAAGACACAGTTGACCACTAGATGTTGACCTATGCCTGATTACATTAAAGTCCAGACACATAGGCCAAGGAGGGACATGCTGTTACAATACTGCTGGAGGCTTGATTACATTATGGTGCAGGCTGGGGGGACACACTTTTACAAATACAATGTACATACAAGCAATACAAATATTGGACAGTGAACCAAGCCTAAAATACGACCCTACACAACATGATACAAAGTACATCATATCCCACCATCACCCCATCCCTACCGGGATCACATGAAGCGATAGTAGCCAGATGCAAGGTCCACAAAGGTAAAATTAGACAGCCAAAATGGACGAAGGAACAAAGAGAACCCCCCAACGCGTGTCGCCAACCAAAAGGTGGATTTCTCAGGGAAAATGGGGTGTGAGCACATAAGTTAAGTAGGTGCTTTTTATACCAGCTAATAAATTATTGAATAGATTATTATAGACAATACCTGTTTGGCAGACCGGACAGATTCTACAGCAATACGCGTCCAGGAAGTGTGCATCCCACATTGACAGCCGGCATGTATTTCGATAAAGACCCACAATGCTCTGCAGGCTGAAATGTGTGATTCATATTGAGCATGACATATAAGACAGTGATATGAGGCATTCATGCGTGCAACATCTTCCCTGGCCATGTTGTTGTTACTGCGCATGTTGTTCGATCAAGCGGCACGCGCCAAGTGGCAAAAGTGCGCATGCATGAGTACTTTGAAAAAATTTTCACAAACATCTCAAACGTCTACAGGGATCCCAGGATATATGTCGCATGCGCGAAAAGCCAAAGTATAAAGCAATAATATGTAATCTAATATATAAAGCTGAATGTGTGTGTGTGTGTGTGTGTGTGTGTATGTCCGGGATTAGTATCTGCACCGTCGCAGCTACAGCCACAACATTTTGCACACTCACACGTCTGAACCCCGAGAGCGTCATAGGCTATGTTGTGAGGCGCAATTTTAACCCTGCACATTCATATTTACCAATCAATTTTGCCCCTATCTACATATTGGGGAAAAAGTGAAACGAATAGTGTTGGAGGCAAATTGACAGCTGCCAGATGTGAACAAGGGGAACTTAAAGAATGAGAGTGATGGCGCCAAAGAGTATATACCGTACAGTTTCTAAGGTGGGGCCCCGACATGGGATTCTCACCACACCCGGGGATATGAGCACACACACAAAATGCACCACACACTACCACGTGCTTGAACACATATACCACCCTCCGCACACATTGCACCACACATACACCAACCTTGCCACATAATCACCCTAAAACACACACAAGTCTGATATTGTCACGCTCCCCGGGTCCTTGGCTCCCCTCCCCGGGTCCTCCGCTCCGCTCCCCGGGTCCCCAGCCCCGCTCCCCGGCTCACCTGCCACGCTCCCCGGGTCCTTGGCTCCGGTGCCCGTCCTTCCCAGGCCCCCTGGTCTCCGATCGCGGCGCCCGACGGCCTCCCAGGCCCTGGCCGGCTCCCCTGCGTCCTCTTCTCAGCCTCCTTCCCTGGCTTCTGGCACCCGGGCTGCGCGCATGCGCATTAGGGCGCGCGCGCGGTCACTGACCCTTTCTTAAAGGGCCAGCGTCCATTAACAGGAAATGAGGCTGAACAGGTACAGGGTATATAGGGGTGTATTGTCCAAGAGGGCGGGGCCTGATCTTCGTGTTTTCCAAGCTAGGAGTCAGGTCTCCTTGTGTCGTCTTGCCATACTCACGTATCTCTCTTCTAGAGCTGATCCTGCCTCGCCATCCGGTCCTGCTGAATCCCGAACCCCGCACGCTGTCCGTCTGCCATCTGACAGTCCGTACCATCTCGGATCCCTGCGGTGACCCGTCATCTCGCTCCAAAGGTTCCGGACCCCGCCTGACATCACCTCGGCTTCCGAACCTGAGCTACGTCACCCGGACTACCATCTGTGACTCCGCGGTCCCAGGGACTCCTTCGTTACACTCACTGGCACGGACTGTTCTACTGCCCATAGTGCTTCAGCTACCGGACTCCTTACCACCATCTTAGAGTTCGGCCCAGTGGATCCACCTCCTGGGTCTGCCCGACCGCCTGGCCCTGACAGTAAGATCAGGCCATGGATCCCGCTGCAGCACTAGCGGCCTTGCAAGAGGAACTCCAACGCCAGCGTGAAGTCCAGACCCGCATGCTGAACTTTATGACGTCCGTGGACACCCGCCTGACCACGCTACAAGCGGCAGTCACGTCTTCAACATCCAAAGCCGCCACTAGTCAAGCCACGTCCCCCGCTCCCGTGGCTGCCTCTTCGGATGCTTCCCGACTGCGTTTGGCCTCACCACCCCGGTACGCCGGAGATCCCAAGACCTGCAGGGGGTTTATAAACCAATGCTCCCTCCATTTCACGCAGCTGCCACATCTGTTTGCCTCCGACCAAGCCAAGGTCGCCTTCATCATGTCTCACCTGGAGGGCGAGGCACTGGCGTGGATGAACCCGTTGTGGGAGAAGGAGGATCCTATGACCAAGGATCTTCAAGAGTTCCTGCAGGCCTTTCGCAGCACCTTTGACGAGCCGGGACGCGCCTCTGCGTCTGCTTCATCTCTTCTCCGATTACGTCAAGGAACACTGACGGTGGGCGAATACGCCATCCGTTTCCGCACTTTGGCTTCAGAACTCGGGTGGAATAATGAGGCCCTAACAGCCGCCTTCTGGGAAGGACTCTCGAGTCGCATCAAAGATGAGTTGGCGGGTCGTGACGTGCCCTCCACCCTAGATGCCCTGATTGCCCTAGCAACTCGAGTGGACATTCGTTTTCAGGAGCGCTCCAAAGAGCTGTCTCGTGAGAGACGTCCGGTACGGCATTCTTCTGCTCCACAGAAGCCCTCCGTACCTCAGTCATCAACAGCTGGGATTCCCGTCCACGAGCCCATGCAGATCGACCGAGTACGACAGTCTGAACAACGTCGAGCAGAGCGGCTCGCCAAGGGTCTCTGCTTTTACTGCGGAGAGGGAACACACCTCCTACGCTCCTGTCCAGAAAGGCCGGGAAACTCCAAAGCCTAGGGTTGGTAGGAGAGGCCACCCTAGGTGCTGGGACTCTCTCAGATCCGGTTATGTGGACTGTGCAAGTGTCTACGGGAGAGACGCGCTTCACGGCTGAGGCATACCTCGATTCTGGAGCAGCAGGCAATTTCATCCAGCAGGCCACTGTGGACAAGTACCAGCTGCCTGTTACTCTACTCGAGAAGCCCCTAGTGATTGCCTCTGTGGATGGGAGACCCCTCTCTGATACCATCTCCTGGGTCACCAGACCGGTCGAACTGCGTATCGGTGCCCTGCACACCGAGAACATCGCTCTCTACGTCCTACCTCACATGTCCCATCAAATCCTGCTGGGACTTCCCTGGTTGCGGACACACGAACCATCAGTCAGCTGGGGTACTGGCGAAATCACCCGATGGGGCCCTGCTTGTCATGAGAAGTGTCTGAAGTCCATACAACCCAGCCGACGACCTCCGGTTCCAGAGAACCTACCGGAACTGCCCTCGGCCTATTGGTCCTTCGCAGACGTTTTTGACAAGAAGGAGTCTGAGGTACTTCCGCCACACCGTCCCTACGATTGTGCCATCGACCTGCTCCCAGGAACAACACCACCTCGAGGACGGATATATCCGTTGTCTCCCGCCGAAACCAGGGCCATGTCTACCTACATCACAGAGAGCCTGGCAAAGGGATTCATCCGGAGATCCTCCTCTCCTGCGGGAGCAGGCTTCTTCTTCGTTAAGAAGAAAGAGGGTGACCTACGCCCATGCATCGACTACCGGGGTCTGAATCAGATCACCGTCAAAAACAAGTACCCTCTGCCGCTCATCCCCGAATTGTTCGACCGGCTCAGAGGAGCCCGTGTGTTCACCAAGCTGGATCTGCGGGGTGCATACAACCTAGTTCGTATCCGCTCCGGGGACGAATGGAAGACCGCGTTTAATACTCGCGATGGGCACTATGAATACTGCGTGATGCCCTTCGGCTTGTGTAACGCACCAGCAGTCTTCCAAGAATTGGTGAACGACATATTCCGGGACCTTCTCTACATCTGTGTAGTAGTTTATCTGGATGACATCCTTATCTACTCTCCGGACCTCCAGACCCACAGAGAGAACGTACAGCTGGTTCTACAAAGACTGAGAGAGAATCGTCTCTACGCCAAATATGAGAAGTGTGTCTTTGAGCAGTCTTCTCTCCCTTTCCTGGGATACATCATCTCGGGCACTGGACTGCAGATGGATCCAAAGAAGGTCTCCTCCATACTCAACTGGCCTCCCCCTTCTGGACTGAAGGCAATCCAACGGTTCCTGGGATTCGCCAACTACTACCGCCAGTTTATCCCTCACTTCTCTGCCCTGACTGCTCCTCTCTCCGCTTTGACCAAAAAGGAGGCTAATCCAAAGGACTGGTCACCTGCGGCCGACGCCGCGTTTTGCTCACTGAAGCGAGCATTTGCCTCCGCGCCTGTACTCCACCGTCCGGAGTTAAACCGCCAGTTCACCTTGGAGGTGGATGCCTCCTCCTCGGGAGCCGGAGCAGTGCTCATGCAGAAGTCCTCCTCCGGCAAGATGGTGACGTGCGGTTTCTTCTCCAAGAGCTTCTCAGCACCTGAACGCAATTACACCATCGGTGACCGAGAACTATTGGCGGTCAAACTGGCTCTGGAGGAGTGGCGCTACCTCCTGGAAGGAGCTGTGTACCCCGTGATTATCTACACGGACCACAAGAACCTGGAATACCTGCGGTCCGCTCAGCGACTGAACCCACGGCAAGCCAGGTGGTCCCTATTCTTTGCCAGGTTTGACTTCCAGCTCCATTTCCGACCCGCGGACAAGAACGTACGCGCTGATGCTTTGTCTAGGTCTTTCATGCCCATGGAACAGGAGGAAGAGACTACCCAACCCATCATCTCTCCTAGCAAGATCATTTCGGTGGCCCCTGTCACCCTGGCCCAGATACCGCCCGGAAAGACCTATGTCTCTGAGACTGACAGGCAAAAAGTGTTACACTGGGGTCATGCCTCAAAAACAGCCGGTCATGCAGGCCAGAAGAGAACATGGGGTGCGATTGTACGCCATTACTGGTGGCCATCCCTTCGCAAGGACGTCGCTGCTTTTGTCTCTGCCTGCTCCTCTTGTGCCAGAAACAAGACGCCCAAACACCTGCCCTATGGCCGTCTTCTGCCTCTGCCTATACCCTCAGTTCCCTGGCAACACATTGCGATGGACTTTATTACGGACTTGCCATTATCCTCTGGACACACAGTCATATGGGTCGTGGTGGACCGGTTCTCCAAAATGGCCCACTTCATCCCCATGGCTGGACTGCCCTCTGCTCAGGAACTCGCGGAAGCCTATATCCATCACATCTTCCGCTTGCATGGCTTTCCATCCCACATCGTGTCCGACAGAGGAACTCAGTTCACCTCCCGCTTCTGGAGGGCGCTCTGCAAACACCTGGGAGTAACTCTGGACTTTTCTTCCGCATACCATCCTCAGTCTAATGGCCAAGTGGAGAGGGTCAATCAAATCTTGACATCCTTCTTACGTCACTATGTCAACACCCATCACGACGACTGGTCCACGCTTCTGCCTTGGGCTGAATTCTCACATAACCACCACATCAGTGAGTCGTCCTCCAAATCTCCCTTCCATGTCGTTTACGGACTTCAGCCCTCCGTTCCATTGCCTATATCCCCTTCTTCGGATGTCCCTGCGGCTGATACTGTAGCCCGTGACTTCGCTACCATTTGGGACTCTGTCAAGGCGTCCCTTGGACGCGCTTCCCAGCGGATGAAGAAACACGCTGACAAGAGGCGTCTGGACCCTCCGTGTTTCTCTCCTGGTGACCTGGTCTGGCTTGCTTCCCAGTACATCCGATTGAAGATACCTTCCTACAAGCTGGGTCCTCGCTACATCGGGGCGTTTAAGGTCCTCGCCAAGATCAATGAGGTCTCCTACAAGCTACAGCTCCCGGCCACGATGAGGATACCCAACTCATTCCACGTCTCCCTGCTCAAGCCGGTTGTCCTTGGTCCCTTCTCCGCTGCTGCCAGTCCGGCTCCTCCACCTATTGCCGATGACGACATCTATGCGGTAAGGGATATCGTGGAGATGAAGACCGTACGAGGTCGACAGTTCTTCCTGGTGGACTGGGAGGGGTATGGTCCTGAGGATAGGTCCTGGGAGCCCAGGGAGAACGTGGGCACTCCTCTGATCCGTGCCTTCATGTCCCGGTTGCGGGGAGGGGGGCGTGGGGGGGGGGTACTGTCACGCTCCCCGGGTCCTTGGCTCCCCTCCCCGGGTCCTCCGCTCCGCTCCCCGGGTCCCCAGCCCCGCTCCCCGGCTCACCTGCCACGCTCCCCGGGTCCTTGGCTCCGGTGCCCGTCCTTCCCAGGCCCCCTGGTCTCCGATCGCGGCGCCCGACGGCCTCCCAGGCCCTGGCCGGCTCCCCTGCGTCCTCTTCTCAGCCTCCTTCCCTGGCTTCTGGCACCCGGGCTGCGCGCATGCGCATTAGGGCGCGCGCGCGGTCACTGACCCTTTCTTAAAGGGCCAGCGTCCATTAACAGGAAATGAGGCTGAACAGGTACAGGGTATATAGGGGTGTATTGTCCAAGAGGGCGGGGCCTGATCTTCGTGTTTTCCAAGCTAGGAGTCAGGTCTCCTTGTGTCGTCTTGCCATACTCACGTATCTCTCTTCTAGAGCTGATCCTGCCTCGCCATCCGGTCCTGCTGAATCCCGAACCCCGCACGCTGTCCGTCTGCCATCTGACAGTCCGTACCATCTCGGATCCCTGCGGTGACCCGTCATCTCGCTCCAAAGGTTCCGGACCCCGCCTGACATCACCTCGGCTTCCGAACCTGAGCTACGTCACCCGGACTACCATCTGTGACTCCGCGGTCCCAGGGACTCCTTCGTTACACTCACTGGCACGGACTGTTCTACTGCCCATAGTGCTTCAGCTACCGGACTCCTTACCACCATCTTAGAGTTCGGCCCAGTGGATCCACCTCCTGGGTCTGCCCGACCGCCTGGCCCTGACAGATATTATCCTTCAAAAATAAAAATCTGATTAATAAGCAGCCAAACTACAAGAACAAGAAATGTACCATATAGGAAATACGGCAGCTGTCAGTCACATGACCTGTCTATTATGTGTATGTGTGAGCTAATATATACTGTCAGGTGGGAGGGATTTATCAGGCTGCCAATAGCAACCAATCACAGCTCAGCTTCTATTTTGCTACAGTTAATTAATCTGAGCTCTGATTGATTAATATAGACAAAGGACATTCTCAGTATAAAAAAGCTTGTGTGAGGTAATAGGATGTCAGTTACGGTGTGTTGGTGGAAAGGCTGATTTCAGTCACATTACCTCTATGCGAGAGGATATAGAAACTGTCAGTTACAGACTATTTTTACCACAATAATGCCTCATAAGAAAAGGAATCCCTTGGCACGAATGTCAGCTGAAGCAAAAAGCAAAGCTGCATTATGGGCCAATGAAAATGTGAAGACCGAGAAACAAGGCTGACACACATGAGAACAGCAGCTGCTTCCTCAAGAGCCAATGAACTTTCTGAGGAGAGGGATGCGAGGCTTGCAGACATGAAAACAAGAGCTGCTTCCTCAAGGGCCAATGAACTTTCTGAGGAGAGGGAAGCGAGGCTTGCAGACATAAAAACAAGAGCTGCTTCCTCAAGGGCCAATGAACTTTCTGAGGTGAGGGAAGCGAGGCTTGCAGACAAGAGAACAAGAACTGCTTCCTCAAGAGCCAATGTGTTTTCTGAGGAGAGGGAAGCGAGGCTTGCAGATAAGAGAAGAAGAGCTGCTTCCTCAAGGGCCAATGAGTCATCTCAGCAGAATGAAGGCCAACTTGCCACTAAGAGAATTGCTATTTCTTCCACCAGGGCACAGGAAATGGTTGGAGATTTGAAACATGCTGCCTTTTGTTACCAGTCAGACATAAACTATCAGGATCATCCTAAAGTTCAGATAGGAAAAATGGATGTGGTCAGCATGTACTGCAGTGCCCTGAAATGGAAAGATGAACTGCCAGGTTTATGCTGTGCAAATGGCAAGATAAAACTTCCACCTCTCCTGTCACCACCAGATCCCCTAAAGTCTCTGATGACAGGTACCAGTACAATATCAAAGCATTTCTTGGACAACATTAGGAAGTACAACTCTTGCTTCCAAATGACATCATTTGGTGCAACAAAAGAAATGTTTAAAACAGGATTTATGCTAACAGGATTTTTGTTAACAGCAGTTATTAACTCGGGTGAAGCCGGGTAGTACAGCTAGTTAGTTATATAGATGGCAAAATATGTGGGAATACCAAAAGCAGCCATAAATCATCTGGAGAACACTCCTGCAATGCATGTACATCTTTTATAGGCCATATGCATCCAATTAGAGTATATACAAATCTAGAAGAAATCTCGGTATCACATGCATATTGATAGACACCATAATGAAACAAATAACGTATATAAGTGAAAGCTCAGGTGAGGTAACAGAGTCCAAATTATAGCCTATAGTATAGAGTCTAATAATGGATTAAATATCCCTGTAAAATTAACCAATATATGATATACACAATGTATATGCCTATAAAACCTCAGCTATTATATAAGGTAAACAAATGGATTAGCCAAATAAAGTATTGTTAACATCTTGTGACTATATCTTGAACATATATCTCACACAAAAAATATATAAGACAGAACGCAAATACTGATAGTTGTAGTACATAGGAATCTCGGTATTGCATACATGTTGTGGAGACACGGGGGTCAGTGGGTGCTCTCATCCGCTGAACCGGCCGCCTTTAGAAAGACAGCATGGCCCAGGGCTCATCCCAACTGAACGCCGACCTCCTTAACCGTGGACGGAACACTACTCAGACAACACAGGATGAGGGAATCACAATATTAAGACTTTATTGGATCCCCAAACAATTAACGGCATATGACACATAACCAGCAAAACCACAGAATGTAACCGGCAACAGTTTCTCACCCTTCCGCTGGCTCACCAGGGATTAGAATGACGGTGCCTCAGAGCTTCCAGTGCTATATACTCCAAACCAGCAGCAACCCGCTTTCAGCGGGCACCGACCAAGAATGGAATAACGCCAGATTTAGGAAGCTGTCTGAGGACTGCAAAGGCTGTAGGCAGGTGACTGGATTGTCCCAAGCTGGATTCCTTCCTTAGGTAGTCTTTGATATCTCAGCCAAATCTTTGCATTCGATGTTGAAGTCCATATAGTATTATAATCCAGGTTCGGGTATGGCTTGCCAATCGGATCCGCGGGTCCTAGATTGGTATCATGTAGCAAGAGTCTTTCTGGGCAATGGACAGTACTCCTTCTTATACCCCCAAGCTCTTCATTCAGACCATTTGGGGTCTTCATGATTGGTGGATAAGACTGGGCTCTTATTGGCTACTTTTCAAGCCGTATACAGAATATCCCAGTAATAATGGTCAATAGCAGAGATAGCTAAGTGAACTCGCATCCAGCAAACACATGGTAATACAATGGGTATCTGGCCTTCAGTGGCCAAAACAATTACATGAGTCAACAAAACTTCAATATTAAACTCCCAAGAGTCTTGTAGAACAATGAGGGATTACCCCCATCTAAAAAAAAACTGTCTTCGTGTCTGGCTGAATTTTAAGAAAGTTAACCCATGCTAGGCACTGAGAGTCCATGTGGTCACATTCCTCCCCCTTCTTAATATTAGCCAGACAGGATGGGCCTCCGATCACTCTTTTCCTCTTGACGGCATTGTCCTTTTTAATGGTAAGGTCAGCAACAGAGGCTCACATCTATATACCTCGCCCTGATTACCTCCCCCAGGTTGAGGAGACATATTGCGGACAAGCACTAAAGTGGGGTCCATGAGTTGGGCTTGCATAAATTTCTTACTATCAATCTTCCCCCAGTCAATAGCCACAGTCTGGTTAGGCTTAAGCCTGCTTTACACGTTGCAATTAGTTGTACAATCGCATTTGCGATGTGACACGCCCAGGTTGCATACGGGATCTTATGAGATTGCACGTAGGTCGTTCATTTGCTGTCACACGAGCGTTAGTAGTCTATGTTAAATTGATCAATTTTATGTGCGATCCTTTAGATCATGTGTTCTGTGACGTATGTGACTCGCCCACCCCAGGGCTATGGGACACCCGGTGCCGGGCCGGACTAGTCCGGTGGTAGTCAGTGGTGGCTGGGCCCGGCTCCGTGGCCCTGGTGGGTGTCAGTAGAATATGTGGCTGATGAATAAAGTTTGTGTTCGTGACGCCACCTGTGGTATGCGGCTAATAAGCCGCCGCTGCTGTAAGAGGCCTCCGGGGGATGATATGGCAGCAATGGTGGTACTACTCCCCACAGGTGGAGCAATGCCCCGGGGCACAGTTGGTGCTGTGAGTGTCTATGCAGCTGAAATAACAGAGGCAACTTCAAGGGTGCAGTTTCAAGTTCTTTACTCACAATTCTCGTCACAGTCCTGCAGGGACCCTTGGACTGCTGGGACCACTGTCAGGGACCTCCGCCGTTTCTGGGTGATTCTGAGAGTAAAAGCCGGTACCCTTCCCTTAAGTGTCTCTATCTTCTGCTGTCTTCCTTAGCCTTGCCTTTGATAGGATAAACCTGGCTTGGCCTCCACTACAGCCTCCAGGCTGGGGGGTCACCTGTCGGCTGATTACCCCTTTTCTGGAAGGTCTGCTATGGGTTCTGGCCCGGGGAGTCTACAACGTTCCCTGGGCCTCGGTTTTTACTGTTTGGAGATGATCTTTGCACTCCTCCAGTCTCTAGGGACCGTCCCCTGTTGCAGCTTGATCCCTCCACCGATGTTCTTGTGGAACAGGCCACCGCAGCTCTAAACCGCCCTGGACAGCTCTATAGACTGCCCGTGGCCCTGCGACTCCTTCTGTTCTCTGCGTGGTGTCACCTGGACCCTCCGAGTCCCAGGATCTTCACCATGAAGCATCTCTTTCTGTTTCTCAGCTCCTGACTGACTTGGAGCTCTTTTCCTTTCTCTTCTCCTCCTTGCCTGCCTCCTGCAGACCTCTTCCTCCTTCCACACTCTCTCTCAGACTTCTGTTGCTTTCTTTGTGCGGACACTCTGAGCTCACAGAGCTCCTTTCTCTTTCACAGCTACATGCTGGCTCCTCACTTTCTCACTCTCTGAGGTAAACTGAAACTCTGACCTCCCTCTCTGCTCTACACTCGGCTGGCTCTCCCCACCCCCCGGTTGCTAAGCTACCACCCTATGGGAGCAGGGATGGGTCTTACGACCCCTCCCAGCATGCAGCATGGGAGGGTTGTCTGCCACTTTCCCTGGTCCCAGTGTGTTCCTAGCAATGGTGTGGATTTACCAGGGGACCGGAGTTCACTCTCTTTCTCTCCCAGAATGGGGCATCACACCGCTGGATGGGGTGCAATGACCTGTGGCGACGGAAGCCTCAGGGGCGCCACACTCCCCCACAGCAAATCCCAGCACGTCCTCGGGCTGAAAAACAAACAGAAAATTGTGGAGAAACTGCAAAATTTTTGTCATGCATAACATAAAACAATAAAACATTTCTTCCCTTTATGGGAGGCACAATGATTCGAACGTTACGAACTTCTTATAAAGAAAACTATGTGTGCACTTCCAGTTCATTGCACGGTTCGGGCACATCCCCCATAATTCTGGTAGGGGGCACAACGGGTGCAACTAATTACATTTTTGGCTACTACAAGTCCAGTAGCCCGGCAGTTCGTTTCTTTCATTTTAAACGTAAGGCACATATACAACATACCAGCCACTAAGTCCAGTGGCCTGGTAACACAGGACACATAATACACTTCGCATTCACCGGGGACCACATTCCAGTTCCGTGGCCCGGTACACATAATCATGGGGGTGACATCTTCGAAAAGCACAAGGGGCAGTACAGCAGGAAAGGGTGTCGTCTTCAAAAAGAACTTTAGGGCAAAACACAAGGGACATCTTCAAAAAGAATGAGGGGCAGACAGGGGCTATACACAGTTCAGCATCTTCTTACTTCTTTACATGTAGGGATTCTTCTCCGGCTCCCCACCTGGCAGAAGGTAGACAGCGGTCAGCACAGTCTGCGTCTGCTGGTCTTGGCGGGCCGCGCCTGGCATGGCGGCGGCCTGTATTGGAGTCGCTGCTGTGACCGATTCTTGACGGACCGCACCTGGCGTGGCTGCGGCCTGGGCTTGGCATGGATTAACGTCGCCGCTGCGGCGGGATCTTGCTTGTCCGAGCGGGGTATCGCTGCTGGGGCCTGAGCTGGACGGGCCGGGCTTGGCGTCGCTGCTGCGGTGTGGATAAGTGTCGCTCCGGCGGCGAAATCTTGGCGGACCGCACCTGGCGTGGCTGCGGCCCGGATCGGCGTCGCCATGCCGGGCATCTCTCCAGGGACCGCGGGCATGGTAGCGGGGGTTGGGGCACTCTCGCCGGCAGGGGCATTAAATGACTCACCCCTCAGGAGCATCTCCGGTGTTCTGGCGGTCGCTGCTCCGCGCGTCACTTGCCGGATCTGCTGCATCACCTCCGCCTGCAGCCTTTCACACCACTGGTCCATCTCCCAGCCCTACCAGTCAGCGGAGTCTAGCTCTGGATCGTTGCGTGTGGACGCCATTCTCTCTGCGTCTCCTTCTGCACGATCTCCCAGCAGCAGGCTCATCGCTTCTTCTAGTAGCAGACTTTTGATGTTGCTCAGCAGCAGGCTGGTAACTTCCCGCTCCTTCATCCTGTCAGTCATCCTCCCAACCTCAGCCTTCAGCTCAGCGGCGGTCACAGGCCTGATCCAGGTGAGCTCTTCCTGGCCTCCGCTTACAGGAGCCATCTTCTCTATCTGCTGGTCTGGCATTTAGACTCTTTCTGCCAGCCGGCCAGCTTGTCTAGTCGCCATTTCTTCTTCTTCCGCCTTCCATGGCGGGCACTGCTTCGCGCTCTTTTCTTGGACAAGGGGGCGGGGCTTCTCTTCGCGCCCTTTCTTCTGGCACACCCCCCTTCTTCCCGCGCTCAGTGGCTTCAATGGCGGCAATTTCTCACAGTAAAACACAGGCTATTTCACGATTCTTCAGGCGCACAGTACCCGGTGGAACCGGGCACGAAATCCTGTTCGTGATGCCAAAGTTGACTCGCCCACCCCAGGGCTATGGGACACCCGGTGCCAGGCCGGACTAGTCTGGTGGTAGTCAGTGGTGGCTGGGCCCGGCTCCGTGGCCCTGGTGGGTGTCAGTAGAATATGTGGCTGATGAATAAAGTTTGTGTTCGTGACGCCACCTGTGGTATGCGGCTAATAAGCCGCCGCTGCTGTAAGAGGCCTCCGGGGGATGATATGGCAGCAATGGTGGTACTACTCCCCACAGGTGGAGCAATGCCCCGGGGCACAGTTGTTGCTGTGAGTGTCTATGCAGCTGAAATAACAGAGGCAACTTCAAGGGTGCAGTTTCAAGTTCTTTACTCACAATTCTTGTCACAGTCCTGCAGGGACCCTTGGACTGCTGGGACCACTGTCAGGGACCTCCGCCGTTTCTGGGTGATTCTGAGAGTAAAAACCGGTACCCTTCCCTTAAGTGTCTCTATCTTCTGCTGTCTTCCTTAGCCTTGCCTTTGATAGGATAAACCTGGCTTGGCCTCCACTACAGCCTCCAGGCTGGGGGGTCACCTGTCGGCTGATTACCCCTTTTCTGGAAGGTCTGCTATGGGTTCTGGCCCGGGGAGTCTACAACGTTCCCTGGGCCTCGGTTTTTACTGTTTGGAGATGATCTTTGCACTCCTCCAGTCTCTAGGGACCGTCCCCTGTTGCAGCTTGATCCCTCCACCGATGTTCTTGTGGAACAGGCCACCGCAGCTCTAAACCGCCCTGGACAGCTCTATAGACTGCCCGTGGCCCTGCGACTCCTTCTGTTCTCTGCGTGGTGTCACCTGGACCCTCCGAGTCCCAGGATCTTCACCAGGAAGCGTCTCTTTCTGTTTCTCAGCTCCTGACTGACTTGGAGCTCTTTTCCTTTCTCTTCTCCTCCTTGCCTGCCTCCTGCAGACCTCTTCCTCCTTCCGCACTCTCTCTCAGACTTCTGTTGCTTTCTCTGTGCGGACACTCTGAGCTCACAGAGCTCCTTTCTCTTTCACAGCTACATGCTGGCTCCTCACTCTCTCACTCTCTGAGGTAAACTGAAACTCTGACCTCCCTCTCTGCTCTACACTCGGCTGGCTCTCCCCACCCCCCGGTTGCTAAGCTACCACCCTATGGGAGCAGGGATGGGTCTTACGACCCCTCCCAGCATGCAGCATGGGAGGGTTGTCTGCCACTTTCCCTGGTCCCAGTGTGTTCCTAGCAATGGGTGTAGTGTGGATTTACCAGGGGACCGGAGTTCACTCTCTTTCTCTCCCAGAATGGGGCATCACACCGCTGGATGGGGTGCAATGACCTGTGACGACGGAAGCCTCAGGGGCACCACATATGCATTGGGCACCTTTTTTTTTTTTTTTTTTATTTATTGACTTGACAAGCGTGTGTAATGTGTAGGGATGCGTTTTTACTATGTCATCTGTCATTCAGCTCTGCTACATGGCCGCTGACAGCAGACACAGACAGCCATGTAGCAGAGCTGAATGGCCGCTGACAGCAGACACAGACAGAGCCGCACTGTCAGAATGAACTCGGGTGAACTTCACCCGACTTCATTGTCATGCTGCGGCTCTGTCTGTGTCACGTCCCGATTAGCGGTCACCAGTGAAGGACTCACCGGTGACCGCTAAACTCCTGAGTAACTGAATTGAGCAGCCCTCTCTCATTTACTCACCGATCCCCGATCACCGGCGCGGCACGGCATTCACACTGCTCCGGCGGCTTTTACTATTTTGAAAAAGCCGGCCGCCCATTAAACAATCTCGTATTCCCTGCTTTCCCCGCCCACCGGCGCCTATGATTGGTAACAGTGAGACACACACCCACGCTGAGTGACAGGTGTCACACTGCACCCAATCACAGAAGCCGGTGGGCGGGTCTATACTGTGTAGTGAAATAAATAATTAAATAATTAAAAAAAAACGGTGTGCGGTCCCCCCCAATTTTAAAACCAGCCAGATAAAGCCATACGGCTGAAGGCTGGTATTCTCAGGATGGGGAGCTCCACGTTATGGGGAGCCCCCCAGCCTAACAATATCAGCCAACAGCCGCCCAGAATTGCCGCATACATTATTTGCGACAGTTCTGGGACTATACCCGGCTTTTCCCGATTTGCCCTGGTGCGTTGGCAAATCGGGGTAATAAGGAGTTATTGGCAGCCCATAGCTGCCAATAAGTCCTAGATTAATCATATCAGGCGTCTCCCCGAGATACCTTCCATGATTAATCTGTAAATTACAGTAAATAAACACACACACACCCGAAAAAATCCTTTATTAGAAATAAAAAACACAAACATATACCCTGGTTCACCACTTTAATAAGCCCGAAAAGGCCCTCCATGTCCGGCGGAATCCAGGATGCTCCAGCATCGCTTCCAGCGCTGCTGCATGGAGGTGACCGGAGCAGCAGACACAGCCGCTCCTGTCACTTCCACACAGCAACTGAAGACAGCCGCGCGATCAGCTGAGCTGTCACTGAGGTTACCCGCTGTCACTGCATCCAGCGGTGGATGCAGCAGTGGCCGCGGGTAACCTCAGTGACAGCTCAGCTGATCGCGCTACTCACCGCCGCTTCTCTCACCTCCACGCAGCAACTGAGGTGAGTAGCGCGATCAGCTGAGCTGTCACTGAGGTTACCCGCGCCCACTGCTGCATCCACTGCTGGATCCAGTGACAGCGGGTAACCTCAGTGACAACTCAGCTGATCGCGCGGCTGTCTGCACTTGCTGCGTGGAGGTGACAGGAGCGGCGGTGTATTCTGCAGCTCCGGTCACCTCCATGCAGCAGCGCTGGAAGCGACGCTGGAGCATCCTGGATTACGCCGGACATGGAGGGATTTTTGGGGCTGATTAAAGTGGTTAACCAGGGTATATGTTTGTGTTTTTTATTTCTAATAAATGATTTTTTCGGGTGTGTGTGTTTATTTACTGTAATTTACAGATTAATCATGGAAGGAATCTCGGGGAGACGCCTGACATGATTAATCTAGGACTTATTGGCAGCTATGGGATGCTGCCATTAACTCCTTATTACCCCGATTTGCCAACGCACCAGGGCAAATCGGGAAGAGCCGGGTACAGTCCCAAAACTGTCGCATCTAATGTATGCGGCAATTCTGGGCGGCTGTTGGCTGATATTGTTAGGCTTGGGGGCTCCCCATAACGTGGAGCTCCCCATCCTGAGAATACCAGCCTTCAGCCGTATGGCTTTATCTGGCTGGTTTTAAAATTGGGGGGGACCGCACGCCGTTTTTTTAAATTATTTAATTATTTATTTCACTACACAGTATAGACACGCCCACCGGCTGCTGTGATTGGGTGCAGTGTGACACCTGTCACTCAGCGTGGGGGCGTGTCTCACTGTAACCAATCATAGGCGCCGGTGGGCGGGGATAGCAGGGAATACGAGATTGTTTAATGGGAGGCCGGCTTTTTCAAAATAGTAAAAGCCGCCGGAGCAGTGTGAACGCCGTGCAGCGCCGGGGATCGGGGATCGGTGAGTATATGAGAGAGGGGGATAGACTGACATGGACAGAGAGTGAGGGACAGAGATAGTGACCGACTGACAGAGATTAGTGAATGACAGACATTGTGAGGTGCTTCAGAATGCAGCTTTTCAGCTGCGTTCTGAAGCGGACCTTTTTTAAGCTGCGGTGCAGAGCGCACACCTGCGCACATAGCCTCAGACATCAAAATCGTATGAGGGATGTCACACGTTACAATTGACTAGGTTCGTGCAACAAAATGCTCAATTCTAGACAAAGATACGATGTGTTTGCGATAAACAGTTTTGCGTTCAATCCTGATCGCACGTAGATGTCACACGCAGATACCTCACAAACGATGCCGGATGTGCGTCACTTACAACTTGACCCCAACGATGGATTGTGAGATATATTGAAGCGTGTGTAGCGGGCTTTACTCATGGTTGTTGGCTTAGAAGTGGATGATGGAGGCTGGGAATGTGAATTATCCTTGGAAAAGATATTAAAAAGATCCATATCAGGGTCCTGTTGGCTTGGAAGTGGGTGATGGCTGCAACAAACTGGCTGGATGGTCCTTGTCCTAGGTCATGCTCCAAAATAACTGGTGTGAGCAGGTAATCCACAAGCCCCACTTCCAGTTCCCTCTGGGTGGTATTCGAAACAACAGGCTTGATGGGGACATCCATGAACACCACTTCAATTTCCTCCTGGTTAGTCTCCAAAATAACAGAAGTGGGGAGACTATCCAAGAGCCACACATCAACTTCCTCCTGGTTAGTCCCCGAAATAACCGGTGTGGGGAAGCTGTCCATAAGCTCCTAAAGGACCTCTTCCAGGTCAGACCCCAAAACAACAGGTGTGGGGAGGCTGTTAACAAGTCCCACATCAATAGCTTCCTATTTAGTCCCCAAAATACCAGGTGTGGGGAGGCTCTTCACAAGTCCCACATCGATCGCTTCCTGGTTAGTCCCCAAAATAGCAGGTGTGGGGAGGCTGTTCACAAGTCTCACATCAACCTCTTCCTGGTCGGTCCTTAGGTTTAACTACACACATGCCAGAGGGATGTCCGAGTGCTGGCCCTCAGCCAGGGAGATGGATAAATGGGAATCTGGTAAATGGTCTTCTGGGGAAACAATAACTGGGCTTACCAGGGTAATGGAGAAACCAGTGTCTCGTAGTCCCTGGCTCTGTATGTCACAGACCTTGACGGGCTCAACTGGCAGATGGGCTCCAAGCATGGGGCCTCGGTTTTGAAGACAATCTTTATCCATATGTCCAAGGCGCCCACATGTATAACATCGCCGTAGATTTGGCAATTCACAGGCCCTGTTTGTAGACCTTTGTTTTGGTGCAGCTTCTGCTGGGTAGCGGGACCATTCTTCTCGAGCGGCTGGTGTTAGCAGTACGGCAGCTGGAACCCCATAAACAAATTCCAGAACACAAGCCCTCTCTTCTCTTGAGGATTTAGGCCCCAATGAAGCCAACAACTCTGTGGCTCGGGCTATTTGGGACCAAGTTGATTCCCGATTGTCACTAGATCCATGATGTGGCACATAGTTTAAATCCTCTGGGTCAAGATCGGCGGGATCCTCATCGTCCTCTGCATCATTCTAGGCATCCCAATGGACTAATTTTCGGCTCAAGTCCGACCGAGTGTCAGAATTCCTGTAGTCAGTCTTTCGCACACAAAACATGTAGCATCAATTTACCGCTGCGGTTGTAACTCCTCTCTTGTCCTTGTCCCATGGCTGAGCTGGTGGGGTTGGACATGGCAGCGTCTGAAACCTGAATGCCTCCCCTATGGCCTGCTGGGTATGCTTATGTGTCTCCCTGGTTGTTGAGCCCTGGACGGTGTCCGAGAACACCAGTCCTCTGCAGCTCCTCTGGATAAACCATGTTTATGCTGATGACACACAGCCATACACCTCATCCCCTGACCTCACCCCTGCTGTACTACAGAACACAAGTGACTGCCTGACTGCAGTTTGCAATGTCATGTCTGCTCTCTATCTGAAACTTAACCTTTCCAAAACTGAACTTCTTCTTTTCCCTCCATCTTCCAACCTTCTTAAACCTGACATCTCCCTCTCTGTGTGTGGCACAACGATAAGTCCTAGGCAGCAAGCCCGCTGTCTGGGTATTATGCTTGACACTGATCTCTCCTTCACCTCCCACATACAATCTCTTGCCCGCTCTTGCCGCTTGCATCTCAAGAACATCTCTAGAATCCGCCCCTTTCTCACAATGTAAACGACAAAAACCCTCACCGTGGCCCTGATCCACTCTCGCCTTAACTACTGTAACTTTCGAATAATTGGTCTCCCCTTAACTAAACTCTCTCCTCTACAGTCCATCCTTAATGCAGCAGCCAGGGTCATCTATCTGGCCAACCGCTACTTGGATGCCTCTGCTCAGTGCCAGTCATTGCACTGGCTGCCCATATATCACAGGATCCAATTCAAACTGCTTGTTCTCACCCACAAAGCTCTCCACAATGAAGAACCCCCTACATCTCCACTCTCCTCTCTGTCTATCATCCCACCCGTTCTCTACCCTCTGCAAATGACTTTCGACTAACATCCACACTAATCGAACCTCCCACTCCCGAATCCAAGACTTCTTCCGAGCTGCATCAAACCTCTGGAATGCTCTACCCCAAGAAGTTAGGACAAATCACAACTTACTCAGCTTCAGACGCACCCTAAAAACGCATCTTTTTACGGCGGCCTATCACAATCCCTAGCCAAACTAATTTCACTTAATCCCTCCACAACTTCTCAGAAAATTTCCCCACGTCAAAATCCATGGCACCCAAATGCATCTCAAGGCTCTAGCCAACTGATCCAGGAAGCCATGATCTATCCCCCATTTTCTTGAGATGGCTGGATTGTCATTGTAAATAAGCACTTGTACCTTGTCCCCTCCCATCTCATTGTAGATTGTAAGCTCTCACGAGCAGGGTTGTCTTTTTTCCCTTTAAATATTATTTTCTATAACTGTTACTTGTTTGTATATGATCCTCCTGAATTGTAAAGTGCTGCGGAATATGTTGGCGCTATAGAAATAAAGATTATTATTATTATTATCCCACCGCTGCCACTAATTGTGGAGACACGGGGGTCAGTGGGTGCTCTCATCCGCTGAACCGGCCGCCTTTAGAAAGACAGCATGGCCCAGGGCTCATCCCAACTGAACGACGACCTCCTTAACCGTGGGCGGAACACTACTCAGACAACACAGGATGAGGGGATCACAATATTAAGACTATTTGATCCCCAAACAATTAACGGCATATGACACATAACCAGCAAAACCACAGAATGTAACCGGCAACAGTTTCTCACCCTTCCGCTGGCTCACCAGGGATTAGAATGTCGGTGCCTCAGAGCTTCCTGGGCTACATACTCCAAACCAGCAGCACCCCGCTTTCGGCGGACACCCACCAAAAATGGAATAACGCCAGATTTAGGATGCTGTCTGAGGACTGCAAAGCCTGTAGGTAGGTGACTGGATTGTCCCAAGCTGGATTCCTTCCTTAGGTAGTCTCTGATATCTCAGCCGAATCCTTGCATTCGATGTTGAAGTCCATATAGTATTATAATCCAGGTTCGAGTATGGCTTGCCAATTGGATCCGCAGGTCTTAGAATATTATCATGTAGCAAGAGTCTCTCTGGGCAATGGATGTGGAGACGCGGGAGTCAGTGGGTGCTCTCGTCCGCTGGCCCGGCCGCCTTTAGAAAGACAGCATGGCCCAGGGCTCATCCCAACTGAACACCGACCTCCTTAACCGTGGGGGGAACACTACCCAGACAACACAGGATGAGGGAATCACAATATTTAAGGCCACTTTACACGCTGCGATATCATGACCAATATCGCTAGTGTGCGCACCCGCCCCCATCGTTTGTGCGTCACGAGCAAATTGCTGCCCGTGGCGCAGAAAATCGCGTGCACCCGTTACATGTACTTACCTGCCTAGCGACGTCGCTGTGACCGGCGAACCGCCTCCTTTCTAAGGGGGGCGGTTCGTTCAGCGTCATAGCGACGTCACTAGGTCGGCCGCCCAATAGAAGCGGAGGGGCGGAGATGAGCGGGACGTAAACATCCCGCCCACCTTCTTCCTTCCTCATTGGCGCCGGCGGCAGGTAAGGAGGGGTTCCTCGTTCCTGGGGTGTCACACATAGCGAACTACATCGTTACTGCAGCAGCAACGATATTCGACATTAGGGGGGCATGTCACCGATGAGCGATTTTGAACGTTTTTGCGACAATTCAAAATCGCTCATAGGTGTCACACGCAACGACATCGCTAATGCGGCCGGATGTGCGTCACTAATTCCGTGACACCAACGAGATCGCTTTAGCAATGTCGTAGCGTGTAAAGTGGCCTTAAGACTTCATTGGATCCCCAAACAAATAACGGCACATAGCACATAACAAGCAAAACACACAAATGTAACAGGCAGCAGAGTCTCACCCTTCCGCTGGCTCACCAGGGATTAGAATGTCCATGCCTGAGAGCTTCCAGGGCTACTTACTCCAATCCAGCAGCACCCCGCTTTTGGCGGGCACCCACCGAGAATAGAATAATGCCAGATTTAGGAAGCTGGCTGAGGTCCGCAAAGTCTGTAGCCAGGTGACCAAATTGTCCCAACCTGGGTTTCTTCCTTAAGTAGTCTCTGGTATGATGATATGATATAATCCTGGCAGCCGGAGTCAAAATCCCTAGACTGTGGTACGGTCTCCAATCGGAATCGGAGTCCCTAGATTGAAGCCATGTAGCCAAGTGATGCTCTAGTCGGAGCCAAAGTCCCTAGACCGAGTCCACAAGGCATCCTGGTTCTGATCCCCTCAACAGCTCCTAAGAGCTTAGACTGGATCATGCAACATCCATTCCCCAGGTTGAGCAGCTATATTGCGGACAAGCACTAAGGTGGGGTCCGTGAATTGAGCTTCCCTGAATTCCTTACGATCTATCTCCCCCCAGTCAATGGCCACAGTTGGGTCTGAGGTACTCACATTCCTTGGATCTGAGGAGGAGACTGAAGATTGAATAGGAGGATTCCCCTTGGATGGGTTGGTAGAAACACCTGCACCAGGATGGTGTTTGGCTTGGCTGTGGGTGATGGCGGTAACAAACTGGCTGGATAGTCCTTGTCCTAGGTCAGTGATGGCGAACCTATGGCACGCGTGCCAGACAGGGCACGCAGAGCCGTTTGTGCTGGCACGCGCGCTGTCGCCACACTGCGCCAGTTTGATCTGCTGGTGTGGTAGCGCCAGCAGCTCAAACTGGTGTTTAGCAGAGGAGACATTTCTCCTCGCTCTGACACGCCTCCTCTCCTGGGCTGCAGACCTGTTGCCTAGGAGACGGAGGAGCGTCAGTAGGCGGCGCCGGTGTCTTGTGGCCGCGCGGGAACTGAAGTGACTGAGGACGCAGCAGTGGAGGAGTGGGGGCCAGAAGGTGAGTTTTTTTTTTATTTTTAGCCTCTGTGCGGCTGTGCCAAGATGTGGGGGGGACAGAGCCTGCACGGGGGAAACATGCAGCGCACGGGGGACACATGGGGGACAGAGCCTGCACAGGGGAAACATGGAGCGCACGGGGGACACATGGGGGACAGAGCCTGCACGGGGGACACATGGGGGACAGAGCCTGCACGGGGGACACATGGGGGACAGAGCCTGCACGGGGGACACATGGGGGACTGAGCCTGCACGGGGGACACATGGGGGACAGAGCCTGCACGGGGGACACATGGGGGACAGAGCCTGCACGGGGGACACATGGGGGACAGAGCCTGCACGGGGGAAACATGGAGCGCACGGGGACACATGGGGGACAGAGCCTGCACGGGGGAAACATGGAGCCTGCACGGGGGACACATGGGGGACAGAGCCTGCATGGGGGAAACATGGAGCGCACGGGGGACACATGGGGGACAGAGCCTGCACGGGGGACACATGGGGGACAGAGCCTGCACGGGGGACACATGGGGGACAGAGCCTGCACGGGGGACACATGGGGGACTGAGCCTGCACGGGGGACAGAGCCTGCACGGGGGACACATGGGGGACAGAGCCTGCACGGGGGACACATGGGGGACAGAGCCTGCACGGGGGAAACATGGAGCGCACGGGGACACATGGGGGACAGAGCCTGCACGGGGGAAACATGGAGCCTGCACGGGGGACACATGGGGGACAGAGCCTGCACGGGGGAAACATGGAGCGCACGGGGGACACATGGGGGACAGAGTCTGCACGGGGGAAACATGGAGCGCACGGGGGACACATGGGGGACAGAGCCTGTACGGGGGACACATGGGGGACAGAGCCTGCACGGGGGACACATGGGGGACAGAGCCTGCACGGGGGACACATGGGGGACAGAGCCTGCACGGGGGACACATGGGGGACTGAGCCTGCAAGGGGGACACATGGGGGACAGAGCCTGCACGGGGGACACATGGGGGACAGAGCCTGCACGGGGGACACATGGGGGACAGAGCCTGCACGGGGGAAACATGGAGCGCACGGGGGACAGAGCCTGCACGGGGGAAACATGGAGCGCACGGGGGACAGAGCCTGCACGGGAGAAACATGGAGTGCACGGGGGACACATGGGGGACAGAGCCTGCACGGGGGACACATGGGGGACAGAGCCTGCACGGGGGAAACATGCAGCGCACGGGGGAAACATGGGGGACAGAACCTGCACAGGGGAAACATGGAGCGCACGGGGGAAACATGGGAGCATGGGGGAAACATGGAGCGCACGGGGGAAACATGAGAGCATGGGGGAAACATGGAACACACGGGGGAAACATGGAGCGCACGGGGGAAACATGGGAGCATGGGGGAAACATGGAGCGCATGGGGGACACATGGAGCGCACGGGGGACAGAGCCAGCATGGGGCAAACATGGAGCACACGGGGGACACATGGGGAGCACGGGGGACACATGGGGCGCACGGGGGACAAATGGGAGCTCGGGGGACACATGGAGCGCACTGGGGAAACATGGGAGCATGGGGGAAACATGGAGCGCACGGGGGAAACATGGAGCGCACGGGGGAAACATGGGAGCATGGGGGAAACATGGAGCGCACGGGGGAAACATGGAGCGCACGGGGGAAACATGGAGCGCACGGGGGACAGAGCCAGCACGGGGCAAACATGGAGCGCACGGGGGACACATGGGGATCACGGGGGACACATGGAGCACGGGGGAAACATTGGAGCACGGGGGACAGAGCCTACATGGGGGACACATGGGGAGCACGGGGGACAGAGCCAGCATGGGGGAAACATGGGAGCACGGGGGACAAAGCCAGCACGGGGAAACATGGAGCGCACGGGGACAGAGCCAGCACGGGGGAAACATGGGGAGCACGGGGGACAGAGCTAGCACGGGGGGAACATGGGGAGTACGGGGGACAGAGCTAGCATGGGGGGAACATGGGAGCATGGGGCATATACAAACAGAGCACGGGGCAAACAGAGCACGGGGAAAACATGGAGAGCACGGGGAAAACATGGCTGCAAAGATGGAGAGAAACGTGCAAAGATGGAGAGAAACATGCAAAGATGGGGGAAAAATGGCTGCAAAGATGGGGGAAACATGGCTGCAAAGATGGGGGAAACATGGCTGCAAGGATGGGGGTAAACATGACTGTAAGGATGGGGGAAATCATGCCAGGATGGGGTACATTTAGCAGGAAGAGAAACATGCCAGGAAGGGGTACATTTACCAGTATGGGGGGTACATTTACCAGAATGGGGGATACATTTACCAGAATGGGGGATACATTTACCAGAATGGGGGGAAACATGAAAGGATGGGGGGGGAAACATGCCAGGATGGGGGTACATGAACATGCCAGGATGAGGAAAAATGCCAGGATGGGGAACATTTACCAGGATAAGGGAACATGCCTGGATGAGGTACATTTACCAGGATGGGGTTATTTAACAGCATGGGGGAACATGCCAGGATGGGATACATTTACCAGGATGGGGTACATTTACCAGGATGGGGTCATTTAACAGCATGGGGGAACATGCCAGGATGGGGTACATTTACCAGGATGGGGTACATTTACCAGGATGGGATACATTTACCAGGATGGGGTCATTTAACGGCATGGGGGAACATGCCAGGATGGGATACATTTACCAGGATGGGGTACATTTACCAGGATGGGGTACATTTACCAGGATGGGGCCATGATGTGGACAAATATACCAGAATGTAGGAAATATATATCAGGATGGGGGACATGTTTACCAGGAAGTGGCCAGGATGGGGACATAACTACACAATGAAAGGGGAGGGGAGCAACTCCTACGTCTTTATGGGATTTCAGGATGTTCAGACTTTGAAATGTAGATGTGGATTACAGGGTGACATCTGATTGTATTCCAGGCTAAAATCTCTGTCTAATATGCTGCAATTTATTTCCAGAAAGATCAATCCAACTGCTGTGGCAGGGGCTCAGCTTCCATGTGTGGTAAGCATGCATGAGCGTGATGCCCCCTGCTGGAGAGAAGAGAAGACTGCAAAGGTAAGGTTAAAATCAATTATTTACATAATAGGATTGGTTGGCACTTCGGAAAAAAAATGGGTTTAGAACTACAGTTTGGGCACTCGGCCTGTAAAAGGTTAGCCATGACTGTCCTAGGTCATTCTCCAAAATGACTGGTGTGAGCAGGTAATCCACTAGCCCCACTTCCACTTCCCTCTGGGTGGTATCCGAAACAACAGGCTTGGTGGGGCCATCCATGAACCCCACTTCAATTTCCTCTTGGTTAGTCCCCGAAATAACAGGTGTGAGGAGGCTGTCCATAAGCTCCATATGGACCTCTTCCTAGTCAGACCCCAAAATAACAGATGCGGGGATGTTTTTCATAAGCTCCACATCAACCTTGCTCTGGTTAGTCTCCACAATGACAGGTATGGGGAGGCTGTTCCCAAGTCCCACATCGATCGCTTCCTGGTTGGTCCCCAAAATACCAGGTGTGGGGAGGCTGTTCACAAATCTCACATCAACCTCTCCCTGGTCATTTTTTTAAAATAACTGGTCTGGGGACGGTGTCCATAAGCTCCACCTCGACCTCTCCCTTGTCGGTCCTTAGGTCCAACTGCGCACATGCCAGAGGGATGTCTGAGCGCTGTCCCTCAGCCAGGGAGATGGATAATTGGGAATCTGGTAAATGGTCTTCTGGGGAAACAATAACTGGGCTTACCAGGGTAATGGAGGAACCAGTGTCTCGTAGTCCCTGGCTCTATATGTCACAGACCTTGTCCGGCTGAGCTGGCAGATGGGCTCCAAGCATGGGGTCTCGGTTTTGGAGACAATCTTTATCCATATGTCCAAGGTGCCCACATGTATAACAGCGCCGTAGATTGGGCAAGTCACAGGCGCTGTTTGTAGACCTTTGTTTTTGGTGCAGCTTCTGCTGGGTAGCAGGGCCATCCTTCTTGAGCGGCTGGTGTTAGCAGTACGGCAGCTGGAACACCATAAACAATTTCCAGAACCCAAGCCCTCTCTTCTCTTGAGGATTTAGGCCCCAATGCAGCCAACAACGCTGTGGCTCGGGCCATTTGGGACCAAGTTGATTCCCGATTGTCACTAGATCCATGATATGGTACATAGTTTTAATCCTCTGGATCAATATTGGCAGGATCCTCATCGTCCTCTGCATCATTCTGGGCATCCCAACAGACTAGTTTCCATCTCAAGTCTGACCGAGTGTCAGCGTTCCTGTAGTCAATCTTTCACATCTGGCACAGAACCTGTAGCATAAATTTACTGCTGCGGTCATATCTCCTCTCTTGTCCTTGTCCCATGGCTGAGCTGGTGGGGTTGGACATGGCAGCGTCCGAAACCTGAATGCCTCCCCTATGGCCTGCTGGGTATGCTTATGTGCCTCCCTGGTTGTTGAGCCCTGGACGGTGTCCACGAACACCAGTCCTTTGTAGCTCCCCTGTATAACCCAGGCTGAGTAGTATCCCACTGCTGCCACCAATTTCGGGAACACGGGGGTCAGTGGGTGCTCTCTTCCGCTGGCCTGGCCGCCTTTAGAAAGACAGCATGGCCCAGGGCTCATCCCAACTGAACGCCCGACCTCTTTAACTGTGGGCGGAACACTACTCAGACAACACAGGGTGAGGGAATCACAATATTAAGACTTTATTGGATCCCCAAACAATTAACGGCACATAATACA